>NC_142439.1:36020000-36645000 GCF_059453495.1 Arachis ipaensis
TTTGTGGCAAACTCCGTAACGGCTTAAGACAAAATCCAGCTGTCTGTTGCAGAAATGAGTACCTCCATCACTAATTAGTGTCCTAGGGACACCCAATCTGCTGAAGATGTTCTTTTGGAGGAACTTCATCACTACTTTAGGTTCATTAGTGGATGTTGCTATTGCTTCAACCCATTTAGACACATAATCTACTGCTACAAGGATGTAGGTGTTTGTGTATGAAGGTGGGAATGGTCCCATGAAATCTATACCCCATACATCAAACAACTCAATCTCTAGGATTCCCTGCTGAGGCATGCTGTGAACATAAGGGAGATTACCAGCTCTGGCAACTGTCACAGTTACGGACAAACTCTCTAAAATTTTTGAAGAGTGTATGCCAATAGAAGCCACATTGGAGAACCTTGGTGGCTGTCCGCTCACTTCTAAAATGTCCTCCATAGTCTGAGCCATGGCAGTGCCATAGAATTCTCTCTGCCTCCTCTTCAGATACACATCATCGGATTATTCCATCCGAGCATTTCTTGAAGAGATATGGTTCGTCCCACAAGTAGTACTTTGCATCATGCATGAGTTTCCAGGCTTGCTGCCTGGTAAACTCCTTGGGGATGAACCTTATAGCCTTGTAGTTTGCAATGTCTGCAAACCAAGGTGCTGTCCTGATGGCAAAGAGTTGCTCATCTGGAAAGGATTTGGATATGTCAGTGGAGGGAGGAGAAGTCCCTGCTACTGGTTCAATCCTAGTGGTCAGCCACTAATTTTCTGTGTCTTTTTTGTCTCTAATTTCTATATCAAACTCTTGCAAGAGCAATACTCATCTTATGAGTCTGGGCTTAGAGTCCTGCTTAGGAGAAGATACTTTAGAGCGGCATGGTTAGTATAGATAATGACCTTAGATCCTACTAGGTAGGATCTGAACTTGTCAATGGCATAAACCACTGCAAGTAGCTCCTTTTCAGTAGTCGTGTAGTTTTTCTGCCATCATTTAGTACACGACTAGCATAGTAAATGACATGCAGAAGCTTGTCATGTCTCTGCCCCAGAACTGTGCCAATGGCATGATCACTGGCATCACACATTAGTTCAAATGGCAAGTCCCAATTGGGTGCAGAGATGATAGAAGCAGTAACAAGCTTGGCTTTCAGGGTTTCAAAGGCATGCAGGCATTCTTCATCAAAGACAAATAGGATGTCAGTGGCCAAGAGATTACACAGGGGTTTTGCAATTTTCGAAAAATATTTTATGAACCTCCTGTAGAATCCTGCATGTCCCATGAAACTTCTGATTGCCTTGACATTAGTAGGTGGTGGCAATCGTTCGATCACTTTCACCTTAGTTTGATCTACTTCTATTCCCTTGTTTGAAATCCGACGCCCAAGAACAATGCCTTCAGTTACCATGAAGTGGAATTTTTCCCAGTTCAGGACTAGGTTTGTTTCTTGGCATCTTTTCAGAACTAGGGCCAAATGATCTAGGCAGGAGTCAAATGAGTCTCCAAGGACAGAGAAGTCATCCATGAACACTTCAAGGAACTTCTCTACCATATTATAGAAGATGAATAACATACATCTCTGAAAAGTGGCAGGTGCATTGCACAGGCCAAATGGCATTCGCCTGTAGGCAAACACGCCAGATGGGCATGTGAATGTTATCTTCTATTGATCCTATAGATCCACTGCTATTTGATTGTACCCTGAATATCCATCCAGGAAACAATAAAATGCATGTTCTGCTAGTCTCTCTAGCATTTGGTCAATAAAGGGTAAAGGAAAATGATCCTTCCTGGTGACATCATTGAGTCTTCTATAGTCAATGCACATGCGCCACCCTGTAACTATCCTTGTAGGAATTAGTTCATTCTTTTCATTATGAACCACTGTCATGCCTCCCTTCTTAGGAATAACTTGAACGGGGCTCACCCAGGGGCTATTAGAAATGGGATAAATAATCCCAGCCTCCCAAAGCTTAGTGACTTCCTTCTGCACTACTTCCTTGATGGCTGGATTCAGTCGCCTTTGTGGTTGCACCACTGGTTTAGCGTTATTCTCTAGTCGGGCTAATGCCCTTAAAGTCACTTATAGTCCACCCAAGGGCAATCCTATGTGTCTTAAGCACTTGAATTAGTGCCTCTTCTTCCTGTGGCTCTAAGGCAGAGCTTATCATCATAGGATAAGTATCTTCATCTCCTAGAAATGCATATTTCAGGGAAGATGGTAATGGTTTGAGCTCAAGTTTTGGAGGCTTCTTCTTTTCTTTAGGAATTTCCAAAGGATCTTCCAAGTCAGGCTGTTCATCAGTAAGGATGTCATCCAGCCCTTCCTTGAGACTCTCGGCCATGTTTACTTCTTCCACTAGGGAATCAATGAGGTCAATGCTCATGAATTCCTCTGGGGTGTCTTGATGCTGCATGGCTTTTATAGCATTTAGTACGAACTTTTCCTCATTGACTCTCAGGGTTACTTTCCCTTTTTCAACGTCTATGAGGGTTCGTCTTGTAACTAGGAAGGGTCTCCCTAGAATTAGGGATGCACTCTTGTGCCCTTCCATGTCTAACACCATAAAGTCAGTAGGAAAAGCAAAGGGTCCAACCCTAACAATCATGTCTTCGATTACTCCTGATGGTATCTTAATAGAACCATCAGCAAGTTGAAGGCATATGCGGGTTGGTTTGACTTCCTCAGTCAAGCAAAGCTTCTTTATTAATGAAGCAGGTATTAGGTTGATGCTTGCTCCAAGGTCACATAGAGCTGTCCTTGTACAAACATCACCTACAGTGCATGGTATCATAAAGCTTCCAGGATCCTTAAGCTTCTCTAGTAAGCTATTTTGAATGATTGCACTGCACTCTTCAGTGAGGAAGACTGTTTCTGTCTCTCTCTAATCTTTCTTATGACTTAAGATGTCCTTCATGAACTTAGCATAAGAAGGTATCTGTTCAAGAGCCTCTGGAAAAGAGATATTGATCTCTAGTGTTCTGAGATAATCCGTAATGCAGCCAAACTGTTTATCCTTTTCCTCTTGACAGAGTTTCTGAAGAAATGGCATTTTAGCCTTATACTCATCAATCTTGGTTGATGAAGACCGAATGCCATGTGTGTTGGAAGGGGGGTTAGTGGCTTCCTTAGGAGGGTTGTTATTAGTATGTGACAGGCCTCCTTGGCTTAGGCGTTCAACGCCCATATTTCTGCCCCTTTTCTGGCGTTCAACGCCAGGGACATTGCCCCCTGTTGGGCGTTCAACGCCAGGGATGATTATCCCTTCTTGGCGTTGAACACCAATGCCCTTCCTCTTTGGGCTTTCAATGTCCTCAGAGATGTCCTGGACTTCAGTCTGGTGTTCTTCTGCAGGCTTTTCTTTCTTATTGTACTGAGGTTGGGTGTTTAAGGATTTCCCACTCCTTAGTTGAATGGCCTAACATTCCTCTGTTATCTGCTTAGATAACTGCTGTCTTGTTTGACTCAGATGGACTTCTACATTTCTGTTAGAAGCTTGAGTTTCTCGCAAAGCCTCTTACAATTCCAGTAGTTGCTGAGTAAGGGCGTGCAGTTGCTGAGTCAATGAGCCATCCTATTATGGAGGGTTAGGTTCAATAGATACTGTCTTAACCTCTCTTTTCATAAAAGTCTCAGTAGCTGAGTACAGATGCTGATTAGTAGCAACTGTCTCAATAAGCTCGCGAGCCTCTTCAATGGTCTTTCTCATATATATGGAACCACCAGCAGAGTGGTCCAAAGATATTTTAGCCATGTCTAAAAGTCCATAGTAAAAGATGTCTAATTGTACACATCCTGAAAACATTTTAGTGGGACATTTTCTTAGCATCCTGTTATACCTCTCACAGGCATCATAAAGAGATTCACTATCTCCTTGTTTGAAGCCTTGGATGTCTAGCTTCAGCTGGGTCATCTTTCTAGGAGGAAAGTATTGATTTAAAAACTTGTCTGCTAATTGTGTCCAAGTTTTCAAGTTATCTTTAGGCTGGTTATCCAACCACCTCTTTGCTTGACCCTTTTACAACAAAAGGGAAAAGTAATAGTCTGTAGACATCTTGGTCTACTCCCTCATTGTGTATTGTGTCAGCAATCTTTAAGAAGTCTGCCAGGAACTCAATAGGTTCTTCTTGTGGAAGTCCAGAGTACTGGCAGTTTTGTTGTACTATAGTAATGAAGTGAGGGTTTAGTTCAAAGCTACTTGCTCTAATGCGTGGTATGCTAATACTTCTTCTATAGAAGTCAGCTGTGGGATTTGTGTATGACCCCAGAGTTCTTCTGAACTCCTCATTTCCATTTGGGTTCATGATAAAAAAAAAGGTAGAAAAAGAGAAATAAGAATGAAGATAGAAGATAGAAGAAGTAGGAGAAGAAATAGAAGTAGAAAAGATAAACAAGAATTAAAATATTTTTTATTTTATTTTATTTTTTATTTATTTCAAAAATTAAGGTTAATTAATTAAAAGGAATTGGAAATTAGTTAATGAATTTCAAAAATAGAAGAGAGAGAAGAAGAAGAGAATTTTTGAAAATTAGAAGAGAGAATAATTAGTTAGGAAGTTTTGAAAAAGAAGAGAGAGAAGATAAGTGACTAATTAAGAAAAGATTTGAAAATAAGATAAGATAGAAGATTAGAAAAGATTTGAATTTGAATTTTGAATTTTGAAAATTAAATTTTAAATTTTGAATTTTGAATTTTGAATTTTGAATTTTGAAAAAGTCAACAAGATAAGATAAAGATTTTGAAAAAGATTTGATTTTTGAAAAGGTTTCATTTTTAAATTTTGAAATTTGAAATTTGAATTTTAAAATTTAAAATTTGAAATTTAAATTTTGAATTTTGAAATGAGATAAGATGAGATTTTGAAAAAGATAAGATTGTTGAAAAAGATATGGTTTTGAAAAGATTTGATTTTAAAAAGATTTAAATTTTGAAAATTAAAACTAAGATAAGATAAGATACAAATTTTAAAATTAAAATCTAAATTTTTCTTTGTAATTTTCAAATATTAATTTAAAATAAAGATAGAAAAGATATTTTTTATTTTTGAATTTAATGAGAAAAGAGAAAAACAACAAAAAGACACCAAACTTAAAATTTTTAGATCTAAATGGACCTAGTGAGCAAAAATTTAAAGACAAACATAAAGGGATATCAAACTTAAAAATTTTAAGATCAAAACAAAAAGAAAACACAAGAACACTTTGAAGATTAAAAAGAACACCAAGAACAAAACTCAAAACAATTCAAAGAACACAAGAACATGCAAAGGACACCAAACTTAAAATTTTTGAAAACCAAACACAAAATTTTCGAAAAATTAAAAGAAAAAGACAAGAAGACACTAAAACTTAAAGATTGACACAAGATTTAAACAAAGAAACTATTTTTGAAAAATTTTTAGAAAGAAAGACTCAAAGAAATCGAAAAATCCAACAAGAACAAAAACAAAAGCCTCAAACCAAGAACAAAATTAAACAAAGAAAAGAAAAATATTTTTGAAAAGTTTTTTAAATTTTTTTTCAAAAATAAGGAAGAATAAAATAAAAATAAAAGACTCAAACAAAATAAAAATAAAAAATAAAAAAATACCTGATCTAGGGAACAAGACAATCTGTCAGTTGTCCAAACTCAAACAATCTCCAGCATCGGCGCCAAAAACTTGGTACACAAATTTCCACACTTCGTACAACTGTACCAACAAGTGCACTGCGTCGTCCAAGTAATACCTGAGCGAGTCAGGGTCGATCCCACGAGGATTGTGGTTTGAAGCAAGCTATGGTTATCTTGCAAGTCTTACTCAGGCGAATAGAAGAGTAGGAGATGTTGGTATGTTATTTGCATAAAAGAAATAATGAAAAGTGTATAAAATACTTTGTGAATTTGAAAGTAAATAGGGTTAAGGAATTGGTTAAGGTTTGGAGTTGCTTTGTCTTTCTGAATTAACTCTGGTATTACTGTCTTCTTCAAGTGTGAATGATTCCTTCAATGACAGGCTGTATGTGATCAATGAACGTCGTACAGCTGCGATCACCAATCTCCTCCAGATCTGAACACCAGGGTTAGTGTGCATCCAGTCTGATTGAGGGTGAAACTCTTACAGTCCATTCTCCTTAATGATCCTACTTAAAGCGCCACAGACAAGGTCAGATTTTCCAGATCAGAGAATACTGCATCTTTGGGTTCTAGTCTCTACCACAGAGACCCTAATCTCCCTGTAAATCAGCTAAACTAGTGTCTCGAAAAGTCCCCAACGAAGTCGTGGATTAGCCTTTTGAGAGATGTATAATCAAGCTAACGGTTCGATGCTTTCCTGGCTCGTATTCACACGAACACCAGTAGACACGGGTGGTTGTCAGGAACGCGGTCTTAGTATGAAGAACGAAGCTGATTGTCACTGATCATCCCATTCATCATGTTGAAGAACGAATATACATCTTAGAATTGAATCAAACACGGATTGAATAGAAACAGTAATACTTTTATTAATTCATAGAACTCAGCAGGGCTCCTCCCCTCAACCTAGGAGGTTTAGAAACTCATAATGAAAGGAAAATACAATGTAAAACTCGAAATATGGTGTGTAGGTTCTAGATGATGTAAATCTAATCCCTTAAATACTAAACTAATGACTAGTAAGGGTAAAACAGTCTTTTTAGTGCTAAAATCCAGTTCTGGGGCCCACTTGGTGCGTGTTTGGGCTGAGCTTTGATGAGATCCATGTGCTAGGAGGCCTCTACGGCGTTGAACGCTAGCTAGGGGATCCTCTCTGGGCGTTTGGATGCTGGTCTCTTCTCCTTGGGCACTGGACGCCTGGAAGGGGGCAGGAGGCTGGCGTTGGACGCTAGTTTTGGGCCTTCTAATATGAAGGAAAGTATGGACTATTATATATTTCTAGAAAGCTCTGAAAGTTAGATTTCCATAGCCGTCGAGAACCTTCTGTTTGGACTTATGTAGCTCAAGAAAAGCTCTTCGACATGCAAGGAGGTCAGATCCAAACAGCATCTACAGTGCTTTCTCTGTCTCTGAATCAGACTTTTGCTCCAACTCCTCAATTTCAACCAGAAAATACCTGAAATTACACAAAAACACACAAAATCAAAGTAGAATCCAAAAATGTGAATTTAAAACAAAAACCTATGAAAACTTAATAAAAACTAAACAAAACATGCTAAAAACTATATGAAAATGATGCCAAAAAGCGTATAAAATATCCGCTCATCAGTGTATGTTTTGATTTGGTGAATTTAGTGGGTTATATGTATTTATATCTGTGATGAGTAAGGTGAATAAATGTATGTATTTATATGTATTTATACGTATTTATATGTGTGTTTTGTAACGTTTGAAGAATGAGCTAAAAATGATTTTTAACGAAAAAATTATGTGCGTTTGAAGTTGGGTGTGTAATATTAATTTTCTGCAACTTAACAGCTTTTTGAAGGATTTCGGACTCATGCGTACGCGAACATGTCATCCGTATACGAGATTGGCAATTTTCAGACTCATGCGTACGCATGACCACCCTATTTTAGAAAAAGTTGTGTTTTGATATCTAAACCTATCTTCTAGCTTTCCAAACTTCTTTAACCCCTTTTTAGGGTTTGTTAACGAGTTTTTAAGCCTTATAACGTGGGGAATATGTTGAATAAGTTAAGGGGATATTGGGGGGATATGCGATGAGATAACAGAATTAATGAAGTGTTGGTGATGTTAAATATGAAGTGATTGATAAATATGATGATGATAATGATGAATTGAAAATTGAATGAGAGATGGATTGATGATGATTGAATTTGAATGAAGGATGATAGGGATTGATATTAAAGTATGATATTTGAATGAATTGAATGATATTGAGGTATATGTGACCATGTAAGATGCAAGGGTGTTGTCCACCTGCTCCGGGTATAAGTTGAGACTCCGGATAAGTTGCAGTGGCATTGTCTACTTGCTCTAGAGATGAGTTGAAACTCCGGGTAAGATGCAGTGGTGTTATCCACATGCTCCAGGTAAGAGTCGAGACTCCAAGTAAGATGTAGGGGTATTATCCACATGCTCTAGATAAGAGTTTGAGACTTCGGGTAAGAGGCAAGGGTTGAGTTCTATCGCCGCTTACTCTGGGTTGAGAATCGTAACACCGCCTGGGTAAGAGGCAAGGGTGAGGTTGTCTCTTTGCTCTAGGTACGCAGGTAAGATGCAAGAGTTGCGGTTTGGTCCCACTTGCTCCATGTTTGGTGTTCTGTCCAGGATTAGCTGTCGGACATATCGGGTTTGGCTATATAACCAACAGATAAGACTCATCGGCTGTAGGATAGGTATACATCATGTGCATTTGTATGTTTTGCTCGAGTGTGCATTGTTTTGGTTTGCTTAACTGCTTAACTCTGCTTATCTGTTACTTGTTCTACTTGTTGTAACTGCTATCAATACTTGTACTTTCCTTGTTTATTTTGTATCTGTTTGCAACTGAGAGATCCCTCATGCCGGCGGAGGTGATAGTGAGGGTGGTTCCACCGGTAATTCAGAGGGTTAGAAGAGACAGAAAGTGAAATATTAGGTTAAAGTTAGATTAGAACTTGAATACCTTAAATAGTTTTACATTTAGTTGGATCTTAAGTTTAATCTGAGTGTCAAAATTCTAGAATTTCCTCTGGATTTTTCGGAACCTCTTATATTAACTAGGCAGACACCTTTACCATGCTGAGAACCCCCAGTTCTCATTCCATACATATATTGTTATTTTTCGGATGCAAGTCGAGAGGTTTCTCATTGAGGATACTAGAGACCTTCTTGAAGCGAAGAACTATATTTTAGGATAAAAATTTAGTTTCTACTTGTATATATATTGGTACATAGGTTTTCTCTGCTCCTTGTATTTTGTATTTTGTCTCTCTTAGAGGCTGACTTGGAGAAACAGGTGTTATCTTATGTTTTGGGATACTTTTGGGATATATATGTATGTATTTACACTCTGACCGGCCTTAACTTCGTAGGTCACGTCTGGAGTTTGATATTGTATCTTTTTGGAATTATGTTCTATATATGTATAGTTTATCCTTCCTTTCAATCTTGCATATCCGTTTTAAGCTTATCCATACAAGTGCGATGTGACTTCTGTTACTCTTTTGTTTTACTTCTTTTTCAGGGCTCCTAGTTACAATTTCTTCCAACAATATCATATAAGTATTTTTATTTTTAGAGATCGTAATACCTCACCACCTCTATTTTACGACTTAAGCGTAAAATTCTGAGTGCTCGGGTGTTACACTCTCACCCTAAGCTATGCTCACACTCTCAACAATGGAGGTCAAGCCTGCACCCTCATCAATGCTGCCTTCATTGCCACCCTGTTAGCCTCCCTTCTGCCTCGTCGTAGCTTGCACTAGTGTCTACCATCGTCGACCTCTGTGCTCGTCTACATCGTCCTTGTCTCTCTCTTCTCTAGTCAACGTCATTTGTCACTGCTCCGCTATCGCCCTCTTGAAGCCTCGATTTCTTCCTCTGTTGGGCCGCCTCCAATCTCACCTCTAGCTGTGCTGCCTCACGCCTCGATTTGTCCCTCCACCGAGCTCATCCTTGGTTGCCTCCAGCCCATATTTCTCCCCCAAGCCTTGCTCGCCTCTGTTAGGTACATGACTCTTTTTTTTCAATTTTGAGTTTTGAGAACACATTTTGTTGATAATTTTCGAGCTGTTGCATTGTGGAAATGTGGAAGGTTGTTCTTGCTTTGTTATTGTTTTCTTTTTTTTAATTGTATCTAATTGTTCAGTTTTATTGTGTTCTTAGCTTCTTTATTGTTCTTGCTTCTTTATTGTTCTGAGTGTTACGTCTACACATTACGTCTACATAGTGAGTCTATGATCTGTATTTAAAGTGAATTAGTGAAACTTGATCGATTCTTGTAATTTATTTTGGTGGAGTTTTGGAAAATTTTGATGTTGATGATTTGGTTGTGATATTTAATTTTGCTATTGAGTGAGTGTGCTAGTTATCAAGTTTGATACTTGTGTGCAAAATCAAAATTTAAGGCTTCTTGAGAAATTTGTTGGATTGGTTGAGTTTCTTTAGATTTTTGTTACTTGAATTTGCTGTGTTAATTAACATATTAATAGTTTGGAATTTGAAAACTTTGTAGCATGAAGCTAATGCTTTCTTTGTACTGTTTGCTATACTAAACTTTGATTTGTTGCTTTGTTTTGTGTTGTGCTGACAAAAATTGTGCTAAAGTTTTGATAATCTTTGTTAATCTTTGAAAAATTTTATTACTCTTTGTTAAAGATGTACTAAAACCTTGTTACTCAGTTTTGATTCAGTGTATGCTAATAGCTCATGAATTAGCCTCTTAAATCTCTTAGATCTTTCAGTTGTCATATGAATTTTATGTTGTTTGAAATTAATTTGTTGATGTTATTTCACTCTTTGGTCCTTGATTTATGTAATTAGCATTTAACACAATTTTGTAATTTTTGTTAATTTGTTGAATTCCTGCTGGGATATTGAACTGACTTGTTTAATATTTATTATTTTAAATCTTTTTTAAACAAAAATGGCATCGAGTCAAGCTAATGCAAGTGAAAATACGATTCTTGATAATGAATATGGTAATGTGGAAGCTTGTGAAATTCATGAAGATTTTTCGATAAATGAAAAATAGGATGATTATTTAATAACTTGTTCAGACTTTAGTTAATTAGTTGTTTATTAAAGTAGTTTAGCTGCTTTATTTACTACAATTTATTTTAATGTCGAATAAACTTGTCAGCTGTAAATTTGTGTTTTGATATGTGATTGAGCTGTAAATTTAACTTTTGAGTTGTGAGTTTTGACTTGTGAATTTGTATCCTCAGAAATCTAAAAAAAAATTATTTTTAATATTTTACGAGTTACGTTACGTTCTCGTCTTACCTCTTAAGAAATTGTAAAACTTTGAATTTTGTTAATTTAGAAATTATTAAATTTAATATTTAAAATTATATAATGAATTTACAAACAAATTTAAAAAAATTAAAAATTTATGTTTACCGGTGATAAATCCACTGGTACCTATTAATTTAATTATTAAAAATAATTAACATATTACTATCGGATTTATCAGGAGAAAATCCGACAGTAACAACCTCCAGAATTAAATTTATATCCGCCACATTACCGGCGGACGAAAAAATCTGCTAGTAAATCCGCCGCATTATCGTCGGATTTATTCTGCCGCTAAATCCGAAAGTAAATCCAACGATATTCGGCGATTTTTTTGTAGTGATATGCTGCATACTTGCTTCGTCAATGATCGGCATAATATCAAACTATATTAGACCACCAAATACTATAACGGATTCCAGTATAGAATATTGCTCACTCTCTTTAAAATATCATTCTCTATGCTTTGACAGAAATCATTCCGTAGCTCTACGAATGTCATTGTGCATGGAACCACAAACAAAAACGAATTCTCATATGCAAAGTTCATCCCTTCATAAATATTTCATATAATCTCACTGTTGTGATACACCACTATATTTGCGGTACCTTCTATCACACTACCAACACACTCAAACAATTCTCTTTGCAATAAAATGGTATCAAATTTCGCCTTATATAAAGAGAGCGCCCAACACGCAAGTCACATGTGCAACACGCTCCCTACGTATTGGCCAAAATATTACCACGTGTCTAATACGTATCCCATATGCTAACTCAGTACGGCACTTATATGTTGCCCTTACCTTACCTGCAACATCCACCCACTTGTAATTATACTATATTTTCCTATTTCGAATAAAATACTAACATTTTTTTTATATAGCAAAAAAATCAGCCGTCTTTAAGAGAGCAACTAATTCACCTATATATACTAACCAAATCTGTAAAGAAAAATATGGGGAGTCAATGAAATATTTGTACAATGCGTACAATGAAGGTTTAGGGAGTATTAGAGATATAACCATTAGTGTTACCTTTCTTCATCAGCTTAAGCTTCTGAGATGAGTGGTATCATGACATGGTATTAGAGTCTTAGATCTGAAAAGTTAAGAGTTCGATCCTTGGTAAACCCAGATAAGTGATTTTAGGACTGATTCACTTTAGACGTTAATAAATTCATGTTTAGAATATGTTGTATTAAAAAACATGAATTATGTTTGGAAATTAATATTAATATTTAAAATTTTTGGTGGACAATTAACTTTTTTTTTTTCAATTTGATGGATTTTAATTGACAGTATAAACAAGTATCCATTTAGATTATCAATAACTTTAGATTGGCATGAAAAATAATTATTTTTGTTATTTATCTAATTTTTTTTACACATATATGAAAATATAATTTTAGAGGGATTTTCCATTCATGTCAAATCCAACACTTTTTTATTTTTGTTTTTTCTTTTTATTTATAAAACCTTGAAACATAATTTTTCAAGTTTTGAAATCGTTTCCTATTTACAGAAAAGAAATCAATTAATTTTCCCACTCTTTTGATCATATAACCATTCCAAATTTTTAGCCACCACAGACAAAAATTTATTTTATTTTATATCTAGTAATTTAGATGTATGCATTGATGCCTCATCATTATTGTAGTGTACAACATACATTTCAGTATTTCACTTCTCCCTTGAGTTTTAGCTATATGCATATATACTTATATTTTCCGCTTTCACATTCACTTTAGAACAAAAGAAGCAGCAACATGGAGCTTACTGGCATGATATCAGGTTGCATTGATTACACTAGAATCCTCTCCACTAAGGTAATTAACTAATTAATTATACTCCTGTTATTCTCTCCGCCTGTCTCTTATCATCATGTGTGTTTATGAATCATAATCTTATAACCAACTAGAAGAGACTAGAATATGTAAGAAGGGTTAATGACATGTATGATGATATTGATTAAAGGATAATGTGAAGAAAGAAGAGAATTTCATTCCTAGAAAGGTCAAGAATGGAGAAGTGAAGTTCTACAAGCTTAAGAGATTGGCTCCTCCAATTGTGGCTGCTCTCCTTGCCTTATCTCCTATCTCATCTCCCCAAGGTGACGTGTCAATCAATCCCACTGCCGCTCTTCTTATGCCTGGAATTACTGTAATGCCCCTGCTATATTTCTCTAAATTGCTGCCCAGGTCTAGCAATGTAATTCATCAGTCATGTATGTTATACGGTCTTACATAGCCGCATAGGTTAGCAAAACGGGCCGATCTGCTGAATGTGCTAAAATAAGTAAGGCAGGTTAGAATTTAAAATTTGTCAAATTAAACTAAAATCACAGATTTTAACGGGATAAAATAGATTGGCCTGCTAGATCAAAAGTTATTTATTTATTTTTCTAATAAAAAATTATTAATATTACACAATTAATAATAATATAATTTTTAAATATATTTTTTTCTTTTATTTTTTTATTATTAATTTTATTAATTTTATTTTATACTTTTATATATATTTTTAAATTATGTGAATTATTTTTTAAAATAAATATGATTATATTGATAGATATTATTTTAAATAATTTTATTTAAATTAAAAATTAAAAGATAATGAAAAAAATATATGGTAATTTAATTATCTTTTATTTGTATTTACTTTTATAATGATCAAATTTTTATATTAGTATTTTTAAGTGGAATATTATTTTGAATTTGTTTTATTTAATAGGTGGGATTAACCTTTTTTTAGGGTGGGTCTTGACGAAATGCGATGGACTACCCATTTTGTCACTTTTAATTCTGCAGTGTTAATTAAATATTATTCAAGTATATTTTTTTATTAGATTTTGGAGAAATTTAAAACTTATTTTTAATACTTAATTTGTTTTATTTTTATTTCTAGTATTTTAAATAAATTTTAACATTAAAATTCATTTTTTAGTAATCAATATGAAGTCAAACGTGAGATTAAAAGTTAAGAGGTGAAGGTAGTTCAGTTAGGTCAATAATGAAGGGTAAAGGATAGTCCAGTAGGGATGGAGAATGGTGTAGTAGAATTTGAATCTTTTAAACTTTAGATTATTTGATAGAGTAAAGTGTAATTTTTTATTTTTTATTTTTTTATTTTTTTGTCTTATTTAAAAATAATAAAAAATTATATTTTATTTTTTAAAATAAAATTTAAAATTTAAAAAATACAAATTCAATATGATGGAGTGAGGGGTTGAGAGAGAAGTGTGATGATGATGATAATAATAAAGTTAAAGATGAGTGGGTTTAAAAATATACTTTTTAAGATAGTAAGTGAAAACATTACTTACTGAGTTAAATTGCCTATTATCTTCTGTTATATATATATATATAAAGTCTCGTATGTCATATATATGGATGTGAGTGTGTGTTTGTATGTATGTGATAGATAAATTTTGGGTAAATTATTCAATCATCTTTTGAATAAAGAGTAAGTTATTTTTTATAATAAATTTAATAGTTATTAAATAAAATTAATTATATCATCAAAATGATTAATATTAATTTTTAATTTAATATAAATTTTGATAACTAAATTAATTAATTACAATAAAACTATTTAAACTTCATATTTATAAAATCACACAATTTTATCAACCTTTTTTATTTTAAATTTGTAATTTGGCTTTTTGATTTTTTTTTATTTGTTCTTTTTAATTTTTTATTTTTTTGTATTGTTAGATCTAATTAATATATATGTAGTTAAAAAAATTATAAAATAAGATTTTTTTGTAATTCTTATAATTTACAAAAAAAATTATTATTAGTTTAATTAATTGTCAAAACTTGTGAACCAGCTTCATGCCTTTAGATTTCACTCTCTTCTACTCACACTTCACAGTTCACACTCCTCTACATAACTAACTTGCTGACATATATAGAGTTAATTAGACCGTTATTTTTCTGTTAGCAGTTGGATAGTTAGTTAGTGGCATTCACACTATATATAGCTAAACTTGTAACATCAACAATTTGAGATTCACTAATCAAAATTTCAGTCTTTACAATTCACATCAAGAATTTAGAGTTCAGAAGCTCTCTTCTCTTGTTCTTGAATGTTCAGCATCCATCCCTTGTTGCTCACAGCTCGAACCGATTTATCACATGGTGCAGTAAGCATGGAGCAAGGTTGAAGAGCTTGAACTGTTGGTGAAGAGTTAGTGAATCCATCTTTCATCGATCTCTAATCGATTTCTCTCTCCTTTTTCAATCACAGTGAATTTTGCTTTTCTTGATCTGACTTGATCATCCGTTCGATTTCTTGCACTCGAGAAATCTTGATCAAGAACTCTTTTCTCCTTCAATTTCTTTGCCTTGAAGAAGTCTCGATCAATGGCTAATCATCCTACAAATCCGATTCCCGAAGCAATAATTTCTGGAATCGATCTTCACACCCTAACTAATCTGGTCAATCAAATAAATCAGACTCAATCTCCAAGAACTCATGCCTCTTCGATCGTAGATCCAACGAGTTCTTATTATCTACATCCTTGTGAAAGTCCTGGTTCACCGCTAATTTTCATGGTTTTAAGCTCAAACAACTATCATAGTTGGGAGAGGGCCATGCTGCGTACACTAAGCTCAAAGAACAAGCTCAAGTTCGTGAATGGAAGCATCAGCAAACCAGAATCAACAGATCCTTTGTTTGATGTGTGGGAACGATGCAACGATTTCATCATCTCCTGGATCACTCTCTCACTTAGCTCGGATATAGAACAAAGCGTGATGTGGCACAATGTCACTTCGGATCTATGGAAAGATTTGAAACACAGGCATTTTCAGAGTGATGTATTCAAGGTAACAGGATTGGAAGAAGAGATGTTCACTCTTTGGCAAGGTAGTCTAAACATGACCGACTACTTCACAAGGCTAAAAAGAATTTGGGAAGAGCTAGAGAACTTTAGGCCTCTACCTGATTGCATATATTGCAAGAATAGGAACTGCACTTGTGGAACTATTATGAGAGGATACAGAAACGAGACCTACATAGTTCGTTTTCTTAGAGGCTTAAACGAACAATATGCGACAGTAAGGTCGCAAATAATGCTGATGCAGCCTTTACCAAGCATTGAACAAGCCTTTTCACTGCTTTTTCAACAAGAAAGACAGTTCCAGTGTAGTGAACCACTCATTGACAATAAGATCCTGATAAGTAGCGCTGCTCCATATCAACCCTCAACACAAGGAGGAAAGGGCCGAGGCAAGGGAGGAAGAACTGCTGGTAGAGGAAGAGAACGAACAAAAGTTTGTACCTACTGTGGCAAAACTGGCCATCTAATCGACACATGTAATAAAAAGCATGGTTTACCTCCTCATCTCAAACAAGAAAGCAGTGCAATCAATAATGCTATCACTGATGATGAGAATTTTGCAAAAATCAGTGATGACCAGCTAGTAGAGGAAAGTAGTGTAGAACTGGAATTCACAAGGGAACAGAAGCATGCTTTGCTAGCTCTCTTGAAGCAGCCATCTCTAGATACACACAAGCCTCAAAATGCCATAAACCAACTTGTCACATTGCCCTCATCAAGGTATTGCCTTCCATTTCAATTTTTAAACCCAGCTCTTGGGTCATTGACTCATGAGCAACCGATCATGTAGCATACTGTTTAGAGCTTTTTCACCCATTACATAAAATAGAACCCATACTTGTTAGAATGCCAAATGGAACCAACACTATAACTTCAACAGCTGGGACTATAATTTTCTCTAAAACCTTTTTCCTCACAAAGGTCTTGTACATTCCAAGTTTCAAGTTCATTCTTATATCAATTTCCAAAATGACTAACTTGCTCAAATGTGAATTTTTTTCTGATGAAAAATATTGCAAGATCCAGGACTACCTTTCATTGAAGATGATTGGTGTAGCTGAGCAAAGGAGGGGACTTCATGCATTTGAAGACCTAAAACCTGTAAGGAACTTTCAACTAAAACCAGCAATTGCAGCAACATCATTCATACCACAAACACAACATCTTAGCAATAGCAATAAGATGCATGACAATAAGAATAGAAGTGCATCAAACTTGTGGCATCTTAAACTAAGGAACTTACCAAATGACAGAATTCTTGTATTGTAATAAAGCTACAATTTCATTAATAAATCTAATCTTTGTACCATTTCTTGTGAGTCTTGTCATTATGCTAAGCAAAAGCGTTTTCCATTTCCAATAAGCATGTCTATATCAGAAGAAATATTTGATCTAATACACATAGACATTTGGGGGGTCAATTAATATTAACTCTACTGCTGGACAAAAATATTTTTTTACAATAGTGGAAGACAAAAGCAGATTTTGTTGGCTATTTTTCATGAAACATAAATCTAAAGCTGCCACACTGCTAAAAGATTTTGTTCAATTAGTTCAAACTCAGTTTAAGAAAACTATTAAACAAGTTAGATCGGACAATGTAGCTGAGTTCAAGCTAACTGAATTTTATGCAATAAAATGTATTATACACCAAAATACATGTGTTGAAATCCCTCCACAAAATGGCATAGTTGAGAGGAAACACCAACACATTTTAGCAGTGACTAGAGCAATTATGTTTCAAGCAAACTTACTAAAGAAACTATGGCATTATGTAGCTGCTCATGCCATATATATCATCAATAGACTTTCCAGCAATGTTTTGAAAAATAAGTCCCCTTATGAAATTCTTCACAACAAACTACCTGACATACACAATTTCAAGATTTTTGGATGTTTAGCATATGCTGCAACCATTCATGCTAATAGAAAGAAGCTTGATCCGAGAGCTAGAAAATGCATTTTCTTAGGCTATAAACAAGGAATAAAAGGGTACATTTTATATGATCTATCTTCTAAAGAAATTCTTTTTTCAAGAGATGTAGTTTTCTATGAGAATACTCTACCTTTGTGCAACACACAGAATTTAGAATTCTTCCAAAAGTGTCATGCATCACCTGCATAATTCTCAGACCCTTTCCTTTTTGATACCACATACACACAAAACACAAATAATTCGACTAACACCATTCCTTTCAATGCACCATCAACACAATCTGCATCTCATTATCACAACACCACAAGGCCAAATGGCCAATTCACTACAAATTAGTGTATCAAACATACCATACAATCAACAAGATGCTGTTGTACCTCACATTCCTCAAAATGATGGCCCAATTGTTGAAAGACCTCTTAGAGAAAGAAAATACCCCTCTTACCTAAAGGATTATCATTGTTTCTAACTACTAGCTCAACTACATCACCAACTTCATGTAGGTACCCTCTTTCTCATGTTCTATCCTATTATAGTCTATCGAAAAAGAAAAAAAAAATTCTCCATTGCCTTGATCACCAACACAGGCCCCAAAACTTATGAAGAGGATGTGATGTATCCCTGTTGACAAGAAGTTATCAAATCAGAATTTGCTGCCCTTGATGAAAACCGAACCTGGTCACTCACTACTTTACCAGCTGGCAAGCATGTAATCGGCTGCATGAGGATTTACCCAAGTTTCAGGACAAGACTATTTTGACACCTTTAGTCCCGTAGTAAAAATGAAAACATTGAGGATTCTTCTAGCCATTGCAGCCGCCAAAGACTGGTTCGTCCACCAGTTGGATGTGAACAAAACATTTTTACATGGAGACCTTAAAGAGGAAGTCTACATGAAACCAACCCCTATCTTGAACGTGTCTGATCCGAAGCTGGTATGCAAATTAGAGAAGTCACTCTATGGCTTAAAGCAAGCCAGCAGACAATGGAACTCAAAATTAGCTTACACTTTGGTCAACTTTGGCTACACTCAGTCAAAACATTAGGGGTGTGCATGGCCCGACCCGGCCCAAAGACCCGGTCCGATCCCGAACACTTTAGGGACTAATTTAGTGTGATTTTACCAGGTCTAGGACCGGGTAAGGGTCTCAAAAATAGACCCGGTCATTATTTCGGGTCGGGTCCGGGCCATAACTCAGATCACCCGAACTCGGCCCGATGGCCCGGTCATCATACACAATTAATATTTTGTGTTATTAGTGATGGATGATGGCTATTCTTATGTGGAATTTAAGTATTGTAAACCTTAATATTTTGTGTTATTAGTTATTATAAGACTATAAGTTAATGTTTTATGTTTAAAATGTATAAGATTTTAGACTAATGCATAATATTATGGTATTTGTATTGATTTAAATATTTGGTGTTATTAGACAATATTAGTATTGATTATGGTTATGCTTTAATTTCAGAGAAGAGTTGGTTCTTGTTATATTTTTTTAAGTGAATTTACCATATCAAATAATGGTTGGAGTCTTGAAAATTTGGATATTTTCACATGCTACCTTATAAGAAGGTATCAAGGTAATGTAATGTTAACGGCCCAGTTTTTACCCGGTATAATCGTGGCCCGAAAGTGTATAGGTTTCATCGGGTCTAGGGCCAGGTTCGGGTCTAATAAATTGGCCCGGTATATATTCCAGGTCGGGTCTGGGTCACATCAAACCCGGTTTCATCCGTCCCATTCACACCCTACAAAACATTATTAGTTTGTTCACAAAGGTTGCTGGTTTTGGATTCACAGCTATGATAATCTATGTCAATGACGTGGTACTTGTTGAAAACTGCATCAGAGAAATCATAGCTTTGAAGCAACATCTTCATAACCTCTTCAAAATTAAAGACATTGGAAAATTAAAGTTCTTTTTCGGCTTTGAATTTGCTTGAAGCAAGAGAGGAATAGCAATGTATCAAAGAAAATATTGTCTAGACCTGTTGGAAGAATATGGCAAAAACATGGATTACACTTCTCATCTCTCTAAAGAATCTGGAGACCCAATGCCAAATGCTAGTAAATACAGAAGACTGCTAGGAAGACTCTTATACCTAACCAATACAAAACCCGAATTAGCTTTGCCATTGGAAAGCTAAGTCAGTTTCTTGAGTACCCCACTAGTAAACACTTTCAAGCCGCTCTAACAGTTCTGAAATATCTGAAATCATCTCCTGCCCAGGGTCTTTTATTCAAGACCGAATCAAATTTACAACTCACCGGCTTCTCAGATAGTGACTGGGCCACCTGCCCTGACACAAGATCCGGCTATTGTTTTTTCTTGGGTACTACGCTAATCACTTGGAAGAGTAAGAAATGGGTTACCATTGCTCGCTTTTCCGCTGAAGTCGAGTATAGAGCCTTGGCTGCCTCAACATGTGAAGCTCAATGGATCATCTTCATCCTTCAAAATCTCCAAATTTCAATCCTCAGACCAACAGCTATCTATTGTGATAGTAAATTCGCATTGCACATTGCGGCCAATTCGGTGTTCCACGAACGTACCAAACATATAGAAGCTGACTACCATATAGTACGCAATAAAGCTCAAGCACAAGTTATCAAGCTCCTTCCCATCTCCACATACCAAACTGCCGATATCTTCACTAAAGTCCTCTCCCCTACACCCTTCTCTTCTTGTCATTTCAAGCATGGCTTATATGACCTTCATAAGCCCAACCTTGAGAGGAGGGGAGTGTGAACCAACTTCATGCCTTCAGATTTCACCCTCTTCTACTCACATTTCACACTCTTCTATATAACTAACTTGCTGACATATATAGAGTTAATTAAACAGTTATTTTTATGTTAGCAGTAGGATAGTTAGTTAGTGGCATTCACACTATATATAGCTAAACTTGTAACATCAACAATTTGAGATTCACTAATCAAGTTTTTAGTTTCTGCAATTCACATCAAGAATTCAGAGTTCAAAAGCTCTCTTCTCTTGGTCTTGAATGTTCAGCGTTCATCCCTTATTGCTTATAGCTCGAACCGATTTATCACAAAACTCAAGTTAAATTAAGAATTAATGTTAACCATAATAATATAATTTATTTCATTCAATAGTTATTAGACATGTCATAAGAGATAACTTATCCTTTATTTGAGAGAGAATTGAATAGAATTTACCTAAATTTTTTGGTTTTATATAAAATATATACAGCTTTTTGTGTTAATCCTGTAAAATTTATCTTTTGGTTTTAGTTTAATAAACTTCAAAATGTTTGCGTTTGATTTTACATTGTTAATTTATTCTGTTAAATATACTGACATAATAAATTAAAATATTGACTTAACAAAACGTGTTATATCAGTATTTAATCTATCAAGCCAACACTTAACACATCAAACCAGAGACAAATGAAAACTTATTAGACTCTAAATAAAAAAGTTACTTAAATCATATTGTAAAACAACTAAATAAATAACGAAGATGTAAATATAAAATATGTAAATAGAAGACTCTAGCATTAATATAATTAGCTCAATAATGATTTATATATATACATTAATATTATATGTTGTAATATGTATATATATGTAAAGATAGAAAGAAGTATTAAAAGTAAAGAGAGAGAGTTGCATTTGATTTTATTACTGTAGAGAGAGAGAGGGAAATATTTGTAATTGTGTGTGTCCAATTCTATTGCCTCGTTCATGCTTTTATAGGCAAACAAATTCTTCTTTTCAAACATTATTAACTGTGCTATATGAGAATTTGCTCCTTCCAGCATGGGGAATTAGATTCACCCATAAATGAGCATTCATCCTTATCCTTCCATGTTGTAACACTCCCCCTTGGATGCTCATTTAGGAATATGCCTCATTAAAACCTTACTAAAGAAAAACTCAGTGGGAAAAAACTTTAGTGAAGGAAAAAGAGTACAATATCCTTTGTGATGGGACTGTCTCATTAAAAACCTTGTCAAGGAAAACCCAATGGAAAAAAAACTGACCAAGGGAAAAAGAGTACAGTCTCCCCCTCTTGCCGACATCATTCAATGTCTCGAAATCAGCACATCCCAATCTCATGTACCAATCTTTCAAATGAGGATTTTGGAAGTGACTTTGTAAATAAATCTGCCAGATTGTCACTTGAGCGGATCTGTTGCACATCAATTGTCCCCTGATTTTGAAGATCATGAGGTAAGAAGAATTTGGGAGAGATATACTTTGTTCTATCACCTTTGATGTATCCACCCTTAAGTTGAGCAATGCATGCTGTATTATCTTCAAACAGGACAGTTGGAGCTATCTTATGATCAATCAGTCCATATGATGACAGAATATATTGAATCAGACTCCTCAGCCAAAAACACTCGCGACTAGCTTCATGAATCGCTAGTATTTCAGCATGATTCGAGGAGGTTACTACTATCGTCTGTTTCGTGGACCTCCATGATATAGCTGTACCACCATATGTGAACAGATATCCTATTTGAGATCTCCCTTTGTGTGGATCAGACAAGTATCCAGCATCCACATAGCCAATTATTTGTGACTTGGATCCATAGGGATAAAACAATCCCATATCAACTGTTCCATGAAGATATTGAAAAATTTGTTTGATTCCACTCCAATGTCTTCTGGTTGGAGAGGAACTATATCTTGCTAGTAAATTCACAGCAAATGATATATCGGGTCGTGTATTATTAGCAAGATACATTAGTGCTCCAATGGCACTAAGATATGGTACTTCAGGACCAAGGATATCTTCATTCTCTTCTTTAGGACAGAATTAATCCTTTTTCGCATCCAAAGATCTTACAATCATTGGGGTACTTAATGGATGTGACTTATCCATATAAAATCTCTTCAAGATCTTTTCTGTGTATGTTGTTTGATGAATAAAGATCCCATTTTTTATATGCTCGATCTGCAGGTCGAGACAAAATTTAGTTCTTCCAAGATCTTTCATCTCAAACTCTTCTTTTAGAGTTTTATAATTGTTGGAATCTCTTCAGGAGTCCTAATGATATTTAAATCATCAACGTACACAGCAATTATAATGAACCCAGATGTAGTTTTCTTTATGAAAACACATGGGCAGATATCATCATTCTTGAATCCGTTTTTGGCCAGATACTCAGTAAGACGATTATACCACATTCGTCCAGATTGCTTTAGACCATATAAAGATCTTTGCAATTTGACTGAGTATAACCCTTGCGAATATTCATTGGATGGTTTAGATATCTTTAGTCCTTCAGGGACTTTCATATAGATATCCCGATCTAATGAGCCGTATAAATAGGCTGTTACCACATCCATTAAATGCATATGCAGTTTATGATATGCAGATAAACTGACCAAATAACGCAATGTTATCGCATCCACTACAGGGGAATACGTTTCTTCATAATCTATACCGGGCCTTTGTGAAAAACCTTGTGCCATAAGACGGGCTTTGTAGCGCACAACTTCATTTTTCTCATTTCGTTTTCTCACAAATACCCACCGGTATCCAACAGGTTTTACATCTTCTGGTGTACGGACTACAGGTCCAAAGACTTCACGTTTTACAAGTGAGTCTAATTCAGCCTTCATGGCTTCTTTCCATTTTGGCCAATCATTCCTTTGTCGACATTCTTCGACTGATCTTGGCTCAAGATCCTTACTTTCATGCATGATATTTAATGCCACATTATATGCAAATATTTCATTGATAATTGTCTTATTTCGGTCCCATTTCTCTCCTGTAAAGACATAATTTATCGAGATCTCGTCATTTTCACAATTTTCAGGTACCTGAACGTCTTCTGGCGTTATATCAGAATTTTGGACAACTACAGGTGTCTCTATTATGTCTTTTTCAACAGGAATCGTATTTACCTCTTTTCTCTTTCGAGGATTTTTATCTTTGGAACCGACAGGCCTGCCACGCTTCTGGCGTGTATTTGCTTCAGTGGCTATTTGTCCTATTGGGACATCAATTCGAATTGGGGCATTTTCCGTCCTGCCACGCTTCTGGCGTGAATTTGCTTCAGTGGCTACTTGTCATACTGGGACATTAATTCGAATTGGGGCATTTTCTGCTGGTATATAAGATCTGATTATCCTCTTTATATCGAAAAATGCATCAGGCAATTCATTTGCTATTCTCTGCAAATGTATAATCTTTTGAACTTCTAGTTCGCATTGCCGTGATCGAGGATCTAAATGCATCAATGATGATGCATTCCAATTAAGTTCCTTTTCAGGAAGCTTATTCTCTCCCCCTAATGTTGGAAATTTTGATTCATCAAAATGACAATCTACAAACCGGGCTTTAAATACATCTCCCGTTTGTATCTCAAGATACCTCACTATAGAGGGAGAATCATATCCAACATATATCCCTAATTTCCTTTGGGGTCCCATTTTGGTGCGATTAGATGGTGCAATGGGAACATATATTGCACACCCAAATATTCTTAAATGGGAGACATTTGGCTGCTGGCCAAAAGCTAATTGCATAGGAGAGAACTGATGGTAACTCGTTGGCCTCAAATGAATAAGTGCTGCGGCATGTAAAATAGCATGCCCCAAACCGAGGTTGGGAGATTTGTTCTCATAAGCAAGGGTCTAGCAATTAATTGGAGGCGCTTAATAAGCAATTCTGCTAACCCATTTTGTGTGTGAACATAAGCTACTGGATGTTCAACACTTATTCCATTAGCCATACAATAAGCATCAAAAGCTTGGGAAGTAAATTCACCAGCATTATCAAGACGAATTGCTTTAATTGGATTTTTTGAAAATTGTGCTTTTAATCGAATAATTTGAGCCAGTAATCTCGCAAACGCCAGGTTGCGAGAAGATAATAAGCACACATGTGACCATCTCGAAGATGCATCTATTAGAACCATAAAATATCTAAAAGATCCACATGGTGGATGAATAGGTCCACATATATCACCTTGAATCCTTTTTAGGAATTCAGAGGACTCAAATCCAATTTTTACTGGTGATGGCCTTAAAATTAACTTCCCTTGATAACATGCAGCACAACAAAATTCACTAGATTTAAGAATCTTTTGGTTCTTTAGTGAATCTCTATGAGAGTTTTCAATAATTCTCCTCATCATAGTTGTTCCCGGATGACCCAATCTATCATGCCAAGATATGAATTTATTTAGGCTAGTAAACTTCTGGTTTACAATGGCATGTGATTCAATTGCACTAATCTTGGTATAATACAATCCAGATGAAAGTGAGGGTAACTTTTCTAATATAACCTTCTTATTTGAATCATGAGTTGTGATACATAAATACTCATGATTTCCCTCATTCATTGTTTCAATATGATATCCATTTCGGCGAATATCTTTGAAACTCAACAAGTTCCTCAGGGACTTGGTAGATAATAGTGCATTATTTATTATAAATTTTGTTCCTCCAGGAAACAAAATTATAGCTCTTTCGGAGCCTTCTATCACATTGCCCGAGCCAATAATAGTATTAACATATTCATCTTTTGGCACAAGATGGGTAAAATATATATTACTTTTAAGAATAGTGTGTGAACTCGCACTATCCGCAAGGCAAATATCTTCAGAATATGTCCTTGCCATTTTTCTTCAAAAACAAATGATAATAATAATAAAATGAGTAGAAGTACATGCACAGTAAAATTATTCACATGAATAATTAACAAATACATACATATATCAAACTATTCCATCATTGATCAAATAGCCAATAATTCCTTCAGGATCCTCAAAGAAATTAGATACATCATAATGAGTGGTGGAATTTTCATAATTTGAAACAAAATTTGTTTCCTTTCCTTTGTCATCCTTTTTCAAGGATACTTGATAAAGATCAACTAGGTGCCTTGGGGTACGACAGGTACGTGACCAATGGCCCTTTCCACCACAACGGAAGCATTTATCCTCAATTGATTTACTTTGCCCATTGTTTCTTTCTTTATCCCACTTCTAGTGAGATCCTTTGGGAACATAATTCCTTTTCCTTCCATAATTTTTCTTGCTACTAAAACCTTGTCATTTATCTCTTCTGGGGTAATGATTTGCCGCATTTACTTTAGGAAATGGGGCGGCACCAACTGGGCGCACTTCATGATTTCTTAAGAGCAACTCATTGTTGCGTTCAGCAACAAGAAAGCAAGAAATTAACTCAGAATATTTTTAAATTCTTTTTCTCGATTGCTACTGCAGGAGCACATTCGAGGTATGGAAGGTCGAGAAAGTTTTCTCTAACATATCAGGTTTGAGGAAGTATCACATGATTGTATCTTTCTTCAAGGTCTTTAATTTCCACAGATCTGCAGGATCTTTTAATGTGGGATATTCATTTTTCAATCCTACGTCAAAATGACGACGAAGAAAAATCATGACTTTGGCTTTATCCTTCTGGGATGTATTATTTTCAACCTCAATGGTATCTTCAAGATCCATTGAATCAAGATGGATTTCAACATCTATATTCATGATAAATAATTATTTCCAAATATATCAATAGCATTATATTCAAGATGAAAGAGTTTCGATATAATAAAAATTTGTTACCTGGAGTCTTCCTAAAATTTGATCAGAGTCTCGTGCTGATAACGTGTTGTAAAACAACTAAATAAATAAGGAAGATGTAAATATAAAATATGTAAATAGAAGACTCTAGCATTAATATAATTAGCTCAATAATGATTTATATATATACATTAATATTATATGTTGTAATATGTATATATATGTAAAGATAGAAAGAAGTATTAAAAGTAAAGAGAGAAAGAATTGCATTTGATTTTATTACTGTAAAGAGAGAGAGAGGGGAAAATATTTGTAATTGTGTGTGTCCAATTTTATTGCTTCATTCATATTTTTATAGGCAAACAAATTCTTCTTTTCAAACATTATTAACTGTGCTATATGAGAATTTGCTCTTTTCAGTATGGGGAATTAGATTCACCCATAAATGAGCGTTCATCCTTATCCTTTCATGTTGTAACAAATCAAGATTTTATGTTGATAATTTATTTTGTCAGTTAAATATTAACATAACAAATTGAAATATTAATATGATAAGATATAATCGTATTCCGTCAACATTTAACCCACCACGTCAGCACTTATCACATTAAACCGGAAACAAATGGAGACATTTTAAATTTTAGACTAAAAGTTTATTTAAGTCAACTTAAACATAAAACTTCTTAGCTAAAATATAAAATATTTATTATTTTTACTGATTTCACATTTATTATTATTATTATTAGATAAATATAAGAGTATATACTCATTTTGGTCCTCAAAGAATTTTAAACTGGACACTTTAGTCCCCAACTAAAATTAATTACTTGATTGGTCCCTAACAATTAATTCCGTCAGTCACTTAGGTCCTTTACTCTGTTAACTCTAACAAAGGACAAAATAGTCCCTGACAACTCTGACAGGGGACAAAATGGTCCCTAATAATTCTAACAAGGGACAAAATAATTCATGACCCCTTTATTCGAAAACAATACTGTTCTTCCCCAATTTTTATCATATCTCGCATAACCCTAACATTCATACTCTCCTTCTTCACCTTCACAGTCTTCTTTTTCATCTTTTTCTTTCTCCTCTTTAGCTCCAAGATTAAGCTATGGTATAATTGTCACACGTATCGCACCTACTTCAACATGTCATGGACCACACACTTCCTAAATCTTTGCACTTCACCCACCAAAAGCATCCACTTCCACGTCTTCGATAACATCACCTCCAACCCCGACACGTCCACGACATCCTCAAGACCAAGTTCCACAACTACTCCAAGGGTACGTCTTTCTCCACTCTCCGGTAAGCAATATAGATTGTTGGACATTAGGACATCATGAGAAGATTCTCCTTCGACATCATATGCAAATTCTCATTTGAAATAGACACCGAGTGCTTCATTCCTTCTTTTCCAGAGTCCAAGTTGGCAGACAGTTTTGACCTCGCATCCAAACTATCAGTACAACGAGCAATGTTGTCGTTGCCGCTCATATGAAAACTGAAGCGATTACTGAACATTGGTTCGGAGAAGAAGCTGAAGGAAGCGATCGGAGTGGTGGACAATGTGGTCATGGAGATGATAGGACAGAGGAAGAAGGAGATGGCAACGACAACGACGGGTCTTAACAAATCAGACTTGCTGTCTAGATTCATGGGATCCATCGAAGACAATAACTAGTTGAGAGACATAGACATTAGTTTCCTGAGTATGAATTGGTTGAGAACAAGTTGATGATTTTTTTCTTGTGAACATTAAATTTATAGAATGTGAATTGTGTAGTTTGAAGTTACAGTGTTAGATTACTAGTATTATGCGAGATATGATGGAAATTGGGAGAGAACAGTGTCGTTTCCGAACAGAGGAGATCAGGGAATATTTTGTCCCCTATTAGAGTTGTTAGGGACTATTTTGTCCTTCGTTAGAGTTAACGGAGTAAAGGACCTAAGTGACTGACGGAATTAATTATTAGAGACTAATCGAGTAATTAATTTTAGTTAGGGACTAAAGTGTCCAGTCTAAAATTCTTTGAGAACTAAAATGGGTATATACTCTAAATATAATTTAGAAAAAGATTAATTAACCCAAGTATTTATTAAGAGTAATTAATAAACTAGTTGATATTTTTTTTTACAGCTAGTATAATTATTAATAGTTATGTAAATGCTATTTTTAGATGCATTCTGATATAACTACAAACTGTATTGGTTGAAAAAAAAATCAACTAATCTAATAACTACTTTTAATGGTATTACAAAAATATTTAATAATAAAATAATTAATAAATATTAAATAAGATAAGTTTTGTCTATTTTTTTTTTAAAGTAGTGTTAACGATATTATTAATATAAATAAAAGAGAAAAGTTTACTGTTGCAATAATTGGAGCTAGCTTCTCTGAGATTCTTTTGGTTGTACAGTTTCAAGTGCGCAAACCTTAGAAATTCAGAGAGGAGCCACATTGTTTCAACAATCTTGTATTGGATGCCATGATGCAGGTGGTAACGTAATACAACCAGTAAGCATAATCTTCTATCATATAATTAATTATGCATGACATCACATCTTCTATGTCCTAGCTAAATTTTCTTCTTTTCATTTTCTTTTTCCCTTTCAGGGGGCAACTCTATTTACAAAGGATTTACAGAGGTAACTGCCACAACACAACACTTTTGAGAATTTTGTTAAGTATGTTTGAAGTAATCCAAATATTAATGCTACCACAGGAATGGAGTTGATACAGAAGAAGCAATCTACCGTGTAACATATTATGGCAAAGGAAGAATGCCGGTAAGTAATCTCGAGTATGTAACATTTGAGTGACTCATTTTGTATCGTACACCAAATTCGACCTATTATATTATATTATCGTGTAGGGGTTTGGAAAAGAATGCAAGCCACGTGGGCAGTGCACATTTGGAGCTCGTTTGGAAGACCAAGATATCAAAGTATTAGCTCAGTTTGTTAAGTCGCAGGCAGATCAAGGTTGGCCAACTATCCAAAAATAATCACTAACATTTAGGGTTATTTTTGCCCTATGCAATGCTTACAAGATACATGAGAGGATTGGAGATTTTGGCTTTTACTTACTATATTGGATTTTGTTCGATTTTCATATTTGAGTTTTGGTTTTTTTTTTTTTTTTTTTTGGACAAGACATTTCATTTTATTCAAGAAAAATCAAGATATAAGATAATAAGGCAAAGGTTAGGCCGCGGCCAAATAGGTGAAATAATATTTAGTATATTGATTAATTCGAGTTTTTCCCCTCTTTTTGTTGCATACAATATACGTTAGGACTTAGGGCTTAGCAGAGGCTCAAATCCAAGACCTTTATACCGGAAAGGGAGACAAATATCATCTGAGATAAAAAACATTTCTCTTAAATGATCTGTTTTTTTTTTTTTTTGGTATCACTGATCTGGTTTTATTAATTAACTTTTTCTTTTTCTTTCCATGGGCCTATTTCTTGGGTAAGTTGAATCACTATGCAGAGCGAAAAGTGCCATTTAATGACCCAAGAAAAAACAGAGTTGCCCATTATTGTACACACACAGATTTCTCTATCTTTTTTGTAATAAACCTTAGTGAGTGTACCAAGTGTTGAATATAAATCTTTAAGGATTGTATGGGTGAATGTATAATATGAATGTATTGTGATACCTAAAATTAGGATTGTCCAATCTACTTAAAAGAAACATCATATCAGTTCCTAAGGTCCGCAAAAAAAACGAGGAATATATCAGTTCCTTAAAATAATTATATAAGTATCGAATTCTTTGGATCCATTTACATGCAACTTCCATTCTCTATAAATATAGCTAAATTCACACGAATTTTAAAATTTTATAAGATACAAAATTACGTATACATATCAAATATAAAATATTTTTTAGATAAATCGTAATGGTATTTTAATATTTTATTAATATTTAAATATAAATTAATTTTTAATTATTTTTAATATCTTATTTTAATTATATAAAATATTTAAAATATTTTTTATTTTAATAAATAATAATATATATTATTATTAAATTTATTTTAATAATACATGTTTAGAATAAAATTGGACATACTGACATGTTATAATATTTAGATGTGTCCAAATATATCAAAAAAAATTTATTTTTTATTAAGATATGACTGGACACAACAAACACGTGTGTCAAACGAATGTCAAAAAATATCGTGTCCGAAATATGTTCGAAACGCGAACACGACTAAAATATCCGTGCTTCATAGACTAAATCATTTTTCTCTTCATAGTTCATACCATATGATGAATTCATACATACACTTTAATATCCATTAAATAATGTATAAAAATATGGTACGATGAAACTAGTTAATTTACATTTTTAGTGCATTTTTATTATAATAATATTACATGATCAATAAAATATATTATTTTTAATTAATATTTGGTTCATTCTAAATATTAAAAATTATATTCTAAATTTTAAATTATAAATACTAAATTATAATAGTATAAAAATAAAATATCGATTTAAAATATTAGTTAATATTAATAAAAAAATATTAGCTATCTAACACTTTTCTATTTATTAAACTGATTTATAATGGAGACCTAAACTGGATCTTTAATTTCTAAACTAAAACTAACCAAAAGTCAAAATATACATAGAGACAAAAAACTGAATTTCACCAATTTATAAGTCTCATTCACTTCGTGGTACACGCACCGAGGCAATGTCTCTTGACTTTTTAGCTTGAGGAGTGAAGCAACAAGCCAACAAGGAAAAGCAAGAGAAATAAAATGGTTAACAAGTACAATTCTCATTAAAAACGAGGTAAGATCATGCTTTGAACTAAATTAAACCATGCCCAACATTGTATATTTAGCTCACGCACCATGTAGCTATATAGCTATGGCTACTCCACTGTCCTTTTTTAACTATTAACTAAGAAACAATTAAAAGGAAAAGTTTATTTGAACTGACGATATTCTAAACAATGATTCTCGAGCCACATGCTTGTTCTAATCTTGGGTGAACCCTGTTCCCTTCATGCCAAATTGGTGGAACCTAAAGAAATATTTTATCATTGACCTAAATATGAAGGATGTGTTTGGATGAATTTTAAAAAAAAAAATTATAATTATTTTATTTTAAAAAATTTTATAAAAAATAAAAGTAATTTTATGTTTAGATATTTTATAAAAAAAATTATTTGTCAATTATGTTTAAGTATAATAATATAAAAATATTTTTTGTTTATCTATTATACGAAAAATATATTTTTTAAGAGAAAAAATCTTTTAAAAAAATATGTAAATTGTAATTTCTCAAAAAATATATTTTTTATTTTTGTTAATGCTTTTATTTTTATTATTAAAAATTTATCAAATATGCTAAAAAATAAAAAAAATTATTAAAATAGTATCTTTTTCTATCAATTTAACAACATCTAAATAAATACAAAAATCAAATATTTTGTCAAAATATTGAAATAAATAAACCTTTTTTTCGTTTATTTTGTTTAAACAAATATATGGTGGCTCTCGGCATTTAAGGGAATATATTCCCCACTACACACCTTTTGCCAAAGCTGTTTCTCTGATAAACAGAAATAGGGGTAGAAATAGATAGGATAGGATAGAATATAATTAAACTCCATCTTAAAGTTATGTGCGGATTTAAAGTATTCAACCCAAATTTGATTCGCACACTAAATTTCTAAATCTAACCTCATTTAATCCGACTCGCAAAAAAAATATTTTTATTTAAACACAACATTTAGTTTTTGTATATATTATGATAATATCAAATATTATTTGTTTGTAATTAAGAAATTGAGTTATTAATTTGGTGGCACTAACTATTTGTGTAAATACAAAAATTTAGATTCAAATCTTTATTTATTTATTCTATATATATATATATATATATATATATATATAGAGGTGAATTCTACTCAACCCTCTCTAAAATAACATGTAACTTATCGTTCATCATGTGTCACATTTTAGTTGGTCATTATCTTAACTATAGTTGGATTATTTTGTAATTTATTATTTGAGATAGGTAATGATATAATTTTTTAAAATATCAAAATCTCACTCCCGTTAATTGAAACATCTTTTCATTCCTCCATTCTTTCTCCGTAACGTACCTTTGGTCATTCCAAGCATCGCCGTCGCCGTGGTGGCAAGAAGCGCCGACGTCGTCGCCGTCTACTGCCATCTTACAATCTCTTTTTCTTCGTCTCTTAACGACGTCGTTGAATTCCCGTCGTCAGTAACTTTGGCGTCCTATTCAATAGAGCCAACGCCGACGTCATTGCTATTTCCTATTCTCTCACTCGATCCCTCTTTCTGCCATGGATCACTCTTTACTAACATAAAGTAATGTTTAGTTTGGTTATTAAATTTTTTTATTAAAACAAATATTTATTTAATTACACGATAGAACATATATTCATATGTAAAATATAATATAATAAAATAAATCTATTTAGAGTAGTTAACAGTATAATTTAAAATCAGGAATATACAAATATAATAGTAAAATTTATAGTCTAAACAAGTAAACATATCTTTTATCATACATAAATTATTTTAAAAAAAGAATAAATTGTTAAAATTAATAACACAAGTTTAAAATGATAAAATCTAACTTCTTACAAGTATTTTTTATAGTATTTTTATTCTTTAATTTTTAATTATTCATACTTTATTATTTAATTAATGATTAAACAAATTATTTTCATGAGAAATTATTTTTTTGTATTATCTTAAAAGAAGAGACCAATATAACAGTTTAAAAAATAATATAAAAATAATTTTTAAATAAAAAATAGATAATATTAAAATTTTTAATACAAAAGTAAATTGGATAGATAGATATTTAAGAGATAAATATGAAATACATGTTTAAAACAAATAAAACAGACAAAAATAATTCTCTATTTCTTAAGAGTACTCCCATTTTGTCTGTTTTATTTATTTTAGGTATGTATTTTATATTTATCTCTTAAATATTTATATAATTTATTTTTCTATTTAAAATTTTAATATTAAATATTTTTATTTAAAATATTTTTTTTAATTTATTTTTTAAACTATTATATTGATCTCTTCTTTAATATAATATAAAAAATATTTTTTCATAAAAATAATTTATTTAATTATTAATTAAATAACAAAGTACTAATAAATTAAAAAAATAAAAATACTATAAAAATACGGTAAAAAAGTTAAATTTTATCCTTTTAAATTTCTGTTATTAATTTTAATAATATATTTATTTTTAAATAATATATATGATAAAAAATATGTTTATTTTTTTGGAGTACAAATTTTATTATTATATTTGTATGTTCATGATTTTAATTATACTTTTAAATATTTTAAATAGATTTATTTTATTATATTATATTTTACATATGAATATATATTCCATCACGTACTTAAATAAAGATAATAAAAAAATTTAATAACTAAATTAACCATTAATTGCGTGGGTAAGCAGTGATTCATGGCAAAAAAAAGACGCTAGCTATACCGAAAAGGACGATGAAGTTACGGACGATAGAATTCAACGACGTTACTAAAGAATGATGCACTGAAGAAAGAGAGATTGTGTGGGAGGACAGTAGATAGCGACCACGTCGACGCTTCTTGTCACGAACGCGACGGCAGTGCTTGGAAGGACCTAATCTAGGTGATGAAGTGACGAAGAAAGAATGGAGTAGTGAAAATGTGTTTCAATTAACGGGAGTTGGATTTTGATATTTTAAAAAATTATACCAATTTCAATCTCAAACAATAAATTACAAAATAACCCAACTATAGTTAAGATAAGGACCAATTACAATGTGACACATGATAAAGGATAAGTTACATGTTATTTTAGAGGAATTGAGTAGCATTCACCATATTAAGAATGTCGATTAGACGGATAGAGTAAGTTCGGTACTCAAATAAGATCTTATTCGTTATGGGTTGATTTTTAATTCACTCTGATTGGATTAGAACAGCTTCAACATATAATCGCAGATGTGGGTACGGTTGTGTTACTAATCTTACTAGAAGCTAGTGTATTAATTTAATATTATATATATATATGAAAAATATTAATTCTCGGATAATATTATCCACGCATCTTCAAATTCAATATTCTATTATTCTTAACCGTTATTCTAATTGCTAAATAACCAATTTTTTCAAGTTTTGTTCTTTGAAAATAGTCTTACCATATTTTAGAATTAAGGTGATGTCCTTATTGTACATTGTCCAATCCCTTGTGGAAGCAAAACCCTAATATCCGTACGTATATGCTTCTTATTAAAACGTAAATCACTAAATCATCATCTACTTACATACACTGGTCAAACAAATTATAAAAGGTCAGCTTTTGTTTTAAATTAAAGAATAACAAATGCAATGTCCAAAATACTTGTTGTCATGTTTTTCTAAAATAATTCATGCATGACATATAAATATATAATTTTTTATACAAATATATTAATATACATTAAAATCAGTAACTAATATAAATATATATTAAAAATAAATTAAATTATATATACTTATATACACAAATATATAATTATTAATTTATTGTGTGCATAATATTTTTGTTTATTTTTTTTAATTCTTTTTCCTGTTAACCTTCTAAAACTGAAACAATTGACTACTCGAAAATTGGCACAAACAGTTTATTGGTGTATTATTAATATAGAAAATGTTTGGTAATAACAAAAAAAAATTAGCTAAAAATAGCCATAACTTACTAGTTCTGACTAAATTAGACAATTAATAAATATTAAATAAGACAAATTCTAACTGTTTTTTTTTTTAGCATTATTAATTAATAACCAATAAATATATAGACTATAGTATAGCGACATATATGTCACTGTTGATTACTAATTTCTCCAGACTTTAGGAAGATTCATTAATGAATGAATGAAGCATTATTTAGCTAGGTTTGATTTTGTTAGTTTAATTTATAATTAGTGAGGCTCTTCATTAAAAATTAATGTAGACTACTAGATTTAGAGCCTCATCACGAGCTACATATCAAGTTGTGCATATGCTGCCACGTGAAGAGTGTCTTCTTGATCTTTGGTTGCAAAATAAAACAAAATCTTGATTACATAATATATAGTTCCAGCTATCAAATTTTGAATCTTCTTCATGTATCACTAATTAAATCAATTATTATTGTGTACCACATAAATTTCTACTCTTTAATTAATTAACTACTTCATTATTTGGATTTTGGTTAAATAATAATAATAATAATAATAATAATGATAATAATAATAAATGTAAAGTATATTTTTTTGTTTTTAAATTTTATCAAAAGTTTTAAAAATATCTCTAAATTTTATTTTATTTTAATTTTATTCCTTACATTTTTAATTTGTATCAATTGTATTCTTGACAACTAAATTTTCAAAAGACTTAAAAGACAAATATAACTACTTGACAACTAAACTTGATTTATTTGTATTAAAAGTTATTTTTAATAATTTATTATTGAATTAATCCTAAATTTTTTAAAAAATTAACTTCTAAAAAATACATTTGATGAAAAAAATACTTTAATAGTAACAATAGTAATATGCACTCTACCAAAATCTTATTACATGAATTAACATAGATGATACTTTTGGAGATCAAAAGAGCAGCGTCAGTTATATATCTCTGTGACAGATTATATTCATCGTACCTAAATTGTGGCCTTCAATTATATCATCTCCCAATTATTGTGTGATATCATTTCACACACACACATGAAAGAATCACACTACATATTTTGTAACTATTTATATAACACTTCTCAGCCTCTTAAAGTACTCTTTGAGCACATAAACATATCTTTTAGAAAAATGTGAGTTTTTAACCTAAATAAAATAATGGTAATATATAGTTGCGAAAGTCACAAAGGCTCCGATGACAAAGTTGAATGTATGTACGGGTTCAATGACTATAGTTGCATTAAAGTTGTAATTGTAATGGCTATGATATATTCAATCAATTGAATATATATATTTCTAAAAACTTATGTCTTTAAAAGTTGTAATTATTGTTTGAAGATATTACAAATTTTTTTAATAATAAATAATACAAGTTTACAAAAATATATTAATTATATATATATGCTTATATTTGTGAATAATTTAAATTCATAATATATATTATAGGTATTTAAAAACAGTATTATACACTAGTATTACTGACAAGTTATTATTTATATATTCATTCTTGTATAGTACTATATATTCATAAATAGGTATAGTTAGTACGTAGTTAATATTATATATACTTGTATATGTACATAATACTTTCTACAAATATGACTTTTTAAAAAAATTATTTTACATAAAATAAAAACAACGACAAGCATTGCACATACTACAATGTCAAATTTATAATTTTAAAATAATAAAATATTTATAAACATAAATTTGATCCTTAAAATTTTTATTCTCAAAATCTGACTCTTACATTTTTTTTACTTCTCTTTCATAATTTTATAATATACTTTTCATTTTTATAGTATTTAGTATTTACTAAAGTTCTAAAAACCGAACTGATCATTAAACCATTCTAATTACTAATTTATTGGTTCATAAGTTCAACCAATTTGATCGTAGTTGAATCGAAAAAATCGTTTTATAATAAAATAATAAATATAAATAAACTGATATCATATAACCATGCAGGCAAACTCAACAATTATATTGAATTAAGGAAAGTATAAGGTATAGTGTGAATAATTCAACCATCAATAAAATAAGCAAATTCACAATCATTAAGAAAGAAGATTGAATTAGTGAGAGGGTGAGCTTCTTGCAGCAGAGAAGAGGGAGAATTGAAACAACAATCAATGAAACCATGCTAGCTGCCCCTTTATCTATTCCTCTATTATAAACACACCAAATATAGTTATAGTCTAACAAATTTCAACAAATCCAAATTAATATACTCACTAGCAAGAACAATCTCAACAGCAAAAATCACAATAACAATAATTTAATGAATTAACAAGAACAAGATTGGAATAAAAAAACCAACAACCTAATAACAAAAAACAAAAGCAATCTATATCCCAAGAATTACAATAATAACAATTAAAAAAAAACACAGCAACCCAATAATCTGAAGAACAATAATAGGTATATCAAACAAACAACAACAAAATTTGAATAGAAAAATCCAACAAATTAAATCACAGCAACCTAACAATTTAGCAAATTAAGACAATTACAGCCCAATAATTTAGCAAATTATCAACTAAACAAATTCAAGAACAAAAAATCACAATAAAACAAAAAAATATTAAAGACAACAGAGTAACAACATAATAGAAGTAAAATGGTGAAGCATATGAATCTTTTAAATTGAAACAGTTATATGATGAAGGTATAGACATAGGTTCCTGGAGAAGAGGTGGCTGGACCGTTGAGGAATTGGAGAAGGAGTGGTTGGACCGTCGCGGAACTGGAGAAGGGGTGGCTGGACCGTCGCGTAACTGGAGCCGTGGAGGGTGGAACGCAGCAGAACTGGAACAGAGGAGGGTGGAGCGCGGCAGAACTGGAGCAGAGGAGGGCTGGAGCGCGGTGGACCAGAACCGACGCGGCGGAACAGCGGCTGCTCCACGGAGAAACGACACGAGACGAGTTGCTGTGGGACAGCGGCTTCGAGCATATGCGATGCGACGCGACGGCTGAGATGAGCGGAGACGACACTAAAGCAGTGGGGCGACGGCTAGACCAGATTCGATGGCGGCGATAGGACGGCGGCGATGATAGCTTGAAGAAGAAAGTAGCGATGGAGGCTAGGGTTTTTTCTTTTGAGAGAGGGATACGGAGGAAAGATGAGCGGAGACAAAGAGGGAGACGGTGACTCGGTGAGACTCTTTTTTTTTTTCAATTTTTTTAAATTTAAAATTCAAAACGGTGAGTTGAAATGTAAAAACCGGTCGAGTTCCAATTCGGTCCGATCAACCAATTTTCAACCAGTCCAACGATTCAGTTCCGATTTTTAAAATAAGCGATTATGATATTTATTCGAACTGTTTTTCTTGTCAGTTCACAGTTTAACCAGTTCAACCGACCAATTCGAACCAATTTTCAGAACCTTAATATTTACTCCCTCTTCTCTAATATTAAAAATAAAAAGTGACTTATTGCGATGCAGCAATTTAAAACGTGGCTTACGCCTTCACTAAATCACTATCTATCGCTTTTGAGAGAGAGAAAAAAAAAAAAAAAAAAGGAGGGGCCGGGGGGACTTGCATCAGAAGGCATTTACTACAGCAAAAATAGTTGCTTTGAAATGGAGTAATGCATGCATGCGCTGTCTCCGCATGCAACCATTTAATTAATTCTTAGCATGTGATGGATGTTGACTTCATATGTACAAGAATTGTAGTTTACTGTAGTGTACTGGTTACTGGTTAGATTGAATGAATTCAACTTCAAAAATACATCATTCATTCTTCAAATTTTTATAAAATTATTTTTCTCAAAGTAAAAAGAGCCACGTGAATAACTATAGTTTTAATATATTTTTTAAATAAAAACTATTTTAAAGTTTGTTGAAATTTTTTGTATTTTTTATTTTATATTCATTTTTTTAAATAACAGATTAAATTTTAAATTTTTAGTCATAAAAATTTTGACATTATATTATAAAATTATTTAAAAAAATAAACTAATATTACAAATAAATAATTATATTTTTAATATAAATAAACTTGCTATTAGACTAAACAAACAAGAAACACTAAGACAAAATTATTAAGATATAAAATTATATTTGACAAATAAAATATAAATACAAATATTATATTTAAAAATATTAAATTAATATATTTTATATTTTTTGATAAAAAATATAAAAATATTAACAAAAATAATTTATTTTTTATTATTTTTATCATTTTTATAATTGTATTTTTTATTATTATATATTTTTTTAAATATTTATATAAAAAATAATAATAAATTAAATTTTTATAACTTATTATTTATAATTAATTTATCATTAAATAATTAATTTTTATATTTTCATTTTCTTAATCTTATTTTTAGTAATTTATTTTGTTCTATTCTCATAAACAAATATAATCTTATTGTTTTGGAGAATTGTTCCCCTTGAGTTACACCTGTATGTTGAGCTGTTGAAGTGCCTCCAAGCAACGTGTCACAACCGCATGCGCCACCACTAGACGTTCTGGTGTTCTACGGCTTCCAAATTAAGCCTCCCTAGCTAGGATCTATATATGGCTAATCCCATTGATTATATTGATTCGATCAACTCTGACTCGATGATTAATTTAAAGAAAATTATATGGTACAGATCTATATCTGTACAGATTTAAAGATTTGTTTACTTAAACCACACTTTTTAAAGCCACACTTTTCACTTAAAACGTAGCTTTTCACAAAGAAAAGCGTCACCTAATGGAAAAAAGTAAATTAGAAGATTTAAGAGAAGAAATAATTAAGTTATCAAAATTAATAGATCAAAAATTAATGATTTTAACTAATGTTAACTGTAATGACACCGAATTCTTAAAATCAATACAAAATGATTTTTCTCAAAATCTTTATTTTACTATAAGTTTTATTGAAGGATTTCAAAAACCTGAAAAAACTTATTTTTCACACGGAATTTCTAAAAAATGCTACCATGGAAATGATTCCCCACATCTTTATCATACTTTTAACCCACAATTAAATTCTATAGTAGATATGCTTGAAGAAATATTAATATCCATAAAATTTCAAAGAAATAAGGAAAAAGAGAATCCCAAAGAAGAAAAATTCCAAAATATAATCAACATAACAGACTTAAAAGTAAAACCACTATTGAAATTATAAATATTGAAAAAAAATTAGAAGAAGTTACAATGTTTTTTAAACAATTAAAAATGGCTCAAGAAAATAATATTATGGAACACGGTTTTCAAATAGAAGAAGAATTAGTAAATTCTGAAAATATAGAAAATGAAGAACACATTCTAGATTATTCAAGTGACGAAGAACCAGCAATTCCAATACAAGTAAAAAATGAAGCTGGAACATCTAAGGATAATCAATCTCAATTTAAATGGGAAACAAGTTTTGATAATTATGCTTTTAAAAAAGGGTTTATAAATAAAGATTCAAAATATACAAAAATACTATCAAAATATGTTCCTAAAATCCAGGAAATGGAAGGAGAAAGAATGCTCGATTTAGACTGCAAAAAGAACGAAAAAGAAATTTTCGAAAATTGGTTGAATTCCTTTTTATTAGAAGCCTTTACTAATCCAAAACTTAGTGAATTATCTGGAAGAGATATTTGGAATTATATAGGGTTTCATACTAAAGGAACTATAAGAGATTATATGACATCAATAGAAAACCAAATAATAGAAGAATTAGCAACAAAAACTACAACTTATGATAAGATATTATATATAATGATGATTCTATATAAAGAATTTTTTGGAAAAAATATTATAGATCATAGACAAGAAGTTTATAATAAAGAATATCAAGAAGTAAAAAACCATTTAGCTAATATTCAGATATATGATCTATGTAATGTGGAGTCTTATATATGTGAATATAGAATACATTATTACAAATTAAAAGAAGAAGATAAAAATCATTATCTTAGTATGTATATAACAAAACTTTCATATCCTGCTAATGAATTTATAATGGGAAGATTTATAAGAGAAATAAATAGAGGAACAATTGAAAATAACTTTGGTGGAGCAACCTCTGCAATAAGAGAGGAAATAAAAGAACGTTGTATGCAAGAAGCAACTCAAAAAAGATTTGCAAACATAATTAGAATTTGCTGTCAAGATAATGAAGAGATACCTCAAAAATATGGTCTTAATAAAAATTTTTAAAGAAAAAGAAAATATCAATTTAGAAAAAGAAAATCCTATCCAAACTGGAGAAAAAAGAGATATTTTAGAAAAGAAAATAATAATAAAAACAAAAGACAAAGAAATAACTATTGCCCGAATAAAAAAGAAAATTGTAAATGTTGGTATTGCCAAGAAGAAGGACACTATGCAAATGAATGTCCGAAAAAGAAGGTTAAAAAGGATCTTACTAAACAAATAGAAATTGCTAAGTCTTGTTTCATAGAACCTTTAGAGGAATCTGATGATAACTTAGACTATATTTTTGAATATGTCTCGGAAACAGACTCAGAGACTGAGTAATAATGCTACATTTATTACCATAAAAATAACAGAAAAGTTTATAAATGCTTTCATAGATTCTGGAGCAACACAATGCTTTGCTAGTTCAAATATAAAACTTGATTGGAAAAAATTAAAGAAACCATTAAGAGTTAGAATAGCTGACAAATCAATACATAAAATTAACCAAAAAGCAGAGATGGTTGAAATTTTTATTCAAAATTATAGGTTCATTGTTCCATCTATATATATGTTAGATTCTGGAATGGATTTTATCATTGAAAATAATTTTTTAAAGCTATATCATCCATTCATTCAAGAATTAACATATATAGTTTTAAAAGCTCCACACGATTCTTCAATAAATTAAAAATCAAAACGTATAAAAATACCGACTACTACTATAGATAAGATCTTAAAATTTAAAATATTTTCTATATTAGAGACATGTTATTTAAATTTATACTTTCAGATAAATATCCCAAAAAATAATCTTGAAATAAAGATAGAAGAACTTTTGGATGAAATTTGTGCTGAAAATCCTTTAGATATTAAAAATACAAATAACGAATTAGTAAGTATTAAATTAAAAGATCCTACAAAAGAGATAAATGTTCCAAATAAAATTCCTTATTTCGTAAGAGATAGAGAAGAGTTTTCACTAGAATGTAGAGATCTTTTGGAAAAAGGAATTATAAGATTAAGTAAAAGTCCTCATGCGGCTCCAGCCTTTTATGTCGAAAACAATAATGAAATTAAAAGGGGAAAACGAAGAATGGTTATTAACTATAAGAAGATGAATGAAGCAACTATTGGTGATGCTCATAAACTTCCAAGAAAAGATTCTATTTTAGAAAAAATCAAAGGAGCAACTTGGTTTTCATCTCTTGATGCAAAATCAGGATATTGGCAACTTCGTTTAGACGAAGAAACAAAGAAATTAACTGCTTTTACTTGCCCAACAAAAGAATCAACAAGTGTGTTGCTCTATGAATGGAATGTATTACCATTCGGATTAAAACAAGCCCCAGGTATTTATCAAAGATTTATGGAAGAAAATCTAAAAGAGTTAAATGAATTTATTTTAGTGTACATTGATGATATACTAATTTTTACAAAACAGGATAGAGAAGATCATCTTCAAAAATTATTAATAGTTTTAGAAAGATGTAAAGAAAAAGGATTAGTTCTTAGCAAAAAGAAAGCAAGAATAGCAAAACAAGAAATAGAGTTTCTTGGATTAATTCTATCCACTCAGGGAAAGCTAAAACTTCAGCCAAATGTCCTAGAAAAGGTAAATTTATTTCCTAATAAAATAGAAGATAGAAAACAATTACAAAGATTTTTAGGGTGTATAAATTATATTTCTGATCAAGGATTTTTAAAAAATATAACAGAATACATTAAAAGCTTATTTCCAAAAATAAGTACTAAAAAAGAATGGAAATGGGATGAAAAAGATAGTATGCAAATTCAAAAGATTAAAGAATTATGTAAAAAACTTCCAGAACTTTATATTCCAGAAGAAAATGACTACTTAATAGTAGAAACAGATGCTTCAGACATAACCTGGTCAGGATGTCTAAAAGCTAAGAAAGCTATAAAAAGTTTGGAACAAGAAAAAGAATCACTAGATTCTAAAGATTCCCCAAAGGAATTACTTTGCAGGTATATTTCAGGGACTTTTACTCCAACAGAACAGAGATATACCACTCATGAAAAGAAAACTCTAGCAGCAATTAAATCTCTTAAGAAATGGAAAATTGATTTACCACCAAGAGAATTTACATTAAGGACAGATTCAAGTTACCTAACAGGTTTCATACGATATAATTTAAAAGTTGATTATAACCATGGACGATTGGTAAGATGGCAATTATTTTTGTTACAATATCCAATAAAAATTGAATATATTAAGGGTGACAAAAATGTTATTGCAGATACATTAACAAGAGAATGGAGTTCGTCTACAACACATTAGATCAAGAAATTCAAAAGTATGAGCAAGAACTCGAAAAATGCAAGCATTGTCAGCAAATAAGGACACAGATCCAATCTCTCAAGAAGGCCATCGAAGCAATGAAATCAACACAACAAGAAAAACCATCAGAGTTCAGCCAGCTAAGCGTGGTGGACAAATCAGGTGAAGAAAAAATTTCAGAAAATAAAACAATTGCTGAAATCATTAAAAAATTCACCCAAGATAAAAAATATTATGTAATTTATAATGGCTCCCATGAAAGGAGTATATGATTCCTGGGAAAAAGCAGCACCATTCACACATCAATCAAGGATAATTCATAAAGGAGGTTTTCTAACACTGGAAGAGGCAAAGGAATCCTTCAGGGAATATGAAGCTCTCCATCCAGAGCAAACCTTAAAAAGAGCAGATAAAGCTCCAGTTCAAACCCAGAGAACAGGGATAATAAGAAACATTCCTACAAGGGCTGAAATCAAGGAAAAGAAAAGGGTCTGTTGATCAAATCTCAGAGAAACCATTAACATAGTCCTGAATTGGACTGAAGAAAAAAGGGCAATTTTAGGATATTATCCTATTGCCAAAGAACAGCTAACAAAGCTGGTTATATTTCCAGATGCTTTCCCATCGGACACCTATCAGTTTTTCCAATATGGATTAATTGATACAATTTTAATTTTTAATGATCTAAAAATTATTAGTGAGTTTCCTGCAGGATTCGTTGATGCAGTAAAGAGATTTAAAAATATGATTGACAATGTAAATCCAAGGGATATATCCCTAAAATTTACAAACAGTCAACCTATTTTTAATGAAGAAGAAGAATGCTTGGTTCCAGCACACCAAGTAATATTCATGTCCGTCTTCCTAGGAAATTTTCAACCAATTGATCAGATTCAAGATTTAACGATTTACAGTCATGAAGGAAGGTTAGCCAGCACATTAGCAAGGGTCTTTGAAAGAACTCAAAAAATAACGAAGGAATCTCACACAAGGATTAATTATAAAAGTAGAAATACTCTGCTTGTGTCCAGTAAAAGAAATGAAATTGAAGAAAGAGAGATGAGACTCTTGGTGGAATTTGAATCAGCATTCTACAACTTATCTGGACTTTTAGAAAAGCTCCCTGAAGGGATAAAGAGGAATCTCTGCTATTTAATAAAAGACAGAAAAGACCACAAGTGCCAGCTATGTGCCTCAGAGATATCTGAAGAAAGCAATAATGAAACGGAATCAACTCACATGATGAAGGAAGGAGACAATGCATCTGAAGGTCACATGATAAAAGAAGAGGACAGTGCATCTGAAGCATCTCTCAACATTATTGCATAGTGACGTAAGCACTTAGGTCATAGAGCACTAACAATGTAGCTGGTGCAAAAGAACAAACAATGACGTAAGCAATGACGTCATAAGAAGGGTAAGGATGGGAATTGTCCATCAAACCCAACTATTATAAATAGGTTGCTTAGGCAATTGTAGAATCATCAGACAATAGAAAGCAGGAGGCTAAGAGTACTCATATGCTAGGAGAGCAAGGAGGAAGCTGCCAAGGCGATTCTATAGTCTAAGGAAGAATTCCCTTAGGAAAAAATAATTCTAAACTCCCCTCTGGAGTTAGCATCTACAATCTCCCCTCTGGAGATAAAAACACCTTATGTAAAATATACTAAATAAAGGAAGTTTTTCTCCAGAAAGGTACATCTTCATCTTAATCTTTAAATTATGAATTATTTAGAAAGTTTAGAATTAACAGAAGAATCTGATTATTATAGATTAACTGCTTTATTAGATAATGAAAAACATGCTGTTCTAAAAACAAAATTAAATCTCAAATCAAATGAAAACTTTAATAAACAAAATCTTTTAAAAGAAGTTTTTAATAGAAAAAATATAATATACTATGGAAAAATTCAACTTGAAGCTCCTATAAAGATAAAATCTGCCAATGGAGAACTTGAAATAGCTTTGATAAATAATGAAGAATTAAGTAAACAGATTGAAAAAATTAAGGATCAACAAAAAAGATCTAAAATTGGATGGATTCATATTAGTACTATACAAGTCTTAATCAAATCTACATATATGAAAGGAATTAATTCACCAATAAGTTTAGCAATCTGTGACAAAAGAATTACTGATGACCCGATAGATCAAATAATTGGAATTGTTCATGGAAATTTGGCAAACGTAAATGTTAAATTTAATGCCCATCTTGGATATGCTATACCTTTATCAACTGAAAATCTTGGAAGATCTATAAGTTTGGCTTATAAATTTCATAGAAAGAATCTAATGGAACAAGATGATGAACCATTTTCAATAACATATGCAATAAATTATGCTTTAACAAATAGCCATCATAGTATAATATTTAAAAACAGAGAAAGAATTTATGTCGATGAACTATTTCAGAAAATTGTAAAAACAAAAATACCAAAATATAAAGCTATTGAAAACTCAGTTCTATTATTAAAAGAACCATCAGAAAAATTGGTTTCATCAAATTTTCAAATAAGAGAATCTAAAATTAATAGCCCTTTAAGTTTATCTAAGTTAAAGATTAAAGAAGAAAATTCTGAAATAAAAGAATTAACAAAAAAGGTCGAAAAATTAAATGAAACCCTAAATACTAAATTATGACAATAAATAAAGAAGAAATATATGTAACTTATCAAGATAAGAAACAAGAGCTCTTTGAAAGAGAAAATCGTTTGAATTATTTACAGTTTTCTGAAATAAATCAAAGAGCATTTGAAGCTCTAAAAATAATCTATGACAAGTTAAAAAGAGAAGTTGAAGAGTTAGAAAAATTAATAGAATCTCTAGAAAATAGTGAGGAAGCGATGATAGAATTTGCAGAAATTCTAAAATAAATAATGAAGCATACAAAGATTGAAAGACCAGAAAATAAAATAAAAAGAAAAAGAGCGAAAAAATTAAAAAGTAAAATAAAGGAGTATAAAAGGGAATTAAATAATTTTCAGATCGAAATTGATGACCTTATAATAAAAAGGATAGAAATAAGAATAAATATAAACAAGTTGGAGTTAAACTTAAAAAATTTATAAATGTCTGGAAAACCATATTATGACTTAAAAGAATTAAAGCTGTTGAAAGAAAAAATGGAGAATGAGGTTGAAAAATTAAAAAGATATTTAGAAACAACAGAAAGTATAGAAATAAAAGAAGTTTTTGAAGATTTGAGAAATTATATTAAAGAAAAAGATAAACAGATAAAAGATTTTATATACAATAATCCTTGCAAAAAAGAATATTATAAACTAAAACAAGATTGAAAAACTATACAAATGAAATCAGAATTATAAATACTAGTAGAAATGGTCAACATTTTTTATGAATCTGCAAATTATACAAATTATAAACTTATTCGAAGTAAAATATAAAGAGTAAAATTTTGCAAATTATACAAATTATAAACTTATTCGAAGTAAAATATGAAGAGTAAAAATTGGTATCAGAGCCAAGTTAACGATTAAGGGTAACACTTTCTCTTTAAGCAACACTTTTAGTGATACGCTTTTAAACCAAATAAAAATAAAAATCTGTAAATCTGTACCAAAATGCATCTGTACACTAGATGGACCCTTAATTTAATTGGATCTAGTAGTAGCAATTAGGTAACCGAGTCCGATCTATATATGGTTGAGTATCATGTCCATAAAGTTGGAATAGGATTGGTTACTTACAACTATAGTCATAAACAAATTTGTCCTTCTTTAATTAACTATCCAATGTTAATTTATCACATAATTCTCGTTTTGAATATAAAAGGTTTTTATATCTAACAACCTATACCACTTATCAATCTATTACCTATCTATTAACTAAGTATTTATCCAATGTGCTAGATATAATCATTTATATATCTTTATTTATCAATTTAAAATTTTTATGACTAAAAAATTGAATTTGATATTTATTAAAAAAAATTCAGTGTGTACGATAAATAAAAAGAAAAATATGTATATAATAATTTACATAAATCCAAAACAAAACTCATGAAGAATATATTAAATACAATAATAATACTTTACATTCATGCAAAAAACATAACCAAGTCATTCAAGTATTTCTTTTTAAACGCACTTCTCCTTTCCCTCCCCTCCTATTAATGCAACAGAATCACGTAAAATTTCTTCTTCAACGCAAACATTCTTTAATGTTAATGATCTGCATTGCAATTTTTAGATCTGCTATCGTCGTTCTTCTCTGCTGCTCGTCGTTCTTCTTCTTTTTCTTCTCTGCTACTCGTCGTTCTTCTCTGCTGCTCATCATTCTTCTTCCTATTCTTCTTCGATTTTTTCTTTGATCTGTGGATTTATCTTATTCATTTTCATATTTCAATAGGCTATCAAAACAATGAATGATTCAACTTCAAATCAGTTGAATGAGAGCGATTTGGATTATTCTTCTGAATCCTATCAAGCGGACGAGGTTTGGATTATTCAATTTTGAATTGAATTGAATTGAATGGATGCAGGTTGGTGCACGAAATTGTGATCACATTAATGTAGTATTCTTTGTTATTGTATGGAATCATTATTATGGCTCTTTACTATGTGTGGACACAACTCCGTTCAACTAACCAGCAAGTGTACTGGGTCGTCCAAGTAATAAACCTTACGTGAGTAAGGGTCGATCCCACAGATATTGTTGGCTTGAAGCAAGCTATGGTCACCTTGTAAATCTCAGTCAGGCAGATATAAAGTGATAATGGTGTTTTCGAATATTATATAGTAAGATAGGGATAGAGGTACTTATGTAAATCATTGATAGGAATTTCAGATAAACGAATGGAGATGCTTTTCGTTCCTCTGAACCTCTGCTTTCTTGCTATCTTCATCCAATCAGTCTTACTCCTTTCCATGGCTGGCTTTATGCAAGGGCATCACCGTTGTCAGTGGCTACATCCCCTCCTCTCAGTGAATAATATGCTCACGCACCCTGTCACGGCACGGCTATTCATCTGTCGGTTCCCGATCATGCTGGAATAGGATTCACCCTCCTTTTGCGTCTGTCACTAACGCCCAGCACTCGCGAGTTTGAAGCTCGTCACAGTCATTCAATCATTGAATCCTACTCAGAATACCACAGACAAGGTTTAGACCTTCCGGATTCTCTTGAATGCCGCCATCATTCTAGCTTACGCCACGAAGATTCTGGTTAGGAGATCTAAGAGATACTCATTCTAGCTTAATTCATGTAGAACAGAAGTGTTTGTCAGGCACGCGTTCATAAGGGAGAAGGATGATGAGCGTCACACATAATCATCACCTTCATCACGTTCTTGGGTGCGAATGGATATCTTAGAAGAGAAATAAGAAGAATTGAATAGAAAACAGTAGTACTTTGCATTAATCTTTGAGGAACAGCAGAGCTCCACACCTTAATCTATGGAGTGTAGAAACTCTACCGTATGAAAATACATAAGTGAAGGTCCAGGCATGGCCGAGATGGCCAGCCCCTCTGATCTAAGAACCAGACGTCCAAAGATGTCAAATACAATAGTAAGAGGTCCTATTTATAATAAACTAGCTACTAGGGTTTACATGAGTAAGTATTTGATGTATAAATCCACTTCCGGGGCCCACTTGGTGTGTGTTTGGGCTGAGCTTAAGTGTTGCACGTGCAGAGGCCATTTGTGGAGTTGAACGCCAGTTTTTGTGCCAGTTTGGGCGTTCAACTCTGGTTTTGGATCCTTTTCTGGTGCTGGACGCCAGATTTGGGTAGAAAGCTGGCGTTGAACGCCAGTTTACGTCGTCAATTCTTGGCCAAAGTATGAACTATTATATATTGCTGGAAAGCCCTGGATGTCTACTTTCCAACGCAATTGGAAGCGTGCCATTTCGAGTTCTGTAGCTCCAGAAAATCCACTTTGAGTGCAGGGAGGTCAGAATCCAACAGCATCAGCAGTCATTTTTCAACTTCTGAATCTGATTTTTGCTCAAGTCCCTCAATTTCAGCCAGAAAATACATGAAATCACAGAAAAACACACAAACTCATAGTAAAGTCCAGAAATGTGAATTTAATACAAAATCTATTAAAAACATCCCTAAAAGTAACTAGATCCTACTAAAAACATACTAAAAACAATGTCAAAAAGCGTATAAATTATCCGCTCATCACAGGTGTTCTGAATTGAATTGAATTGATAATCTCTAAATTGTAGACACAGGTGTTTTGAATTTGATTTTATGTATACAATGTTCGGTTCATTTAGCATTGCACATTGTTTTCGCTTTGATTTAAATTTTCGGTTCATTATGCAGGTTGTTGTTTGAATTTGAATTTATATAATGGACAATGTTCCATTCATTTAGTACTATACAATGATGTCGCTTTAATAATATGTTCGGTTCATTATGCAGACAGTTGTTCGAATTTGAATTTATATAATGGACAATGTTTCGTTCATTTAGTACTATACAATGGTTTCACTTTAATAATATGTTCGATTCATTCTGCAGTCCAGGTGAGTTGTGGATGAACAATTTGTCCCAAAGGTTGGGATGGCTTTCAGGACACTAGAAGAAGCTGGAAAGTTCTACAAAAATTATTCTAAACTTGTCGATTTTTCTACCAAAATAAGGAACACGACTTGGAAGGGAGGCGAGATTAAGAATCAACTAATCATATGCAGTAGAGAGGGGAGGTAAAAATCCAAGATATCTGAAACTCTGAAGACAAACCCCTCATCCGGCATAAACTGTCCAGCCAGGATTTACGTACACATACTGAAGGACATCAGTCTTTAGTCAATTTCCAAAGTTGTTCTGAATTATTCACACCCCTGCTGTCCAAACCGAGCAGAGATTCTCAAACAACATAGGGAGCTAAGCTTGTTTGTGTGTCGCACCATCGAAAACAACGAGGAAGTCAGAATTAGACCGAACAAAACTTAGCAATCATTCGTAATAGCAGCGGGCAGTCATCGGGAACTAAGTTTTATAGAAAAAAATGTGAGGAATTACATCACAAGGAAAGTATGAAATGTCTTTGAACAAGACGATGCCAAAGAATTCAGGAAGTACCTATTAAGAATGAAAGAGAAGAATCAAATTTTTTTTCGAGCTCAACCTCGAAGGCGATTACTCCATAAAAAATGCATTCTAGGCCGACGCAAGAAGCAGGGCTGCATGCGAGTATTTTGGAGACATCGTTTCATTCGACACCACGTACAAAATAAACAGGTATTCGGTTCACCGAAACTAAGTCTTAGGTTTACACAGGCAACATATTTCGGTTCATAACTAATGCCAGTGTCCATTTTTGCAGGTACAATATGATTTATGGTTCTTTTGTAGGCGTGAATTACCACGATCAATCGACAGTTCTCGGATGTGCTCTGATGAAAAACGAGGACATCCAATCATTCAAATGGCTATTCGAGTATTGGCTCCATTGCATGGGAGGGAAGGCACCAAAAGGCATTCTCACCGACCAATGCGCATTGATGCAAAGGGCCATCAAGATATGCATGCCAACAACAATTCACCGGTGGTGCATCTGGCACATCATGAAGAAGATCACAAGCAAACTAACGGCTACAAGTGACACAAAGAAATCGAATAAGAGGTGAGCCACGTCATTTAAAACTCATTCACAAAAGATGCATTTGACAGAAACTGGAATGATTTTGTCACAAAGTTCGGCATCGGAGGCAATAAGTGGCTCTCAGGAAACCGACGTTTTTAATTCGAATTATTTTGATGCTGTTACTTTTTTCGGTTAAAATGTGCACAACTTTCGATTTATATGGGCTCATGTTTTCGGTTCATTTTGCAGAGCTATACAAAGATTGCCATTTATGGATTCCAGTTTACCTGGATCACCGCCTTTGGACCGGGATGAGAAGCACACAAAACAGCGAGAGCATGCACATATTTTTCAACAAGTTCATCACACGGAACAGCTCCTTGATTCAATTTGTGAAGCAATACGATAATTGCCTAACAAGCAGAGAGAAAAGAGAGAGAGAATTTGATGCTGCAGATTTTCACGCCCTGATACCGTGCACAACAAAATCAGCAATAGAGGCTCAATTTCAGCACGTGTATACCCACGAGAAGTTCAGGAAAGTTTAAGGACAATTCAGAGGAAAGGTGAACTGCATCACAAGATCAATGCATTCCACCCAAGGTTTTACGACAAACGAAGTCGTAGAGCAGGTTTCTAACTCCACATTCAACAAGTTTTTCATCACCTATGACGCAGTATCACGAGAAGTTAAGTGCCAGTGCCTGCTGTTCGAGTCAAGGGGCATACTGTGCCGCCATTCTCTAAGCATCTTAAGCTTCAAGCGAGTAGATAAAGTGACACTAAAATATATACTAGAATGTTGGAGCAAGAACATAAAGAGGAGGCACATACACATCAAGAGCAGCCAAGACGAGTCTCTATTGGAGTCAAGAAGCAAGAGATTCAACGATTAGGTGTTTCGGTCTCACAATATTTGTGAATTTGCGTCAGAGTCCAAGGAGCTGACTGAAATTCTGCATTGGGCTTTTGACAATGTCATGGCTGAGATGCAAGAATATCAAGCAAAAAGCAAAGAAAAAAGTTCGTTATCTCACGAAGAAGCGACATTGAGCGATGTGAACGACCTCCAAAACCCACTACGTGTAAGAACAAGAGGCCGTCCCAAGAACAGACTGGGATCAAACTTGGAAAAGAAGAAGATCGCAAATGCCACAAAGAAAAAGAAAAAGCCAGCTCCAATCGAGGTAACATTAATTTTCTTTCGATTAGGGAAAAATTTGTTTGTGCATTTTGCTAATATACGATTTATTTTATCTTTTGCAGTTGAACATTTTAAACGGTGGATCAATGATTCAGTCAAGCTCGGCCCTTTACAGGATATAAATTATCCCAGAGAGAATTATAGGAGTTTTAGTTTTTATTAACATAAATTTCCATTCATGTATGAGTAAATTTCGGTTCATTGAAGTTATAGTAGGGTTAATTTCTGATTGATGTTAGTCTTTACTGAATAGTCACTTTTTTGTTTTCCAAATTAGCTTTCTGAAATTGTTTATTGAACAGTCACTTTATTGAATAATCACTTTTTTGTTTATTAAATAGTCACTTTATTCTGTTATGTCAAAGAGTTTTGGTATTTCTGAAACTGAATACTGATATAAAAAAATTTTCCAAATTAGCTTTCTACAATAGTGATATATACACTTATTTTTTGTTCATCTGGCGTATTAATTTTGGTTCATTTGTGTTTTTGGGGCTCTTAATATTTGATAAATACCCTGAATCCATTCACTGTGAACCTAGAAAAAAATAGCAACCAGACAGTTCCAACAAATATATACAGTAACATTAGATTTTTCATTAACATTAGATTTTGAATAATATTTACATTAATATTCACATATATACATTAAAGAAGTATTGTTTGCTTTTTTAAACAAGTTAAACAAAATAGTGTTAATTACAACCATTCAAAAAAACAATAACCTATTTACTATCTATATCCCCAGATGTGAATTTACAAAAAGGGTTGGAGAGGGTAGCAGATGGCTTTGGGAGTTTTATGGCTTCAGATGCCCGAATCACTTGGTGTTTGATTTTGTTCATTTTGTGGAACAGAATGTTTGGACCATATTTGCGCTTGAAGGCATCAATTTCTTCCTACATATCAATTGAAAGGAATTAGTTATATAAGAAATGAACCCAACTGAAATAAGAAATGAAACGAATTTCATTAATTTAGAAATTACTTAGTTGTGTCCAGTTTTTATATTGATACCTCTTCCCTTTTTTGATCTTTTGAGGATCAATTGTTTCCACCCATTTCATGACGTATATCTCGCAATCATATCTAAGCAAGAAATAAGTAAAATATGATTAATAGTATACAAAATAAAACACATTAAAAATAGTACTATAGCAGAGAAAGATTTTTACTTTGTTCGTTAACTACTGAGCCTGATATACTCTGCTTCTACTCCCTCTCTGTCCTCCATTAAGGGTTCTGCCCTAACATAAACCCTCATCTGGGAGACTATTAATCCCTGAAAAGGATACAAAAAGTAAAATCAGGCACAAGCAGCGATTGAATAAAACGTGATAAACATTTAATCAGTAAGAAAAATATTTTCTGCATGCAAAAGAACCCAAGTGAACACTTAAGGATGAGGTGAATATAAATCACCAACTACAATAAACCAAACTCTATTTCATGTTTGAATAAAATGTGATAAATATTCAATCACCAAGGAACACATTTTTTCATGCAAATGAACTCAACTGAACACTCAAGGATGAAGTGAATGTAAATTACCAACTCCAATGAACCAAATTCTACTCATGTTTGAATAATTTATAACAAAATATGTATGATGTAAATAACTTACAACAAATTTGTTTAGCTTAATTCTCAAGTCAGATATTTTATTTTTCTTTTTATTGACAGGGTCAAGGATATAGAATGCCTTCTTTTTGACATCGGTAATCCACAACCACTAGTGTCCTCCGTTGCAAATTGGCACAAACAGCTGAAGTTTGGAAAAATGATAGAATATTTTAGTCTAAATGATAGCAAACAACATGTTTATCAAAGAAGTTTTAGAAATCACAACTTATAAATGGATGCGATATCAATTTTCTTTTGTCAAGAAAACAGAGGTAGTGCGCATATTGATTGATATCAATTCGGTAGGCCTTGTTGGTATTTAGATTAATGTAATTCTCACCATGGTTTCCCAAAATAAAATTCTGTAAAATAAATCTCAGTTAAATTACAAATAAACCGAATTCTAAATTACTTAGAGAATAAAAAATTTGGCTTACTAGAATATTCGTCGGCACATAGTAAATTTCTTCCTCAAACCGGCAACATTTTCTGTCGTTGAGAATCATACACATGGCATTGACCACCTACAGGAAGAAAATTTATGAGATACACGGTATAAAAGTTTTTAGAAAAATCATTAATGTTAACGTAATAGGCAAATAATTTACCATATAATCTACATCTTCACTGGACATTAGACACAAGAAACGATGTCTAAGCCCCTCCAAATGCTCTTCATGGTTCAAGATGAATATGGCGTCATATTCATTGGTTGTATCTTTGGTTTCCTTTACTTTTGTTATCCAATGATAACACTTCTCCTTCAACTCCTCTGTGATTTCTTTTTCTTTCTCTAGAGTTTTGTACCCTGCATATGTGGTCAAGCTCGGCTCAACACTGGTTTCCTGAGTAAATTTTAATGCCGCCGTCACTACAGCAACCATCACCGCATCCGACATCACTTCAAGTTGCGTCACTGTTGGTTGAGAGGCCGGGACAGTTGGTTGAGATATTGGGGACTTATCCCAAGGCTGAAAGAAAGTGCATCATCTTCCTAGTTTCAAGGAGGAGCAGCGTTGCAAGACGACAGACGAAAGTTTTAAGTAATAATGAAAAAGCAGTATCATATAACATGAAATCTAATAAAAATGATATTAATTAAAACTTACACATTCAACGGAGGTTCTGGCTCCGTCTTTCTTGGGGAAAATTCCTTGCCGGCCTACTTTTCGGGTTCCGGAGGGCAGTTGTAACAAACAGAAGAGAGTCCAATAAAGAATGCATCAAATTGATTTATGGATTCAAATGAACCACAAGTAAACCATGTAATGAACCGAAATTACCTAGATTTAAAGAAGAATTAAAACTTACAAATCAAGCTGTGCTTCTTCTTCTGATTGCCTTACTACCAGAGCTTCTTGGCACGTTTGTTGTTGTTCTTCCGGAGGGCTGTTGCATTAAACAGAAGAGAGTTCAATAACGACCCGAAATTAATATCCTATACGATTAAAACTAATAAAAAGAATTCTAATTACAACTTACTCATTAACAGAAGCTTGTTGTGTTTGACTCTCCGAAGGGACATTGATGAAGGTCTCTCAATGTTTTATTATCTCTTCCACAAGAGAACTTAGAAGAGACACGACAATAGGAGCTCTAAGCAAGATAAACAAGAAAGAAGTTAATATTGAATTACCAGAATAGGTACTGAGAAAACAAAAGTTGCACATTGAAAAACTCACATATCGAGAGGTTGAGAATGAGTTTCTTCTCCAACAGCAATGATCTGGAGTTGAGGATCAGGTGTAGTGCTACTGACAATCAAACACAGATTCTGTGTCATTAATTAAATAAAATTATTATCTAAATCTAAAAGATCAACATAAATATTTCAACTTACATAGTTGGAGTTTGTAAACTCTATTTTTGATCGAGATTCTTTCTTCTAAAAATTTTTATCGGGGTTTTCGAGGTATTTTTCCTAATTAAAAAAGATACCAAATTAAAATCATCAACCAAGATTAAAAGCTGACAATTAATAACACATCAAATTCATTTTTGGAATCCAATGAACCTCACATAAACCCAAAATAAACCGAATTTACCTGGTATTTGACGGTGCATTTACAGACGGCGTGGAGTGTAACACCCTACCATACAAAACTTTACACTTAAGTCGTAAAACAGAGGTGATGTGGTATTACGACCTCTAAAATAAAATGAGTACATATAATAGCAGAAGAATTATAATATGCTAAGAGCCTTGAAGAATAGAGGGAATAAAAATCGCAAAATAAAAGCGCAACGCTCAAGGAACAAGTTGACTTGCGTGCTAAGAAAACCATAACTACTAAACATAAGATGACAGAAGTAGGAATAGAGTGTCAAAGATACAAAATAACAAGCTCCTGACTCAGCCTGCAAAGTCAAGACTGGCCGGAGAATATTTACATATATATACATACATATCCAAAACCCAAAAGTACATATACACAATCCTACCTCTCCATAAACCTCTAAGAGGATCAAAAGAACACGTTATGTGGAGAGAAAACTAAGTACATATATATATATATATACATCATAGCTAACAAAATAATCCTGTAACCACTTCGCTTCAAGAGTCCAGACGCCTAACGAGATGCCTCTCGACCTGCATCTGAAAAACAACAACATAGTATGGAATGAGAACCGGAGGTTCTCAGTATGATAAAGGTGCCATACATATAATATATAAGGTCCTGGGAATGCCAGAGGCAATCCTAGAATGCCGACACTCAGATTATAGAGCTTAAAGTATTAAACAGAAGCCATAAATGGTGGTTTTCTAAAAATATTTAAACCTAACTTAACTTAACCTTAAATCTAAGTCCTATACTGCCATTCCTCCATACCTCCAACTTTATCACGTATTTTCATAGACAAATAGACAGATAAAGGCAAACACAAGAAGGTTACAACTACTGCAGGTAACAAATACACATTTAGCATGGCAAATACAGATAGGGACACCCAATTAAAGTACAAGCAAGTAATTCAAGTAATATGCAAATGATGCATGCTTGTCCTATGGCTAATGAGGCTCATCTGTCGATTATCCAGCCAACCCGACAAGTCTGAATTGTCCTTAGACTGTCCCCCGACGTGCATCCCCCAAGAGTCTATGCATAGCTTTTTCTCAAATAATCAATATTGCTCTATGGGGGTAATATTCCCAGGAATTTATATAGTGCCCGGTCACACTTACGTCGTACGATCAACAGAGTATTGAGTTTTCAACCTGGTACACGTGGTGGCAAGCCACGGCACTTAATCCAGGGAATCTCATATCTCAGATTATTCAAATTCATAAGCCATATAAATAATTCAATTATAATTCATCAACATCCACATCATTCTCAATCGCATCTCATTCATCATCATACATCAATCATATTCAATCCTTACCCTTCATTATCACACCTCCCATTCTGTCCATCAATAGTTCCAATTCAAAACATAATTCATTCTTTTCTAAATGAATCAAACTTAAAACATGCTCATTTTCTTAATAACTCAAAATCAAACCATATAACCTTTGAATCTAAATTTTTTTAAATAATCATATAAACAAAATCTCTAATTTTTTATAAAATTTCGGCAGCATCTCCTCTAAAACTCGGACTTTGCCACCCTTTTCGGGTCCAGACCTGTATTCTTTTCAATTCAACATACCCTTCCTTATCATCATAACAATCACCACAATAAATCTACCTCAGATCAACAATTAAACTCATACAATATTCAAATCCAACAACCAAAATTCAACTAAGAATCATAGTTCACAAATCCTAGGCTTTTAACATAAAATACCTCATTATCACACAACCTCCACAATAGTTATACCTCAAATCAATAATTTGCCAAATTACCAGTTAGTCAACAAGCACCAAACCAACCATGTTCATCAACAGGATACTAAGCATTAAATATACACATGCAATCCAACTTATCCTATGGTCATCTAGCCTAAGTTTTCACAGAACATTATATATTAAATGCAAGAAACCTAAACCATACTTTAGCCGATTCCCAAGTATTATTCCAAGATAATTTTTCCTAAAGAACATAGCCCTCAAAACCTCAACTAATCAGCTTCCTCCAAGTTCCAGTATTCACAATTTAAAGCTCCAATTATTTATTCACAACCTATACACATTCATAACACATATATATCCAATTTAATACTCAAAGCTCAAATTCAACGAAAATAAAATAGAATTATCGTATTCTCACCTTACCCAACCTTCACATAAGAAAGCGTGAATGTTTTCGTCAAGCTAATTGGATCCTAAAACATTAGAAATAAAAGAAATTCAATCTTCCCATTAAAAATTCAAAAATTGGGGGAAAAGAGGGCTAAGAGTGATTTAAAAAGTTACTAGTGAAATTATTCCGATAGAAATGTAGAGCTCGACGCGGTGGACTCGAGCCCGCAAACGATGCGGCGATCGGAGCTCGGACGAAGAAGTTACGGGGATCGAAAACCACCGTAAGGGTTTCGGTAATGTTTTGCCCTCTTCTCCCCTAAACGTGCTTCAGTTCCATTTCTGTTGGAATGAAGGGGATGAAGGGCTTGGGTTCACTTAAAAGGGCTGGTCGGTTTGGATCGACAGTCCGGTTCGGGTCCGGTTCAACCAGTTTGGTCCATTCGGTCTAATTTTGGACCGTTTTCTTCGAAATTAGTGTCAAAATTCTCATTTCGATGAGCTCTACCCTAATTTAATATAATATTCGTATTTCTAATCCTTCTTATTAAAAACTAATTTATTGACTAATTATCTGCTAATTCATCGGGGTTTACATCCTACCTACCTAACAAAGAATTTTGCCCTCAAAATTCAAATTTAATTAACTGAAAAGAGATGTGGATAGTCCTTTCACATATTTGATTCGAGCTCCCAGGTATGTTCCTCGATACCAGCTCGACTCCAAGCTACTTTTACCAATGATACTTCCTTCCCGCGTAATCGTTTAATACTGATGTCATCAATTCTCACCGGAATTACTGGGAGTGTTAGATCTTCTCTTACTTGAATTAGTTCCGGTTCTAGAACATGACATGCGTCAGGAGTATACTTCCGAAGCTGCGATACATGAAACACATCGTGTAAATTCGAAAGATACGGCGGTAAGACAATTCTATAAGCCACTGGCCCAATTCTCTTCAGGATCTCAAACGGTCGAATATAACGGGGATTCAGTTTCTTGGTCTTAATAGCTCTTTCCACTCCAGTGGTTGGTGTAAATTTCAAAAAAATATGCTCCCCTTCCTCAAATTCCAAAGGCTTTCACTTCTGATTAGCATAACTCTTCTGGCGGCTCTGGGCTATAAGCATTCGACTACGAATCTTCTTTATCTGTTCAGTAGTTTTAGCTATCATCTCAGCCCCTAACAAAATTCTTTCTCCAATTTCATACCAACATAGTGGAGATTGACATTTCCTGCCATACAGAGCTTCATATGGAGCCATTCCGATGCTCGCATGGTAACTATTATTATAAGCAAACTCTATTAATGACATATACCGATCCCAGCTCGCCGGCTGGTCCAATACACAAGCCCTTAGCATATCCTCTAAGGTCTGAATAGTTCTCTCTGACTGACCATCTGTCTGAGGGTGATATGCAGTACTCAAGCTTAACTGAGTCCTAAATGCATGCTGAAAAGCTCCCCAGATTCTTGATGTAAAGCGAGGATCCCTGTCAGATATAATGGTAGAAGGCACGCCATGCAACCTGACAATCTCTTTAATATACATTCGAGCTAATTCTTCCATTGTACAACTTATTCGGATAGGAAGAAAGTGAGCTGATTTTGTCATTCGATCCACAACCACCCAAATAGTGTCACAACCAGACCGGGTCCTAGGCAAACCTATCACAAAGTCCATTGCAATACTCTCTCATTTCCATTGTGGAATCTCTAAAGGTTGAAGGGTCCCTGAAGGTTTCTGATGCTCAATCTTAACCTTCGGACACGTTAAACATTTAGATACATGCAATGCCACATCATTCTTCATACCTGGCCACCAAAACATCGCTTTCAGATCCTGATACATTTTAGTGCTCCCTGGATGGATTGAAAACCTGCTCTTATGAGCTTCCTTCAAGATTATCTGTCGCAGGTCTCCAATATCTGGCACAACAATCCGGTTCTTGAACCTCCACAAACCATCCTGTCCTTCTGACACCCTCCACTGTTTTTTCTGTTCAACTACTGGTAATACTTTACGTAACGCTTCACTGTCTCAATGAGCCTTCCGAAGTTCTGATTTAAAATCACTTGAAATCTGCAACTGACTCAAACACAAAATTCCAGATTCTCCTCTAATTCCCAAATTCAAACATTGAAATGCCTTCAGTAATTCTTCTTCCCGTAGCATCATCCAAGCTGCATATAAAGATTTTCCACTCAAGGCGTCCGCCACAACGTTCGCTTTTCCTGGATGATAATTCAATTCAAAATCATAATCTTTCAGAAGCTCCATCCACCTCCTCTGACGTATATTCAATTCTTTCTGCTCAAAAAGATACTTCAAACTCTTATGGTCTGAGAAAACATGAAACTTAATGAAATAGAGATAGTGCCTCCAGATCTTTAAAGCAAACACAACCGCAGCAAGTTCTAAATCGTGAGTCGGATAGTTCATCTCATGCGGCCTTAACTGCCGTGAGGCGTATGCTACAACATTCTGGTGCTGCATCGGAACACACCCCAAACCTTTCAGAGATGCATCACGGTACACTTCAAATGGTTCACTTGGTTCAGGTAATACCAATACACGTACAGTAGTCAACTTGTGCTTTAATGCTTGGAAACTTTCTTCACATTCCGGAGTCCAGACAAAAAGCGTATCCTTTCTAGTCAATTTAGTTAAAGGTAAAGCGAGCTGTGAAAATCCCTTAATGAATCTGCGATAATACCCCGCTAAACCTAGGAAACTTCTGATCTCTGTCACTGAAGTTGGTCGCTCCCAATTCATCACTGCTTCCACCTTAGCAGGATCCATAGCTATCCCCTGCTTACTCACCACATGGCCGAGAAACTTCACTTCACTCTTCCAGAACTCACATTTAGATAACTTAGCATATAACTTCCTGTCTCTCAGAATTTGCAGCATAGTTCGTAAGTGATCAGCATGTTCCTCTTCAGACTTAGAATAAACAAGAATATCATCAATGAAGACAATAACAAACTTGTCCAGATACGGTCGGAATATCCTGTTCATATAATCCATAAATACTGCCGGGGCATTAGTTAACCCAAAAGACATCACTGTATACTCATAATGACCATAACGCGTTCTGAAAGCAGTTTTCGGAATATCCTCGTCTCTAACCCTTATCTGATGATACCTGGATCGCAGGTCAATCTTAGAAAATACACCGGCACCCTGTAACTGATCCATTAGATCATCGATTCTAGGCAACGGATATTTATTCTTCACAGTGATCTTATTCAATTGCCGATAATCGACACACAACCGCATACTCCCATCCTTCTTCTTTACCAGTAACACTGGCGCTCCCCACGGAGAAACACTTGGTCGGATAAAATGCTTACCCAACAGATCTTTCAGCTAAGCTTTCAGTTTCTACCATTTCTAAAGGTGACATCCTATAAGGAGTAATAGAAATCGAACCGACTCCAGACACCAACTCAATTGCAAATTCCACTTCCCGATTAGGTGGAAATTCATTAATATCATCTAGAAACACATCTGGAAATTCACATATAACCGGAATCTGCTCTAAACTCTGATCATCACTTGATACTCCTGCAATTAATAACATAATACCCTGACATTCAGTTCTAGAACAGTTTACTATCATAGAATTCAAACAGTAACTATTCACCACAACCGATGCTTTTGACCCTTCCGGCATAAACTGTACTGACTTCTGAGAACAATCAAGCAAAACATGATTCTTGGATCACCAATCCAATCCCAAGATAAGATCAAGACCAGTCATAGGTAAACAAATCAAATCATGCACAAATTCACGCTGTTGTACTTGAAAGGGAACTTGTGGACATCCTATCCTAGTCACCATAGCTTCATGAGTAGCATTATATACTTTCAAATCGTAACCTAAAACCACCATTCTCAATCTTAATTCATGGGCCTTTTCAAATGCAATAAATGAATGACTTGCTCCTGAATCAAATAAAGCATTTAAGATTTTACCAGCCATTTCACAATTACCTCTAATCAGTGTCTCAGGTCCCTCAGCACCTATGGTAGAAGTGGTGTATACTCTCCCCGACTGCTGCACCCTACCAGCCTCATACTTCTTCTTCTCTGGGCAATTACTGACTATATGCCCGGGCTGCCCACAGGAATAGCATACTCCAAGTCCTAGTCTGCATGGAACTCCAGGATGATACTTTCCATACTTCTGACAATTCAGATCTTGTTGTGGCTGCTTCCCAAACCTTTTTCCTTGACTAGCATTAGTATTCGGCCTTCTGTAATTACCTTGACCCTAAGTATGCTGCGGAACAAAACCTCCACACTTGAAATTCCTACCTCTCGGAGCAAAGTTTCTCCCTAAAGGCCTCTGAAAAGGCACCCTCAAACTTCCTTTCTCTGCTGCCACCTTCCTTACACAATCCTCAGCTACCCTACTCTTATTCACCAATTCAGAAAACACCCTGATCTCCATTGGGGCAACGAAGCTCAGAATATCGCTCCGAAGACCTCCTTCATACTTAATACATTTCCATTCAGCAAAATCTTCAGGTGCACCTTGACAGATACGAGAAAGGCGACATAACTCCTCAAATTTGCTAGTATACTCAGCAACACTCATCTGTCCCTGCTTTAACTGCATTAGTTCAAGTTCCTTGGTATTTCTGGCTGAATTAGGAAAGTACTTCTTATAGAACTCTGTCCGAAAAACCTCCCAAGGAATCCCAGCACCATCAGGCTGTAGAATACGTCGTGTTCCCTGCCACCAATATTGAGCTTCACCTTGCAACTGATAAGTTCCAAACTCAACCCATTGCTCTTCAGGAACCTGCTGTGCCTGTAACGTCCTTTCCATAGCCTGAATCCAATTATCTGCATCAGTGGGATTTGAGGTTCCCCTGAAGGTCAGAGGGTAAACTTTCAGAAATGTAGCAAGTGTCATAGGACCATCCTCATCATTATTATTCCCATGATTACCCTGATTTATCTGATTACCCAATGCCTCAGCTGTGCATAGCTACAGCCATATTTTCCAGGGCAGCCATAAAGTCTACTAGATCAGTCCCTATGGAGGCAGGAGTAACGGTGCCTGTCCTACCTCTACCTCGCCCGCGACCGCGTCCGCGAGTCGACATCTGGTCCCTATACACACCAAACATGTGATATTAAGTTGATCGGTCTCAATATCGCAGGTCTAATGCTTTAAGTTCCAAATGCATGCTCACAAACGTTTATGCCATATATATCAATCAGATGTCCTAATAGCACATAAACACATATACAGAGAATGCACAGAAGCACAATCAGTCCGTCTTTCAGGCTCTATAGGAACGAACTGCTCTGATACCATAATGTAATACCCTACCACACAAAGCTTTACGCTTAAGTCGTAAAACAGAGGTGATGTGGTATTACGACCTCTAAAATAAAATGAGTACATATAATAGCAGAAGAATTATAATATGCTAGGAGTCTTGAAGAATAGAGGGAATAAAAATCGCAAAATAAAAGCGCAACGCTCAAGAGTCCAGACGTCTAACGAGATGCCTCTCGACCTGCATCTGAAAAATAACAACATAGTACGGAATGAGAACCGGAGGTTCTCAGTATGGTAAAGGTGCCACACATATAATATATAAGGTCCTGGGAATGCCAGAGGCAATCCTAGAATGCCGACACTCAGATTATAGAGCTTAAAGTATTAAATAGAAGCCATAAAAGGTGGTTTTTCTAAAAATATTTAAACCTAACTTAACTTAACCTTAAATCTAAGTCCTATACTGCCATTCCTCCATACCTCCAACTCTATCACGCATTTTCACAGATGGTGCACGAAATTGTGATATCAACTGCGCCAACAACTTGGTACGCACGATTATAATATCAACTTTTTTTCACAACTCCGCACAACTAACCAGCAAGTGCATTGGGTCGTCCAAGTAATAAACCTTACGTGAGTAAGGGTCTATCCCACAGAGATTGTCGGCTTGAAGCAAGCTATGGTCATTCTTGTAAATCTCAATCAGGCAGATTCAAATGGTTATGAGGTTTTTAGAATTAAAATATAAATAAGATATAAAATAAGATAAAAATACTTATGTAATTCATTGATGGGATTTCAGATAAGCGTATAGAGATGCTTGTTACTTCTGAATCTCTGCTTTCCTACTGTCTTTATTCAATCATTCATACTCCTTTCCATGGCAAGCTTTATGTTGGGGGATCACCGTTGTCAATGGCTACCATCCGTCCTCTCAGTGAAAATGGTCCAAATGCGCTGTCACCGCACGGCTAATCATCTGTCGGTTCTCGATAATGTTGGAATAGGATCCATTGATCCTTTTGCGTCTGTCACTACGACCAACACTCACGAGTTTGAAGCTCGTCACAGTCATCCCTTCCCAGATCCTACTCGAAATACCACAGACAAGGTTTAGACTTTCCGGATCTCAGGAATGGCCGCCAATAATTCTAGCCTATACCACGAAGAATCTGATCATGAACCAGGAGACTAAGAGATACACACTCAAGCTATTGCAGATAGAACGGAAGTAGTTGTCAGACACGCGTTCATAGGTGAGAATGATGATGAGTGTCACGGATCATCACATTCATCAGGTTGAAGTGTGAGTGAATATCTTGGAATAAGAATAAGCTTGAATTGAATAGAAAAATAATAGTACTTTGCATTAATTCATGAAGAACAGCAGAGCTCCACACCTTAATCTATGGGGTGTAGAAACTCCACCATTGAAAATACATAAGTGATGAAGGTCCAGGCATGGCCGAATGGCCAGCCCCCTAAACGTGATCAAGAGATCAAAAGTGATACAAAGATAGTCTCAAAAATGATAAAAAGATGTGAAATAAATTACTAAAAGTAGTTTTTATACTAAACTAGTAACTAGGGTTTACAGAAATGAGTAAATGATGCAGAAATCCACTTCTGGGGCCCACTTGGTGTGTGCTTGGGCTGAGCATTGAGCTTTACACGTGTAGAGACTTCTCTTAGAGTTAAACGCCAGGTTGCAGCCTGTTTGTGGCGTTTAACTCTGGTTTGTAACCTGTTTCTGGCGTTTAACTTCAGAATAGGGCAGGAAGTTGGCATTTGAACGCCAGTTTGCGTCGTCAAAACTTGGGCAAAGTAAGAACTATTATATATTGCTGGAAATCCCTGGATTTCTACTTTCCAAAGCAATTGAGATCGCGCCAATTAGGTTTCTATAGCTCCAGAAAATCCACTTTGAGTGCAGGGAGGTCAGAATCCAATAGCATCTGCAGTCCTTTTTTAGCCTCTGAATCAGATTTTTGCTCAGGTCCCTCAATTTCAGCCAGAAAATACCTGAAATCACAGAAAAACACACAAACTCATAGTAAAGTCTAAAAATGTGAATTTTGCATAAAAACTAATAAAAACATAGTAAAAAATAACTAAATTATACTAAAAACTACCTAAAAACAATGCTAAAAAGCGTATAAATTATCCGCTCATCAACAGACAAATAGACAGATAAAGGCAAACACAAAAAGGTTACAACTATTGCAGATAACAAATACACATTTAGCATGGCAAATACAGATAGGCACACCCAATTAAAGCACAAGCAAGTAATTCAAGTAATATACAAATGATGCCTGTCCTATGGCTGATGAGGCTCATCTGTCGGTTATCCAGCCAATCCGACAAGTCTGAATTGTCCTTAGACTGTCCCCCGACGTGCATCCCCAAGAGTCTATGCATAGCATTTTCTCAAATAATCAATATTGCTCTATAGGGGTAACATTCCCGGGAATTTATATAGTGCCCGGTCACACTTACGTCGTAGGGTTAACAGAGTATCGAGTTTTCAACCTGGTACACGTGGTGGTAAGCCACGACACTTAACTCAGGGAATCTCGTATCTCAGATTATTCAAATTCATAAGCCATATAAATAATTCAATTATAATTTATCAACATCCACATCATTCTCAATCGCATCTCATTCATCATCATACATCAATCATATTCAATCCTTACCCTTCATTATCACACCTCCCATTCTGTCCATCAATAGTTCCAATTCAAAACATAATTCATTCTTTTCTAAATGAATCAAACTTAAAACATGCTCATTTTCTTAATAACTCAAAATCAAACCATATAACCTTTAAATATAAATCTTTTTAAATAATCATATAAACAAAATCTCTAATTTTTTTTATAAAATTTCGGCAGCATCGCCTCTAAAACTCGGACTTTGCCACCCTTTTCGGGTCCAGACCTGCATTCTTTCCAATTCAACATACCCTTCCTCATCATCATAACAATCACCACAATAAATCTACCTCAGATCAACAATTAAACTCATACAATATTCAAATCCAACAACCAAAATTCAACTAAGAATCATAGTTCACAAATCCTAGGCTTTTAACATAAAATACCTCATTATCATAACAACCTCCACAATAGTTATACCTCAAATCAATAATTCGCCAAGTCACCTGTTAGTCAACAAGCACCAAGCCCACCATGTTCATCAAAACAGGATACTAAGCATTAAATATACACATGCAATCCAACTTATCCTATGGTCATCTAGCCTAAGTTTTCACAGAACATTATATATTAAATGCAAGAAACCTAAACCATACCTTAGCCAATTCCCAAGTATTATTCCAAGATAATTTTTCCTAAAGAACACAGCCCTCAAAACCTCAACTAATTAGCTTCCTCCAAGTTCCAGTATTCACAATTTCAAGCTCCAATTATTTATTCACAACCTAATACATATTCATAACACATATATATCCAATTTAATACTCAAAGCTCAAATTCAATGAAAATAAAATAGAATTATTGTATCCTCACCTTACCCAAGCTTCACATAAGCAAGAGTGAACGTTTTTCTCAAGCTAATTGGATCCTAAAACATCACAAATCAAAGAAATTCAACCTTCCCATTAAAAATTCGAAAATTGGGGGAAAAGAGGGCTGAGAGTGATTAAAAAAGTTACCAGTAAAATTATTTCGGTAAAAATGTAGAGCTCGGACAAAGAAGTTACGGGGATCGGAAACCACCGTAAGGGTTTCGGTAATGTTTCGCCCTCTTCTCCCCTAAACGTGCTTCAGTTCCATTTCTGTTGGAATGAAGGGGATGAAGGGCTTGGGTTCACTTAAAAGGGCTGGTCCAGTTGGACCAACAGCCCAGTTCGGGTCCGGTTCAACCAGTTCGGTCCATTTGGTCCAATTTTGGACTGTTTTCTTCGAAATTAGTGTCGAAATTCTCATTTCGATGAGCTCTAACCTAATTTAATATAATATTTGCATTTCTAATACTCCTTATTAAAAACTAATTTATTGACTAATTATCTACTAATTAATCGGGGTTTACATGGAGCTCATCTGAGTTTGCAAAGTTTCGCTGCCCAAATTTACAGTCGGCAATCTAAGCAAAGTAAATATTATTCAGTAAATCCATATGAATTACAAAATGTTTTAGGAAAAGTTAGCAAACAAAGGAAAATAACTCAATATAAGAAACTGAATCTTACGTCTCGTTAAAATTATTTTAGGCCTCTATCGAGTCAAAGTCATCCGGAGCAACATTTGTTTTTTGAGCTCCATCATTTTTTTTCTTTGATCTCTTTTCTCTTAATAGCTGCAATATTTCTCTTCTTTTTTCGGCACCCCTGACCTTTACTTGTTCACTTCTAAAAATTCATAAAATAAGTATCAATGAACCTAAAATAAAAATATCAATGAACCCAAAATATGATTTCAAAAACTTACTCCTTTTCAGATTCAGTTTTACTTTTTGAATATGTCAGAACAAGCTTCCTTGATTTGGTTTGTTTTTTGGCAACCCTCTGTGGTTGTTTTCTTTTCATTATCAGTGTTTTTTCTATTTCTTTTTCTCTGCAAGACATACAAACACATCGAATTTATACCAGAGACAAATATTACAACTATAATTTACTTAACAAGCACACACAATTTTCGGCAAATAAAAACAAAATTAAAACAAATGATCATCATACAAACATAGCAATGAACCGAGAATAATCAATTCCTAAACTTATTGGTTTTCATATTCACTTGTGCCCTCCGAATCTGTCAGAACAAGCTTCCTTTTTTCGGTTTATTTTTTAACCACCTTCTGTGGTTGTTTTTTTTTTTTTTTTGTCAGTGTTTTTTCAATTTCTTCTTCTTCTCTGCGACACATACAAAAAGTTTTGTTAAAATAATATGATAAAAATTTAAATAAATATATAGTTTTCAAGAAGTATACTTAGATTCAGATTCAGAAAAACTCTCTTGATTGGATACAAATACCAGAGCTGTAGTTAACTTAACTAGCACATAAGAAGAATTTTCAGCAAATAGAAGCAAAACTAAACCAAATGAACATCAAACAAACAAAGCAGCGCAATGGACCAAAATAGTCATTTTCCAAACTTACTGGTTTTCAGATTCACTTGTGGTTTCCGAATCCGTCAGCCTGCTTTGGTTTTCAGATTCACTTGTGGTTTTTGAATCCGTCAGAACAATCTTTTGTTTTTTCACCAGCCTCTATTGTCTTGTTCTTTTGTTTGGCGGTGTTTTCTCGGATTTAGATTCGAATTCAGAAAAATTATCTTCTTCCGAAGAAGAATCCAGAACAACAATTTTCTTTTTTTCTTTCTTCAGCTTTCCCTTCTCTTTCCCCTTCAGAAAAACTATCTTCGACACCTTTTTTTTTTCTGTCTTTCTCTTCCTTAATTGTGCTCTGTACACAATTCCCTTAAACACAAACTTATTTAGTTAGCATAGTATTTTAGAAGCATCTGAACCGAATTTTCCAGGGAAATTTTTATTTATTTTACCATCGTATCAGTTGCTTCCTTAGCAATCTGGTCGAGCAGAAGACTCCATGTCCAGTGGGCCACCCACAGTCTCCCGGGAGTCTCAGGTGCATCCAGTCGAGGGAACTTGGATTCATGGAAATATATCATCATCAAAATAAACACGTAGCTGTCAACAAACTGTTTCTTTCCCTATTTCTGGGCTTCAATCCCCTTCCTCAAGAAACTCAGCACATGAGTTGCCCAATCCCATTGTCGGATGTTGTCCATACAAAGGGCAGAGGGCTTATGGATCAGCGAGGCCATGCTCACTATCGTCGGCAGCAAGAAGTACTTCTGGACAAAGACGACAAAGTCCTCGTGAATTTCTTACGGTTCTCCTCCCCTCAACACTCATATCAAGGACAGACTTTGTCAAAGATGCCAATGTAGCACTTTTGAAGCTGTCGATTATCTTCTTATTTTGCTCACTGAGTTTGCCATACTCAACTTTCTCAGAAAAATGATTCCCTACAATATTTTAATAGCAACAAATCAGTCAAAAAGGCTTAGTTTTATTTTCTGTACTCAAATGAACCAAAAATAAAAGAATTAAAGAGCTTAAATAAGCATAAGTTGAAGGGATATTACTGTCGTGATTTATGCCCAGCGCATCTGCTATCTTGATAGGTGTTATGTATATTCTGCCGTGCAGAGTGTCCAAGTATCCATAATAGTCATCATAGCAAGCAACCAATTCTCGCAAGAGCTTGTGAGAGAAATTCATTTCTGGAATATGTGCCAGCGCAGTGAATCCCATTTCTTCGACAATATCTTTCTTTTGCTGACTCATATTCTTGAACACCCTCGCTATTACTTTTGTCTGGCATCTGAGATCGTGAGTTTTCTGCAAGGTTTTAAAACAGTATGTTATGATATATTTATAAAACAAAATAAAGTTTATTTGAATGAAAGGAGATGAATATATTTAATGTGCATATACGCTTACGTTATAGCGCGGCTTCTGCTTTTTTGTCACCATCATCTTTTTCATTTTTGCTGCAAAGACAAAAAAGTTTGGTCAATACTTCACTCAATACACCGACAAGCACAAGCATGTATATTTTAATCAAGTGAATCAAAATCACCAACTCCAATAAACCGAACTCCATTCATGTTTGAATAAAACGTGTTAAATATTCAATCAGCAAGGAAAATATTTCTACATGCAAAAGAACTCAACTGAACACATAACAATCAAGTGAATCAAAATTACCAACTCCAATGAACCGAACTCCATTCATGTTTGAATAAAACGTGTTAAACATTTAATCAACAAGGAAAATATTTCTGCATGCAAAAGAACTCAACTGAACACATAACAATAAGGTGAATCAAAATCAACAACTTCAATGAACCGATCTTCATTCATGTTTTGAATAAAACGTGATAAATATTCAATCAGCAAGAAAAATATTTTTGCATGCAAAAGAACTCAACTGAATACTTAACAATCAAGTGAATCTAAATCAGCAACTCCAATGAACCGATCTCCATTCATGTTTTGAATAAAACATGATAAACATTCAATCAGCAAGAAAAATATTTCTGCATGCAAAAGAACTCAATTGAATACACTAACAATCAAGTGAATCTAAATCACCAACGAACTCCAATAAACCGTACTATATATCACAGAAAATAACAATACATTTCCATTCGTATACCCTAGTTATGCAAAAAAAAAAAAAAAAAAAGAATCAGAATAACTTGATCTACTAAACGAAGCAACTCAATCCACCAAACTTTAAATTTCTAACTAGGAGAAACGCGAGAATACGAGATTTTAAATGAAAAGTAGTTTTTCTCATACCTTTCGCAGTCTCTATTCTTGTTTTTGTTTGTTTTTTCTTCTTCCTTTCGAGATCTTCTCGCGATTCTTCAGTAAAAGCAGAGAACACGAATGAGCTTTGAAAGATTTTGAGAGAGATTTGAACTCCAATAGCGATTTCAAGGTTAAAGAATAAAGAACGTTTCATATTCAAGGCGCAAATGAATATGCTAACGTTTTGGGGATTTGAGCGCGTGTAACGCTCATTTAATGGGATTGAGTTTTTTTGGTGTTGAGCCAGCTTGGATGAACTTGGACGAAAAAATTACATAGATGTATAACCCATCTGTATTAAATATAACTATAAGTATGTGTATTTATTTATTAGTCTACATTTTTTGAATAAATGATTTTGTAATAGAAAGATCATAGTTACAAATTAAAATAATATTTCTTTTTTCCTTAAAAAATCATGAAAATGTTTAGGTGATTAATAATTTTTAAACTAATATATATTTAATAGTTTTATTATGTTTAATTTCTTTCAATCGAAAAAGAAAAAGCAATATATATATATATATATATATATGAAATGATCAACATAATTTATTGTTTCGACCAATTATTAGTTAACACTATTTGAAAATATAGACTAAAAATATAATATTAAATTATTAAATTAAAAAAATTGAATCGATGACAAAAAATACTATAATAAAAAATAATAAATTATGTTAATTCTTGAGATTAAATTTTTTTGAAAATTTTTCCTAACCTTCGAGATGCCAATCCACGCATTACAGCTGCTAACCTTTTTTATTATAGATTAACTCCCATACCAACTTTCTTATGACTCATAAATTTATAGATATATTATTTGCATATTTTAATTGATGTCAATTTGAGGTATTAACTTAAATATTACGACAAAAATAAGATTTATTGATCAATAATAAATTTTTAAATGAAGTTTTTAAATGAAATTTTAATTTACGATAAATTAATTTTTAGTTTGCTAAACTGAAAAATACTGTTAAAAAAATAAGAAAGTGGATAAAAGTAAAGAATTGTAATTAAATTAATGATTATAAATTAAATGTATAAAAATGAGACGTCAATTTAAATGTATTGATATTATTTTTCAATTAAATATTAAATATAACTAGTAGTAAAAAACACAGCTAATTGAATAATACTAGACAATCCATATTCTAAATGTTTAACATATGGACCTTTACTTAAACATTAAACTCCTTGAATAAGCTAAATTAATTAGAAAAAATTTATCATCTTTTGATCCTTATAAGAGTAACTATACTCTATATTTTGGCTCTTTCCTTTACTCAATACACGTGTTAAACCTTATTATTATATAAACTAAAACAATAAAGTATAAAAGAGCTTGAATTGAATGAAATGATGAATCAGCTAAAAGATTATTGGTCAATCAGTAGCAATTTGATTTCAATGGTAAGCCAAGCATCAAATCATATACAAAAAGAAAAAAAAAAACAAATTATTCTCATGACGTACCCCGAATATATGTAAAAGAGAAGAAAGAGATCAAAATAATCAATAAAAAGGACAATAATTATTACTATGAGTCTATGATGTAGAGGGAAGTCTTGCCTTTAATTTGTTTCCTTATTTTTATAGCTTGATGATTAATTAATTTTTTAATATTTTTTAAAAAATAAATGTTGTATTATCATTATCATTATGAAAATATTTGATAATAAAAAAATTAATTAAAAATAATTAAAATTTATCTTATTTATTATTTATTAATTATTTTTATAATTAATAAATTTAAATAAACTAAATTTAAACAATTTTTTTTATCTTTCTAATATTATGGTTATCATTATTACTCTTTTCGTACACCTAAAAAATATGATTATTATTCATGTCTTTGGAGAACAAAAGTGCTAAAGAAAACCGTAGTTGACTAGTTGCTAACGAACTATTATCAGGATACTGTTTCCTTCGTGATCTTTTGTCTTGTTTGGTTTGTTTGTTGTGTTTTCTAATAATGGTTGAAATGAAATGGGGCAGTTGGTGATGAAACAAATCAAAAGTTGGCCATGATGAAATGTCATTTGCTCTCAAAAATGGAATCTTTACCTTGATTTCGCCAAACACTGGGACAAATGTTTATTTAGGTGTTTCTTAATTATGGTAATTTTGTTATTTATTTATGTAATGTTTTAATTTATTCGCTTAAACTTTTTAAAACAAATAATTTGTTGATACTGTATCAAAATTTTTATAACATACATATAAAAAAAATTTATAACATAAAGATATAAGAATTTTTGTTAATTTCAAAAATTTTAGCATAAGATATATTTAAAAATATACAAAATTTATAAAAATCCTAAAAAAGAATTTTTTGCTTGAAAAGACGTCATATATATATATATATATATATATATATATATATATATATATATATATATATATATATTTGTTGACGGAAATGTGATAAATCTAAAACCATTAATATACTTTGTCCTGTTAATCAAGCAATTTTATGAAATTTTTTTCATGATATAGTGCCCTAAGAATTAAGAGTAAAGTACATTTTCATGGGCCAATTAGTATCATATGTAGTATTAAATTAGCCTTTCTCTCCTTTAAGGATCTCGTGTTTCTATCCAGTATCAGAAAAAAGAAATAAAAGAAAAGAATTGTTAGATTGAAATTCATGAAAGACAAAATTAGAGGGAATATTTAAATCAAAGTTTAACTCTTATATTGCATTATTTTGCACATAGCTAGTGATTTAATCAGGTATTTATGTTTATATGACTCTTAAATAGTACAGATGATTAAGTTAATATTATATGATTAGATATTAAAAACTTATAATGACAACTTAGATTTTTTTTTTAAGAAAGAATATTTATAAAGGAGTTAATTGAATGAAAAAAAAAAAAACCCTGGAAAGCTAATATTCATCAGTAAATTGTCATTTTTTCTGCTCGCCCTATATCATATTATTGGTTGGGGAAAAAAAGTTAATTCTCTCGTTGGACTCTAAATTAAGTTATCAAAGGCACAAGTGGGACCAAATTAAGATAAAGAAAAGAAAGAAGAGAACCCTAATACGTTTGGTAAAGGGAGCAGCCCTAATATGTAGGGTTTTATCCACAACCACCACATATATACAAGTCACAACTGCGACCTAATTAATCAATTGAGAATGCAAGCAATGCAACAATATAATATTAATTAATAATAAAAATTTGATAGAGGTAAACTACAAAAGCAAAAGCATGTGACACTATATCCATTAATCAGAGGATACTATTGAAAAAGGTTTTCATATTATTATTATATGTATAATAAATTAATAATGTATGTATGTGTGGTCCTTTCTCCTTTGCCCTTCCATTTGGTCTGCCTAATATGTCATTGTTTGTCAACCAAAGACAGAGAAACCACCCAAAGCTAAAGACAAAAAGAGGGCATCCCTCAACTGATTCCACCAACCTACCCATTTTCTTTTTTTTTTTTTAAGGATAGATCTATCTTAAAATTAATTAAAATGATGGGAGGTTTATTATCTCAATTTTAGAAATAAAAAATTTAAGGTTACTCTTTTCAATAAGTAGATTTTCCAAAATTTAGAAGTGTGTTTAGTTTGAATTTTTATTTTTAAAATTTTATGAAAAATTAAAGTAAAAACAAAAATAATATTTAGTTATTTTTATTGTTTTCCTTTTTTATATATAAAATTTTTAAAATAAAAAAATACTAAAATTAAAAACGCAAATCAAACCTACTATAAATTTGTGTCTTCCTTATTTTTACAAGAAACGAAATTGTATATCACTGGTCTAACAATTTTTTTATTATAAATTTATACATTATTTTGCACATAATTAATAATTAGCAGACAGTATTAAATTGTGATTATGTTGGTGTAGGGACGAAGTGGTAGCAAAAGCACATGGGGGAACAGTATCTTTAATACTACTTGTTTAGATTAGTATTAACCAAATCCTGATTAACTCATAAATAATCAATCCTCATCCCAAAATGTTTTGAAGATTTTTTTTTCTCAGAGTTTTATTTTCATTGTATTGTAGATGTACAAATATTTTACATGAAAGTGTTATCACATACATACACAGAAATAACTAATAACTTATACACCTTAAAAAACCCACTTTATTTATACTAATAGATAAATAATAGACATCATTTTTATTTTTTTATTAAATATGTAAAATAATAAAAGAGTGGAGTTAATGTGGTTACTATTTCGTTTTCAATCCTCTTTGTCCTATTCATATATAAATATAACAGATACATATAGTAGATAATAAAAACTAATTAAAATTTAACGTAAAAGAATTTAATACTAATAGTGCATTAGTGCATATAAATAAATAAACAACTATATTAAATATATACCAACTATATGTATTTATGTAAAAATATATAATGATTAATTTTAGTAGTTAATTTTAATGCAGATGTACGTAATAGTTTTGATAAATAAAATTAAACTCTTCTTATATATTTATTTTAAGAGACTTTGAAGATTTTTAGTATTTGAAAAAGTATAAAACTAATTTTTAGTTGGTTAATATTAGTTCATATTTTTTAATTTTAAAAAATTTAACTTTTTTTAAGAGAATTTAATTTTTTAAAATTTATAATTAAAAATCAAAAATTAAATATTTATTACTTAAAATTTAAAATTTAAAATAAATAAAATTAAATAATCTATTTAAAAAAACTTAAAATAATATCTATTAAAAAGAAAGAATTGATTCTCTTAAACATTAATCTTTTACTTCTATGGCTTGGTTTGGAGGAAGACCCTGCTGTACGGTCGCTGATGAATACTAGTAAAAATGTTCCTTAGCTTTCATTGGACAGCATAAAAAAGCTTTATCATAAAATTTTTCAAAAAGTACTTTGGAAATTCCTAATCCTGTTATTGATAAGTCAATCTAAAATTATGTTGTTGTTCACTTGATCTATCAACTTTCACTGAACAATTTAATTATAAATGTTTTAAGGATTTATCTATCATGTATTTTTTAAGACACATATTAAAATTATAAAATAAAAAAATTTATTAAAAATATAAAAAAATTAAATTTTTAATATATTTATTTTATATTTATTAAATAAAAATATTTAAAACTTTTTATTAGTGATAAATTTATTATGTGTCTTTAAATGTGAGCTAAACCCATGTTTTATTTAGATCAATAATTTGGATTACATCATCGCTATATCAAAACAGTATAATTTTAAATATTTATTTACAAAAAATTCCTATATAAATGTATCTGAAATTTGACATGTAAAAAATCATATCAGAGTAATGCACCAAATGTCAACAGAGAAGTCACATAAAAGTGAATCGTCGTCATTGGTTTTCATATTTTATTTCTACCTATTAACTGTTAATTACTTAATTATGATCTTTTTCTATTTCTAAAGAATTGTTATGAAAGAACAAAACTTTTCTATTTGTTAATTTGTTTGAAAGTAACATAATGGGTGTATGTAAGGGCACAGATACCCTCTTCTTTCACATGACTAAAATGTCTTTAATTTCATTGTTCATAATATTATAGGGCCGATTTAAGAAAATTTATAATTTTTTTAATGATAAAAGATATATTTTTAATTGACAGTTCAAATGAAAGATGAACTAAAAGATAAGTTATATTATATACCAAATTTATTACATGAAAAAATAATGCTTACAACCTAATCAAACAAATTTAATAACAAAATTAAATCTATGAATAATAAAGATACATTTAAATTTAAATCCTAATAAATATAATATAATATCCTAACTAACTTTATTCTTTAATACTATCCGAATCTTATCTGACATCCAGTTTTTCAAACTCTACTTTGATTAATGTACCTTGCATGTATAGTTGAAAAATCTCTAACATACATTCTCAAGAGAAAAAGATTACTTATCCGTACAAAGCCAAATATTTTAGCTAGGGTAATAAGTAGTTAACTTACATATATGATATATATGAGATTAATTGCTTACAGTTTTAAAAGAAATATAAATTCAATTAGGAAAACAATTTTATTTTCAGTTAATATCACTTATATCTTTTAATTTTGAATTTTAAACTCTAAAAAATAAAAATCATAAAAATAATTAATATTAACTAATTAAAAATTAATTTTCTATACATTATTCAAAAAGTATACATCATAAATAATATACATCTATTTTTGATGATATATAGATATGTATGGTATCTACTTCATGACGTCATTGAAATAAATCTGATCTACATACATGTATATGGATACACATATTATTCAATAAACTATGATAGATATAATAATCACTTCACATGTGGCAATAATGGATCAAAAGTAAATGCATAATAGATTATATTTTGTAATTACATGAGATATATGATTATAATAAGTTTAACGTACATGAATGAATTAATTAACTCGCAAGATGGTGCGTGGTCCCCTTTGAAAGAAGCTATGATATGATGATTAAGAAATGTAAACCCTACAACTAACAGAGTGATGAGATAAGAGAGAAAAAAAAAGGAGCAGCAAGTCAGTGTCAATAGCTGTAAGCAAGAAGGACCAATAAACCCACCATTAAATACTCTCTCTACTTCTCTGATCCTCTCTTATGGCACAGTAAAGAAGAATACCATAGAAGAGAAAGAGATAGAGAGGTGTATATATGCATGTGTCTTTCATTTTCTTAATTTACTCCAAATAAACATGCTTTGTTCTCCTGTCACTTCCTATATATGTTCCTAGCTAGCTATCTACCTTAGCTATATTTTATTACTCATCTTCTATCTATGTTGGTTTGAGAGGTTGAAGCTGCCAGCATGATCTGGTAATTTACCAAACTCGCTCTAGATCGCCTTATCATTAATTAAAAGCAAGAAAAAAGAAACAATTTCATCATCTATATATTATTTTTCTAAATTTTTTTTGTTATCAAATATTTCTATATTTTAGTAGTACTAGATAGTTTAGATTCAAACTTATTGGCAGTATATATATATATATATATATATAGAGAGAGAGAGAGAGAGAGAGAGAGAGAGAGAGAGAGAGTTTCAATTTCATGGGGCTTGGTTTCTTGAACTATATAAAGATCCATTAATTAATTATATATAGGAAAGAGCCAATGCAAAGAGGGTAATTTTGAGTTTTTAGATTATGGTTCCATATCAGGTCATCTAGCAGCTTCAATCACTCAATCACCAACAGATTTTTTTTATTTATACTTTAATTTCTTCGCTACTCATCATCATTGTCATCGTCATCACCAACTATGGGACTGTTGTTTCAGCTACAATTTCAATTTCAGGTACGACCTCTAATTTAGAGAATTTCCAATTCTTTGTTCCGTACAACTTTCTTTTAAATCCCTTGCTAATTATTCATTGTTTTTCTCTTTAATATTTATCTTCCCCGCTACTAATCATTATCCACTTTTTCCCATATTCATATTCACGCCTGTTATTTGTAATACAAATACTACATCTCTCTGTAATAAAATTTTTAGATAATTTATAAATAATAATGTGTTGGGTACAATAAAAAAATCAATTTAAATAGTTTAAAATTATTTTATTTAATATTTATTAATTATTTTTAAAATAATTATATAATTTTAAATATAATAATATATAATTTACAGATATTATGTGTATAAAATTATAGATGTTATATTATATAAGATAATTTTAGATATTATCTTTTTAATATTATCGATTTATAAATATAAGATAATTTTCATTTAATGAATTAATTTTTAGAATTGAATTAAATTTATTTAATCTTAATTCTAATAATTTAATATTGTTAGGTCACCCATTAAATGTTCATATTTGAGACAATTAGTAAATAATTTATAAGTAGAAGATATTTCTTATTTTTTGAATTAAATTTTAGAAAAAAAATATTAAGTGATTATTAAAATTTATTGTTTTTGTCATTATTTAATTATCAATTTAATTTTTTTAATCTAGTTTAGTTTCTTTAATTTACTAAATCTAAAGACATATTTTATCTCATATTTTTAAATATTAATGACTAATTGATAATAAATAATAAATTGTAATAATTTTTTAGTATTTTTTTTAGAATTGAGTTATTCTTTTTTATTTATATTCTAATAATTTGTTACAAAGTGTATATATTGATATAAGACAAAGTGTATATATATGTAATAGTGAAGTGCAATATGCTATCTTATCTATATGTGCAAATATATGTGGTTTATTTCATTTCTATGAACAATTAGAATTATTCATATATATGGTGCGTTTTTTTTTAAAAATAAAACAAAATGGTAGCCATTAGTGTCATAATTTGAATAACCGTTGTCTCACTTTTTTGAGATGCGTTTTATGAGAGAAGATGATGTTATAGGGACAAAGAAGGGAACGGCTGAAATTTTGTTAGTTTGCTAAGCAGAGACAAGTGTGGATCTGTTGCTATGTATGTATATCAGTATAGCTGTATATGTATGTATGTATGTATTATTATTATGTGTGGTCCAGCATTGGAAACATATAAAACACACACAGAACACAATGTGATTATGGAGAATTCGTTTTATTCAGCATCTGCATGCTAATGCTATATATGTACCTACAAACATCTATCTCTGGGGGTAGCAGATATAGGCATATAGCTTCACCGACTCATCAAGAAATTCAAGTGCCCTCAAGTATCAGGGAATCCGGAATCCACTATTATTAATGGTCATTTATTTTGCTTCTCTTTTTATAAATATTATTTGTATTTATTCAATCACCAACTTTAAAAAAAAAATAGAGAATCATTCGAATTTATTATTTTTTATTATTAATTAGTTATTAATATTTAAAAATATAAAATAAAATATATTAATTAAATTATTAAATTAAAAAATTAAATTAAAAAATAAAATTAATAACTAAATAATGACAAAAATAAAAAAAATTATGAAATAAAAATTTTTATATTTTATTTTAAATAAATTCTTAATTTAAATTAAAGATATAATTGTTTGTGTATTTTTTTTATCAATTAAATTTAAAAAAAAAAAGATATTATAATATAATATTAAAATTTTATAGCAAAAATCTAGAATATGTAAAAAATTAAGAATTTTTTAAAATATATAAAAATTTAAACGAATTTAAAAGTTATTTTTATTCGAAAAAAGTTTTAGACACGAATTATTCATTTGTATTTTTTTATTAGTTTAATTTAAAAAAAAAGGTGAGATTAAGATAATTTTTATTTAAAGTAATACTAATTAACTAAATTTTTTAAGTCAACATCAACTAATATTATATTTTAAAATTATTATATTTATTTTAAATTTTAAATTATAAATTTTTTATTTTAAATCTTAAATTATAAATCTAAACACTAAATTTGACTAATGTTGGTTAACTAAATATTAGTTGTCTATACTTTCTTTTTAGTTTAAGAAAATTTTGGTACTCAAAATTTGGCATTAAATTATTAGTACTATTTTTTTATGTGAATTGTTTTTCTTCAACGGAATATCAATAATCACTCGTTTAGGAAAAGTATATAGAATCAACTATATATAGTTGTAGCTAACTCCCTTCTGATCCTAATGTTAAAAAAATTAGTTTTGTATCATTTCTATATCTGTGTGGTACTGTTACAACATTCCCTTCTCATCCTTTTTCTCTAACTCCTTCTCTCACCTTTCGTGCTTTTAATTTGACGTCTGTCTTCCTCCCCACCCATAGTGACACCGTCGTGTCTCCGGTGCGCCACCTCGTGGCAGGAATTAGCTTCTTCTTTGACATCTATAGTGTGGTCGTCCTCTCCGTTCTGACATCGTTGACACGCTGTTGATGTCGGCGTCATCCTTGCCATCACGCCACCTCCATTGTTGTTTACATAAAGTCCTCGCGAAAGATCAAACCCGCCATCGTGTCGTAGCTGCAACGTTCAGAGTTCTCTCGAACTTCGCCAGTGAAGCGTCTACACGAGCCTGATTGCACGATTCGGCTCCCTCTAGGCTCTAGCGTCTTCTCTCTCCCGTCATTACGGGATTTGCAGTCGCGTGATTTGCAGCCCGATCCTTTTCGCACACGATTTTTTTTCCTGTTTAGTTTTGGACGTATCGTTTTTTTAAGTTTCGGATGTTTTTTTTCATGTTTTTGGATTTTTTTTTTATTTTTTGGATGAAATTGCTTTATTAGTTTTTAGATATCTTTTCTTAATAGTTTGTTAAAGGTCTTGTTTTATTAAATTTTAAAATTTTTAAAAGAAATTTAATATATCATTTTTTTATTTTTAGATGTTTTTTTATTAAAATTTTTTAAAATAAATTTTTAAAATAATTTTACAACTTTGTGCTTGGCAAGTTAATTAGATAAAGATGAAGTAAATTTAGGGAATTAGGAGTTCTATCTAATGAATTAGACTGGGGAGCAATTTGAGTGAAAAACTCACATAATGTCACTTATAAGTCAATTAACCATTAAAGTGTCACCTCACCACATTACCATTCATGCATGTTGGCACTCCAGTAGCTTGATAGAAGTACTCATAGAGACTAACATGATTCAATACAAAAATTTATGATACCATTTGAGTGAAAAAGGTTTTGGAAACCAGTTGTTTAATTTAATACCAGTTGTTTAATTTAATCATTAAATTTTAGAAATTAAGACCAGTTGTTTAATTTAATCATTAAATTTTAGAAATTAAGTTAAATATTTACTCGTTTTAGTTTACAATTGCACGTGTATGTAGCATAGTTAGCTAATTATATAGTTAGTATGTGTTTGAATTGATGTTTATCAAAATAATATTTGAATGAAAATGATTTTATAGAATTGATTTTGGATAAGAGTGAATTTGTGTCAACATGTTCTATGTTTGATAACTCTATCAAAATTGATTTTGATAAAATAAATATTGTTTGAATAATATTAGTTAAAATTTTTATTAGATAAATAATTACTAAAAAATACATGATATTAAATTATAATATTATTTTTTATACATGTTTAATTTTTTATTATTTTTTTGGTATATTTTTTATATAATATGTTTTTTAGTACTTTTAATACTCTTTTTTAATATGCTATAATTTTTTAGATGAGTTCTACCCAACCTCCTCTAAATCATCATGTAAATTACCATCTATAACATGGCACATATTAATTGGATGTTTAGTTTTAGTTTAAGTTAATTTAACCCAATAAGAGTTAACATCTTAACTAAAATAGGATCATTTTATAATTAAATATTTTTTTAAGATGAATGATTAGATAATTTTTATAAATATTAAAAAGTAAATTTATATGTTTTTACATTTTATAATAAAAAATCCTAAATTTATGTGAAAAATGAGAAAATAAACTGAGAAATTCAATTGAAATTGTACTTATGTTTCTTATGAATGATCAATATTGGGGGCAATTACAATCAATTCCAACTTCGATATATGTGACAAAAATTAGTGAACATACGCCTCGCTTTCTTTTCTTCCTTTCCTCACTGTATTAAATATGTGCACAGCTGCGGCGCTGCTTGTGACAATAGCAGCGGCGACGAAATGGGAGAGGAGCTACAAAGAAATTAGGGTTCAATCTCTAAAAATATGATTTGGGAAAAAAAAATAAAGATTCAGTTTTTAGTATTTTAATAAAGAAAAAGTATAAATAACTAACAATATTTTTAAATAATGTGTGAATAATGTGAATTAATTTTTTTGTTTAATTTACTTTATCTCATGAGATGAATAAATTATATTATAAAAATATGCAAGGTCAAACAAAAAATTAATAAAAAATAAAATAATAAATAATAGAAAAAAACTCATATAAAAAATAATAAAAATTTTATAAATAAAATAATAATATTTATAAAGAGTAAAATTGATAAAAAAAAATAAATATTTAGAATTAATAGTTGATTAATAAAATGAAGAATCTAAGAATTGTTACTTCTTAAAAAAAATATAAATATTAACTAAAAATTTGAAATATAATTAGAATTTGGATAATTTTTTATCTAAAAAAAAGAAAAGAGGCCGAGAAGAGGGGGAGGGAATGTTCAAATGAAGTCTTCGGTTGAAATTTTAGAATAAAATCATCAATAATGTAACCTATTAATTATACAAAAAAAAAATGGGATGATAAGACAAAGTGAATAAACAATAATTAACTTAGATTACCTTAGTATGGTTCATCATAGATGATCTAATGATAATGTACATGCTACTAACATGTATTGGATACTTGTAACTGTTAAAGACTTAAGGATCTAATCCAATTACTAATTTTGATGCATTACATCCCACCTGTTATTAGAAACTCTTAGCTATTAGCCTTCACTCTTTATACAAGAATAATGTAGTTCTGTAAGTGATATACATCACTTCACTTGGGACAAACTCAGAATAATCAAGACTTAGGAATATATGATGTGTTGATGAGAATCTCACAAAAGTATTCATCCACGGAATGCATATAAAAGTGGTTGATACTACAATGATAATTTTGGGAATCATTGTGTGTGAAAGAGTATTCTTGAGTTTAGAATTTTTTTTTTACATAGTAAAAAAAATTACATCTTTTCTCCTATAATAATATGAAAATTCTTCTTAAAAAGCTTGGGAGTATCATGAATGTGTCTATTTTGCAATTATATATGGCATGTATAAAATTAAGTTATAGAAATAAAATAATATTTTAAAAACATATCATTGTCAGACATAAGTGTCAAGCTGTATTATTAATCTAAAAGAAAAATATTATATTCAATATTTTTTATTATGATTAGTTAATATCATATTTATATTATTAAGATTTAAAATTTAATATTTATAATTTAGTATTTAAAATTTAAAATTAAACACTAGTCTAAAATAATAAATTTTATAAGTTATATAATATTATAATTCTAGAATGATATATAAAATAATAAAAAAGAGAAGAAATGCGAAAGAAACCTTAAATTATTTATATAGATGAACTGTGAACCTACATGGTTCTGTTATAAGAGAGAGTTCCAAATGCTGACCGCAATACCATATAGGTTTTCATGCAAGTTGCAACTTGCAACTCTATTATCCGAGGCAATAAGTATAAAGTTGTGACTCATGTAAACACGCACCAAACTTTTTTTCTTGGATGTTATAACGCACCAACTTACAAAAAAAATACTTATATAAAATCTTATCTTAAAATAAAATATTAATTTAAAATTGAGTTTACTAAAAGGAAAAATAGCATACACTAAAGATATTACTGTCATTTATAGGAAATACTATAGTATTGGAAACAAAATTTTAAGGTGGTACCGTCGATTTATAATTTTAGTGGAATATAAATTGTGAAAGGTGCTACGGTATGATGATAAATTCATAGGTATCGATACGTTTAAAGTATAGACAAATAACAATAAAACATGTGAAATTTATTTTTCACGTCAGTATTTAATTTTTTCTTTTTTAAATATATAGTATATCACCACTTTTACTAAACCACTCTTTTAATTAAATAAAAATAAAAAATATTTATTTATTTAATTTTATAAAAAGACTTAAACATCTTTCCTTTATTTGATTAGACAAAAATACCCTTTTAAATTAATCAAATTTTAAAATTTAATTAATCTTAATTTTATAGTTTCAAATAATTGAAACAACAAAACAAAAATATATTAAAAAAATAAAAAATCAAAATTATTCTTCATCTGTCTTAAACATATTAAAAAAACAAAAAACCAAAATTGTTCTTCATCTGGGTTCAGAAACCTTCAGTATCATCTTCTTCTCTCCTCTTCCTATCCTCTCTCTCTCTCTTAACCATTTCCAGAAATCTCCTTCTCTGGAATCCGTCCATCGGAAAGTTCTGAAACTTGCCGTCGTTGGAAGATCAAGGTTTCTCCGTCGTTACCTCGGGGTTCGACTCTAGGGTTCATACTTTGGGATCTGATTCGTGGAGAAGGATTCAGCACTTTCCCTCCCCTTTGAAGCACATCAAAACGGCAAAATCCTAGCAATAATTGACTGCATTGAGCTCGGTAGCTAGCCACCCACGGAATTTAAAGAACCTAAAGGAGAAGGAAGGCTAAACCACTCAACTGGGCAAACGCTGCATCTTTCTCCTCTATGAAAGTTCTTTGAATGCCCCTTCGCCCTCCATCGTCGAGCCCTGTCCAGCCGTCGTCGTCCAGCGCCTCTCCCTTTCTGGCAGCCACCGTGTCTTCCTCCACTTCTCCCTGCACTCTGCCACTCTCTGTCTACATCATCAAGAAGGGAGCCTCTGACTCAGGTTGGTTCTTGATTTGTTTTGGTCTGATTTTTCACTGCTTCTATTTGTTTTTCTGTTCTGTTCTTGAGTGAATTCTAGTTTGTTCCTAAGCATTGTAGTACTTGATTTTTGGTTTTTGCAATGTATTTGGATTATTTTAACTAACTGTATTTACAAGAATGTGTAGCACTTTGTTGGATAGGGGATGGTTGTCATTTTTTTAAGTGGTGGTTACTATTGAGATCTGAGAAGGTTGTGGCATTTGGTTGATGTCTTAGTGCCAATAGCTGTCTTGTTATGGTAATATGTTAATAATGGTAATGAATGGTTTTTTAAGAATTAATTTGTGAATAAGGAATGAGGATACGGCAAAGTGTTTGAACTTTGTTTCGGATATGCGGTATTAGCACTTAGTACTGATATTACATAAGATGCTATGCTAATATGTGTTGGAAATATTATCAATTGTTGGAGGTTGTGATTTTCATGAATGTCTTGATGATCACCTATTCACCTTTGGTGAAGAATTAGAGACTGAAATTTCATGTAGTAAACATGTGCATTTTATATAGCTTCATAAACAATTCTGACTTTTTTCGGCACCAAGTGAATTGGCTAAATCATTGGCTAATTTTGTTACCAGGTAATGTCCGAACTTGAAATTCCAATTCATGTACAATTTGGTAAAATCTTATATGGTAAAATCATATTTGTTATATGGTAAAATCGGGGATTAGTAATGGTTGTACGAAGAAACTGTTGGCCACTCCAGAATCTAAACTGAGGCAGCAGTTCAAGAGAAACTATAACTTTGTGCTTGGCCAAGTGAGTTATTGAGATTTCTACTACATGCTTCTTGGTATCTAATTATTGTTGACAGTATATGTATATAAGTAATTGGGGCAATGGGATTTTCATGTTCTTACTTTTTGCATGCTTGTGTCTATGCTTATTTGATCCTTGTAGTTAACTCTACTTATTTGTAAAATGGCTTTATTGTTTTACTTATTGAATGTGAACTTGATGAAATACGTGATGAGCAACCTTTATTTTGTTATTGATGAGCGGATAATTTATACGCTTTTTGGTACTGTTTTTAGTATGTTTTCAATGTAATTTAGTTAGTTTTTATTATATTTCTATTAGTTTTTAAATAAAAATTACAATTCTGGACTTTACTATGAGTTTGTATATTTTTCTATAATTTTAGGTATTTTCTGGATGAAATTGAGGGAGCTGAGCAAAAATCTTATTCAGACTGAAAAAAAACTGCTAATGCTGTTGGATTCTGACCTCCCTGCACTCGAAATGGATTTTCTAGAGCTACAGAACTTCAAATGGCACACTCTCAATTGCGTTGGAAAGTAGACATCCAGGGCTTTCCAGAAATATATAATAGTCCATACTTTGCTCAAGGATAGACGACGTAAACTGGCATTCAACACCAGTTCCATGTTGTAGTCTGGCGTCAAACGCCAGAAACAGGTTACAAATGGGAGTTGAACGCTAGAAACAGGTTACAACCTGGCGTTCAACTCCAGAAACAGCCTAAGCACGTGAGAAGCTTAAGTCTCAGCCCCAGCACACACCAAGTGGGCCCCAGAAGTGGATTTCTGCACCATCTATCATAGTTTAGTCATTTTCTGTAAACCTAGGTTACTAGTTTAGTATTTAAACAACTTTTAGAGGTCTATTTCGCACCTCATGACATTTTAGATCTGAACTTTATATTCTTTGACGGCATGAGTCTCTGAACTCCATTGTTGGGGGTGAGGAGCTCTGCTGTGTTTCGATGAATTAATGCAACTATTTCTGTTTTCTATTCAAACACGCTTGTTTCTATCTAAGATGTTTATTCGCACTTCACTATGATGGATGTGATGATCCATGACACTCGTCATCATCCTTAACCTATGAACGCGTGCTTGACCACCACCTCCGTTCTACCTTCGATTGAATGAATATCTCTTGGATTCCTTAATCAGAATCTTCGTGGTATAAGCTAGAATCCATTGGCAGCATTCTTGAGAATCCGGAAAGTCTAAACCTTGTCTGTGGTATTCCGAGTAGGATTCAGGGATTGAATGACTGTGACGAGCTTCAAACTCACAAGGGCTGTGCGTAGTGACAGACGCAAAAGGATCAATGGATCCTATTCCAGCATGAGTGGGAACTGACAGATGATTAGCCGTGCGGTGACAGCGCACCTGGACCTTTTTCACTGAGAGGACGGATGGTAGCCATTGACAATGGTGATCCACCAACACACAGCTTGCCATAGGAGGAACCTTGCGTGCGTGAAGAAGAAGACAGGGAGAAAGCAGAGATTCAGAAGACAAAGCATCTCCAAAACTGCAACATATTCTCCATTACTGTAGAACAAGTATTTAATCCATGCTCTTTTATTCTTCGCAATTCATACTGATAATTATAATTGATTTCCTGACTAAGATTTACAAGATAACCATAGATTGCTTCAAACCAACAATCTCCGTGGGATCGACCCTTACTCACGTAAGGTATTACTTGGACGACCCAGTGCACTTGCTGGTTAGTGGTACGAGTTGTGAAAAGTGTGATTCACAATTCGTGCACCAAGTTTTTGGCGCCGTTGCCGGGGATTGTTCGATTTTGAACAACTGACGGTTCATCCAGTTGCTTAGATTAGGAAGATTTTGTCTTTTGGGTCAGAGTCTTTTATTATTGTTCTTGTTAAAATTTTAGAATCCTTATTTTCTTTTTCAAAAATTTTTCGAAACTTTATTTTTTATTTTATTTTTATTTTTACTAATAATTGAGTTTTTCTGTTTGTGCTTAGTTTTATATTTTAAGTTTGGTGTCAATTGGATGTTTTTATTTTCTTTTAAATTTTTGAAACTGTGTTCATTGTTCTTTCTTAATCTTCAAGTTGTTCTTGTTTATTTTCCTTGTTTGATCTTTAGTTTTTCTTGTTTTGTGATTTTTCTTGTTTTTCTTGTGCATTTTCGAATTATTAGTATCTAAAAAAATTTTTTATTTATTAAATACCTTGTTAAATCACTTTAAATTTATAGCTCAATTGGCTAGAGCGTGATGCTTATGTTCTTGGTAATTGGCTATCTTCTTTTTTAAAACTTTTTCAAAATTAATTTTTCTTTGAATAAATCTTGTGTCAAACTTTAAGTTTGGTGTTTTCTTTTTGATTTTTCCTTAATTTTCAAAAATTTTGTTTTGGTTTTCTAAAAATTTTAAGTTTGGTGTTCTATCTTCATGTTCTTGTTGTTCTTGTGAGTCTTCAAAGTGTTCTTGAGTCTTCCTTGTATTTTGATCTTAAAATTTTTAAGTTTGGTATTCCTTGGTGTTTCCCTCCAAAATTTTCGAAAATAAGGAGCATTAGATCTAAAAATTTTAAGTTTTGTGTCTTTTTATTGTTTTTCTCTTTCCTCATTGAATTCAAAAATATCTTTTTCCTTTATTTTAATTGATTTTTCGAATTTTACTTTTAAAAATTCAGATTTTATTTTAAAATTTTTTATTTTATCTTATCTTAGTTTTAAAATTTCAAAATTCAAATCTTTATCAAAAATCATATCAAAAATTTTTCAAATGTTCTTAATTAAGTAATTATTTTAGTCTTAAATTTCTTGTTCCTAATTTGCGAATTCTATATTTAATTTCAAACTATTTTATTCTCTTTTCTTTTATTATTTATTCGTTCCCTTTTTACAAAAAAAATAAAAATAAAAATAAAAATATATTCTATTTGCTATTCATATCAATTTCCTTTTCTCCATCATGGATCTAAGTGGAATTGAACAGTCCAAAAGGACTCTGGGGTCATATGCCAACCCCATTACTGCTTCATATGGGAGTAGTATCTGTATACCCTCCATTGGAGTCAGTAGCTTTGAGTTGAATCCTCAACTCATTATCATGGTGCAGCAAAGTTGCCAGTATTTCGGTCTCCCTCAGGAAGAACCTACAGAATTTCTGGCACAGTTTTTACAAATTACTGACACAGTACATGATAAGGAAGTAGATCAGGATGTCTACAGATTATTACTGTTTCCATTTGCTGTAAAAGACCAAGCTAAGAGGTGGTTAAATAACTAACCTAAGGCTACCATAAGGACATGGAAACAGCTGTCAGAAAAATTCCTGAATCAATACTTTCCTCCAAAACGGATGACACAGCTAAGGCTGGACATCCAAGGCTTTAAACAAGGAGATAATGAATCTCTTTATGATGCCTGGGAGAGATACAGAGAGATGCTAAGAAAATGCCCCTTTGAAATATTTTCAGAATGGGTGCAGTTAGACATCTTCTATTATGGGCTTACAAAGAAAGCTCAAATTTCTCTAGATCACTCAGCTGGTGGATCTATACACATGAGAAAGACAATTGAAGAGGCTCAAGAGCTTATTGATACAGTTGCCAGAAATAAGCATTTGTACCTAAATAGTGAATCTTCCATGAAAGAAGAGGCTAAAACAGTAACTGCTGAACTCAGTCCTGCAGAACAAATTACTGAATTTAATCAGCAATTAGATTTTCTAACAAAACAGCTAGCCGAATTCAAGGAGATATTACAAGATACAAGAAGGGCTAATATAAACATGGAAGTACAGTTGAAGCAAACAAAACAGCAGTTATCAAAACAAATAACAAAAGAATGCCAAGCAGTTCAATTAAGAAGTGGAAAAACATTAAATACCTCACTTCAAGGCAGCAGGAAGCCAAAAAATAAACAAACTGCTATTTACGATCCCTCTGCGGACAGTAAGAGCCCAGAGAGGAATAACTCTGGCGTTCAAACGCCAGAAACAAGCAATGATTTGGCGTCAAACGCCCAATGGAAGCTCAGTTCTGGCGTTCAAACGCCAGGAACAAGTAAGGAGTTGGCACCCAACACCACTCCAGCTTCTGACTCTGGCAATCAAATGCTAGTGAGGGATCAGACACACACATGTGCTGATAACAACTCCTCTAAAAAGGCTTCTCCAACCACCTCTGTAGGAAGTAAACCTACAGGAACTAAGGTTGAGGAATACAAAGCCAAGATGCCTTATCCTCAAAAACTCCATAAGGAGGAGTAGGATAAGCAATTTGCTCGCTTTGCAGACTATCTTCGGACTCTTGAAATAAAGATTCCGTTTGCAGAGGCACTTGAGCAAATACCTTCTTATGCCAAGTTCATGAAAGAGATCTTGAGTCATAAGAAGGATTGGAGAGAAACTGAAAGAGTTCTCCTCACTGAAGAATGTAGTGCAGTCATTCTGAAAAGCTTCCCAGAAAAGCTTAAGGATTCCGGGAGCTTTCTGATACCATGCACACTAGAGGGTAATTGCACCAAGACATCTTTATGTGATCTTGGAGCAAGCATCAATCTAATACCTGCATCCACTATCAGAAAGCTTGGTTTAACTGAAGAAGTCAAACCAACCCGGATATGTCTCCAACTTGCTGATGGCTCCATTAAATACCCATTAGGTGTGATTGAAGACATGATTGTCAAGGTTGGGCCATTCGCCTTTCCCACTGACTTTGTGGTGTTGGAAATGGAAGAGCACAAGAGTGCTACTCTCATTTTAGGAAGACCTTTCCTAGCAACTGGAGAAACTCTCATTGATGTCCAAAAGGGGGAAGTAACCCTGAGGGTCAATGAGGATGAGTTCAAGTTAAATGCTGTCAAAGCCATGCAGCATCCAGACACACCCAAAGACTGCATGAAAGTTGATCTTATTGACTCTTTGGTAGAGGAGATCAACATGGCTGAGAGTCTCGAGTCAGAGCTGGAAGACATCTTTAAAGATGTTCAGCCTGATTTGGAGGATTCAGAGGAATCGAAAGAACCTCTGAAACTTCCTCAGGAAGAGGAGAAACCTCCTAAACCCGAGCTCAAACCATTACCACCATCCCTGAAATATGTATTTTTAGGAGAAGGTGACACTTTTCCAGTGATCATAAGCTCTGCTTTAAATCCACTGGAAGAGGAAGCACTACTTCAAGTGCTAAGGACACACAAGACAGCTCTTGGGTGGTCCATAAGTGACCTTAAGGGCATAAGCCCAGCTAGATGCATGCACAAAATCCTATTGGAGGATAATGCTAAGCCAGTGGTTCAACCACAGAGGTGGCTAAATCCAGCCATGAAGGAAGTGGTACAAAAAGAGGTCACCAAATTACTGGAGGCTGTGATTATTTATCCTATTTCTGATAGCCCCTGGGTGAGCCCTGTTCAAGTTGTCCCCAAAAAGGGAGGTATGACAGTGGTTCATAATGAAAAGAATGAACTGGTTCCTACAAGAACAGTTACAGGGTGGCGCATGTGTATTGACTACAGAAGGCTCAATACAGCCACCAGAAAGGATCATTTTCCTTTACCATTCATAGACCAGATGCTAGAGAGACTAGCAGGTCATGAATACTACTACTTTTTGGATGGCTATTCAGGTTATAACCAAATTGCAGTAGATCCTCAGGACAAAGAGAAAACAGCTTTTACATGTCGTTCTGGAGTGTTTGCTTATAGAAGGATGCCTTTTGGTCTGTGTAATGCACATGCAACCTTTCAGAGGTGCATGCTCTCTATCTTCTCTGATATGGTAGAGAAATTTCTGGAAGTCTTCATGGATGACTTTTCAGTATTTGGAGACTCATTCAGCTCCTGTCTTGATCACCTAACACTGGTTCTGAAAAGATGCCAAGAGACTAACCTGGTTTTAAACTGGGAAAAATGTCACTTTATGGTGACTGAAGGGATTGTCCTTGGGCACAAAATTTCGAACAAGGAGATAGAGGTGGATCAAGCTAAGGTGGAAGTAATTGAAAAATTACCACCACCTGCCAATGTTAAGGCAATCAGAAGCTTTCTGGGGCATGCAGGATTCTATAGGAGGTTTATAAAGGATTTTTCAAAAATTGCAAAACCTCTGAGCAATCTGCTAGCTGCTGACACACCATTTGTGTTTGACACAGAGTGTCTGCAGGCGTTTGAAACTCTGAAAGCTAAGCTAGTCACAGCACCAGTTATTTCTGCACCAGACTGGACATTACCATTTGAACTAATGTGTGATGCCAGTGACCATGCCATTGGTGCAGTACTGGGATAGAGGCATAACAAGCTTCTGCATGTCATTTATTATGCTAGCCGCGTTTTAAATGATGCCCAGAAAAATTACACAACCACAGAAAAAGAATTACTTGCAGTGGTTTATGCCATTGGCAAGTTTAGATCATACTTGGTAGGATCAAAAGTGATTGTGTACACTGACCATGCTGCTCTTAAATATCTACTCACAAAGCAAGATTCAAAACCCAGGCTTATAAGATGGGTGTTGCTTTTGCAAGAGTTTGATATAGAAATAAGAGACAGAAAAGGGACAGAGAACCAAGTGGCTGATCATCTGTCCCGGATAGAGCCAATAGAAGGGGCATCCCCCCTCTTTTGAGATCTCTGAAACCTTTCTTGATGAGCATTTATTCACCATTCAGGAAACACCATGGTTTGCAGACATTGAAAACTATAAAGCTGCAAGGTTCATACCCAAGGAGTACAGTAGGCAACAAAAGAAAAAATTAATTACTGATGCAAAGTACTACTTGTGGGATGAACCCTATCTCTTTAAGAGATGTGCAGACGGAATAATCCGTAGGTGTGTACCTAGAGAAGAAGCACAGAAGATCTTATGGCATTGCCATGGATCACAATATGGAGGTCATTTCGGAGGTGAGCGAACAGCCACCAAGGTCCTCCAATGTGGCTTCTACTGGCCTACCCTATATAGAGATTCCTGAGAGTTTGTACGTAACTGTGACAGCTACCAAAGAGCTGGTAATTTGCCTCATGGTTACGCCATGCCTCAACAAGGGATCTTGGAGATTGAGTTGTTTGATGTATGGGGAATTGACTTCATGGGACCTTTCCCACCATCATACTCAAACACTTATATTCTGGTGGCAGTCGATTATGTATCAAAATGGGTAGAGGCCATTGCCACACCCACTAATGATACTAAGACAGTGCTGAAGTTCCTTCAGAAATATATCTTCAGCAGGTTTGGTGTCCCTAGAGTACTAATCAGTGATGGGGGCACTCACTTCTGCAACAAACAACTTTACTCTGCCATGGTCCGGTATGGGATTAGCCACAAGGTGGCCACTCCATATCACCCACAGATAAATGGGCAAGCTGAAGTCTCTAATAGAGAACTAAAAAGAATCCTGGAATGGACTGTAAGTGCCCGTAGAAAGGATTGGGCAAGAAACTTGGATGATGCTCTGTGGGCTTACAGAACAGCATTCAAGACTCCTATAGGGACCTCTCCATACCAGCTTGTGTATGGTAAGACCTGTCATCTGCCCGTGGAAATGGAACATAAGGCCTACTGGGCAACCAGATTCCTGAACTTTGATGCCAAATTAGCCGGAGAAAAAAGATTACTCTAGCTAAATGAGCTAGAGAAATTTAGACTCACTGCTTTCGAAAATGCCAAGCTTTATAAGGAGAAATAAAAAAGGTGGTATGACAGAAAGCTGTCATCAAGAATCTTTGAACCAGGACAAAAGGTTCTGTTGTTTAACTCTAGGCTCAGGCTATTCCCTGGGAAACTGAAATCCCAGTGGAGGGAACCATATGTGATTACAAGTGTATCACCATATGGTTATGTGGAGCTTCAAGACATTGATTCTGATAAGAAGTTCATTATTAATGGACAGAGAATCAAACACTATCTTGAAGGCAATATTGAGCAAGAGTGCTCAAGGCTAAGGCTAGATTAAAAAACTTAGCAAGGTCCAGCTAAAGACAATAAAGAAGCGCTTGCTGGGAGGCAACCCAGCCATTGGGAAAACTTTTTCTGTTATTTTGCCCTATTCTTGATTTTATTTGTTTATATAAAGTTCACTGTTAATAAGGTAAAGAGTCAATTGTAGAGGTTCACAGGGTTACAGAAGGATTCAGCACACAAAACAGAGAAAAAGAGCTCACTGGCAAGAAAACGTCAGTAAGAGGCACAACTGGGCGTTAAACGCCCAAAAGGAGCATCTACTGGGCATTTAACGCCAGTAATGATAGCCATCTGGGCGTTAAACGCCAGAAAGAAGCAGCTTCTGGGTGTTTAACGCCAGATTGATAGCATCCTGGGCGTTCAGAAAAACGCCCAGTGACAAAGGGGTTTCTGGCGTTTAACGCCAGCTAGAAGCAATAGCTGGGCGTTAAACGCCCAGACCAAGCACTAACTGGGCGTTAAACGCCCAAAACATGCAGCAGTTAGGCGTTTAACGCCAGGAATGTGGGGAGTAGGCAATTTCGTTTTCAATTCAATTTTTTTTCCATTTTTTATGTTTCAATTCATAATTTCTTGCACAAACATGTCACAAAGCCTAATTTCTAAAAACCCTAATTTCAAAAAAATCAAATGTATCTTTATTCATAAGCCCTTTTTCAAATCCTTTTCAAAACAAAGCTATCTCTTTTCACTCTAAAATCTTTTCAAATCATCAATATCTTTTTCAAAATTCAGATTTATCTTTTTCAAATATCTTTCATATATTTTCAATTTTAAATCATATCTTTTTCCTATTATACTTATCTTTTACAAATCATATCTTCTATCATATCTCCTTCTAAATTTTTGAACCGACCCTCCCTTTTTCCCTTTAAATCCTCATTCGGCCTCCTCCTCTCCTCCATAAGTTTCGCTTGGCTCTCCCTCTTTCCCTCTCCTTTCTTTTCTTTTGCTTGGGGACAAGCAAACCTCTAAGTTTGGTGTGTTTATCCATGATCACTAAGCCAATACCCACTAAGATCATGGCTCCCAAGGGAAAATAGACCGACTCAAGAGGCAAGAAGGAGAATATTCCAAAACCACTTTGGAATCAAGGGAAGTTCATAACCAAAGAACATTCAGACCATTTTTACAAAATAATGAGTCTAAGATCGGTGATCCTAGAAGTTAAATTCGATCTGAAAGAAGATGAATATCCGGAGATCCAAGAGCAAATTCGAAACAGGAGCTGGGAAGTCCTAGCTAATCCTGAAACAAAGGTGGAAAGAAACATGGTTTAGGAATTCTATGATAATCTATGGCAGACGGACAGGCAGAAAATTGCTGGAACCGCATTCTATGACTATAGAACTCTGGTCAGAGGGAAGGTTGTTCACGCTCACCCTGACAAAATAAGGGAAATCTTCAAGCTGCCTCAACTGTAAGATGACCCAGATTCCTTCAATAGGAGAATGATGAGATCAAACCTGGGATTGGACAAAATCCTAGAGGACATATGCCTCCCTGGAGCCAAGTGGACAACCAACACAAAGGGTGCCCCGAACCAACTCAAGAGAGGAGATCTCAAACCAGTTGCCAGAGGCTGGCTGGACTTCATTGGGCGCTCTATACTGCCCACCAGCAACTGCTCTGAGGTCACCATCAGAAGAGCAGTGATGATTCATTGCATTATGCTAGAAAAAAAGTAGAAGTTCATCAGCTGATTGCTTGTGCGCTCTACAAAATTGCAAACAAGAACTCCAAAGATGCCAAATTGGCTTATCCAAGCTTAGTCTCTCTGCTATGTAAAGATGCTGGAATAAAAATAGGAGTAGATAAGTATATCTCAGTTGAACAACCAATCACCAAAAAGTCTATAGAAGGACTACAAGTGCAGGACGACCCCATCAAGAGAAAAGCAGAGGAGCTCCTCCCGGAAATCCCTTAAATTGAATACTGGGAGTGCCTAGAAGCATCTGTCACCAAGTTGCAAGAAGCTGTGGATCAACTGAAGGAAGAACAGCAAAATCAAAACAGCATGCTATGCAAACTGCTTAAAGAACAAGAAGAGCAGGGGCGTGACATAAAGGAACTGAAGCGCCAGAAGCTGTCTTTTGAAGGGCCAAGGACTCCACAGGCTAAAGAGGCATCTACCTCCCAAAATAAAGGTTGTTGAGTCCTAACTCTGAGATAACCTTTTATCTATGTTAAGAGTATATGAGTATTAGAGTTAGAGTCATTTATTTTTATGTCTTTAATTTCCTGTCTTTTATTATTAAGTGTCTTCTTTTATGCCTAATTTATATTATTTTTATTAAATAATAAATAAAAATTAGAGTCTATGCCTTAAAGTCATGAATATCCTATGAATCCATCACCGTTCTTAAATAAAAAAATGTTTTAATTACAAAAGAACAAGAAGTACATGGTTTCGAATTCATCCTTGAAACTAGTTTAATTATTTTGATGTGGTGACAATACTTTTTATTTTCTGAATGAATGCTTGAACAGTGCATATGTCTTTTGAAGTTGATGTTTATGAATGTTAAATATATTGGCTCTTGAAGAATAAGGAAAAAGGAGAAATGTTATTTGATAATCTGAAAAATCATAAAAATGATTCTTGAAGCAAGAAAAAGCAGTGAATACAAAAGCTTGCAGAAAAAAAAAGAGAAAAGAAAAATGGCAAAAAAAAAGAGAAAAAGAAAAAGAAAAAGCAAGCAGAAAAAGCCAAAAGCTCTTTAAACCAAAAGCCAAGAGCAAAAAGCCAATAGCCCTTAAAACCAAAAGGCAAGGGTAATAAAAAGGATCCAAGGCTTTGAACATCAGTGGATAGGAGGGCCTAAAGGAATAAAATCCTGGCCTAAGCGGCTAAACCAAGCTGTCCCTAACCATGTGCTTGTGGCGTGAAGGTGTCAAGTGAAAACTTGAGACTGAGCGGTTAAAGTCAAGGTCCAAAGCAAAAGAAGAGTGTGCTTAAGAACCCTGGACACCTCTAATTGGGGACTTTAGTTAAGCTGAGTCACAATCTGAAAGGGTTCACCCAGTTATGTGTCTGTGGCATTTATGTATCTGGTGGTAATACTGGAAAACAAAGTGCTTAGGGCCACGGCCAAGACTCATAAAGTAGCTGTGTTCAAGAATCAACATACTAAACTAGGAGAATCAATAACACTATCTAAATTCTGAGTTCCTATAGATGCCAATCATTCTGAACCTCAATGGATAAAGCGAGATGCCAAAACTATTCAAGAGGCAAAAAGTTACAAGTTCCGCTCATCTGATTGGAGCTAAGTTTCATTGATATTTTGGAATTTATAGTATATTCTCTTCTTTTTATCCTATTTGATTTTCAGTTGCTTGGGGACAAGCAACAATTTAAGTTTGGTGTTGTGATGAGCGGATAATTTATACGCTTTTTGGCACTATTTTTAGTATGTTTTCAATGTAATTTAGTTAGTTTTTATTATATTTCTATTAGTTTTTAAATAAAAATCACAATTCTGGACTTTACTATGAGTTTGTGTGTTTTTCTGTAATTTCAGGTATTTTCTGGCTGAAATTGAGGGAGTTGAGCAAAAATCTGATTCAGACTGAAAAAGGACTGCTGATGCTGTTGGATTTTGACCTCCCTGCACTCGAAATGGATTTTCTGGAGCTACAGAACTTCAAATGGCGTGTTCTCAATTGCGTTTGAAAGTAGACATCCAGGGCTTTTCAGAAATATATAATAGTTTATACTTTGCTCAAGGATAGACGACGTAAACTGGCGTTCAACGCCAGTTCCATGTTGCAGTCTAGCGTCAAACGCCAGAAACAGGTTACAAATGGGAGTTGAACGCCAGAAACAGGTTACAACCTGGCGTTCAACTCCAGAAACAGCCTAGGCATGTGAGAAGCTTAAGTCTCAGCCCCAACACATACCAAGTGGGCCCCAGAAGTGGATTTCTGCACCATCTATCATAGTTTAGTCATTTTCTGTAAACCTAGGTTACTAGTTTAGTATTTAAACAACTTTTGGAGGTCTATTTCGCACCTCATGACATTTTAGATCTGAACTTTATACTCTTTGACGGCATGAGTCTCTGAACTCCATTGTTGGGGGTGAGGAGCTCTGCTGTGTTTTGATGAATTAATGCAACTATTTCTGTTTTCTATTCAAACACGCTTGTTTCTATCTAAGATGTTTATTCGCACTTCAATATGATGGATGTGATGATCCGTGACACTCGTCATCATCCTCAACCTATGAACGCGTGCCTGACCACCACCTCCATTCTACCTTCGATTGAATGAATATCTCTTGGATTCCTTAATCAGAATCTTCGTGGTATAAGCTAGAATCCATTGGCAGCATTCTTGAGAATCCGGAAAGTCTAAACCTTGTCTGTGGTATTCCGAGTAGGATTCAGGGATTGAATGACTGTGACGAGCTTCAAACTCACAAGGGCTGGGCGTAGTGACAGACGCAAAAGGATCAATGGATCCTATTCCAGCATGAGTGGGAACCGACAGATAATTAGCCGTGCGGTGACAGTGCACCTGGACCTTTTTCACTGAGAGGACGGATGGTAGCCATTGACAACGGTGATCCACCAACACACAGCTTGCCATAGGAGGAACCTTGCGTGCGTGAAGAAGAAGACAGGGAGAAAGCAGAGATTTAGAAGACAAAGCATCTCCAAAACTGCAACATATTCTCCATTACTGTAGAACAAGTATTTAATCCATGCTCTTTTATTCTTCGCAATTCATACTGATAATTATAATTGATTTCCTGACTAAGATTTACAAGATAACCATAGATTGCTTCAAACCAACAATCTCCGTGGGATCGACCCTTACTCAGGTAAGGTATTACTTGGACGACCCAGTGCACTTGCTGGTTAGTGGTACGAGTTGTGAAAAGTGTGATTCACAATTTGTGCACCAGTTATCAAACAGAATCATTTGACTTCCAAAAATTTTGTATTCTGAAGGCTTCAATGGTCTAGTTTTGAAGTTACAGTAATATTTTGATTTTGATTTTAGCATTGGAGCGTTACTTGTTCCTTGATATTATTTTCGTGTTGACATTTTGTTTGCATTATCTAAATCCCAAGTAACTGTGTCCTACTTTTAAGATCCTATCCCAATTTATTTTTGGGAGAGTTTAGATGTACCCCTGAATTAACTGATTTGTCAGTTGTGTTATTTTCAATACTACTGCCATGAAATGTATTAAGGCCTTTGTTAATTTCTCTTTGGCTTAATTAAATATATCATCCCGTGCTTTTATATATTTCATTAAATTCATTGTATTGGCTAACTTTATATTCATTTTTTTCTTTTAATGGGTAGTTCTCTACGGAAAAATTATACAGTGGAATAGTTCATGGTGTTAAACATGTGCATTTTATATAGCTTCATATGGAAGTATAGTCATTGTTGTTTTAGTCAACACATGGTTCAATGATTAACAGAACAAGATATTTTATTCAATTTGCTTCCAGAGTTGGCGTGTTTGGAGAGTCTTGAGATTTCTTGCAGTAAAGTCACTAATTTTGGCATCAGCTTTCTAAAAGGTACTTTCTGTTTTCTTGTATTATTGTGGTATTTCAGAACAATCATGATTTTTTATTTTATAGGTTCAACCTAGAATTTTCATCTTTTTCCATGGATTTTTCTTTGTTTTCTATTTTTATGTGAATATATGGTTATAATTCTGAATGCAGTTATCAACCAATCAGTTTGTCTTTTCCGGGAAAAGATTTTAGTTATATATCCAATCTTCCTTGTGCTTCATTTCTTTGATGTAGACTTCAGTTGTATAAATCATTCATGGAAAAGTCTCTTTGTTTTTCCGTTTGTCCTTGTAATTTCTGAAGTTGAAATTATTTATGTTAGTCAGTAGGCATGTTGCAGTGTGAACTATAAACAGTACCGATATACAATACTAGCATCTCAGCTTGCCAGTTTGAACAGAATTCTTGAGTTTCATTATTTCATAATTATCTATGCTTCATTAATTTTCGATGATATCCTGGTTCATTTCAGGGTTGCAAAAGCTTTTCTTACTAAACTTGGAAGGATGCCTTGTAATAGCTGCATGCTTGGATTCTCTTGCAGGTTTAATTGCTTGATATACTTTTATGCTTATTATGTTGCTGATCTAGAAAATTGGTCGCTTTATTATATTCCCTAGAAACAATACAACTATACAACTACTAAACCTATAAACCAGCCAACATATTTAAGGATATCCTTCAGTGGTGCCATTGTGAGAATGGTTGAATTCTTGTCTTCTCTCTCTGGAAAACTTAATTTGTACAATTTGTAGAGTTGAAGTTCAACAAAAGCAAGAAAAATTTGCCATAAACAAGAATAAGAAGAGAAAAAGATGATACTTTTATTTGCAAAATAAATAACTTGAGTGGTTTATACACCCTGCTGTTTGTTATCCTCAATTATCAATACAACCTAAGATATTATCATAATGCAAGCTCAAAATTGCTTCACCAAAATTACTAATGAATGAAAGAATGATTAGAGAGAACTCAATAAAGGCAACCTCAAGCAGGAAGATCATTCTAATATTACAATGCACCCTTGAATTGTTCCAATTTGCCCTCGAACTGCAGGAAGATCAAAGAGTTCTAGCAGCAGTCCCACTGCTTCCCTCCTCTCTTCTGCATCTCTTGTTAGAGACTTCACCACTGCCTTTTGATATCTATCATTTGCTAACATAACTACATAAGTGCAAATGCTTTCAATATTGATACTTTGATTTAAAGATTTCTGCTTGCTTCAGCATTATTGCTCTTTGCCTACTTGAAGATTGTTGATCTCCTTGCTTTATTTATATATACATAATGTATTTTGATTAGTTTTCTCCCCAGTTTATTAATTTTGATCCCCTTGTCTGTTTTGATTTTGCATCTGGAATCAGGAGTACATATTTAAATTATTAGTCTCTAAAATTTGAACTATTAGTCTCTAAATTTTGAGTTAGGTAATTTAGTATTTTTAATGATGATGTTTAGGATAAAATAAATTTTTATGATACATATGTAAAATTTTAAAGTTAAAAAATAAAAGAGTTTATTTATTATATTTATGTTTATCACTCTCTCCATTATTTATTCATTTCATATGTTGAACTAAATCCTCCATACTCCATAGTATATTTAGGAGATGAAGGCAAATATATAGACCTTAATGAATAGGCTTAAAATCTCAACCAGGATTGGTATCTAGGAGATAGGTAATGGCAAAGATAGTTTCATGAGATAAATCAAAAGATAAATCATTTTGTCAAGATTACATTGCTTCAGTATATGAATTAATTTAGTACTATATTTTTTATAACTGTTGCATGTTATGTTCGAATAGGATAGAGGTTTCTTAGTGTTGCGGTTGCTGATTGTAGATTTACTTGCACTTTCTAATTATATGCTGTTTATGTGTAGGTTACGGTATTGTACTTTCATGATAAATTTACATGGGTGAAAGGACTCGGTCTCTGCACTATTCTGTTTGGTGTCAGTTTATTCAACTGGTACAAGTAAGTCATCAGTAAACTTGTCTTCCAAAATTCTTTTTCCTTTAATTCTATTATGCTTGTTTATATATTTTTTCGGTCTATTTTTCTATTTTAGATATCTGAAGCTTCAGAAGGGCCATTTTGGTGAAGGCGAGGTGGCAGTGCTTCACACAATAGATTCTGCTGGCAAATATGTTATTCTTGAGGAGATGGATGAGCAGGATATCTGAAACCTTCATAACAACATCTTCAAAGTAAGTCCCTCAGTTGGACTGTTGTTAAGTGATGCATGAAGCTATAATAACTTATTTATCTATAGATATATATAAATTGACTTCCCCTTTTTAATCATAAGATCATTAGTGCTTGTCTTGGTCATCTCAGGGCTTGAATGTTGATGTTATCAACTACTACTGCTATGTGGCAGTCATTAATACTTTGTCAATAGAGAAATGTACCACTTTTATTGTGCACCTTTCTTGTACACCTTTCGTTTTTGATATAAAAGAGGAATTTTTTTTATCTTCTCTCACTTTTTATCAATCACTTTTAATAGGTATATAAGAGAAGTGTATACTAACTACTAAGTAGTGCATATAAGATCTCTCAATTTCTATATTTGTGTAGCTCCTACGACTCGCCTGCTGACCGACTTCATGTCATGTTTTCAGCAGTTACCTCTTGATGCTTCCATTGGATTTGTGATGTGAAGATGCTTTCCAAGTTTATCAGACCGGAGGAAACAAATCGCCCGGTGATGATCAACATTTAAGCCCAATCATTCATCACTTCCATTTTAAAATTTTGTAATTGAATATCTTGTATTCTGTTAGTGTTTCATCGGTAGCACAAATTTTGGTATTCTTGACGTGAATTGTCAAGATATATTTTGTAGATTAAGGCAGCAGGGTGTAGTAGATCAAAGGTTCATTTTTGTTTTAATGTATCGAGTTACATGTTACTATTTTTTGTTCTTATGTAATAAATGTAACTCTCTGATTTTGTTCATCTAATTATGAGTCATGTTCAATCTTTGATGAGCGGATATTTTATACGCTTTTTGGGGTTAATTTCATATAGTTTTTAGTGTGTTTTAGTTAGTTTTTAGTTTATTTTCAGTAGTTTCTAGGCAAAATTCATATTTCTGGACTTTACTATGAGTTTGTGTATTTTTTTGTGATTTCAGGTATTTTCTGGCTGAAATTGAGGGAGCTGAGCAAAAATCTGATTCAGGCTGAAAAAGGACTGCTGATGTTGTTGAATTCTGACCTCCCTGAACTCAAAGTAGATTTTCTGGAGCTACAAAACTCCAAATGGCGCGCTATCAATTGCGTTGGAAAGTAGACATCCAGGGCTTTCCAGCAATATATAATAGTCCATACTTTGCTCAAGGATAAATGATGTAAACTGGCGTTCAATGCCAGTTCCATGTTGCAGTCTGGCGTCTAGCGCCAGAAACAAGTTACAAAGTGGAGTTCAACGCCAGAAACAGGTTACAACCTGGCGTTGAACGCCCAAAACAGCCCAGGCACGTGAGAAGCTTAAGCCTCAGCCCCAGCACACACCAAGTGGGCCCCAGAAGTGGATTTCTACGCTATCTATCATAGTTTACTCATTTTCTGTAAACCTAGGTCACTAGTTTAGTATTTAAACAACTTTTAGAGATTTAATTGGTATCTCATGACATTTTAGATTTGAACTTTGTACCTTTTGAAGGCATGAGTCTCTAAACTCCATTGTTGGGGGTGAGGAGCTCTGCTGTGTCTCGATGAATTAATGCAAGTATTTCTGTTTTCCATTCAAACATGCGTGTTCCTATCTAAGATATCCATTCGCACTTCAATATGAATGTGATGAACGTGACAATCATCATCATTCCTCTACGAACGCGTACCTGACAACCACTTACGTTCCACTATAGAATGAATGAATATCTCTTAGATCTCTTAATCGGAATCTTCGTGGTATAAGCTAGATTGATGGCAGCATTCAAGAGAATCCGGAAAGTCTAAACCTTGTTTGTGGTATTCCGAGTAGGATTCATGGATTGAATGACTGTGACGAGCTTCAAACTCGCGAGTGCTGGGCGTAGTGACAGACGCAAAAGGATAGTAAATCCTATTCCGGTACGATTGAGAACCTGCAGATGATTAGCCGTGCGGTGACAGCGCATCTGGACCCTTTTCACTGGAAGGATGGGTGGTAGCCATTGACAACGGTGATCCACCAACACACAGCTTGCCATAGGAGGACGTGCGTGCGTGAATCAGAAAACAGAGGAAAGTAGAATTTCAGAAGAGAAAGCATCTCCAAAACTCCAACATATTCTCCATCATTGCATACAAGTATAATTTGTGTTCTGCCCTTTTATTCCTTGCAATCAAATTTGATAAGTGAATTATTTTATTGTTCTCCTGACTAAGAGTTACAAGATAACCATAGATTGCTTCAAGCCAACAATCTCCGTGGGATCGACCCTTACTCACGTAAGGTATTACTTGGACGACCCAGTGCACTTGCTGGTTAGTGGTACGAGTTGTAAAAAGTGTGATTTACAATTCGTGCACCAAGTTTTTGGTACCGTTGTCGAGGATTGTTTGAGTTTGGACAACTGACGATTTATTTTGTTGCTTAGATTAGGAAAAATTTTTCCTTTTGGTTTAGAGTCTTTTATTATATATACCCTGTTAAAACACTTTAAATTTATAGCTCAATTAGCTAGAGCGTGGTGCTTATGTTCTTAGTAATTAGCTATCCTATTTTTAAAATCTTTTTCAGAAATAATTTTTCTTTGAATAAATCTTGTGCCAAACTTTAAGTTTGGTGTTTTCTTGTTGATTTTTCTTTGTTTTTCGAAAATTTTAGTTTGGTTTTCCAAAAATTTTAAGTTTGGAGTTCTTTCTTCATGTTCTTGTGTTCTTGTGAGTCTTCAAAGTGTTCTTGAGTTTCCTTGTGTCTTGATCTTAAAATTTTTAAGTTTGGTGTTCCTTGGTGTTTTCCCTCCAAAATTTTCGAAAACAAGGAGTATTAGATCTAAAAATTTTAAATTTTGTACTATCTTATTGTTTTTCTCTCTCCTCTTTAAATCCAAAAATATCTTTTCTCTCTATTTTAAAGCAAATTTTTGAAATTTACCTTTAAAATTCAGATTTTTATTTCAAAATTTAAAACCTTTTTCAAAAATCATCATATCCTTTTCAAAACTTCCTAACCACTTTCTCTCTCCTCATTTTTTTTGAAAATCTTCACCTATTTTTATTTATTTTATTTTAATTTATTTTGTTTTCGAAATAAATAAATAATTAAATAAATAAAAATATTTTCTTCTATTTTACATCATCTCCCTTTCTCCATCATGGACCTAAGCGGAAATGAACAGTCCAGGAGGACTCTGGGGTCATATGCTAACCCCTCTACTGCTTCATATGGGAGTAGTATCTGCATACCCTCCATTGGAGTCAGTAGCTTTGAGTTGAATCCTCAGCTCATTATCATGGTGCAGCAAAGTTGCCAGTATTCCGGTCTTCCACAGGAAGAACCTACAGAGTTTCTGGAACAGTTTTTACAGATTGCTGACACAGTATATGATAAGGAAATAGATCAGGATGTCTATAGATTATTACTATTTCCATTTGCTGTAAAAGACCAAGCTAAAAGGTGATTAAATAACCAACCTAAGGCTAGCATAAGGACATGGAAACAGCTGACAGAAAAATTCCTGAACCAATACTTTCCTCCAAAACGGATGACACAGCTAAGGCTAGACATCCAAGGCTTTAAACAAGGAGATAATGAATCTCTTTATGATGCCTGGGAGAGATACAGAGAGATGCTACGAAAATGCCCCTCTGAAATGTTTTCAGAGTGGGTTCAGTTAGACATCTTCTACTATGGACTTGCAGAAAGAGCTCAGATGTCTCTAGATTACTCAACTGGTGGATCTATCCACATGAGAAAGATAATTGAAGAAGCTCAAGAGCTCATTGAAACAGTTGCCAGAAATCAGCATCTGTACCTAAGCAGTGACCCTTCCATGAAAGAAGAGGTTAAAACAGTAACTGCTGAACTCAGTCCTGTAAAACAAGCTGCTGAATTCAATCAGCAATTGGACCTTCTAACAAAGCAGTTAGTCGAATTCAAGGATAGACTACAAGAGACAAGGATGGCTAACATAAATATGGAAGAACAATTGAAGCAAACAAAGCAGCAGCTGTCAAAATAAATAACAGAAGAATGCCAGGCAATTCAATTAAGAAGTGGGAAGACAGTAAATACCCCACATCAAGGCAGCAAGAAGCCAAGAAATGAGCAAACCACCCAAAATCCACCTGAGGACAGTAAGAGCCCAGGGAAAAATAATTATGGCACTAAAACGCCAGAAATTGGGTGGAAGGCTGGCGCTGAACGCCCAGACCATGCTCAGGACTGGCGTTCAACGCCAGAAACAAGCAAGGATCTGGCGTTGAACGCCCAAAAGAAGCACAGTTCTGGCGTTCAGACACCAGGAACAGATGAGGAGCTGGCGTCTAACGTCACTCCAGCTTCTAACTCTGGCACTCAATTGCCAGTGAGGGATCAGACACACACAAGTGCTGATGACAACCCATCTAAAAAGGCTTCTTCAACTACTTTTGTAGGAAATAAACCTACAGCAACTAAGGTTGAGGAATATAGAGCCAAGATACCTTATCCTCAAAAACTCCGCCAAGAGGAGCAGGATAAGCAATTTGCTCGCTTTGCAGATTATCTCAGGACTCTTGAAATAAAGATTCCATTTGCAGAGGCACTTGAGCAAATACCTTCTTATGCCAAGTTCATGAAAGAGATCTTGAGTCATAAGAAGGATTGGAGAGAAACTGAAAGAGTTTTCCTCACTGAAGAATGCAGTGCAGTCATTCTGAAAAGCTTTCCTGAAAAGCTTAAAGACCCTGGGAGTTTTCTGATACCATGCACATTAGAAGGTAATTGCACCAAGACAGATTTATGTGATCTTGGGGCAAGCATCAACCTAATACCTGCATCCACTATCAGAAAGCTTGGTTTAACTGAAGAAGTTAAACCAACCCGGATATGTCTCCAACTTGCTGATGGCTCCATTAAATACCCATCAGGCGTGATTGAAGACATGATTGTCAGAGTTGGGCCATTCACCTTTCCCACTGACTTTGTAGTGCTGGAAATAGAGGAGCACAAGAGTGCTACTCTCATTCTAGGAAGACCCTTCCTAGCAACTGGACGAACTCTCATTGATGTCCAACAGGGGGAAATAACCCTGAGAGTCAATGATGATGAGTTTAAGTTGAATGCTGTCAAAGCCATGCAGCATCCAGACACATCAAAAGACTGCATGAAAGTTGATCTTATTGACTCGTTGGTAGAAGAGATCAACATGGCTGTGAGTCTCGAATCAGAGTTGGAAGACATCTTTAAAGATGTTCAGCCTGATTTGGAGGATTCAGAGGAAATGAAAGAGCCTCTGAAATTTCCTCTGAAAGAGGAAAAACCTCATAAACCCGAGCTCAAACCATTACCATCATAAGCTCTGCTTTAAATCCACAGGAAGAGGAAGTACTTATTCAAGTGCTAAGGACACACAAGACAGCTCTTGGGTGGTCCATAGGTGACCTTAAGGGCATAAGTCCAGCTAGATGCATGCACAAAATCATATTGGAGGATAATGCTAAACTAGTGGTTCAACCACAGAGGCGGCTAAATCCAGCCATGAAGGAAGTGGTGCAGAAAGAGGTCACCAAATTACTGGAGGCTGGGATTATTTATCCTATTTCTGACAGCCCCTGGGTGAGCCCTGTCCAAGTTGTCCCCAAAATGGGAGGCATGACAGTGGTTCATAATGAAAAGAATGAACTGGTTCCTACAAGAACAGTTACAGGGTGGCGCATGTGTATTGACTACAGAAGGCTCAATACAGCCACCAGAAAGGATCATTTTCCTTTACCATTCATAGACCAGATGCTGGAAAGACTGGCAGGTCATGATTATTACTGCTTTTTGGATGGCTACTCAGGCTATAACCAGATTACAGTAGATCTCCAGGATCAAGAGAAAACAGCATTCACATGTCCATCTGGAGTGTTTGCTTATAGAAGGATGCCATTTGGGCTGTGTAATGCGCCTACAACCTTCCAGAGATGCATGCTCTCTATTTTCTCTGATATGGTGGAAAATTTTCTGGAAGTCTTCATGGATGACTTCTCAGTATATGGAGACTCATTCAGCTCCTGTCTTGATCACCTGAAACTAGTTCTGAAAAGATGCCAAGAGACCAACCTGGTTTTAAACTGGGAAAAATATCAGTTTACGGTGACTGAAGGGATTGTCCTTGGGCATAAAATTTCAAACAAGGGAATAGAGGTGGATCAAGCAAAAATAGAGGTAATTAAAAAATTACCACCACCTGCCAATGTTAAGGCAATCAGAAGCTTTCTGGGGCATGCAGGATTCTATAGGAGGTTTATAAAGGATTTTTCAAAAATCGCAAAACCTCTGAGCAATCTGCTAGCTGCTGACACACTATTTGTGTTTGACACAGAGTGTCTGCAGGCGTTTGAAACGCTGAAAGCCAAGCTAATCACAGCACCAGTTATTTCTGCACCAGACTGGATATTACCATTTGAGCTAATGTGTGATGCCAGTGATCACGCCATTGGTGCAGTACTGGGGCAGAGGCATGACAAGCTTCTGCATGTCATTTATTATGCTAGCCGTGTTTTGAATGATGCCCAGAAAAATTACACAACCACAGAAAAAGAATTGCTTGCAGTGGTTTATGCCATTGACAAGTTTAGAACATACTTAATAGGATCAAAAGTGATTGTGTACACAGATCATGCTGCTCTTAAATATCTACTCACAAAGCAGGATTCAAAACCCAAACTCATAAGATGGGTGTTGCTTCTGCAAGAGTTTGATATAGAAATAAGAGACAGAAAAGGGACAGAGAACCAAGTGGCTGACCATCTGTCCCGGATAGAGCCAATAGAAGGGACGTCATTCCCCTCTCTTGAAATCTCTGAGACCTTTCCTGATGAGCATTTGTTTGCCATTCAGGAAACACCATGGTTTGCAGACATTGCAAATTACAAAGCTGCAAGGTTCATTCCCAAGGAGTACAGCAGGCAACAAAAGAAAAAATTAATTACTGATGCAAAGTACTACTTGTGGGATGAACCCTATCTCTTTAAGAGATGTGCAGATGGCATAATCCGTAGGTGTGTGCCTAAAGAAGAAGTACAAATGATCTTATGGCATTGCCATGGGTCACAATATGGAGGTCATTTCGGAGGTGAGCGAACAGCCACCAAGGTCTTCCAATGTGGCTTCTACTGGCCTACACTCTACAGAGATTCCCGAGAGTTTGTACGTAACTGTGACAGTTGCCAGAGAGCTGGTAATTTGCCTCACAGTTACGCCATGCCTCAACAAGGAATCTTGGAGATTGAGTTGTTTGATGTATGGGGTATTGATTTCATGGGACCTTTCCCATCATCATACTCAAACACTTATATTCTGGTGGCAGTCGACTATGTATCAAAATGGGTTGAGGCCATTGCCACACCCACCAATGATACTAAAACAGTGCTGAAGTTCCTCCAGAAACATATATTCAGCAGGTTTGGTGTTCCCAGGGTACTAATCAGTGATGGGGGCACTCACTTCTGCAACAAACAGCTTTACTCTGCCCTGGTCCGGTATGGGATTCGCCACATGGTGGCGACTCCATATCATTCACAGACAAATGGGCAAGCTGAAGTCTCTAACAGAGAACTAAAAAGAATCCTGGAACGGACTGTAAGTACCCGTAGAAAGTATTGGGTACGAAGCTTGGATGATGCTCTGTGGGCATACAGAACAGCATTCAAGACTCCTATAAGGACCTCTCCATACCAACTTGTATATGGTAAGGCATGTCACCGGACCGTGGAACTGGAACATAAAGCCTACTGGGCAACCAGATTCCTGAATTTTGATGCCAAATTAGCTGGAGAAAAAATATTATTTCAGCTAAATGAGCTAGAGGAATTCAGATTCACTGCTTCCGAAAATGCCAAGCTTTATAAAGAGAAATAAAAAAAGTGGCATGACAGAAAGCTGTCATCTAGAATCTTTGAACCAGGACAGAAGGTTCTATTGTTTAACTCTAGACTCAGGCTATTTCCCGGGAAACTGAAGTCCCGGTGGAGGGGACCATATGTGATTACAAGTGTATCACCATATGGTTATGTGGAGCTTCAAGATATTAATTCTGATAAGAAGTTCATTGTTAATGGACAGAGAATCAAGCACTATCTTGAAGGCAATGTTGAGCAAGAGTGCTCAAGGCTGAGGCTAGATTAAAAACTCAGCAAGGTCCAACTAAAGACAATAAAGAAGCGCTTGCTAGGAGGCAACCCAGCCATGGGGCATCACTTCCTCTAAGAATTTTGCCCTATTCTTGATTTTATTTGTTTATATAAAGTTCACTGATACTAAGGTAAAGAGTCAATTGTATAAGTTCACAGGGTTACAGAAGGATTCTGCATACAAAACAGAGAAAAAGAGCTCACTGGCAAGAAAACGCCAGTAATAGTCTGTTTTGGGCATTCAACGCCCAAAAGAAGCATCCACTGGGCATTGAACGCCAGTAAGGATAGCTATCTGGGCGTTAAACGCCAGAAAGAAGCTCCTTCTGGGCGTTTAACGCCAGATTTACAGCGTCCTGGGCATTCAGAAAAACGCCCAGTGACAAAGGAGTTCCTAGCGTTCAACGCCAGAAAGAAGCAACAGCTGGGCGTTGAACGCCCAGGAGAAGCAGCAGTTGGGCGTTGAACGCCCAAAACATGCAGCGTTTGGGCGTTCAAATGCCAGGTTGGTGGGGAGGAGGCAAATTCGTTTTTTCTTCATATTTTTCATTTTAATCTTAATTTTCATGTTTCAATTCATGATTTCTTGCATAAACATGTTATAAACCCTGATTTCTAAAATCCCTAATTTCTAAAAACCCTTCTTTAAAAATATGAAATGTAACTTAATCCATAAGCACAAATCCTTTTTTTCAATCCAATTCAACTCTTTTTCAAAATTTTCAAAACAAATCTATCTCTCTTCATTCAAAAATCTTTTCAACTAATCAATATCTTTTTCAAATCTCTATATTATCTTTTTCAAAAATCCAATTTTATCTTTTTCAAATATCTTTCATATCTTTTCAATTTTAAATTATATCTTTTCTTATCATACTTATTTTTTAAAATCATATCTTCTATCTTATCTTTCTCCTTATTTTCAAAAACCCCCTCCCTTTTAAAAACCCATTCGGCCTCCTTCCTCTCATCCACCATCCTACACTAGCTCTCCTTCTATCCCTCTCCTTTCTTTTCTTTTGCTTGAGGACAAGCAAACCTCTAAGTTTGGTGTGTTTATCCGTGATCACTAAACCATACCCACTAAGATCATGGCTCCTAAAGGAAAACAACCCACTCCAAGAGGCAAGAAAGAGAGTGTTCCAAAACCACTTTGGAATCATGGGAAGTTCTTAACTAAAGAACATTCAGACCATTATTAAAAAATAATGGGTCTAAGATCAGTGATCCCGGAAGTTAAATTCGATCTGAAAGAAGACGAATATCCGGAGATCCAGGAACAAATAAAGAAAGAACAGAAGGAACAAAGTAGCATTCTTTGTTATTTGCTTAGAGAACAGGAGGAGCAAGGGCGTGATTTAAGGGAATTGAAGCGCCAGAAATGATCTCTTGAAGGACCAAGCACCCCGCAGATTAGAGGAACATCCACTTCCCAGAACAAAGGTTGTTAAATTCCAATCTTAGCCTTAACTCTGTGATAACTGTTTTTATTTTTACCTTAGGAGTCATATAGTAGTAATTAGTATCTATATCTTTGATTTTATCTCCAATTAAGCTATAATTTAATTTTATCATCATCATTAAACATGAATAAAATAGAAGAATTTCTTTAGAATAAGAGGCAATATTTTTCGAGTTTTTAATAAGATAAATTCTAATTATCTACATGTGGTGGCAATGCTTTCTGTCTTCTGAATGAATGCTTGAACAGTGCATATGTCTTTTGAATTTGATGTTTAAGACTGTTAAATATGTTGGCTCTTGAAAGAATGATGAACATGAGACATGTTATTGATAATCTGAAAAATCATAAAAATGATTCTTGAAGCAAGAAAAAGCAGTGAATACAAAAGCTTGCAGAAAAAAAAACAAAAAAAAAATAGAGAAAGAAAAAGAAAAAGCAAGCAAAAAAAGCCAAAGCTCTTAAAACCAAAAGGCAAGGGTAATAAAAAGGACCCCAAGGCTTTGAGCATCAGTGGATAGGAGGGCCTAAAGGAATAAAATCCTGGCCTAAGCGGCAAAACCAAGCTGTCCCTAACCATGTGCTTGTGGCGTGAAGGTGTCAAGTGAAAACTTGAGACTGAGCGGTTAAAGTCAAGGTCCAAAGCAAAAAGAAGAGTGTGCTTAAGAACCCTGGACACCTCTAATTGGGGACTTTAGCAAAGCTGAGTCACAATCTGAAAAGGTTCACCCAATTATGTGTCTGTGGCATTTTTGTATCCGGTGGTAATACTGGAAAACAAAGTGCTTAGGGCCACGGCCAAGACTCATAAAGTAGCTGTGTTCAAGAATTAACATACTGAACTAGGAGAATCAATATCACTATCTGAATTCTGAGTTCCTATAGATGCCAATCACTCTGAGCTTCAATGGATAAAGTGAGATGCCAAAACTGTTCAGAAGCAAAAAGCTACTAGTCCCGCTCATCTAATTAGAATCTGAGCTTCACTCAAAAACTCTGAGATATTATTGCTTCTTAAATTATTTGTATTCTATTTTATTTATCTAGTTGCTTGAGGACAAGCAACAGTTTAAGTTTGGTGTTGTGATGAGCGGATATTTTATACGCTTTTTGGGGTTAATTTCATATAGTTTTTAGTGTGTTTTAGTTAGTTTTTAGTTTATTTTCAGTATTTTCTAGGCAAAATTTATATTTCTGGACTTTACTATGAGTTTGTGTATTTTTTTGTGATTTCAGGTATTTTCTGGCTGAAATTGAGGGAGCTGAGCAAAAATCTGATTCAAGCTGAAAAAGGATTGCTGATGCTGTTGAATTCTGACCTCCCTGCACTCAAAGTGGATTTTCTGGAGCTACAGAACTCCAAATGGTGTGCTTCCAATTGCGTTGGAAAGTAGACATCCAGGGATTTCCAGCAATATATAATAGTTCATACTTTGCTCAAGGATAGATGACGTAAATTGGCGTTCAACGCCAGTTCCATGTTCCAGTCTGGCGTCCAGCGCCAGAAACAAGTTACAAAGTGGAGTTCAACGCCAGAAACAGGTTACAACCTGGCGTTGAACGCCCAAAACAGCCCAGACACGTGAGAAGCTTAAGTCTCAGCCCCAGCACACACCAAGTGGGCCCCAGAAGTGGATTTCTGCGCTATCTATCATAGTTTACTCATTTTCTGTAAACCTAGGTCACTAGTTTAGTAAGTAAACAACTTTTAGAGATTTAATTGGTATCTCATGACATTTTAGATCTGAACTTTGTACTTTTTGATGGCATGAGTCTCTAAACTCCATTGTTGGGGGTGAGTAGCTCTGCTGTGTCTCGATGAATTAATGCAAGTATTTCTGTTTTCCATTCAAACATGCGTGTTCCTATCTAAGATATCCATTCGCACTTCAATATGAATGTGATGAACGTGACAATCATCATCATTCCTCCACGAACGCGTGCCTGACAACCACTTACGTTCCACTATAGAATGAATGAATATCTCTTAGATCTCTTAATCGAAATCTTCGTGGTATAAGCTAGATTGATGGCAGCATTCAAGAGAATCCGGAAAGTCTAAACCTTGTCTGTGGTATTCCGAGTAGGATTCAGGGATTGAATGACTGTGACGAGCTTCAAACTCGCGAGTGCTGGGCGTAGTGAAAGACGTAAAAGGATAGTAAATCCTATTCCGATACGATTGAGAACCTGCAGATGATTAGCCGTGCGGTGACAGCGCATCTGGACCATTTTCACTGGAAGGATGGATGGTAGCCATTGACAATGGTGATCCACCAACACACAGCTTGCCATAGGAGGACGTGAGTGCGTGAATCAGAAAACAGAGGAAAGCAGAATTTCAGAAGACAAAGCATCTCCAAAACTCCAACATATTCTCCATCATTGCATACGAGTATAATTTGTGTTCTGGCCTTTTATTCCTTGCAATCAAATTTGATAAGTGAATTATTTTATTGTTCTCTTGACTAAGAGTTACAAGATAACCATAGATTGCTTCAAGCCAACAATCTCCGTGGGATCGACCCTTACTCACGTAAGGTATTACTTGGACGACCCAGTGCACTTGCTGGTTAGTGGTACGAGTTGTAAAAAGTGTGATTTACAATTCGTGCACCAATCTTATAAAAGGGCAGTATAGATTCTGAAAAAAACTCAATGGCCTCAATGCTTCTCTAAGTCATTCTGTTCCATACTACATGGTATATGCAGATTGGCGTGAAGATTTATTTTAATCAGCTCATGAATTCAATAAACTATGCATAAAACAGTGTAGTTTGGACACCAAATAAACCTTTTAAATTTGAGTAAGAAATTTTCAGATTCTACAGTTTATATCTTAATATATTGAAGAAGAAGAAAATAAATTCATAATCATAACCTTTTTCTTCATATGTGGAACTGATATAAGAATAATCCAATGTATATACATGTAAGCAGAAGAACAACATCTCATTGCATGTATAACATTGTAGTTTGGAGCTTACAGTCACCATCTCCTCGCAATTTTCTTACTACCCGAAAAGTAAAAAGTTTCTCCATTGCCAATCAAGCATGCATTCAAAGGTTGACTTTCCTCCACCGCCACTCTCTTTTCTCTTTAAACTATTTCCCAGATTCCTTTCCTTGTATTTATCTTCCTCATCCTCATCAAACATAGCCTTCTTCGATGAATTATCAGAATCATTAACAATGGAGTAATTCATAGTAAAAACAGTAAGATTCACAGATTAATTAACACTTATTCAACAATTATTTAACCCATAACAAGTTCACAAATTAACTAGAAGCTAGAAGCCCTAGAATAGAGCAGAGCAGATCCTGAGCAAGAGGGGGACAAGTGCACGACCGAAGGGATGATAGGTGGAACAGAGATAGCGCCGGCGACGATGGAACAGAGTTACGCGGTGGAAAAAGGAGGCAAGCCCAGCGACGATGGAACGAAGCTGCACGACGGTGCTTTCAAAGCTAAAACAGTAGCTGCACGATGGTGGAACAGAGCTGCACGATAACGACAGTGGCTTTGAAGCTCGTTTCGGCGACGGCGGCGGGAGATGGACGGAGGTGAGGGAGTGAGATCGATGACTGAGAGAGAAAGGAGGAGCTCGAGGGTGATGGGAGGGATGGGTTCGCGTTTAGCCGTTGTGTGGAGCTAAGGTTGCTGGGTTAGGTAATTGGCTAGCGCATCCCAGCAAAACGATGGCATTTTGCAAAATTTAAAAAACCGGCCGGGTCACAGTTCGGTTCAACCGACCGGTTACTGGCCGGTTCACCCGTTCAATTCCGATTTTCAAATTTTCTGGTTTTTCTGTTTTGCCCGACTCGCTTTGCTGTGCGGTTCACAGTTCAACCAGTTCGACCGACCGGTTCGAATCAATTTTCAGAACATTGCTGAAGAGTGAAGAGTGAAGGCTAGGGTTCTTCTGGCGACAAACGCAACATTTTGGGCCAAAACTAAAAAGCCGGTCGGGTCACGGTTCGGTTCGACCGACCGATTTTTGACCGGTTCACTGGTTTGATCACGTTTTTCAAAATCTGCATTTTTGTCCATTGTCCAAACCGCTTTTCCCCTCGATTTACGATTTGACCGGTTCGACCAGTCGGTTCGAACCGTGCTCAGAACTTTGCATTTTTCCCTTTTCAAAAAACCGGCCAGGTCACGGTTCGGTTCGACCGACCAGTTCCTGGCCGGTTCGACGGTTTAATTATGGTTTTTGAAATTGGGGGTTTTAACATTTGTTCGAGTTGTTTTTGGTAGAGGTTCATGGTTTAACCGGTTCAACTAGTCGGTCCGAACCAATTTTCAGAAGATAGATTATAACCATTCTCTTATGTTGTTTTTATTTTAAAATGCTTAATATATTTTAGTATCAAATTTTCAATTAAGCTTACAACACATCAGTGGTTCAAGGAATCACAATGCTAGAGTGAAAATTAAGCTTCACCTAAATTCAACTGTAATTGAACGAAAGACAGAAACATTAATTTGCAAAAAGAGTCCACCAAAAATATAGTGCATAATAATTTTTTAAGTAAAAGAGATGAAACTAACAACTCTTAATAGTTAATATAAACTAAATATGACTACATGACAATTACGATTTTTTAATTTTTGTTTGACTCCTTTTGTTTATACTTATTATAATTCCTGGTAGCAGAGTCAATGACATTATGCAGCATCAAGATGTGGGGCCTTAGAATCAAATCCAACACAAGTCGCATCCTATTACCATCATTAACCTGAAAAATATAAATATTTTAGGTTACCAACAAAACCATACACATTAGCAATTGAAGTACTATTTTTTTAGCAAAAGAAAATTATATTTATTGTATAACTATACGTCTTCCTGTAGTTTGTCATCCAGGTTGCCACCCATACCCCACAATCATTACTGTGTTAAATAAGACGCGGTTAGCTTATGCAGATAAAAATTTGAAATAGGAAAACACAAATACAGATATTCCTTACGAGCCATGAGCTTGTTCTCCTGTTTCTAGCATATCCACAAATACAAAATCAAGTATCCTTGGCCTGAACGAAGTGTTGTATTTATAGAACAAGTAATACTTGAGCATATCTTCCAGATATTTTGCCTATTCATATAGGAAAAAAATTAAATAAAGGACGATATTTGAAACCTATAAAAGATGTCATAAAAATGAAAATGGGGAAAGTTAATTTACTAGCTTTACTATACTCGATATCTTTTGCTCTTTATCTGAAGCAATCGGTAGGGAGTCTAGCAGAATTGTTTGATGATTGCACAAATCAAAAACAACCAGATACCAATGTGTGTTGTTCTCGTTGACATGTAAAAAAATCTAGTACCAACTTTTACGTCTTAGAATATTACTAGATACAATTTTTTTTAAAAAAAATAAATAAAAGGCATAGATCAGTTCATAAAGATAAATGCCATTAAATAATAAAAAAATTAAAAATACAATAAATCATATACCTTTTTTAGACCTTCATCAACTTTTTTCATAAATTCTTTTTGATAATATTTCAACAGAACTTCAATTTTGGTATCACATTGCAGTATGAATTGCTGAATTTAATAGTTAAGGGATAAGTCAGTAAGACCAATTAAGTAATAAGATAAAATAAATAAAAACGGTAACAAGCCTGAAAAAGACATTGCGTACCGAAAACACAGCTGGCAAATACCAGTGTGTTTGACATCCTATTTCTTTCTCCTACATGGTTAGCATAGTAGCCACCAAATCCAACACCTATGTGGTAAATAATAAATTTATTAGGAATTAAAAGTATGCAAGAGATAGCAGTTTAATTATGCACTTACATCCCCATGCACCCACTCCTTGGTAATTAATGACTTGAAATTTTCACGAGTTCCGCTAAATTTGTTTGTTGTCGCCAATACCTCATCACTACAAATACGAATCACATTAATATTGTACTTTTTTTAAATTTTTAGTAGATAGATAATGAGGTATTTAACCTTCTTTTATTTGGTGCAAACACATAGTTTGCCATTTTAATATCTAAGTCATCCAAATCCATGTATGAAGGAGGCTTAAATAAAATCGGGATCCACTGCAAAATAAAAAAAATTGGTGAGATCACTAAGTTATGTAACTGTAGATGATTGATGTGAATGCCTGTGATATGAGAACTTACAGATGACCATTCAATTCTCTATTTATTGTGCTCAATTTTTTTCTGGTTTAGAGTAGGCATGCTAATAGAATATCCATTTGGTGTACTCTTTTTTAAGAGTGCCTTTTGCTCCTCAGTTAGAGATTTGTGTGAGGTCCCTGGTGGAGTTTTTTTATTTTTTGAAAAGTTGTCTTTAATGGTGGCAGCATTCACACCAACCTTATTTTCAGACAAATATGAAATTCATACGATTCTTCTCTTGGCCATAGATATCTTCTTATCGCGTACACTTGTTTGTTTTGATACCTTTTTATTTGTACCAGAGTCAGGCTGATGATGTTGTGGAGACTTTAGCAGTTTAAGAATTTCATCTGTATCTCTTGGATTAGTAGATTGAAAAGGATATAAGAGAGTAGGAGGCTAAAAATTTGTGACAGTTGGACCTACAATAAATGATGGTGGAAATATGTTGTATAGTGATGGATGCATGGTTGTCGGATATTGGTTAGAATATGCTGCAGCAGTATAAAAACCGTGGTACATAGAATAGAAAAATTGGGGTATGTGAGGTATATGGTTGAAGTACGGATAATATAAGAGTTGGTTATTAATAGCGTTAATGCTAACCTCTCTTGTGTCTCTTTTGTTCTTGCTACCTGGAGGTGATTCGGATGATTCTCGCTTACCCATGTCAAACACTCAAGCATATATGTAACACAATTAGAATTATAATGTAAATATAATTTGCTAATGACATTTTAAAATATGTCTTTATATATAGTTCAAATTTTAATTTGTTCCTACTTTATTTTTGAAAAACTATCTTTTAAAAAGATTTTCTTATTTTATATTCATATCATATCATATAATTATAAAGTATGTGCATTGTTAGTGGCTATAATTTAAAAAAATTTACTATTTAAAGTAGATATTATTTTTATAACTTAATATTAATCTTCGTAACAATAATTTTATAATTTTTAATAATAAATATATTACCTTTTAAAGTTACATATTATGTACAAATTATTATTTTTATTTAGATATTTATCATCGTATATATTGTTATTCAAATTTACGTGTAAGAAAAACATCATTTTTATAATAAATAAATATTTTATTTAAAGTTATATATAATTGCAAATTTATTTTAAATATCTAAAAATTATTTACGGTCAAGTTTAAATGAAATATATAATTTATTTAAAAAAAATATGTGTGATTCATTTTGATTATAACATTAATAAGATTGTCACTAATTGATAGAATTTATATTTAATATAGATTCACTCTAAATTTATATATAATAGCAGGTCTCTTTTATTATTGTTATATATTCTTTCTAAAACACTTAAAATTATAAGCTAATTATAATGGTCAAAATACGTAGAAATAATCGAGTTACTTTTGTGGAGGCAAGTTCTATGCCTAACATGAAGAATTATCAAGAACCAACAAAAAATTTGAACAGGTATATAATAATTATTATTTTTACTTATCTTATTTTATGAATTTGTTCTTAATATTTTTCTGTGATTCTTTGATTTAAAAATATGTGTATATAGTATTATTCTATCATATAAAAAATATATAAAGTTATTGTTCTATAATTCTCAACATACATGATATGAGTATTCTTTTTGACAAAAATAAATAAATGAATAAATAAAAGCAAAAAGGATTTAGGTATTGCTCAAACACTCCCTTCTCACTCTCCACGGTCATGACGCTGGGTAGCAATAATCTGAATGTTAAACTAAATCCAAACTCCACAATGGAGTTTCACACGCAAAATCCTGTTAATGGTCTGTTCCTCTTCGGCTCTTCCCTCTTGGTGCTTCCTTACACATTCATCATCGTAGTCTTCTGGCTTCGTTGTCGCTGCGTCGCCGTCACAGGTGCAGGCAACCGGTTTTCCTTCTTGATTCTAGGTCAGTGGATCAAGGAACTGAAAGCCGAGCTTGCTTTACTCTGTGTCACCAAGGTCACTAGTCTTTTCTAGGTTTACTTTGCTGGATTGCTTTCTTTCTGAATTGATTTTGGTGGTTTATGGATTCTGGCCTATTTCTTGTTCTTTGAAAAGGGGTTTTTGCTTTTGGGTCGGTTGAGTGTGTGTGGTCTTTTGCTCTGTTTTATCTTTATCTGAAGGTGAATCTTGGGTGCTGCCATTCTTTGATTGCTTTCTATGTATTCTTTTTCTCTTCATGTTATTCGATTTAATACTTTGGATGTCTCTTTGGGGTGCTTTATTGTTTCTAAAGTTTTAGTTTTTATTGGAATTTACATGCCAATTAGAGTAATCTGTAAGTTTTAGTTTTTATTTTCTATATTTTTACATCTGTACTTATTTTTTTCTTTATCGTTACAGTGAACAGTTGAAACAAGTGACTTTGGATTCATTAGCCAATTCAAGTGGTCAATTGACTCAACTAGTTCAATCTATTGTTCAACATTTGAAAAATAATGTCAGCTCCCCCTCTATAGTGTTTAAGGTCTTTGCTTCCGAATCTAATACTCTTACTCAACAAGGTAGTGCGTCGAGTAATTCATTGTTGCTATACTCTATTGAGAAGGCAAAAACGGATTTGTCTATTGCTAAAAAAAACAGAAAAAAACTCACTTGCTCCAAAAACTGTTCTTGGATTAGAGCTGCCTATTGTGAGTACTATGTAATAAGTAATTTAGTTTTGTTGTTGTTGTTGTTGTTGTTGTTGTTGTTGTTGTTGTTGTTGTTGTTGTTGTTGTTGTTGTTGTTGTTGTTGTTGTTGTTGTTGTTGTTGTTGTTATTATTATAGTAATAATTATTTTTTTTATATTTAGTGGGTGCACGTATCTTTTAAACCAATAGCTTTGATGGATATGGATGATATTGAGCTTGCAATTGCAGCATACTTGTATGGTGATCTATTGGTAGATAAGTAAGTAAATTTAATAGGCATATTGTTTTTTAACGGCGTTGTGATTTTTTTTAGCTATTTTTATTTACGTTAATTTATCTTTGGCAGCGATGAGGAGGATATAGTGTTTTCAGATCATACAGCTCACAGAGATGTATTCAGGAGTTTGATGCCAGACAAGCCAATTGCTTCTCTTGTGCTAGACTTAGTAGTAGATACGATGAAGATATAGTTGACCAGAGAAAGTGATTATTGATTTTTATCTACAGTTTTTGCGGTAAGCATATCAGAGAAATAACACTAAAATAATGCTGGTATTTATTATTTTTATTGCGCATATAAACAAGTGGCAAAAATAATACAGTTGTCAGAGAAGACAAAAATGGATCCCAGCTGTCTGCCGTCTTGCATCACAGATGTTTATTTGGGCAAAGTCGACTCATTAAAAAGAGTAAGAATTGTTGCATACATCATATAACATAACTTAATGCTTGTTATTCAAGAAGTTTATATCATTTTTAAATTCAAATTAGCAAATATGGGTATGAAAAATTTAATAACTAAAATGGCTTTCTCTTGATTAGGAGTTTATCCCTGTATCTGAGACTATTGACGAAGGTCATCAACACTGGTACCTCGTAGTGATCGATCGTGTTAAAGGACAAATCATTTTGCTTGACCCGTTGCCCATTGAGAAACAGTTCAAGCGAAAGAGGACAGCCTTGAAATTAGTAATCATATTTTATTTTATTTTTTTGTTAATTATCTAGATATATGACTAAAAAACCGAATTCTGACATAGACTTAAACAGGCCATTTTTTTAGACGAAGAATTAGAAGATCGTTCATTCTATGACTTTGAGACTATTCCGAATCTGAATTCTTCACAATTTGAATTAGAAGAACCGGGGGGCCTTTGATGGATAAGATTTGCTCGATGGTCTAGATTTTCCTCCTAAAGAAAGGAATTACTTCGTTGTAAGCATAACTCCAAACCAACAAACAACTCTCGCATCAAATTAAGATATGGTTTTGTCACAAGTACAAACCCAAAATAAGAATTAACCGAAGTATTTAGACTCCGGGTTGTCTCCCTAGGAATTGTAATGAAGTGTATGCGTATTGGCTATGAAGGGGTAAAAGGGGGTTTGGTTGATAATCGGGGCAATAAAATAAATGGCAAGGAAAGTAAATTAAACAAGCAATTAAAGAGGCAAGATAAAGGACTCTAGGCTAAGACTAAGTAATTGAGATCACTATCCTTGTCAACAATTCAAACATTGATAATCATGCGGAACCGAGCTCATTAGGTCTACTCACTAAAGCCTTAAGCACGTAATGTCTACTCCTAGGCTTGGAGTACGTTAAATGGCTTGATCAACATCAATCCATAAGTTCCAACCTAGCTGCTAATTAACTTAGTAGTAGGCTATAGTCAATGGTTATCAAATTCATCCCCAAGGGTTCTAGAATTACCAATTCAATGAAGCTCAAGGACTCAAGGTCACTCAATCCCCTTAACCTAGGCCAAGGGTCAAGAGAGCTACTCAAAAACTATAGGAAGCATTATATCAAATACCTAATATGCAATGAAAGTAAACATCACAAAATGTTAAAATTAAGGAGACCCATAACTTCATAAGCGAGAAATCAATAATAGCAAGCAAGATCAACATGAAAGAAACATCAACGTCAATTTGCATTAATTGTAAACCAAATCCAACATGAGTTCATCATCACAAAAGAAAGCAAAATGAGAAATTATCATTTCAACTAAGAAAATTAAGATGTAGAATTGAGAAATTATAAAAGAAACAAGATGAAATCAAGTAATTAAACATGGATCTATGACAATTTAACATAATCCTAACCTAATTCTAGAGAGAAGATGGAGCTTCTCTCTCTAGAAAACAAACTAAAGGCTCATGTTAACTCACTAATTGCTCTCCCTTTGCTTGGACTTCAATTCTGCATGAAATACACTCAGAAACAAGTTGGATTTGGGCCTGTGCAGCTCAGAAATCGCCCCCAGCGTTTTGCCTTTAAGTGGGTCACGTGCTAGTATCGGCGCGTACGCGCCATGTGCGCGTGCGCGTCGATTGGCTTTTTCTTCATCCGCGCGGACGCGGCATGTACGCGTGCACGTCTCTATGAAAAATTACTTCTGCGCGTGCGCGCCTCGTACGCGTGTGCGCCTATTGATGCATTCCCAATCTTTTATTTCATCATGCATTCTCCACTTTGTATGCTTTTCTCCTCATTTCTTCCATCCAATACTTGCCTTATGAACCTGCAATCACTCAACAAACACATCAAGGCATAGAATAGAATTAAAGTGAATCAAAATCACCAATTTAAGGGCCTAAAAAGCATGTTTTTACACTTAGGCATAATTCAAGGGAGAATTATAAAACCATGCTATTTCATTGAATAAATGTGGGAAAAAGGTGATAAAATCCCCTAAAATAAGCACAAGATAAACCACAAAATCGGGGTTTATCAGCCTTCCCACCTTCGAACATGGATCGTAAGATAATATTAGTAGTAGTTATTTCTATGAAAGTTATGCATTATATAGTACTCTAATATATCTTTCTCGATATTTAGGAATGATGCGGGTGTGTGGGTTGCAAGTTGGATGATAGCTTGTTTTGAAGATGATCATTTTAATATAAAGGTAATATTATACATTATTTTTTATTCTCATTCTTTCTTTGATATTTAGGTAGTTAAGCATTATGTGTAAATGTTAATGTTTTATTAGGTTGATGATGGGAATCGAATGAAGATTGCAGTCTCACTCGTGTTGAAGAATCATAACATGATCGCATATAGGGTCAAAAGAAAGGCCTCTGAAAATCTTAGAAAGCTGTATAATAATCACCATCTTGATTATTATGAATTCCCGGAAGATTAGATTTATAACATTCCCTTTTTGTTATTTTTTTGTGAGCATATAAACCTTCCCGTGACATACCCAGTTTATATTTTGTTTACGTTTGTGTTCGTATTTGTTTGCCGGATTATTTAATGCCTCCATTTGACTAGAGATATAAGTATTATGATTTTTAAAGGTGGGTCTTCTTGATCATCATTATTACTTCTATGTTTTATGATTTTTCTGCTAGTGGTGCTTATTATTATGCCATTTTGATATTATGATTGATTTGATCATAGTTAGATGGATTCATAATCAATACATGTTACCTAATATTAGTATCTTTAATATATGAATTGAGCTCTGTTGGGATTTGAAGTGAAGATTTTTCCTATTACTTTTATTTTATCTTATTTATTTATTAGCTCTTTGGGATATTTCTTTGTATTTTGATCTTTCCCTCTTGATGCGGGAGTTCTAGTGCAACTCTGATTTTTCCTTTTTTCTGGGATTTGAAGTGGAATTGGGAGTTCGAGTGATTTGGATTACACCTGAGAGAAGGGGCTGGTTGATGCAGCTTTTGGTTAAATAATTAAAAGTTCATTTATGCTCAATTTTGAAGATGTTGTCTGATCAGAGAAAAAAGGTAAACTTACTCGGCTCATATGTGTATTTAGATTCACATGTATGTATCTTAATATGTTTTGGATTGGTTTTGACTTTAGAAAAGTCAAATAATGCGATTGATGTGAATGTGATGCTATTGATATGTTTCTTTTCATGGAGTTTTGCATTGATGCATTACTTTAGTGTTTGTGAAATTTAGGGCATGGATTGGATCTATGTGTAGTTCGAACTAGCGCTGCTTGAGCATTTCCTTTGGATGGTAAATGACTGGTTTTGTTTATCAGTTTATAAGAGTTTGATGAAGCTAATCTGGTTTAAATTCTACTGATATAATTCAACTTATGAAATGCCTTTTATTCTGTAGCCTAAACCCCTGAAGAATTTGAATGGAATCATTTTGAGGTAAGAAATGATAAAGGTTGCGTGTTACAACTTTACAAGTCCTGAGTAAAGGGTCAGTGTCATTGAGGCATTAGAGATTGGACCCTCCTTAGGTTCTTCACTTATCATGGTAATGGTATCATTGACATGTTTAATCTTAAATGAGGTCCTAAAACCTGAAGAAGGGGATAGGAAATAAGGGCCAAGTGAGTTTTGTAATTTACAAGTGATCAAAAGAATTCTTTTTATTATTAGGAGAATATAACTCAGATCTCAATAAAAGTTTTAAACATTTCTCTGTACATTTAATTGTTTGTCATATTTACGTAATTGAAGTGTAACTCATACTATGTTTATTAGGTACCGGCATTGCAAAGATTCATGCAAAATCGGCGGTCACATCAACAAGACTTTCACATTACCACATCTACTATTCTTGCGTCGACCTTGCACATCACAAGATTGAACACAAAAAACCAAGGAGTAACTATCACAGATTCAAATTCAGGGGCAGGGTTCAGGCCGGGGTTTGATCCATCGGTGCCTCAGAACAGTGCAGGAGTTACTGAGCCTCCAGGACGACCAGAAAACAATCAAGATAGCGTAGCCAACCCCGTGCAAATTCCTGGGCAAGCTGACATTCGACAAGCAGAAGGCGGTCCGAACCCCGGCCTGTACTGTAGCATCTTCCATGATAAGTATGTCATTTACCTGGGATTGTATAGGAACTCGTTTGTTTATTGTTTTAAACTATTTGTGGATTACATCGTCCCTGGTGGTGGTTTTCTTAAACCCTGTGTCTGTTGGTTTTCAGGTGCAAGCCTTCTTTGCTGCAGTGAAGGCATTGTCACGGAAAGAAGTGCATTATGGTTTTTATGCAACATCATAGCAGGTACTGTGGGCTCGTTAATTTTGGTGGTGCTGAATGAATAATCGAAGTCTGTTGTTAAGAACTTTATAGCCTCTTATAAGTTGTTCTTACCATACTTCACTATCTGTTAATAATTATTTTGTAGCCTTTTCCTTTCTTGTATGCTAGTTTTTCATGCAAGTTAAGGGGTTTATCTACTGGCAGGTGATTGCGGCTGGTGATCTTTGTGCTATTTGTCAAGAGAAGATGCATGCTCCAATATTACTTCGTTGTAAACACATCTTCTGTGAAGATTGTGTATCAGAGTGGTGAGACTTGCTTTGTTGTTATATATATTGGTCTGCATAGTAATCTGAAATTATTTTGTTATTTATTTTGAATTGGCACTTGGTTACCTGTATGTATGAGTTTTTTTATTTTCAAATGTAGCAGTAGTTTGCTTCATCTTTATCGATTTTAACTTAGAAGTTTCATGTTATGCTTTTTAATTTTTAGCATAGAGTTATTTGGTCCTAGATTTTGCTTTTATAGAGTATACCCGGCTCTTTAGGTAGTAGAATGCGCAATAATAGCCGTTGATGAGAAAATTGCAGATATATTTATCTATCATACAGGATTCTGTATGTTTCAAATTTTTAAATTATTTTATTTTCAAAGGTAGCTGACCACCTCTAATGGGATAAGACTTTGTTGTTGTTTGTTATTTTCAAATCAGTGGCTATGATTGTTGAATGTGAACGTTAGAGAAGCCAAATTCAATGATCTTACAGTGCTTCAATATCTCTTGCTACTTTCATTTTTATTCCTTTCTATTTTCTTGCTCTCTTATTTTACCAGGTTTGAGAAGGAAAGGACTTGCCCATTGTGCAGGGCTTTGGTAAAACCAGCAGACTTGAGGTCATTTGGTGATGGTTCTACTAGTTTATTCTTCCAGTTATTCTAAGATATTAGAAACACAAGCCAGGATGTTTTTCTGCTATGAAGCTTTTTACATTTTTGAAAGAAGCAACCTTGATATATATACACCAACAACACATGTAAACGGAGGCATTCGTGGTTACACTTTGAGAACGTCGAATGCGGAGGAGTCACATTGAACTGGTCGCATCATGTTCATATAATGTACTAGTAAGAGGTTAAGTGTATCTTCTAATGACCTTGTAAGCTAGAGGAAGTTCATTGTAAGTCTATAACTCTTCATTAAGAAATGAAGGTCTTTTTCTGCAGTTTCTGCCATATATAGTGTAAAAGTGACAAATATTTCCGAATGTGGTTTATGAAACACACCCGCAAGGAGTGTTGCTTCACTTCACACAATCTTTGTGTAGTTTTATGTTTTTATTTTATTGCATTTGATCTGATAGTTTCCTTTTCTATATATTATGATAACTTAGTAGGCGGTAGTTTTAATTAAGAACTATGTGAAGATGCTTTTAATTATAGGTTATTCTGAATTTATTAGATGAATATTTTGTTTCTCTTTATTTGTAAGAAGGGAGAATAAGGATAATCAACATCATTTCACTTGTGATATTGCTTCTTTAATTTGTTATAGATTAGTTATAAATAACTAAAGTTATGATCAAACAATATACAGTGGTTTCATAATCCTGGTTGTCACTTGAAATAGGTATGTAGCTCAAAAAATGGTCTAACTATGAAATAGGTTCTCCATCTCACTAGACCAAAATAAATACTGATGATGGTAAAGATTAATTTTCAGAGAATGGTCAAAAAGGAAAATTCAGTCACTATTACTTAAATACTTCATACGAGGCATGAGCTGAGTTAGTTCTAGGTCTTTCTAAAGTACAGTGATGATTGTTGAAAAGTATATAAAGGACATGAAATGAGATCATTTTCGTAAATGCCTATATGGTATCGTTATATGAAACATTTACAAGTATATATGAACTTGTGTTATCTACTTGTACTGGTTAATATTATTTTACTAGTAGAGAATTTTAATTACTTCTAAGATGAGGCAATAAGATGAAGTCATTTCAAAGCTTGATTGTGCATCTTCTGATGCAAAAGAAAGGAATGAATTGATTTAGACTTGCTACTGATACTTTGTAACATTCTGATTCTGAGGCCACTGTACCATATAATATAGGATTTTTGTTCAGAAAATTCACCATCCAAAATCTCTGGCTGGTTTTGTTGTTATTTAACTTATTAATCTTCTTATGATAATTTGACTTCTATTAATGCATTGAATCAGAATACCAATACTTCCCTAATATAAAGATCAGAAAAAAGTGCAATTTCAATTACAAGACTTTACAAAAAGAAAGAAAAAGAATAACTTTGTATAGATCAATATCAGTCAATACAATCAAAAATCATGAACATAAGTCACACAAAAATAAATAAATAAATAAATAAATGTGTAGTTTCTTGAAATATCACCCAGCCTCTTCCTCATAGTGGTAAAAAATAGAAACAAATTAATAAATGCTACAAAAAAGAAAAACATGCATTTTCCTTGATTCTAAACAAGAAGAACCCCATCTAAACTAAATGCTATTGTTTGAAGGAGAACAGATATATCACTTTGGAGAAGCTGAGACCCTAGGAAGAGGAGCCTCATTTTCTGATGCACTCTTACTATCTTTTTCTATCACAGTTAACATCTCATTTGGGAGAATAGGTGAACTTTCTGATTTCCGAATAACCACTCGAAGAGGTGATTCTGATGGTGATGGGTTGAAAGACGTTATCCGGGACACCCCACTCGAGCTGTCATAAACCTCTGGGACTTCGGCGATGCCATCATCCAGGTACACTACATCCTGTATTGTCAGCTGATGGTACTCCACAATCTCCCTTAGAAAACGGTTTTCCCTAGCATATACCTCATTCTCACCTGCCAAGCGAGCCTTCAAGGCAAGAAGCGTCTCCAGTTGAAACCGAATCTGTACAAGTTACAAAAACATAGCCATATAGGATCTAAAGTTTCATATTTAAATGATCATATTCTTGTTAAAAACACAATGAGTTCTTGGGATATATGCATAACACAGGGTAGTTAGTATATATGCATATAATAAACAATTCTATAGTATGCTTGAAGCAAAAGAAAGCTCTTGCCTTCAACCACTAAATGTGTACCACTTCAACTATCTTTCAATGCTGTATATGATAGGCAATAATGGTGTAAAAGCTAGAAGGGATGAAAAAAATAATCTTCAGCAAAAATGAGGTTATAAACTTATGAGACTCAGACATATAACTCATGTTTAGATAAAATAATACATGAAATTGGAAGATGCTTTCAAATTTTGTTATACCTGTATGAGTGCTTCATAGGTGTTGTCATATCAAATTTGAAATAGGGAACAACAAATAACCAATACCATATCATCATCTTCACGGTTCTGTCCCTTAGTGGTAGTGGTACTTGGACGACCCAGTGCACTTGCTGGTTAGTTGTGCGAAGTTGTGAAGTTATGCTTGGACCATGGTATTGTGCACCAGTTATTGGCGCCATTGCCAGGGAGAGAACGAACAAATAATTTTACAACCTCAGAGTAACAATTTCGCATACCAAAACACAAAGTGGCAAAGAAGCAAAAGGATAAGGAAAATGAGTTAAGTAAATGTGCATTAAGAATTGTATAGGAGTTAAAAGTCCAAAAAGGAAAATTTACAATCCAAAATGTAATAGAAGGCATGTTAATTAGGAAAAATTATCAGTATGCCATGGTTAGAAGGTTAAAAGAAAGTGAAAAACAGAAGAGAGAATATGAAATGTTAGGTTGGTTAGAATTGAAAAAGAGTTTAAGAAGTTAAAATTAGTGAGTTAGTAAAATGTGGGTTAATGTAAGTGGCATATTGATAAGTTTCTAAGTAACAAGCATTCACAAGTAAAGGCTACAGGTAACTCATAACCAAACAAGGAAAACAGGTTGATGATGATTCAAATAGATATAGAAATAGCAAAAATTGGAATCAAACATCAAAAATGCAAATTATGAACCAGGAAATAAAAAAGAATAAGAAAGCTTGCCCTGGTATTCATGAATTGTTTTGGTTAAATCTAAGGAAAGCACAGTTGAAAATGCCAAAATCAAGACATGAACGGAAATATTTTACAGAGATTTGGGCAGCATTCCGGCTAAAATTGGATTGTCCCGGAAAATAAACAACAACAGAATAGTTCATATGAATCAAAAATACAGCTGCAATTATATATAAGGAATAAGAACATGAAAAATTAGAGTAAAGAGCAGCATGAAACAAGAAATTACAACATATGAACAAAACTAACATCACAGCAATAGCAGAATTGCGAAAAAATGTAACAAGAAACACGAACAGCGCAATTAAACAGACCTAAATCCACTAACCACATCCTAGGCTACCTAACAACCTAGAATCCACTACAACATGCATATCTAACTAGCCTAATGACGAACATAAACAGAAAAATATAAATTAACTACGAATTGATAGAAGGGTGGCATTCGTCGGAACCTGATAGGCATAAGAAAGAGAGTGGGGGCAGAGAGGTGGCTGGGGATGACGGCGGTGGCGTCCGACGCGGCGGCGGTGGTGTTCGGTGCGGCGGCGGTGGCTGCTGTTCGGAGGAAGGGAGGGAAAGGTAGGAGAAATGGGGGTAGGGGGTAATAGGGGAAGGAAGGGGGGCGTGTGGGTGGCGATGGGCAGTGGTGACGGGGCGGCGGCGGTGGGTGGTGGTCGCGGAGGGGGGGTAGTGGCGTTGGAGGGGAAAGAAGAAGGAAGAAGAAGAAAGAAGGGGGAAGGGGGAAGGGGGTGGGTAGCGGCGGCGTCTGGGTGGTCGGCGGCGTGATGGTGGTTCGGTGGTGGTGGCTGGGTGGTGGTGGTGTGATTGGAGAAGAAGAGAGGGAAGAGAAGGGTTTGGGGGGGGGGGGTGGGGCGTGACTGGTAGGGTTCGCGTGACTGGGGAGGGTTATAAATTTGAATCCACGCGATCGCGTGGAGCACGCGGTCGCGTGGTTGGGCTGAAATGGTGGTTGACGCGATCGCGTCAGTGGCGCGATCGCATGGAAGGCAAAAAGAGTGAATGACGCGATCGCCTGGGACATGCGATTGCGTCGCTGAAATTTGTGCGAAACGCACAATTCCAGCGTCGTTTCAGCGCAACTCTCTGTCTCCTTTGGGGTGTTTGTGCAATCCATGCGACGCTCACGCTATCACGTGGGATTGAGGTTGTGCAAGTGACGCGATCGCGTGATTGACGCGATCGCGTGGGTCATTTGTGCAAAACGCACAATGGCCGCACGATTCCAGCCTAACTTTCTGGATGTTGGATCTTTACGCCGATCTCCAGGGCACACGGCCGCGTGAATGACGCGGTCGCGCGGGAAGTGTTTTTCGTAACTTGACGCGATCGCATGAATGATGCGGTCGCGTCGCGCACCCTTTTTTTATGCAGTATGCAGGATGCAAATATGAATGCGATGCAAAACTCCAGGTTCAATATAATAAAATAAAATAAAACTTGAAAGCAAATAAAACTAAATAAAAATTGAAGAAGGAACGATCATACCATGGTGGGTTGTCTCCCACCTAGCACTTTTAGTTAAAGTCCTTAAGTTGGACGTTGGAAGAGCTTCCTGTTATGGCGGCTTATGCTTAAATTCATCCATAAATCTCCACCAATGCTTGGAATGCCAATAGCCCCTGGGGTCCCAAACTAGGCATGTGAAGCTTCTGAGCAGCTTCAAACAGATTGTCAGGCTCCCAGGGTGACGAATATCAGCATAGATTCCAGGATCTCAAACTTTGCTTTTAAATCCGCCTTCGTCTTGATCTATACTTTTCCATCCGGGCGGTTTAGAAATTAGATTCTCACCGGAATAACCAAATGCTTTCCGAGATCCATTTGATTGAATATGAAACCAATCCTTACACTTCGAGTTGAAGCGTGGAACCTTAGTGAACCTTGTGCACCAGCTCTAAGTACGAGCCATGTCCCACTTACTCTTAAAGCCGCAGAGAGCTCTAAGCTGGCCATCTGTTTCAAGCAAACCATATTCAAGTGGAAAAATACAGTTAAAGGTTAAGGATTGTACCCACTTGAAGCTTGTATTGGGTGGTAATGGCCTTGGGATAGGTGGTTCCAGTGGTTCTGTGAGTTCTACTCCCTTGTGCTCTTCTGTGAATTTCTCCACTGCTTTGTAAGATTCTTCAAATGTATCCATGTCCTGATCAAAGCCATCTATATCTTCATCATCACTTAAGTCATAAACTGGAGGTTGAGAGAAATCTACCTCCGTATCATCTTCGTATTCACTCGGGGAAGATTCTTCGATCTCAGAGAATTCGCTTGCGGATGCAAGCTCATTACTAGGAGAACTTGACTTGTGACTATCATCATCAAGGAAATTTGCTTCTTGGGTTATTCTGTCTAGTTCTTCATGAAATACCTGCCTTGGGGACTGTGCACAATCCTCCTTAGCATCAATTGTAACGTCCTTGACAAAATTTTCCATAATTCTGGATTCCCATGGAAGTTCAGCATCTCCTAAGTCTTCAACCAACTCTTCTTCTTCAATAATGATAGCTTCCTCTACTTGTTCCAGTACGAAACCATGCTCTGTCTTGTCTACTGGAGTTTCTAGTATTTCCTTCATGCTACGCTCTTCGTTAGATTGTCCACATGGGGCTGTAGGAGGTCCTTGAATGTTTGAACGTCTAGAAGATAATTGACTTACTGCTTGCTCCAGTTGATGAAGGGTTGTTTGAAGTCGATTTACTGTTTCCTTGAGGCAATCCTCTGATTCTCGGGGTGATAGATTTGGATATGGTACAGGGGGAAGTGGTGGTGTTTGGGAGTGATTGGATTGGAACTGGGGTAAATGAGGATCATACGGTGGTGAATGGTGAAAAGGAGCTTGTGAGTGTGGTGGTTCGAAGTTGTGTTGATAGGATAGTCTATAAGCACAGGGTGGGGCTTGTTGGTAATTACAAGGTTGTCCACCACGTCTATTTGCTTGGTATGCATTGTAGAATGGTCTTTGTCCATGATATCTTGGAGGGTGTTGTTGCCTAAAGGGTTGATCAGATCCTCTTGGCTCCATCCATCTCTGACCATGATGCATGTTCCTGTTATAACTTCCATTCCTTTCAATAACATTAGAACCAAACTCAAAGCGGAAGGGGTGAGAATTCATAGTAGCTAAAAAGAAATAAATAGGGGAAAAATAAAGACAAATAAACAAATAAAAGAAAAATATTTACAATAACCAATAATAAGGCACACGATTGCAGTTCCCCGACAATGGCGCCATTTTGACGTTGGAATTTTATGGTGGTAAAGAATTTTATAAAAATAGTCGCGTTGTAGATATAGTCTCTAAACCAATAGAAATCCCTTCGTACAAACGTTTGGTTGTCACAAGTAACAAATCCCTAAATAAATTGATAACCGAAGTATTCAAACCTCGGGTCGTCTTCTCAAGGAACTGCAGGGAAGTATGTTCTTATTATTGGTTATGGAGATTGTAAATTGGGGTTTTGAGAATGAGGAGTGAATAGTTTAATTAGCAATTAAAGTAAATGAAGAACAAGGAATTTAAATGGTGAGTAAAATAAATAAATGACTGTAAATAAACTCTTGGCAAGGTATGAAAAATTGGAGGTCCTATCCTAGTTATCCTTATCAATGATGATGAGAATTGAATCTTAATTCCACTTTGTTAACCTTTACTAAGATAAAGGAAGGTCAAGGGATTAATTGGTTTGATCTTCGGATCCTATTTATTTCCTAAGAAAAGATTGGGATTATTGAAGTTCAGTTTAATTAACAAAGATAACAATTATCATTCATGTTTGAGTTTGATAACTCCTGAGTTACTGATTTCTTAACCAAGACCAAAAGGAGAAAACTAAATCTACTAGAATAAAAATGTCTTCAGTTTTGGGAATAATAGTAACTAGTAAATAAAGTAAAGCAATCATAAACTGAAATACCTCAAATAACATTAATTCAAAATAATAATCTGTAACATGGAAGAATTCATAAATCAAATAGCAACATCAAATAATCAACTAAAGTAATGGAATGAATAAAAAGTGAAAGGGGAGCTTAAAGTAAAGAAACATTGAACCTGGGATCGAGAGTCACTCCTAAAACTAAGAGAAATCCTAAATCCTAATCCTAAGAGAGAAGAGAGAGGAGAGAACCTCTCTCTAAACTAAATCTAAATCATGAAAACTAACTAAAGTGGAGACTCTCCCTGAATGGATGCATTCTCCCACTTCATAACCTCTAGTCTATGCCTTTTGGACTTGGATTTGGGCCAAAAAGGGATTCAGAATTCGCTGGGAGTATTTTCTACAATTTCTGGTGCGTGGCCTCTGTCACGCGTCCGCGTGGGTCACGCGGTCGCGTCATTCGGAGTTTTCCTTGGCACGCAGTCGCGTCAGTCATGCGACCGTGTCATATGTGTTTCGCTCGAGGCGCGCGATAGCGTCAGTCACGCGTTCGTGTCGCGGTCTCTTCGCACTGGCATGCGGCCGCGTCGTCTATGCGATCGCGTGGCTCCCAGTTTCTTTACAAACTCCGTTTTATGCTTTCCTTCCATTTTTGTATGTTTCCTTTCCATCCTTTGAGTCATTCCTGCCTTAGAAGATCTGAAACTACTCAACACACTAATCACGGCATCGAATGGAAATAAAGGTAATTTAAATAATTAATTTTAAAGCATAGGAAACATGTTTTTCACATACATCACATAATATGGAAGGGAAAGTAAAACCATGCAGTTAATATGAATAAGTGGATGAAGGATTGAATAAATCACTCAGATTAAGCACAAAATATATCATAAAATATGGGTTTATCAGTTGTCCCCTAAATTATGAGATTCATGTTGTTGATATGACAGCTTCGACTGTGAAGGGAAGTCCCAATCATGGCAAACAAAGGAAAACACAATTGATTCCAATTCAACTAGACATAGATTTAGAGTCTCAGTTATATGGTTCATGTTATTTACATTGAGTTTAGGAATCAATTAGAGTGGCAGAGTCTCCATTCTTGAAGATATAGACAGAGAGTGGCAGAGTGTAGGGTGATGGGTGAAAAATTAGATTTCCAAGAGTGAGGTCAATCCCACAGGGATTGATGGATCAAGCAACTTTATGAGTGATCAATTTAGTCAAGCAGACAGTGATGAATTGAATGAGAATTGAAGCAGCAGAATGTAAATGACAAGAAATTTAAAGTGCAAAAAGTAAATCTGACAGAATCTTAAAGAGCAAGAAATGTAAATTGCATCAATTGTAAAGGGAATTGGGTGCTGGAAAATTAAATGAAGCAATAAATCAGAACTTAGAGTAATTGCAGAAAATTAAACTTTCATGAAAGTAAATTGGAAGCAATAGGAACAGAAAGGTAAAATTGCAGAAAATGAAATTATAGCAGAGGATTGCAGAAGATAAAGTTGCATAAACTGAATTCAATATAACTTAAATGTAAAAGTGTATCAACTATACTAAGCTCTCTGGAGTCTCTAATCCTCCAGCCTAAGCCTTCTATTCTATTCCTACTCCTACTATGCGTTCTTCCTTTCTCAAATGAAACTGATGCCTTTATATAGGCTTCCTAAACTACTAAATGAAATTTAGATTGAAAACAAATTACAATCTAATGCAAAATTTCTATTCTAGATGATCCTTGTGCCTTTGAGTGATGTCAATTGGACTCTGCTTGCGTTGGGGCTTCAATGGGCTTGAATTGGAATTAACTGAGCCAGAGTTGCAGCTTCCAGGAGAGTGTAGCGTTCATTTAGAGAACAGAGCGTTCGGGCACCCACGCGTACACGTCCCTCACGCTTGCACGTGCTTTTGCATTTTCGCCCATCGCACGTACGCGTCACCCACGCGTACGCGTCCCTTTCAGCGTTCTCTTAATGAGCACTACGTTGGCTTAGTGAGCGCTACCCCACGCGTGCGCGTCATGTACGCATGCGCGTGGGTAGCAAAATCCCAATTTCATGCTTCATGTCCAGCCACGTGTGCGCATGCTTTGTCCTGGATGCACCATCAACGCGTGCGCGTCAAGCATGTGTGCGCGTCGTTTGCAAAACTTTGCCTCCAAATTTTAATCTGCCCGAAAACGCTGAGTAATCAAACGTAGCGCTCTCTTTTGAAACGAGCACCAAACACTTCCACGCATACGCATCATGCACGCGTACGCGTGGATCTTCGAATTTTTCCCCTGACGCATAGGCGTCTTGTGTGCGTGCGCGTCGCTTACTGAGCGTGGCGTTCTTTCTTTGAGCGCAACGTTACTCTGCTCTGCCCTTCTTCCTCTTCATTTTTCACCTGAAATCAACCAAACATATATATCAAAGCCTTGGCATGATCATCAAATCTTGCATCTTTCATATTATCAACTAAATCTTGCATGAAATCTAATGAAAATGCATAAAATTACCAATGTTTGATTGAATCAAGACAAGCATGAAATTCTCACTCAAACACTTATTTGTTGCCTAAAAATGCATGAAAACCAAATAAAAACTAATGAAATAGGCTTGTGAAACTAGCCTAAGATGACTTGTCATTACAACACCAAACTTAATTCTTGTTTGTCCCCAAGCAAGCAGTAAAGCATAAGGAAAATTAATGGAAGCAGAGAAGTGTATAAGCCCTTTATTGGAGGACATTGAATACTGATTAATGGGGTTTTCATGCATGGTATCTTATAGACTTTTATTCTGTGACTGAGACACCAACATTCCTTTGGATCCTTACTTGAATTACATAAAAAATGAGACTTGTTATTGCTTGGTCCTTAGTTTTTTTCTTGTTCTCTTTCTTCGCTAAGATTTATTATTTGCTGAGGTTTAATGCTATGTGGTAAGGTAGCTTTTTAGAGTAAGCTTTCAGCCAGCATTCCCGCCCCAGTTTGTTCAAGATGCTAGGTGTTGAAACACCCCTATGTGCTTACTTGCTCAAGCCTCTCCTTAGCACACACACATCATAGGCATTTAGCTCTGGTTTGTTCTTTGGAAATTGATGCCCAGCACCTCTTTGGGTTACTAAATGCTTTGTCTCAAAGTAGCTCTTGATGGTGGACTTTCGGTTGGCAATCCCGGGTTAGTTAACCCAAGTTGCCGGGTGATGAAGCACCCCTTAAAACCTAGTTATCCAAGCTTATCTTTGTACAAGAACATCACAGGCATTTATCCAAATTTCAAGCCATTGGTGCCCAGCCTTGTTTATTTCTTTTTGTTTCTTTCTCTTACATTTTCTTTCTTTTATTTTGGACCTTTTTCATTTGTCAAATCTCATGAAATACAACTCAAGTTCATATCACAAAGTTATGCCAACATTCAGCCTTATTTATAAATCAACTAATGAACCAGCACATATCACCACATAACCTCATTCTGTCTCATATCATATCAGACTTTTACTCTTTCTCTATTTCACAGTTATTTTTCTTTTATTCAAGCATGAGGAACAAAGCATATAATTCAAATAAGATGAAAGTGAATCAAGCACTTAGACTAGCAAGCCATAACAGCATAAAAACAAACAGACAGTAAATAAATCTAATAGGACACAAATCAATAGGGGACATTTGCACTTTCAATTAGCATATTTAAGCTAAAGTCAGTCAGAGAACAATACAACCTCTTGGAATCCATTTGTTTCCTCTGTGTCATCATCATTGTTGGGTTCCATATCCTTCCTTTGTTCATCTACATGATGATGTATCTTTCCTTCCAAGAGATTGAATGACTTTCTACAATAGATATTGAAAGTTGCTTGTTCCCCAAGCACTTGAGAAACAGTTAGCATGCATGTATGCTTGTAATTCTCTGAACCTAAGTTGGTGTGGGAACACCAAACTTAGTTTCCTGCCTACTTCTATATGCAGAAGAATAAATATATGCATAAAACATCAAGTACTTTTTATTAGGAAAGTAAACTATGAACTAGAAAACAACTATGAACTAGAAAATAGATATATACTAGAAAACAAACAAAAAACTAAAAACATAACAATTATTAAGTAGTTTCTCTGATTGTTTGGATCCCATACTAATCATGCTGAGGGTGCAATGTGTTCTTAATGAAATTCTTGGTGGAACACCAAACTTAGCATCCAACATTCACCCCTTAATTATGTTGCACACTAAACTTAGCTCTTTGCAATACAGAGAAATCTACTTAACTCCTTTATTGAAATAACTAAGAAAGGAAAAAAAAAACTACTGACCTGTAGCTGATGACTTTCTTCCTCTTCTTCCAGTTTGTTAAGAGGAATGACCTCAATGGTAAAGAGGAGCCAGTCAGTGCCCCCTTTCTTGGCCTCTTCCCAGTAAGCTTCCTTTTGTTAGTTGCTTGATTGAGCTTTCTTGCTGGTGTTTCAGGGGTAGGATTGCTTGTGGTTGACCCCCCTTCTTCCTTGATATGTTTACTGGTAGCTGGGTGACAATCCTCTCTTCGGTGTTGTTGTTGGTTACCTTCACTTCTTTGATTTCAAGACATGGTTGCTGTGTGATTATTAGAGTTTTATCTTCATCAAGAGCCTTTTGAATTGATGATTCAATGAGCCCTTCATCTATGTAATTCTCTGCTTCACTTGAGTTTGGACTTCCTTGATTGTCTTCCTCACTTTCTTGTTCCTCCACTTCCTCCTTTGCACTTAACATCTGATTTAATAGCACTTTTATGGAGGAGGTTTGTTGATATTCCCAAGATTTTTTCATCTCCTCTTCATATCTTTTAATCACGGATTCAAGTGCTAAGACTCTTTAGTTCAGGGAAGTTTGTGAGGATTGTGAGTTTTCATGTTGCTTTGTCATCTCAAGTGGCTTCTGTAGATCTGTAGTCTCAGGTTCAAATACCTCCAAAACCTCCTCCTCTATTGAAATTTCACTTGATACAGTAGCCTCTTCATCTTGCTCTTCCACTTCCTCCTTCACATCCGCCAATTGGTCTTCATCTCCCTTGCTTATCACTTCTTTGTTTCTCCTTGCTTGCTCCAAATATCCATCCATCTTATTGTAGAGGGTGTCTTATTTTTCCAAGAGTCTATGGATGTTTGTAGGTATTGTTCAAATGCTAGCTCAAGGGATGAAGGTTGAGAGTAATTTTGTGGGCATGGATTTATTGTGGTGATTTTTTGAGGGGCATGGAATGAATTTTGTGGTTGGTATGGGTCATGGAGGAAACTTTGTGTTGAGGCATCATCAAGTAATGAAGAATTTTCACATGAGAAATTGGGAGGTGAGGTTGGACAATTTTCCATGAATGAATTGAAGGTTTGCTCAAGTGATGATAGCTCTTGATAAGTGGAGTATGAACTGTCAAATACTCTCTGGTTTTGATCCTACCATCTACAATGTGAATCATTATAGAATTGATCATTTTGTGGCTCTGGGGAGCAATCTTCCATGTATGTATCGACAGCAAAATCAAGTGATAATGTCTTTGAATGATTAGAATATGCAGCATTGAAATTTCCTTCCCAGCCATAGTTTGTGTCAGTGTCATAACAGTATGAGTCACTTTGTGGTTCTGGGAGGAAATTCATTTCACTTGATTGTTCGCATTCTTGTTGATATGCCCAGACGCCATGAGGATAATGATATAAATCATTTTGTGGTTCTGGATAATATCTCATGTGATTTGCTTAATCAATTTGTGATTCTGGAGCATATCCCCATTGATTGGGTTGCTCAAAATCTGTTAATTCTTGGTGATACTCCCATCCACCATTAGGATACTAATATGAATTATTTTATGGTGTTGGGTAATATCCCATGAAATTTCCTTGCTCATCTTTTGGTTTTGAAGCATATCTCCATTGATTGGAGTGCTCAGAATCCGTAATTTCTTGGTGATATTCCCAACCATCATTAGAATAGTCAATTGGTGATGGTGGGTAATATTCCATAAAATTTGTTTGATCATAAGATGAGTTTAACTCCATTTGAATTTTGTAAAACACATCACCAATGAAAATTGAAATTCATGTCACAGAGAAGAATTTCTTAGTGAGGCAATAACTCAAAGACCTTGGTATCAGCCCAAAACAGAAAATTAAAAGAACAAAAACAAAGAAAATTCTTAATCAAGACTTCTCACCCACTTAATCATTGTCGATCTATATCAATCCCCAGCAACGGCGCCAAAAACTTGATGAGTGAAAAATTAGATTTCCACAAAAACTCACCGGCAAGTGTGCCGGTCGCATCAAGTAGTAATAACTCACAAGAGTAAGGTAGATCCCACAGGGATTGATGGATCAAGAAACTTTATGAGTGATCAGTTTAGTCAAGCAGACAGTGATGAATTGAATGAGAATTTAAGCAGCAGAATGTAAATGACAAGAAATTTAAAGTGCAGAAAGTAAATATGACAGAATCTTAAAGAGCAAGAAATGTAAATTGCATCAATTGTAAAGGGAATTGGGTGCTGGAAAATTAAATAAAGCAATAAATCAGAACTTAGAGCAATTGCAGAAAAGTAAACTTGCATGAAAGTAAATTGGAAGTAATAGGAACAGAAAGGTAAAATTGCAGAAAAGAAAATTGTAGCAGAGGATTGCAGAAGATGAAATTGCATAAACCGAATTCAATATAACTGGAATGTAAAAGTGTATCAACTATACTAAGCTCTCTGGAGTCTCTAATCCTCCAAGAGAGATCTGGAGTCTATAATCCTCCAGCCTGAGCCTTCTATTCTAATCCTACTCCTACTGTGCGTTCTTCCTTTCTCAAATGAAACCGATGCCTTTATTTAGGCTTCCTAAACTACTAAATGAAATTTAGATTGAAAACAAATACAATCTAATGCAAAATTCCTATTCTAGATGATCCTTGTACCTTTGAGTGATGTCAATTGGACTCTGCTTGCTTTGGGGCTTCAATGGACTTGAATTGTAATTAATTGAGGCAGAGTTGCAGCTTCCAGGAGAGCGTAGCGTTCATTTAGAGAACGGAGTGTTCGGGCACCCAGGCGTACGCGTCCCTCACGCTTGCGCGTGCTTTTGCATTTTCACCCATCGACGCGTACGCGTCACCCATGCGTACGCGTCCCTTTCAGCGTTCTCTTATTGAGTGCTACGTTGGCTTAGTGAGCGCTACCCCATGCGTGTGCGTCATGTACACGTACGCGTTGGTAGCAAAATTCCAATTTCATGCTTCAGCGCCAGCTACACATGCGCGTGCTTCATCCTGGATGCACCATCGACGCGTGCGCGTCAAGCACGCGTGCGCATCGTTTGCGAAACTTTGCCTCCAAATTTTAATCTGCCTGAAAACGCAGACTAATCAAACGTAGCGCTCTCTTTTGAAACGAGCGCCAAACACTTCCATGCGTACGCGTCATGCACGCGTACGTGATGAGATATTTTGGTGAGAAACATAAATCTCTCCCAAAACACCCAAAACTAACCGGCAAGTGCACCGGGTCGCATCAAGTAATAATAACTCACGGGAGTGAGGTCGATCCCACAGGGATTGAAGGATTGAGCAATTTTAGTTTAGTGGTTGATTTAGTCAAGCGAATCGAGTGTTGGTTGAGTGATTTGTGACTTGCAGAATGTAAATTGCATGAAATTAAAGAGAGCAGGAAATTAAATTGCTGAATCTTAAAGAACAAGAAATTAAATGGTAGAAACTTAGAGTGCAAGAAATGTAAATTGCGGAATCTTAAAGTGCAAGGAATGTAAATTGCTTGAAATGTAAAGGGGATTGGGATGTGGATTTGCAGAATTTAATCAAGGAAAAGTTAAATTGCATTAAACAGAAGAGTAAAAGGGAATTGGAATTGAACCGGAAATGAAGCAGAAAGGTAAATGAACGTAAGAAGCAGTAAACAGGGAATTAAAATGGAAATTTAGATCTCAGGACCCAGAGACTAGAAAACCAAGTCTAGATCTCAATGCCTTCCTAGATCCAACAAGAACAATAGCAAGGAAATTGTAAATTGCAAAGAAAAGAGATGAAGAACAATGAACCGGAAATGCTATTCAATTAACAGTAAAGAAACAGAGAGATCCAAGATTGAGATTGAAACAGAATTTCTTCAATTCTCTAATCCAAGATCCAAGACAAACGTAAAATGAAATTGAAAGCAATGAAAACAAGAAATTAAAGTTCACTCAAGTCAAAAGCTCTCCGAAAACTATTATGAAAATTCTAAAAGGAAAGCTCTCCTAATAACTTGAATTCTATCCTATTTATACACTTTCCAAAATGATTTTCAAGCCTTGAGTTGGGCCTTTGTTCTTGGTGGAATTGGGTTGAAAGAGGCCTTGGTTGATTGCTCTTGAAGTTTGAAGAAGAACCGAAGTGAACCAATTGAACCGGTTTTGAAGTTAGCCATAGTTGGTCCCAACGTTAGGGCCAAAGTTAGGGGTCTAACTTTGACCCCAACTTTTCATAGCAGCAAGCATGATTTCTCTGGTTTGGACGTTGGTGCCAATGTTAGGGGTCTAACTTTGACCCTAACGTTGGCCTTGCTTAGTGCTAGTGGCGCCAACGTTAGCCTCCAAGTTAGGGGGCTAACGTTGGCGCAAACGTTGGTGCCCCTCCCTTTGTGATTCATGTGCCAACGTTAGCCTCCAAGTTAGGGGGCTAACGTTGGCGCAAACGTTGGCTTGCCCAGGGATGAATTTCAAGCTCCAACGTTAGCCTCCAAGTTAGGGGGCTAACGTTGGCGCAAACGTTGGCTTGCCCAGGGATGAATTTCAAGCTCCAACGTTAGCCTCCAAGTTAGGGGGCTAACGTTGGAGCTAACGTTGGCCTCTTCCTTGCAATGTCATGTGCCAACGTTAGCCTCCAAGTTAGGGGGCTAACGTTGGCTCAAACGTGGGGAGCCCAGGGAGTGATTTTCATGCCCAACGTTAGCCTCCAAGTTAGGGGGCTAACGTTGGGGCTAACTTCATGCCTCCAAGTTCAATTTCAACTCCCATTCTTCACTTCTAGCCATTCCTTCTTGCTTCAACCTTTCTCCAAGCTTTCTTCACCTATCATTAATCAACCAAACTAATCAAAGCTATGCTCAAAATCATGAGATATTTAATCTTTCATAATATGCAACAAATATAGCCTAAAACCTCATGAAATGGCATGAATTCATATATGGTTGGTTCAATCAAGGGAAACATGAAAATCTATTCAATTAGCTTGCTTGTAGCTCAAGAAAGTGCATAATTCTAATGAAAACTAAAGAAAAAGACTAGTTAAAATGGGCTAAGATGACTTGTCATCACAACACCAAACTTAAAGCTTGCTTGTCCCCAAGCAAGAAATGAATTATTAAGAAGAAAGAATGAAATGGAAGAGGAAGTTCATGCTAGCAGAGTATTATTGATAGTTCATGGGGTTTTATGTGGATATGCAAATACTCACTTCTTATTGACTCCTAGGCCTAGAAAGTCTCCTTCAAGCTTCAAGTGACATACTGCTATGACCTCTCATTATTCCTTTATCCTTGGCTATTACTTTATTCAAAAGCTTTATTTGAGTGTCATGTGTAGCAAGTTCATTTTCTTTTCTTTATACTTGACACATTATTCACCATAGACACTTGGCTCACATTCCTTCTTAAAACATTGATGCCCAGCATCTCTTTGGGCTACTAAATGTCTTGTAGTTAGGTTGCTCTTGATAGTGGACTTTCAGCTGATGATCCCGGGTTAGTTAACCCAAGTTACCAAGTGTTGAGGCACTCCTAAGAGCTTACTAATCCAAGCAGATCCTAGTACAAAGACATCACAGGCATATATTTTAAGGTTCAAGCTATTGGTGTCCAGCTTTGTTTCTTTTTGTTTTTCTTTTGTTTTGCCACTTTTTGGCTATCTTTTTCTTCTTTCCTTCTTTTTGTTTTTCTTTTTAACCAAGGAATTTAATTCAATTGAGATTCATAGACAGCAGCCACTCTTTACTTAGAAAGGGATATCCTAGCTCTTTATTCACTAAAAGTGAGCTATTATACAATCACACACATACCACCACTTACTTTTATTCTACTTCTAACTAACAGAGACTATTTCACTTCACATTCAAACTGTTCTTTTTATTGAATTAAAAGATGCAGGGGATAACATATGCTTCTTGTTAGGTGAAAATGAACACATAAGCCAACATAAAAACTAGCCTACTTATTTTAAAAGAAACAAACATAAATGATGCACAGACTACTACACTAACAGTTACTGTTAAAATGGGCATATTCACACTTCCAATTTAGAGCAATTCAATGCTAATGGAGTTAAGTGACAATACAACCTCTTGGTGGCTTCTTCTTCTTTCTCTCAGCTAATGGTGTGTAGTCCTCCCAAGAGAGTGATTGACTTTCTGCAGTGTTAATGGAAGTTGCTTGTTTCTCAAGCCCTTAGATGACTGGTTAGTGTGCAAGACTTTCTTGTAGGCGTTTGAACTTACTTTGGTGTGTGAACACCAAACTTAGTCTCTTGCCATGTTTCTTATGCATAACCATATGTGAAAGCCTAAGTCTTTGCTAAAGGTAATAAAACTAGAAACAGACAATGCTTAAATGATTTATCAGATTGCTTGGAGCTAGAAAGTGAGAATGTGCTTTTAAGTGAGATTTTGGTGGAACACCAAACTTAGAATTCTTTATTTTCCCTTAATTTGTTTTGGTGTGAAACACCAAACTTAGCTCCTTGCAATACACACCAATCATTTAACCTTTTTATTGAAATAACTATGAAAAGAAAACTACCTCAGGTTGGGTTGCCTCCCAACAAGCGCTCTTTTATTGTCACTAGCTTGACACTGAGGCTTTCTTTTATGGTGGTTGGTGCTTGTAGGGCCTCAATTTGTCTCCTCTGACCGTGATCCTCTTCTTTGTTTTCTGGTGTTCTATTTCAGCATGCTCTAATGATAGTATGTTGCTGACAGTGTAGTAATCCTCGGTTTGTTGATTTGCCCCCAGCTGTTGATATATCAGTTGCACTTTGTCACCTTTGGAAAGCCCCTCTGTTGGAATCTTTCTATTCTTCCAGCCCCTTTTTGCTTTGTTTCTGCGTTTCATCTTTCCTTTTGTTGATCTTTCTTTTCTAGCCATAGGCTTTCCTTGGGGACTTCTCTTTTCAGTGGCTAATACTCTAACATCCTCTTGGACTTTTTCATCAGTCTGCACAATCCTTAGCATTGGGATGTTGCTGTGACTTTCCTGGTTATTTTTCATATAGTCTTTCTTTTCCTTGCTAAATTGTGCCTCTGGCAACACCTTCAGAGTGATGCTCTGGTCCTGCATCCTGAGAGTTAATTCCCCTTCCTCTACGTCTATGATAGCTCTAGCAGTGGCTAAGAATGGCCTTCCCAGTATAACAGAGTTTCCATCATCATCGTTTGATTCTAGAACCACAAAATCAGCAGGGTATATAAAACTGTCCACCTTGACCAAAAGATTTTCAATTACACCCCTGGGATATACCATTGACTTGTCTACCAGCTCCAGAGACATTTGTGTTGGTTTGACCTCCTCTATATGCAGCTTTTTCACCAAGGAGGATGATATTAAGTTAATACTTGCTCCGAGATCACACATTGCTTTAGTGATTGTCAATTTCCCAATGGTGCAAGGCAACAGGAAGCTTCCTGGGTCCTCAAGCTTGGGAGGAAGTCCCTTTTGAATCAAGGCCCTGCATTCCTCAGCAATCATTATGGTTTCTTTCTCATCCCAGCTTCTTTTCTTGTTGATAAGATCCTTCAGAAACTTGGAATATAGAGGCATCTGTTCAAGTGCTTCAGCTAAGGGAATATTGATTTCCAGCTTCTTAAAAGTCTCAAGGAATTTGTGAAAATGCTGGTCTTTAACCTCTTTGTTGAACCTCTGAGGATATGGCAGTGGAGGTGTGATGCTTTTTCCTATTTGCTGCTGTCCCTGAGCTACTTCCTTTGAGCTATGTGGTTGGTTGTTCTTCTCTTTGAGTTTCTCAGTGTCTTTGTTTGGCATCACATCTTGCTCCTTAGCCTCATCTGGCTTTGTTTGATTCTCATCCTCTGTTGGTTCTTTGATGTTCTCTGCTTGCTTCCTTGTAGTGTCATTGTTGCTTATCAATGTTCTCCCACTCCTCAATTGTATTGCCTTGCATTCCTCCTTGGGATTTGGAATTGTGTCACTGGGCAGTGAGTTTGAAGGTCTCTCAACAGATACTTGCTTGGAGAGTTGCCCCATCTGTCTTTCTAGGCTCTTTATAGAGGCTTCCTGATTCTTGGCTACCATTTCTTGGTGTTTCAACATTTTGTCTATCATGGCTTCCAAGTGAGTGATTCTTTGGGCTTCAGGTGATACTTGGGGTGGGTTATGAGATGTGGGTGGTGGATGGTAGGCATTTTGGTTGGTGGATTGGTTATTAGATTGGTATTGGTTGAGGTTGGGGTAGTTGTTTTGAGGTTTTCTGTAGGGGTTTTGGTTAGTTTGCTGCTGGTTGTGATTTTGGTTGTTTCTTGGGTTGTGTTGGTTTGAGTTCCTCTGCCATGTTTGTTGGTTTTGGGTATGGTTATCTCCCCATCTGAGGTTTGGGTGGTTCTTCCAGGATGGATTGTATGTATCACCATACACTTCATTTGGTCCTTGGTTGTGCATATACTGAACTTGCGCTTGTTGTTGTTCTTCTTGAGTTTCTTCACTCTGTCCCCATGTGGTTGATGGTTGGCTAGTGTTGACTGCTGCAACTTGGAGACTATCAATCCTTTTGGCCATTTGCTCAAATTGTTGTTGAATTTGCTGCTGCATCATCTTGTTTTGAGCTAGGATTGAATCCACTCCTTCTAGCTCCATTACTCCTCTTCTTTGTGATGGTTGGCGGCTTCTTTGATGAGCAAAGAAATATTGGTTGTTGGCCACCATATCCACAAGATTCTGAGCTTCCTCAGCAGTTTTCATTAGTTGTAGTGAACCTCCAGCAGAATGATCTAATGCCTCCTGAGATTTCAATGTCAGGCCTTCATAGAAATTTTGCAGCACGTCCCATTCATTGAACATCTCTGGAGGACACTTTCTGATTAAGGCTTTGTACCTCTCCCATGCTTCATACAAGGATTCGGCATCTAATTGTGTGAATGTCTGCACCTCGGTTTTCAGCCTGATGACTCTTTGGGGTGGATAGAATTTGGCTAGAAATTTAGTCACCAAGTCATCCCAACTAGTGATACTTCCTTGGGGAAAAGTTTCAAGCCATTGTGCAGCTTTATCCCTTAATGAGAACGGGAACAGCAGAAGCTTGTAGGTTTCAGGATTCACGCCATTGGATTTGACAGTGTCACAGATCCTTAAGAAGGTAGATAGATGTTGATTTGGATCCTCCAATGGTCCTCCCCCAAATGAGCAATTGTTCTGGACCAATGTGATGAGTTGTGGCTTCAGTTCAAAGTTATTTGCATTGACATTAGGGGTGAGAATGCTACTTCCACAATGTCTAGCATTTGCAAAGGTATAGGAAGCCAATACTCTCCGCTGTTGTGGTTGATTATTGACTCCTCCTTCTGGATTAGATGTATCTCCTTCCATCTCGTGGAATTCTTCGTCTGATTCCTCTTCTCCAACAATACTTTTCCCCCTTTCAGCTCTTCTTAACCTCCTGAGAGTTCTTTCGTCTTGTTCATGAAAATTGGGTATGGCTCTTCTTGTACCTGACATACAAGCAGAACATAAGAGCACACAAACCAGTTACACTTCAATCTACTGCTAGAATGAAGTTTTAGTTAGCTTAAGCAAAAATTCAAACAGTTAGTGGGTTAGTCAAAATTAAAGAAAAAGTGCTTGATCTAGATTACCACTTCACTTAATCATTGTCAATCTAATCAATCCCCGGCAACGGCGCCAAAAACTTGATGAGATATTTTGGTGAGAAACATAAATCTCTCCCAAAACACCCAAAACTAACCGGCAAGTGCACCGGGTCGCATCAAGTAATAATAACTCACGGGAGTGAGGTCGATCCCACAGGGATTGAAGGATTGAGCAATTTTAGTTTAGTGGTTGATTTAGTCAAGCGAATCGAGTGTTGGTTGAGTGATTTGTGACTTGCAGAATGTAAATCGCATGAAATTAAAGAGAGCAGGAAATTAAATTGCTGAATCTTAAAGAACAAGAAATTAAATGGTAGAAAATTAGAGTGCAAGAAATGTAAATTGCGGAATCTTAAAGTGCAAGGAATGTAAATTGCTTGAAATGTAAAGGGGATTGGGATGTGGATTTGCAGAATTTAATCAAGGAAAAGTTAAATTGCATTAAACAGAAGAGTAAAAGGGAATTGGAATTGAACCGGAAATGAAGCAGAAAGGTAAATGAACGTAAGAAGCAGTAAACAGGGAATTAAAATGGAAATTTAGATCTCAGGACCCAGAGACTAGAAAACCAAGTCTAGATCTCAATGCCTTCCTAGATCCAACAAGAACAATAGCAAGGAAATTGTAAATTGCAAAGAAAAGAGATGAAGAACAATGAACCGGAAATGCAATTCAATTAACAGTAAAGAAACAGAGAGATCCAAGATTGAGATTGAAACAGAATTTCTTCAATTCTCTAATCCAAGATCCAAGACAAACGTAAAATGAAATTGAAAGCAATGAAAACAAGAAATTAAAGTTCACTCAAGTCAAAAGCTCTCCGAAAACTATTACGAAAATTCTAAAAGGAAAGCTCTCCTAATAACTTGAATTCTATCCTATTTATACACTTTCCAAAATGATTTTCAAGCCTTGAGTTGGGCCTTTGTTCTTGGTGGAATTGGGTTGAAAGAGGCCTTGGTTGATTGCTCTTGAAGTTTGAAGAAGAACCGAAGTGAACCAATTGAACCGGTTTTGAAGTTAGCCATAGTTGGTCCCAACGTTAGGGCCAAAGTTAGGGGTCTAACTTTGACCCCAACTTTTCATAGCAGCAAGCATGATTTCTCTGGTTTGGACGTTGGTGCCAACGTTAGGGGTCTAACTTTGACCCTAACGTTGGCCTTGCTTAGTGCTAGTGGCGCCAACGTTAGCCTCCAAGTTAGGGGGCTAACGTTGGCGCAAACGTTGGTGCCCCTCCCTTTGTGATTCATGTGCCAACGTTAGCCTCCAAGTTAGGGGGCTAACGTTGGCGCAAACGTTGGCTTGCCCAGGGATGAATTTCAAGCTCCAACGTTAGCCTCCAAGTTAGGGGGCTAACGTTGGAGCTAACGTTGGCCTCTTCCTTGCAATGTCATGTGCCAACGTTAGCCTCCAAGTTAGGGGGCTAACGTTGGCTCAAACGTGGGGAGCCCAGGGAGTGATTTTCATGCCCAACGTTAGCCTCCAAGTTAGGGGGCTAACGTTGGGGCTAACTTCATGCCTCCAAGTTCAATTTCAACTCCCATTCTTCACTTCTAGCCATTCCTTCTTGCTTCAACCTTTCTCCAAGCTTTCTTCACCTATCATGAATCAACCAAACTAATCAAAGCTATGCTCAAAATCATGAGATATTTAATCTTTCATAATATGCAACAAATATAGCCTAAAACCTCATGAAATGGCATGAATTCATATATGGTTGGTTCAATCAAGGGAAACATGAAAATCTACTCAATTAGCTTGCTTGTAGCTCAAGAAAGTGCATAATTCTAATGAAAACTAAAGAAAAAGACTAGTTAAAATGGGCTAAGATGACTTGTCATCAGTACGCGTGGATCTTCGAATTTTTCCCCTGACGCGTAGGCGTCTTGTGCGCGTCCGCGTCGCTTACTGAGCGTGGCGTTCTTTCTTTGAACGCAATGTTACTCTGCTCTACCCTTCTTCCTCTTCATTTTTCACCTGAAATCAACCAAACATATACATCAAAGCCTTGGCATGATCATCAAATCTTGCATCTTTCATATTATCAACTAAATCTTGCAAGAAATCTAATGAAAATGCATAAAATTACCAATGTTTGATTGAATCAAGACAAGCATGAAATTCTCACTCAAACACTTATTTGTTGCCTAAAAATGTATGAAAACCAAATAAAAACTAATGAAATAGGCTTGCGAAACTAGCCTAAGATGACTTGTCATTACAGGGAGGAGTGGAGGAAGACGCGGTGGCTGCCAGAAAGGGAGAGGCGCTGGACAGGGCTCGACGATGGAGGGTGAAGGGGCATTCAAAGAACTTCCATAGAGGAGAAAAACGCAGCGTTTGCCCAGTTGAGTGGTTTAGCCTTCCTTCTCCTTTAGGTTCTTTAAATTTCGTGGGTGGCTAGCTACCGAGCTCAATGCAGTCAATTATTGCTAGGGTTTTGCCGTTTTGGTGTGCTTCAGAGGGGAGGAAAAGTGTTGAATCCTTCTCCACGAATCAGATCCCAAAATATGAACCCTAGAGTCGAACCCCGAGGTAACGACGGAGAAGCGTTGATCTTCCAACGATGGCAAGTTTCTGAACTTTCCGATGGACGGATTCCAGAGAAGGAGATTTTTGGAAACGGTTAAGAGACAGAGAGAGAGGATAGGAAGAGGAGAGAAGAAGATGAAGAATACTAAAGGTTTCTAAACCCAGATGAAGAACAATTTTGGTTTTTTATTTTTTTAATATGTTTAACACGGATGAAGAACAATTTTGATTTTTTGTTTTTTTTAATATGTTTTTGTTTTGTTGTTTCAATTATTTGAAACTATAAAATTAAGATTAACTGAATTCTAAAATTTGATTAATTTAAAAGGATATTTTTGTCTAATCAAATAAAGAAAGGATGTTTAAGTCTTTTTTATAAAATTAAATAAATAAATGTTTTTTATTTTTATTTTTATTTAATGAAAAGGGTATTTTAGTAAAAGTGGTGATATACTATATATTTAAAAAAAATTAAATGCTGACGTGGAAAATAAATTCCACATGTCTTATTGTTATTTGTTTATATTTTAAACATATCAGTACGTATGAATTTATCATCGTACCGTAGCAAACACCATTGTGAAATATTAAAGCATTGTCATTGAATTAAAAATTTATTTCTGATTTATTTTGTGTTTCTTTACATATCTATAAGTTATAGGATCTTGAACATATTTTTTCTTCCACTTTTGTTGGAAAGTGATATTCTATATATTGAAAATAAAGATGATTTTAGATATATAATAAAAGCATAGTTGAGTGGTTTAAAGAAAATGAGAAGATTAATTGAGAACAATTTATTTCAATATTTATGTGTAGAATATAGTGTGTATTTGGATTAAAGTTTGTAAATGACATTGCATAAAATTAATTTGTAAAATTGATTTTGGTTAAAAGTGAGTTGGTGTTAATGTGATTTATGTTTGATAACTTTCTATCAAAATAGATTATAATAAAATAAATGTTATTTGGATTATATTGTTCAAAATCACTTTTAAGTGAAAATTTATTAAAAATAACATGAATTTAAATAATTATTTTAATTTAAATATTTAAATATATTTTATGAATTAATTTTATAATAAAATTAATATTAATTATTAAATGAAAAATAACATATAAAAATTGACAAAATATATTTTATATCAAAAACAAAAATAATATATGAATAATATATCAAAATATACTTTATTAAGTTATATTATTTATAATTTTTTTAGTACTCTCAGTACTCTTTTAGTTAATACTATTTTAAACTATAAATTTTAATTATTTATGATTTTATTATTAGTTATAATTAGTTTTTTACTTACTTTGTTCTTTTTAATAGGATAATAATTTATATTATAATAAAATTATAATAATAAAACTAATATACAAGAATTATACTTATAAATTTTAACAGAATCGAATAAAAAAATTTATAAAAAAATATAATTATATATTTAAAAGATTGACTACAAAAAAGGAAATTAATGATAGAATTAATAAAAAATAAATTTAATTCTAACATAATTTTTTAAATGGAAAAACTACAATTTCTAGCTTCCTATAAACGCACGTTAAGAACGTAAAATTATTTTAATATTTAGAATAAAAAAATATTCAAACATAACAAGAAAATATTTAATATACTCAAATGTGTCTTCCTTCTTGTTAACGCTAAACCAAGTACAGCCGTACAATTTGAAAAGAAACCTACTTTAAGAAGGCAATGAACACAAACTGCCCAAGATAAGACACGTTAACTAAAAGTGAGCAACGGATGCAGTAGTTACATAAGTGGATTAAACCATTAAAGAGGATTGTATAGGGCTTTATATTTTAATGGCATTTTAATAATATGTATTAAGAGTTGAAACCATACAAAAAAATATTGTGGTTGTTAGTCACGAATTTTGTATTTCGATCTTGTTTGGTAGGTCGGCTACCGGATGGTTCAGGTTGGTACTTCGGTTGATGAGAGGGGAATCACCTGATTCCAGGTTGCTGGGTTGGAGGGAGTGCAGCCGACGTCCCGAGCTCTTCGTGTGGAGAGGGGTGTGTCACCTGCAAAGACATTCCGACGCTCAAGTCAATAAGATGCGCAGGTGAAAAAGGGTGAGTGGTATGTGACGTACCCTGGGGAAAGGGCAGGACCTTCCCCATATATACCATGTCAAAGGTGGGCCCATCAAGGACAGGCCCACCTTCCTTGATGCCTCCTTCTCACAGCTGTATCGTAGTTGTCAGGGACGCGTGTCTGGGTTGGCGACTGAGCGTCTCGCTCCCGACCGTCCGGGTCGGGTGGTGCTCGGGTCGGGTGGCCCGCTAGTGGTTTGGGCCAGGCCGTAACAGTGACCCCAACGCGTCAGCAATGATTGTGAAGATGGTTGGTGGCGCGTTATCTCTTATTCCGTGTGTTGTCGCCAGGTCGGCCGCCCGTGGAGGGGACGTGCCTCTTGCGCGCGTGTCTGTTTGTTGCTGAGGTGACCGTTTATCGCCTCGTTCCTCGTGCGGAGCATTAAATGCTCATAATGGGTTGGAAAATCCTGTGCGCAAAGACTATTTTGCCCCTAGGCCTTTCGCGCTTCCTGAGTGGCAGTTTTAAACAGTTTTGCATTTGTTTTCCTTTCCCACTCTTGCTTCTCCTATTTTCTTCTTCTTCACTCCCAAATATCCCAAAGCCTCGTTCTAGCATCCTTGTGCATCTCTTTTTTCTTCCAAGTTTTCGCAACCAATTCAGGTAAACATTGATCCCTTCTCTTTTCTGCTTCAAGGTTCTCTTATCTTTACTGTTGGCTTTTCTGTACGTTTGCTATTTGTGCTTGTTTCTTGTCCTTGCTGCTTGCTTGATTCGTATGTTAGATAATTTTAGTGTTAAATAGGTGCGTTAGGGGGTTACCATTCCAAGATGTCCACTTTCTTGACTTAGATTGTGCCTTAGCCATACTTGATTTTACTTTTTGGGTAGGTTGAGTATAGTTTCTGGGTTTTTCCGAGCTCCCGACCTGTTAGACTAACCAAGTGGTAACCCCACTGTAGGTATGCCTCGTGTCGTCTCATGGGCTTCCACCTCCGCCGCGGGCTATGACCCATATGCTTGGGTTGTTTCCGACTTAAAAGACTCTCCAAACCAGATGGCCGAGGAGGAGCTAACGGAGTTCCAACAAGGCGAGTACCTGTGCGGAGGGACAGACGAGTAGGCTAATTACGACGTCTTCGTCCCTGCCCCCAGCGAGCGGTTATACAAAATTAATTTCCACTCTCCCCGGGTTGCCGACTAGATCTGGATTTATAAGGCCATGTTCACCCAGGTGGGATTTCGCATCCCGTTTTCCTCTTTTCAAATGGCGCTCCTTAACCGGATATCCGTTGCGCCGTCACAGCTGCACCCGAACAGCTGGGCTTCCATCCGTTGTTTCGAGATGGTATGCGAGTATTTGGAGCTGCCGGTGTCTGTTGATGTTTTTCTCTTTTTCTTCAACCTTACAAATCCTTCCAAGGTGGGGAAAGCGAGGAAGGGGTTCATGTCCTACCGATCTGCCCAGTGTCGGAGGATCTTTGACTTATTCGAGGACTCATATCATGGGTTCAAGGATAAGTATTTTAAGGTGCGTCCAGTCAAGGATCGCCACCCCTTTTGTTTGTCGTTGGAGGGGGAACGGCTTATCCCAACGTACTGGAGTTTTGGGGCTGGGTCTAACACCTTCATTAAGGTGACTTACAAGGGAATGTCTGCCACGGACAAGAGAATTGCCGACGTGTTGTGGGCTGTTTTCAGGAAGAACCATGTGAACCCCCACCTCCTTATGGGTGAGCGGGAGTTCGCCAGGAATTATATTTGTGAGCTGTTTTGCCTTGTGTTTTTTTCATTGTTATCGCTTTTATTTGGTTTTTCCGGCTTCACGACTAACACGTTTGTTTGTCCTATGCAGTGGAGATGTCGGCTTCGGTGACGAGGCTTGAGGATTTGTATAAGACCTTCCTGGAGGAGAGTGATGAGGAGAAAGCCGACGAGAAGGTTGACAAGAAACCGGAGAACCCTCCTGAGGAGAAGAAAGATCAGTCAGTGCCTTCACCTCGTGACACCGGGATGTCTAACAAAAACTTTGCCGGGTCTTATGCTTCCTCGGTTCATGAGGAAATGGCCGGCATCGGGCATTCGTCCACCTCCCGACAAGAGGATCCCGACTTGAAGCTTATCCCCACTCCCAAGAGGCAGAAGGCGTCCTCTAGCCCTGAGGGAACTTGATGAGCGGATAATTTATACGCTTTTTGACATTGTTTTTAGTACGTTTTTAGTAGGATCTAGTTACTTTTAGGGATGTTTTCATTAGTTTTTATGTTAAATTCACATTTCTGGACTTAACTATGAGTTTGTGTGTTTTTCTGTGATTTCAGGTAATTTCTGGCTGAAATTGAGGGACTTGAGCAGAAATCAGATTCAGAGGTTGAAAAAGGACTGCTGATGCTGTTGGATTCTGACCTCCCTGCACTCAAAGTGGATTTTCTGGAGCTACATAACTCGAAATGGCGCGCTTCTAATTGCGTTGGAAAGTAGACATTCAGGGCTTTCCAGCAATATATAATAGTCCATACTTTGGCCAAGAATAGACGACGTAAACTGGCGTTCAACGCCAGCTTTCTACCCAAATCTGGCGTCCAGCGCCAAAAAAGGAGCCAAAACCAGAGTTGAACGCCCAAACTGGCACAAAAGCTGGCGTTCAACTCCAAGAAGGACCTCTACACGTGCAACACTCAGGCTCAGCCCAAACACACACCAAGTGGGCCCAGGAAGTGGATTTATACGTCAATTACTTACTCATGTAAACCCTAGTAGCTAGTTTATTATAAATAGGACCTTTTACTATTGTATTAGGCATCTTTTGATCATCTTAGGATCTTAGGATCATCTTTGAACGCATTGTTCTTAGACTTTGGGGGCTGGCCATCTCGGCCATGCCTGGACCTTCCCTTATGTATTTTCAACGGTAGAGTTTCTACACTCCATAGATTAAGGTGTGGAGCTCTGCTGTTCCTCAAAGATTAATGCAAAGTACTACTATTTTCTATTCAATTCTTCTTATTTCGCTTCTAAGATATCCATTCGCACCCAAGAACGTGATGAAGGTGATGATTATGTGTGACGCTCATCATCCTTCTCCCTTATGAACGCGTGCCTGACAAACACTTCTGTTCTACATGAAATAAGCTAGAATGAATATCTCTTAGATCTTCTAACCAGAATCTTCATGGCGTAAGCTAGAATGATGGCGGCATTCAAGAGAATCCGGAAAGTCTAAACCTTGTCTGTGGTATTCTGAGTAGGATTCAATGATTGAATGACTGTGACGAGCTCCTAACTCGCGATTGCAGGGCGTTAGTGACAGACGCAAAAGGATAGTAAATCCTATTCCAGCATGATCGAGAACCGACAGATGAATAGCCGTGCCGTGACAGGGTGCGTGAGCATATTATTCATTGAGAGGATAACATGAAGCCATTGACAAAGGTGATGCCTCCAGACGATTAGCCGTGCCGTGACAGGGCATTGGATCATTTTCCCGTGAGATGACCGAAAGTAGCCATTGACAGTGGTGATGTATCACATAAAGCCAGCCATGGAAAGGAGTAAGACTGATTGGATGAGGATAGCAGGAAAGCAGAGGTTCAGAGGAACGAAAAGCATCTCCATTCGCTTATCTAAAATTTCTACCAATGATTTACATAAGTACCTCTATCCCTATTCTATTATTTATTATTCGAAAACACCATTATCAATTTATATCTGCCTAACTGAGATTTGCAAGGTGACCATAGCTTGCTTCATACCAACAATCTCCATGGGATTCGACCCTTACTCACGTAAGGTATTACTTGGACGACCCAGTGCACTTGCTGGTTAGTTGTATCGAAGTTGTGACAAATTATGAATGTGTAATCACGATTACGCGTACCAAGTTGCTCACGTGCCAGGAATAGTTTGAGCCTGGACATAACAATTTCGTGCACCAAGTTTTTGGTGCTGTTGCCGGGGATTGTTCGAGTTTGGACAACTGACGGCTCATCTTGTTGCTCAGATTAGGTAATTTTCTTTTCGTTTTGTTTTCAAAAATCTTTCAAAAATATTTTCAAAAATCTCTCATCTGTTTTCGAAAAAAAATAAAAATGTTTTCAAAAATTTTATTCAAGATTTTTAAGAATGAATTCTAGTGTTTCATGAAGCATGTGAAGCCTGGCTGGCTGTAAAGCCATGTCTAAATTTATTTGGACTGAGGCTTGCAATTTGTTATCAAGAGCAATATACTCTGGTGTTAAATGCTGAAGCTTGGCTGGCCATTGGCCATGTCTAGTGTTTTGGACTGAAGCTTTAGACTAATAATGCAAGATTCCTGGAATTTATATTAAAAATTTTGGAATCCTTATTTTCCCTTTTCAATAAATTTTCAAAAAAATCCAAAAAAATTAGAAAATCATAAAAATCAAAAATATTTTCTGTTTCTTGTTTGAATCTTGAGTCATATCATAAGTTTGGTGTCACTTGCATATGCATCTTGCATTTTTTCAAAAATATCATGCATTCAAGTGTTCTTCATGATCTTCAAGTGTTCTTGGTAAGTCTTCTTGTTTGATCTTGATGATTTTTTTTGTTTTGTGTCTTTTCATGTTTTTCATATGCATTCTTGAATTCTTAGTGTCTAAGCATTAAAGAATTCCAAGTTTGGTGTCTTGCATGTTTTCTTTGCATTAAAAGTTTTTCAAAATTGTGTCTATGATGTTCACCTTGACATTCATAGTGTTCTTGGTGTTCATCTTGACATTCATAGCATTCTTGCATGCATCACATGTTTTGATCTAAAAATTTCATGCATTGCATAATTTTCATGTTTTTCATAAAAATTCAAAAAAATCAAAAAAATATCTTCCTCTTTTCTCTCATCAAATTCGAAAATTTGAGTTGACTTTTTCAAAAATTTTTAAAATCAAATTGTTTCTCATGAGTCAAATCAAATTTTCAATTTGAAAATCTTATCTTTTTCAAAATCTTTTTCAAAAATCAAATCTTTTTCAAAATTCTTAGTTATTTTCGAAAATTCCAAAAATATTTTTCAAAAATATTTTTCTTATTTTTATACCAAATTTTCGAAAATAACAGTAGCAATTAATGTTTTGATTCAAAAATTTGAAGTTTGTTACTTGCTTGTTAAGAAAGATTCAAACTTTAAGTTCTAGAATCATATCTTGTGATTTCTTATGAATCAAGTCATTAATTGAGATTTTAAAAATCAAATCTTTTTCAAAACTAATTTCAATCATATCCTTTCAAAAATATCTTTTTATCTTTTTCAAAAATATCTTTTCAAAATATCTTTTCTAACTTCCTAACTTCTTATCTTTTCAAAATTTGTTTCAACTAACTAACTAACTTTTTGTTTGTTTCTTAACTTTTTCAAAACCACCTAACTAACTCTCTCTCTCTCTAATTTTCGAAAATATCTTCCCTCTTTTTCAAAAATTTCTTTTTTTTATTTAACTAATTATTCTTATTTTTATTTTTAATTTTAAAAAAAAAATTTCAAAAAAAATACTAACAATTTTCAAAAACCATTTTCGAAAATCACTAACTTTTTTTCAAAATAATTTTCGAAAATTATCCCTCCCCCATCTTATTCTATTTATTCATTCATATCCTAACATCTCATCTCACATCTCTGCCATCCTCACAGTTGTGTTTCTTCCATTATATTACATTCTTTGTCTCCCCCTCTTCTTCTACTCACACAGGGATCCCTATACTGTGGTATAAAGGATCTCTATTATTATTATTATTTTTCTGTGCCTTTTTCTTTGTCATATGAGCAAGAGCAAGGATAAGAACATTCTTGTGGAAGCGGATCCAGAACCTGAAAGGTCTCTGAAGAGAAAATTAAGAGAAGCTAAATTACAACAATCCAGAAATAACCTTTCAGAAATTTTCGAACAGGAAGAGGAGATGGCAGCCGAAAATAATAATAATGTAAGGAAGATGCTTGGTGACTTTACTGCACCTAATTCCAATTTACATGGAAGAAGCATCTCCATCCCTGCCATTGGAGCAAACAACTTTGAGCTAAAACCTCAATTAGTTTCTCTGATGCAGCAGAACTGCAAGTTTCATGGACTTCCATCTGAAGATCCTTTTCAGTTCTTAACTGAATTCTTGCAGATATGTGATACTGTTAAGACTAATGGAGTAGATCCTGAAGTCTACAGGCTCATGCTTTTCCCTTTTGCTGTAAGAGACAGAGCTAGATTATGGTTGGATTCTCAACCCAAAGACAGCCTGAACTCTTGGGATAAGCTGGTCACGGCTTTCTTAGCCAAGTACTTTCCTCCTCAAAAGCTGAGCAAGCTTAGAGCTGATGTTCAAACCTTCAGACAGAAAGAAGGTGAATCCCTCTATGAAGCTTAGGAAAGATACAAACAGTTGACCAAAAAGTGTCCTTCTGACATGCTTTCAGAATGGACCATCCTGGATATATTCTATGATGGTTTATCTGAGCTATCAAAAATGTCACTGGACACTTCTGCAGGTGGATCCATTCACCTAAAGAAAACGCCTGCAGAAGCTCAAGAACTCATTGACATGGTTGCTAATAACCAGTTCATGTACACTTCTGAAAGGAATCCTGTGAGCAATGGGACGCCTATGAAGAAAGGAGTTCTTGAAGTTGATACTCTGAATGCCATATTGGCTCAGAATAAAATATTGACTCAGCAAGTCAATATGATCTCTCAGAGTCTGCATGGAATGCAAGCTGCATCCAACAGTACTCAAGGGGCTTCTTATGCAGAGGAAGCTTATGATCCTGAGAACCCTACAATAGCAGAGGTGAATTACTTAGGTGAACCTTATGGAAACACCTATAACTCATCATGGAGAAATCATCCAAATTTCTCATGGAAGGATCAAAAGCCTCAACAAGGCTTTAATAATGGTGGAAGAAACAGGTTTAGCAATAGCAAGCCTTTTTCATCATCCACTCAGCAACAGACAGAGAACTCTGAACAAAATACTTCTAATTTAACAAACTTAGTCTCTGATCTATCTAAGGCCACTGTAAGTTTCATGAATGAAACAAGATCTTCCATTAGAAATCTGGAAGCACAAGTGGGCCAGCTGAGTAAAAGGATCACTGAAATCCCTCCTAGTACTCTCCCAAGCAATACAGAAGAGAACCCAAAAGGAGAGTGCAAGGCCATTGACATAAGCAAAATGGCCGAACCCAATGAGGGAGAGGAGGACGTGAATCCCAAGGAGGAAGACCTCCTGGGACGTCCAGTGGTCAATAAGGAGCTTCCCTCTGAGGAACCAAAGGACTCTGAGGCTCATCTAGAGACCATAGAGATTCCATTGAACCTCCTTATGCCCTTCATGAGCTCTGATGAGTATTCCTCTTCTGAAGAGAATGAGGATGTCACTGAAGAGCAAACTGCCAAGTTTCTTGGTGCAATCATGAAGCTAAATGCCAAATTATTTGGCATTGATACTTGGGAATTTGAACCTCCCTTGTTCATCAATGAACTAAGTGATCTGGATCAACTGACATTGCCTCAAAAGAGACAGGATCCTGGAAAGTTCATAATACCCTGTACCATAGGCACCATGATCTTTAAGGCTCTATGTGACCTTGGTTCAGGAATAAACCTCATACCCCTCTCTGTAATAGAGAAACTGAGAATCTATGGGGTGCAAGCTGCTAAAATCTCACTAGAGATGGCAGACAGCTCAAGAAAACAGGCATATAGACAAGTAGAGGACGTGTTAGTAAAGGTTGAAGGCCTTTACATCCCTGCTGATTTCATAGTCCTGGATACTGGAAAGGAAGAGGATGAATCCATCATCCTAGGAAGACCTTTCCTGGCCACAGCAAGAGCTGTGATTGATGTTGACAGAGGTGAACTAGTCCTTCAATGGAATGAGGACTCCCTTGTGTTTAAAACTCAAGGATCTCCCTCTGCAACCATGGAGAGGAAGCAGAAAAAACTTCTCTCAAAGCAGAGTCAACCAGAGCCCCCACAGTCAAACTCTAAGTTTGGTGTTGGGAGGCCACAACCAAACTCTAAGTTTGGTGTTGAACTCCCATATCCAAACTCTAAGTTTGGTGTTGGAGAGTCTCAACAAAGCTCTGCACATCTGTGAGGCTCCATGAGAGCCCACTGTCAAGCTATTGACATTAAAGAAGCGCGTGTTGGGAGGCAACCCAATGTTTATCTAATTCTTATTTTTATTGTTTTTCATATTTTCTTAGGTTCATGATCATGTGGAGTCACAGAATAAATATAAAAATTGAAAACGGAATCAAAAACAGCAGAAGAAAAATCACACCCTGGAGGAGCATCTGTCTGGCATTCAGCGCCAGAACAGAGCATGGTTCTGGCGCTGAACGCCCAAAATGGGCAACTTCTGGGCGCTGAACGCCAGAACAGGCATGGTTCTGGCGTTCAACGCCAGAAATGGCACACAAATGGGCGCTGAACGCCCAAAATGGCCACCAACCTGGCGCTGAACGCCCAGAGTTGGGTACAAAGGCATTTTTTACATGCCTAATGGGTGCTGGGATGTAATTCCTTGAACACCTCAGGATCTGTGGACCCCACAGGATCCACTCAGGATCTGTGGACCCCACAGGATCCCCACCTACTTCCACTCACTTCTTCTCACCACTCTCTTTCACACAACCCCATAAACACTCTTCCCCAAAAACCCTTCACCAATCACCTCAATCTCTCTTCCCCATCACCTCTTCACCACTCACATCCATCCACTCTTCCCCATAAACCTATCTCATAAACTCCACCTACCTTCAAAATTCAAAACCAATTTCCCACCCAAACCCACCCATATGGCCGAACCTTAACCCCCCTCCCTTCCCTATATAAAGACCTCCATTCTTCATCAAATTCACACAACACACCCCTCTACACTCCTCTTGGCCGAAACCACATCTCCCTCTCCCTCTCTATATTTCTTCTTCTTCTTCTTCTATTCTTTTGTTTATTGCTCGAGGGCGAGCAATATTCTAAGTTTGGTGTGGTAAAAGCATAAGCTTTTTGTTTTTCCATTACCATTGATGGCATCTAAGACCGGAGAATTCTCTAGAAAGGGGAAAGGGAAGACAAAAGCTTCCACATCCGAGTCATGGGAGATGAAAAGGTTCATCTCCAAAGCCCATCAAGACCACTTCTATGATGTTGTGGCCAAGAAGAAGGTGATCCCTGAGGTCCCTTTCAAACTCAAAAGAAATGAGTATCCAGAGATCCGACATGAAATTCAAAGAAGAGGGTGGGAAGTTCTAACAAATCCCATCCAACAAGTCGGCATCCTAATGGTTCAAGAGTTCTATGCCAATGCATGGATCACCAAGAACCATGATCAAAGTAGGAACCCGAATCCAAAGAACTATGTTACAATGGTTCGGGGGAAATACTTAGATTTTAGTCCGGAAAATGTGAGGTTGGCATTCAACTTGCCATACATGGAAGAGAACGCACGCCCCTACACAAGGAGAGTCAACTTTGATCAAAGGTTGGACCAAGTCCTTATGGACATATGTGTAGAAGGAGCTCAATGGAAGATTGACTCCAAAGGCAAGCCGGTTCAACTAAGAAGATTGGACCTCAAGCCTGTAGCTAGAGGATGGTTGGAGTTCATTCAATGCTCAATCATTCCCACTAGCAACCGGTCTGAAGTTACTATAGACCGGGCCATCATGATCCATAGCATCATGATTGGAGAAGAGGTGGAAGTTCATGAGATTATACCTCAAGAACTCTACAAGGTGGCTGACAAGTCTTCCACTATGGCAAGGTTAGCCTTTCCTCACCTCATTTGCCACCTATGCAATTCGGCTGGGATTGACATAGAGGGAGATATCCTCATCAAAGAGGACAAGCCCATCACTAAGAAAAAGATGGAGCAAGCAAGAGAGCCTACTCATGGAGCTCAAGAGGCGTATGAAGCTCATTACCATGAGATCCTTGAGATGCCTCAAATGCACTTTTCTCCACAAAACTATTGGGAGCAAATCAACACCTCCCTAGGAGAATTGAGTTCCAATATGGGACAACTAAGGGTGGAACATCAAGAGCACTCCATCATGCTTCATGAAATAAGAGAAGATCAAAAAGCAATGAGGGAGGAGCAACAAAGACAAGGAAGAGACATAGAAGAGCTCAAGGACATCATTGGTTCCTCAAGAAGGAAACGCCACCATCACTAAGGTGGATTCATTCCTTGCTCTTACTTTCTCTGTTTTTTGTTTTCTATGTTATGTGCTTATCTATGTTTGTGTCTTCATTACATGATCATTGGTAGTAGTAACTATGTCTTAAAGTTATGAATGTCCTATGAATCCATCACCTCTCTTAAATAAAAACTGTTTTAATTCAAAAGAACAAGAAGTACACGAGTTTCGAATTTATCGTTGAACTTAGTTTAATTATATTGATGTGGTGACAATGCTTCTTGTTTTCTGAATGTATGCTTGAATAGTGCATATGTCTTTTGAAGTTGTTGTTTAAGAATGTTAAATATGTTGGCTCTTGAAAGAATGATGACTAGGAGACATGTTATTTGATAATCTGAAAAATCATAAAAATGATTCTTGAAGCAAGAAAAAGCAGCAAAGAACAAAGCTTGCAGAAAAAAAAAATATAGGCGAAAAAAAAAATTAGAAAGAAAAAGAAAAAAGCAAGCAGAAAAAGCCAAAAGCTCTTAAAACCAAGAGGCAAGAGCAAAAAGCCAATAACCCTTAAAACCAAAAGGCAAGGGCAAACAAAAAGGATCCCAAGGCTTTGAGCATCAGTGGATAGGAGGGCCTAAAGGAATAAAATCCTGGTCTAAGCGGCTAAACCAAGCTGTCCCTAACCATGTGCTTGTGGCGTGTAGGTGTCAAGTGAAAACTTGAGACTGAGCGGTTAAAGTCAAGGTCCAAAGCAAAAAAAGAGTGTGCTTAAGAACCCTGGACACCTCTAATTGGGGACTTTAGCAAAGCTGAGTCACAATCTGAAAAGGTTCACCCAATTATGTGTCTGTGGCATTTATGTATCCGGTGGTAATACTGGAAAACAAAGTGCTTAAGGCCACGGCCAAGACTCATAAAAAAAGCTGTGTTCAAGAATCATCATACTGAACTAGGAGAGTCAATAACACTATTCGAAATTTGAAGTTCCTATAGATGCCAATCATTCTGAACCTCCATGGATAAAGTGAGATGCCAAAACTATTCAAGAGGCAAAAAGCTATAAGTACCGCTCATATGATTGAAGCTCTGTTTCATTGATAGTTTGGAATTTATAGTATATTCTCTTCTTTTTATCCTATTTGATTTTCAGTTGCTTGGGGACAAGCAACAATTTAAGTTTGGTGTTGTGATGAGCGGATAATTTATACGCTTTTTGACATTGTTTTTAGTACGTTTTTAGTAGCATCTAGTTACTTTTAGGGATGTTTTCATTAGTTTTTATGTTAAATTAACATTTCTGGACTTTACTATGAGTTTGTGTGTTTTTCTGTGATTTCAGGTAATTTCTGGCTGAAATTGAGGGACTTGAGCAGAAATCAGATTCAGAGGTTGAAAAAGGACTGCTGATGCTGTTGGATTCTGACCTCCCTGCACTCAAAGTGGATTTTCTGGAGCTACAGAACTCGAAATGGCGCGCTTCCAATTGCGTTGGAAAGTAGACATCCAGCGCTTTCCAGAAATATATAATAGTCCATACTTTGGCCAAGAATAGATGACGTAAACTGGCGTTCAACGCCAGCTTTCTACCCAAATCTGGCGTCCAACGCCAGAAAAGGAGCCAAAACCAGAGTTGAACGCCCAAACTGGCACAAAAGCTGGCGTTCAACTCCAAGAAGGACCTCTACACGTGCAACACTCAGGCTCAGCCCAAACACACACCAAGTGGGCCCAGGAAGTGGATTTATACGTCAATTACTTACTCATGTAAACCCTAGTAGCTAGTTTATTATAAATAGGACCTTTTACTATTGTATTAGGCATCTTTTGATCATCTTAGGATCTTAGGATCATCTTTGAACGCATTGTTCTTAGACTTTGGGGGCTGGCCATCTCGGCCATGCCTGGACCTTCCCTTATGTATTTTCAACGGTAGAGTTTCTACACTCCATAGATTAAGGTGTGGAGCTCTGCTGTTCCTCAAAGATTAATGCAAAGTACTACTATTTTCTATTCAATTCTTCTTATTTCGCTTCTAAGATATCCATTCGCACCCAAGAACGTGATGAAGGTGATGATTATGTGTGACGCTCATCATCCTTCTCCCTTATGAACGCGTGCCTGACAAACACTTCTGTTCTACATGAAATAAGCTAGAATGAATATCTCTTAGATATTCTAACCAGAATCTTCGTGGCGTAAGCTAGAATGATGGCGGCATTCAAGAGAATCCGGAAAGTCTAAACCTTGTCTGTGGTATTCTGAGTAGGATTCAATGATTGAATGACTGTGACGAGCTCCTAACTCGCGATTGCAGGGCGTTAGTGACAGATGCAAAAGGATAGTAAATCCTATTCCAGCATGATCGAGAACCGACAGATGAATAGCCGTGCCGTGACAGGGTGCGTGAGCATATTATTCACTGAGAGGATAAGATGAAGCCATTGACAAGGGTGATGCCTCCAGACGATTAGCCGTGCCGTGACAGGGCATTGGATCATTTTCCCGTGAGATGACCGAAAGTAGCCATTGACAGTGGTGATGTATCACATAAAGCCAGCCATGGAAAGGAGTAAGACTGATTGGATGAGGATAGCAGGAAAGCAGAGGTTCAGAGGAACGAAAAGCATCTCCATTCGCTTATCTGAAATTTCTACCAATGATTTACATAAGTACCTCTATCCCTATTCTATTATTTATTATTCGAAAACACCATTATCAATTTATATCTGCCTAACTGATATTTGCAAGGTGACCATAGCTTGCTTCATACCAACAATCTCCGTGGGATTCGACCCTTACCCACGTAAAGTATTACTTGGACGACCCAGTGCACTTGCTGGTTAGTTGTATCGAAGTTGTGACAAATTATGAATGTGTAATCACGATTACGCGTACCAAGTTGCTCACGTGCCAGGAATAGTTTGAGCCTGGACATCACAATTTTGTGCACCAGAACTCTTACTATGATGGAGAGAAACTTCAATGCTGGGGCTTTCATCGACTCCCAACTGATCCCCGGCACAAAAGATCACTTCCTCGGCACCGAATAGGCGGGGCAGGCGAGGTGGATGAACCGCACGCTTCTTTGGGGAGCTGTGATAGCTCGGAAGGCCGAGTTCGAGTTGTCGGGAATGCATCACTACGAAGAAAGCTTGAATCTGCTGCCACGGCCAACAATGAATTCAAAGTTCAAGTCGAATTGCTTCAGGAGCAGCTGTCCGAGGCGGGGGAAAAACTCAAGGTTGCCGAGGAGAAAACTGTGTCTGCCGAGGAAAAGATGAAAGCCTCTGATGAGACCGTGTCCCGTTTAACCGAGCGGGAGATGACTCTAGAGAGCCAGTTTAATGCCACGCAAGGTCGGGTGGTGGCTTTGGAGAAAGAACGTGACGAGGCCGTCTCGTTGGCTAAGGCTGTTCAAGCCGAGGTTGAGGAGCTTAAGAAGAAACATAAGGCGACTAGAGAGCAGAGAAAGAACGCGATCTTCATGACTGAGGAGGCCCTTAAGGCCCAGGTGAAGATCGTGGCTCCCGACTTTGACACATCAGCGATCGGAGTTTTCAAGACGATCAAGGATGGCAAGATTGTTGACATGCCGAAGAAATGAGCTCTTGTGCCTTATGTTTTTGTATGGATTTGTGGTTTTTGTTGTAGAACTTGTTTATATTGTTATACTTAAAAAGTCCCTTGGTCGGCTTATTGTTATCGTAGTCTTTCCCTCTGGTAGTGTTTTTACTTCGTCGTGTTACCGTTTGTTGGTGTGAGCTTTGCGCTCGTGTTTGTTTACCGTTGTGTTGGTAGTTCGGCGGAGCCAGGTCATGGCCTTTTGTTATCGTCGTAGCCATTTGTAATGGCTTTGGTTTAGGTGGCCCCCGGGGTGATCAGTCCCAGGGTGCCGTATTGTGGTTCCGTTTAACGCATCGTGGAACTTGTTGTCGTGTGATGTGTAAGTAGGAAAAAGAATAATAGAAATAAATTTGGTAGAAATGACAAGTAAAGATTAATCGGTAATTAAGCAAGTCTGTTACCATGGCAGATACAAAGGTAAGTGATTAATTTCGTTAGATTGCCTGGCCGGCGTGCTTGATCTAGGGGTAAAACCTTCTCAGGTTGTCCGCATTCCAAGTTCTCGAGACCTCCCTTCCATCGAGCTTTTCCAATTTGTAGGCGCCTTTGCCAATCACTTCTTTGACCCTGTAGGGGCCTTCCCAGTTTGCCGCCAGTTTGCCTTCTCCCTGGGCCGGTAGGCCGATGTCATTGCGTCGTAGGACGAGGTCGTTCTGCTCAAATTCCCTCTTGAGCACTTTGGTGTTGTAGCGCAGGGCCATTCTTTGCTTTAGTGCTACTTCTGACAGGTGGGCCTTCTCCCTGGTCTCATCTACTAGGTCCTTCTCTACAGCTTCTTCCACCCCCTTGAAAAGTAACCGTGGACTTGGCTCGCTGATCTCTACAGGTATCATTGCGTCTACCCTGTATGTCAGGCGGAAAGGGGTTTCTCCCGTGGCGGACTGCTCGGTTGTACGCTAGGACCAGAGGACAGAGGCGAGCTCATCAGCCCATGCTCCTTTCTTGTTGTCTAGCCGCTTCTTCAGGCCCAGCAAGATGACCTTATTTGCGGATTCGACTTGTCTGTTTGTCTGGGGATGCTCTACTGAGGAGAATTTCTGTTTGATGCCCAAGCCGACGAGGAACTCTACAAAATTCTTATCGGTGAACTGCGTCCCGTTGTCTGAGATGACGACTTCCAGGATGCCGAACCGAGTTATCACTTGCCTCCACATGAACTTTATACAATTGGATGAGGAGATAGTGGCCAGTGGCTCGGCCTCTATCCATTTGGTGTAATAGTCGACGGCGACTATGAGATATTTGACTTGCCCTGGACCAATCGGGAAAGGTCCTAAGAGGTCAACTCCTCACTGTGCGAAGGGTCGGGAGGATGTCATCAGGCTCAGCTCAGTGGCCGGTGCTCTGTGGAAGTTAGCGTTCTCTTGGCACTTCATGCATTTTTTTCACGAACTCCTTGGAGTCTTCCATCATCGACGACCAGTAGTATCCAGCTCGGATGAGCTTCCTTGCTAGGGCTTTGCCCCCGATGTGGTGACCACAGCACCCCTCGTGGATTTCTCTGAGCACGTAGTCCGTCTGGTCGGGGTGTAGGCACTTCAGCAGAGGTTGACTAAGTCTCTTTTTGAATAGTGGACCCTGTATGACCGTGTACTTGGCAGCCTCCCTTCTTATCGTTTTAGCTTCCTTCTCGCCTCCAGGGAGTTTGCCGTTTTGCAAGAAATCGGTGATGGAGTTCATCCAGGAGGGGCTTATCTCGGTCAGGTGGAGGGCAACCACTGGTTCTCTCGTGATGCCTTGAATGAGGGAGCGGTTGCCGATTCCAGGTTTTGTGCTCGCTAGCTTGGATAGGAGGTCTGCCCGTGTGTTCCTCTCCCTTGGAACGTGTTGGACCGTGACCTCCTCAAACTGTTTGCTCAGTTCTTTAACCCTCTCTAAGTACTTATGTAATAGCGAATCTCTAGCTTGGTAGCTTCCATTCACTTGCGACGTGACGATCTGTGAGTCGTTGCATACTTCTAGCCTCGTAGCCCCGACTTCCCGGGCTAAAATCAAGCCGCCTAGGAGGGCTTCGTACTCTGCTTGGTTGTTTGACACTGGAAACTCGAACTTGACCGATTGCTCGTAGATGACCCCAGTTGGGCTCTCTAAGATGATTCTGGTGCCCCCGGACATCTGGTTGGAAGCTCCGTCAACATGGAGCTTCCACAGTGTGCCCGTGTCCTCGGTTGGGTCTCTGGTTACTTCCACCAGGAAGTATGCCATTGCTTGCGCCTTAATTGCATGTCGAGGCTCGTACCTTAAATCATATTGGGACAGCTCGATGGCCCAGGTCATCATCCTTCCCGCTAGGTCGGGTTTTTAGAGCACTTGACGAATTCCCTGGTCCGTTCTTACGACCACTTGGTGACCTTGGAAGTATTGTCGTAGCCTGCGGGAAGAGGTTAGGAGCGCTAGTGCTAGTTTCTCTAACTTGCTATACCTAAGTTCTGCTCCTTGCAGCACTTTACTCACAAAGTAAATTGTTTGTTGGGCTTTCGCTTCTTCCCGCACCAAGACCGCCGCCAGTGCTTCCTCCGTTACAGCCAGGTACAGGTAGAGTGGTTCTCCAACCACAGGTTTACCGGGCACAGACAGTGTTGCCAGTATATTTTTGAAATGGTTGAACGCTTCCTCGCATGCCGGGGTCCATTCAAATGCTATACCCTTTCTCATTAGGTTGAAGAAAGATAGGGCTTTTGCAGCCGACGCCCCGAGGAAGCGAGATAGCGCGGTGAGCCTTCCCGCCAGTCTCTGGACGTCCTTGACACAGCCTGGGCTCTTCATTTGGAGTATTGCTTGGCATTTTTTAGGATTGGCTTCCACCCCCTTTGGGTTATCATGAATCCTAGGAACTTTCCGGCCTCCATGGCAAAGGCACACTTGAGAGGGTTGAGCCTCATGCTGTGTCGTCGGAGAGCCGTGAATACGCTTTCCAGGTCGCTCAGAAGGTCTTCGGGTCGGGTGGTCTTAGCAAGGATGTCGTCCACGTACTCTTCCACCGTTTTACCAATGATATCGCCGAATATCTTGTTCATCAACCTCTGGTATATGGCCCCTGCGTTCTTTAGGCCGAAGGGCATTACCTTGTAGTAATAGATTCCTCTTGGCGTTATGAACGCCATTTTTTCCTCGCCTGGCCGGTGCATCGGTATCTGATTATATCCGGAATAGGCATCCATAAAGCTCAGATACCGGTACCCCGCTGCCGCGTCGACGAGTTCATCAATGTTGGGTAGGGGGTAGCAATCCTTGGGGCATGCCTTGTTGAGATCAGAATAATCCATGCACATCCTCCATTTCCCATTATGCTTTCTTACTAAGACTACGTTTGACAGCCAGGTCGAGTAATCAAGTTCCCGGATGAATCCTGCTTCGAGAAGGCTGGTTGTCTGCTTGGCCACCTCTTCTGCTCTCTCCTGTGACATCTTCCTCCTCCTCTGGGCCACCGGTCTGGCTTCTGGCTTGACGGCCAAATGGTGCGACATGAGTTGGGGGTCTATCCCCGGCATGTTGGCCGGTGTCCAGGCAAATAGGTCACCATTAGCCCTGATCATTTCTATCAAAGGTTCTTTCAGCTCGTGGGGGAGGTTTCTGTTCATGAAGGTGAACTTCTCCTCAGTGTCGCTGACTCTAAACTTCTCCAGACTCCCTTCTAGTTCGGGTCTCGGCTTGTCGTTGACTCTGGCATCCAAGTCGGCGAGGAACACTCCTGACGCTTCTTTGGATTTCTTTGTCAACGAGAGACTGGCATTGTCGCAAGCGACTGTCGTTTCCAGGTCTCCCCTTACAGACCCTACTGATCCTTCTTCAGTTATGAACTTCATTATCAGCATCCTTGTGCTGATGATCGCCCCTAGGTTGTTGATGGTCTTCCTCCCTAGGATGATGTTGTAAGTCGTGGAGTCTCGTAGGATCACAAATTCTGCCATTACCGTTCTTCTACCTTGGCCCTGTCCCACGGAGCTCGGCAGGGAGATTATCCCGTCCGGTTTGATGAAGTGGTCTCTTAGCCCTACAACGCCGTGTTGGTGAGTCTTTAAGTCGGTGTCCCTTAGACCCAAGGCGTCGAATACATTGCGGAACATGATGTTCGAGTCTACCCCCGTATCAACAAGGATCCGCTTGATGAGGCTGGTTCCCACTCTGGCCGTAATGACCATGGGAGGGCTTTCCGCGACCTCGTCGAACCATTGGTTCTCCGGGCCGAATGAGATGGATGGAAGTTTCTTGGGGTTTCGCGCAGAGGGTGTGGAAACCACCAGGACTTTGGCATCTTTCTTATGTGCCGACTTGGACCTAGGCGCCGCGTTTCTTGCCGTTACCACGTTCAAATGGTGAGGCCGTGGTCGTTGTCCTCCGGTTCTTGGCGTCGCTTTGCCGCCCGGGTCTTGTCTTCGCCCTCATGGTCGCGGTTCCGTCTCCTCAGCTCCCTAATGAGGTGGGAGAATTTGGCTAGCTTTCCATCCCTGATCGCTTGCTCCAGAGCGTCCTTTAGGTCGAAACAGTCCTGTGTCTTGTGCCCATAGCCCTTGTGGTAGTCACAGTAGAGGCTCCGGTTTCTCCTTGTTCGCTCCTTCAGTGGTCGGGGCTTTGACAAGATCCCCTTCTCGGTAATTTGTTGGTAAACTTCCATGATTGGTGTGATGAGGGGAGTGTAATTAGTGAACTTCCCAACCCGAGGAAACGGCCTAGGTGCCTTGCTCGGACCGCCGTCCCTGGCATGTTCCTTCTATCTTTCTCCGCTCCCGTGGTGTCGGTCTTGATTGTAAGAGGGCTGCCGTTTGTTGGCAGCCACGACTTGGCTGACTTTCTCATCGTTGATGTACTCCCTGGCTACACATTGGATCTCCTGAATTGTCCACACCGGCTTCGTGGTGAGGTGCTTTCTGAAGTCCTCATTTAGAAGTCCGTTCGTCAGGCACAAGCTTGCAACCGAATCCGTCAGTCCGTCGATCTCCAAGCACTCATCGTTGAATCGGTCTAGGTATTTCCTGGTCGGCTCGCCGGATCTCTGGGTCACTCCGAGTAGATTGATGGGGTGCTTTGCCTTCGCGATCCTGGTTGTGAATTGGGCTAGGAAGGCACGGCTGATGTCCGAGAACCTGGTCACCGATCCCTGCGGGAGGTTATTGAACCACCGTATCGTAGGTCCTGCTAGGGTGACCGGGAAGGCGCGGCACCTTAACTCATCACCCACTCCCTCCAGGCTCATTCTGGCTTCGAATGCCGTAAGGTGCTCCTGCGGGTCCTCGGTTCCATCATACCTCATGTCCGTTGGCTTGTCAAAGTGTTTTGGCAGCCGGACCTCGAGGATAGAACGATGGAATGGGGTTGTGCCCATTATCACTGGTCCCCGCGTTCTGGTTGTTCTTCCCTCGTCGTCCTCCCGACGAGCGTCCTCATGGTCTCGCTCTGTGGTACGTCTGTCGCGCCTGGCATATATGAGGGGGTCATTGCGCCTTCTTGCCCGTGCTCCCTCCCTGGCGTTCTCGGGCTCATATTCTGGGCTAGTTGTTCGTCGAGATCGGCTTCTCAAGACAGATCGAGAGTAGCTCGATTCGGGAGTTTGTTGACGATGTTCTCGATCTGCCAGCCGGCGCTCTAGGTCTTGCATTCTGTGGCATAATTCTTGCATTATTCTGGCGCTGTTGTTGCCAGTTCCCCGAAGGGTCGCCTTTCGGGAGATCGAGTGGTTCGTCGTGGAGGGGAACTCGTGTGTGGCCGGGGAGGGGCCGCAGAGGCTTCCCCTCTACGCTCGGTTTCACGGCCTGCTCCTCCTGGGCCCAGTATAACTTCCATTCAGGCGATTACGTCCCCACAAACGGCGCCAATGTTCGGTAGGTCAGGTACCGGACGGTTCGGGTTGGTACTTCGGTTAATGAGAGAGGAATCACCTGATTCCGGGTTGCTAGGTTGGAGGGAGTGCAGCCGACGTCCCGAGCTCTTCGTGTGGAGAGCGGGGTGTCACCTGCAAAGACACTCCGACGCTCTAGTCAGTAAAATACGCAGGTGAAAAAGGGTGAGTGGCATGTGACGTACCCTGGGGGAAGGGCAGGACCTTCTCCATATATACCATGTCAGAGGTGGGCCCATCAAGGACAGGCCCACCTTCCTTGATGCCTCCTTCTCACAGCTGTAGCATAGCTGTCAAGGACGCGTGTCCGGGTCGGCGACTGAGCGTCTCGCTCCAGACCGTCCGGGTCAGGTGGTGCTCGGGTCGGGCCGGTCTGCTAGTGGTTTGGGTCAGGCCGTAACAGATCTTTATAGTTCATAATTATAAATCTGGTCTTAATGGTAATACGAAAAGAGATGGATTAATAATTATTAAATATGATTTTACTTTATTTCTTTTAAAAAAATGTTATTTGTTTTAAAAAATCTAATCTTTATTCAATTTTTAAAAAAAATTATTATTATTTAACAAATTTAAATACTCATTTTTACGTATTAATTATTTAAAAAATTAAAAAAATTATTTATTTTTATTTTCTCTTTCCTCTAAAAACTAAATTGCGAAATTGTTACTCAGGTTGTAAAATTTGTTGTTCGTTCTCTCCCTGGCAATGGCGCCAACAAACTGGTACACAATACCATGGTCCAAACATAACTTCACAACTTCGCACAACTAACCAGCAAGTGCACTGGGTCGTCCAAGTAATAAAACCTTACGTGAGTAAGGGTCGATCCCACGGAGATTGTTGGTATGAAGCAAGCTATGGCCATCTTGTAAATCTCAGTCAGGCGGATATCAAATGGTTATAGTATTTTCGAATAATAATAATAAATAAACAGAAAATAAAGATAAAGATACTTATGTATATCATTGGTGAGAATTTCAGATAAGCGTATAGAGATGCTTTCGTTCCTCTGAATCTCTGCTTTCCCGCTGTCTTCATCCAATCAGTCTTACTCCTTTCCATGGCAACCTTTCTGTAAGGGCATCACCGTTGTCAATGGCTACATCCCATCCTCTCTGTGAAAATGGTCCAAATTCTCTGTCACGGCATGGCTAATCATCTGGAGGTTCTCGATCATACTGGAATAGGATTTACTATCCTTTTGCGTCTGTCACTACGCCCAGCACTCGCGAGTTTGAAGTTCGTCACAGCCATCCCTTCCCAGATCCTACTCGGAATACCACAGACAAGGTTTAGACTTTCTGGATCTCAGGAATGGCCATCCATGGGTTCTAACTTATACCACGAAGATACTAATAACTCGGACTCGGTCCCCTGTATTAGATATCTAAGAGATACTCATTCTAGCTTATTTGCATGTAGAACGGAAGTGTTTGTCAGGCACGCGTTCATAAGTGAGAATGATGATGAGCATCACATAATCATCACATTCATCATGTTCTTGGGAACGAATGGATATCTTAGAAGCGGAATAAGTTGAATTGAATGGAAAAACAGTAGTACTTTGCATTAAATCATGAGGAACAGCAGAGCTCCACACCTTAATCTATGGAGTGCAGAAACTCTAACGTTGAAAAATACATAAGTGAAAGGTTCAGGCATGGCCGAATGGCCAGCCCCCAAACGTGATCAATATGATCCGAAGATTGAACTAAAAATCATAAGATGTTTAATACAATAGTAAAAAGTCCTATTTATACTAAACTAGCTACTAGGGTTTACAGAAGTAAGTAATTGATGCATAAATCCACTTCCGGCGCCCACTTGGTGTGTGCTTGGGCTGAGCTTGAAGTTTACACGTGCAGAGGCTTCTTTTGGAGTTGAACACCAAGTTGTAACGTGTTTTTGGCGTTCAACTCTGGTTCGTGACGTGTTTCTGGCGTTTAACTCCAGACTGCAGCGTAGAACTGGCGTTCAACACCCTTTTGCGTCGTCTAAACTCGGCCAAAGTATGGACTATTATATATCGCTGGAAAGCCCTGGATGTCTAGTTTCCAACGCAACTGGAAGCGCGCCATTTTGAGTTATGTAGCTCCAGAAAATCCACTTTGAATGCAGGAAGGTCAGAATCCAACAGCATCAGCAGTCCTTCTTCAACCTCTGAATCTGATTTTTGCTCAGGTCCCTCAATTTCAGCCAGAAAATACCTGAAATCACAGAAAAACACAAAAACTCATAGTAAAGTCTAGAAATGTAAATTTAACATAAAAACTAATAAAAACATCTCTAAAAGTAACTAGATCCTACTAAAAACATACTAAAAATAATGCCAAAAAGCGTATAAATTATTCGCTCATCACAACACCAAACTTAAATTGTTGCTTGTCCCCAAGCAACTGAAAATCAAATAGGATAAAAAGAAGAGAATATACTATAAATTCCAAAATATCAATGAAAAACATAGCTCCAATCAGATGAGCAGGACTTGTAGCTTTTTGCCTCTTGAATAGTTTTGGCATCTCATTTTATCCATTGAAGTTCAGAATGATTGGCATCTATAGGAACTCAGAGTTCAGATAGTGTTATTGATTCTCCTAGTTCAGTATGTTAATTCTTGAACACAGCTACTTTATGAGTCTTGGTCGTGGCCCTAAGCACTTTGTTTTCCAGTATTACCACCGGATACATAAATGCCACAGACACATAATTGGGTGAACCTTTTCAAATTGTGACTCAGCTTTGCTAAAGTCCCCAATTAGAGGTGTCCAGGGTTCTTAAGCACACTCTTCTTTTGCTTTGGACCTTGACTTTAACCGCTCAGTCTCAAGTTTTCACTTGGCACCTTCACGCCACAAGCACATGGTTAGGGACAGCTTGGTTTAGCCACTTAGGCCAAGATTTTATTCCTTTAGGCCCTCCTATCCACTGATGCTCAAAGCCTCGGGATCCTTTTTATTTACCCTTGCCTTTTGGTTTTAAGGGTTATTGGCTTTTTGCTCTTGCTTTTTGGTTTTAAGAGCTTTTGGCTTTTTTTGCTTGCTTTTTCTTTTTCTATTTTTTTCTTTTTTTTGCCATTTTTTTCTGCAAGCTTTGTATTCACTGCTTTTTCTTGCTTCAAGAATCATTTTTATGATTTTTCAAATTATCAAATAACATGTCTCCTTGTCATCATTCTTTCAAGAGCCAACATATTTAACATTCTAAAACACCAACTTCAAAAGACATATGCATTGTTCAAGCATTCATTCAGAAAACAAAAAGTATTGTCTCCACATCAATATAATTAAACTAAGTTCAAGGATAAATTCGAAACTCATGTACTTCTTGTTCTTTTGAATTAAAAACATTTTTCATTTAAGAGAGGTGATGGATTCATAGGACATTCATAACTTTAAGACAAAGTTGCTAAATACTAATGATCATGTAATAAGACACTAATATAGATAAGCACTTAACATAAAGAAAATGAAAAACAGAAAAATTGAGAACAAGGAATGAGTCCACCTTAGTGATGGTGGCGTTTTCTTCTTGAGGAACCAATGATGTCCTTGAGCTCTTCTATGTCTCTTCCTTGTCTTTGTTGCTCCTCCCTCATAGCTCTTTGATCTTCTCTAATTTCATGGAGGATGATTGAGTGCTCTTGATGTTCCACCCTTAGTTATCCCATGTTGGAACTCAGTTCTCCTAGGGAGGTGTTGATTTGCTCCCAAAAGTTCTGTGGAGGAAAGTGCATCCCTTGAGGCATCTCAGGGATTTCTTGGTGATGAGCTTCTTTATGCGTCTCTTGAGATCCATGAATAGGCTCTCTTGTTTGCTCCATCCTTTTCTTAGTGATGGGCTTGTCCTCATCAATGAGGATATCTCCCTCTATGTCAATCCCAGCCGAATCGCATAGATGGAAAATGAGGTGAGGAAATGCTAACCTTGTCACAGTGGAGGTCTTGTCAGCCACCTTGTAGAGTTCTTGAGGTATAATCTCATGAACCTCCACCTCTTCTCCAATCATGATGCTATGGATCATGATGGCCCGGTCTATAGTAACTTCAGACCCGTTGCTAGTGGGAATGATTGAGCGTTGAATGAACTCCAACCATCCTCTAGCTATAGGCTTAAGGTCCAGTCTTCTCAGTTGAACCGGTTTGCCTTTTGAGTCAATCTTCCATTGAGCTCCTTCCACACATATGTCCATGAGGACTTGGTCCAACCTTTGATCAAAGTTGACTCTCCTTGTATAGGAGCGTGTGTTCTCTTCCATCATTGGTAAGTTGAACGCCAACCTCACATTTTCCGGACTAAAATCTAAGTAATTCCCCCGAACCATGGTGAGATAATTCTTTGGGTTCGGGTTCTTACTTTGATCATGATTCCTAGTGATCCATGCATTAGCATAGAACTCTTGAACCATTAGAATTCTGACTTGTTGGATGGGGTTTGTTAGAACTTCCCAACCTCTTCTATGGATCTCATGTCGGATCTCCGAATACTCATTTTTCTTGAGTTTGAAAAGGACCTCGGGGATCACCTTCTTCTTGGCCACAACATCATAGAAGTCGTCTTGATGGGCTTTGGAGATGAATCTTTCCATCTCCCATGACTCAGAGGTGGAAGCTTTTGTCTTTCCTTTCCCTTTTCTAGAGGATTCTCCGGTCTTAGGTGCCATGAATGGTAATGGAAAAACAAAAAGCTTATGCTTTTACCACACCAAAATTAGAATATTGCTCGCCCTCGAGCAAGAGAAGAAAGAAGAGATGAAAAAGAAGAAGAAATAGAGGAGAGGGAGAGAGGTTAGTGTTTCGGCCAAGAAGGGGAAGAGAGGGTTGTGTTGTGTGAAAATGAAGAAGAATGGAGGGGTTTATATAGTGGAGGGAGAGGGGTTAGGTTCGGCCATTTAGGGTGGGTTTGGGTGGGAAAGTGATTTTGAATTTTGAAGGTAGGTGGGGTTTATGAGGTAGGTTTATGGGGAAGAGTAGATGGATGTGAGTGGTGAAGGGGTAGTAGGGAAGAGAGCTTGATGTGATTGGTGAAGGGTTTCGGGGAAAGGTGTTTATTGGGAAGAGAGGATGAACATTGAGAAGAGGGAAGAGTATGAGTGGAGGTAGATGGAGATCCTGTGGGGTCCACAGATGCTGAGATGATTCTGTGGGGTCCACAGATCCTGAGGTGTCAAGGATTTACATCCCTGCACCAATTAGGCATGTAAAATGCCTTTGCATGCAATTCTGGCGTTTAAACGCCGAATTGATGCTTGTTCTGGGCGTTCAGCGCCCAGATGCAGCATGTTTCTGGCGTTGAATGCCAGTTCTATGCTTGTTTCTGGCGTTCAGCGCCAGCTTTCCTCAGTGTGCATTCCTGGCATCTGAACACCAGGATGCTCCTTGTTTTGGGCGTTCAACGCCAGATCCATGCTCTGTTCTGGCGTTGAATGCCAGCCAGATGCTCCTTACTGGCGTTTAAACGCCAGTAAGCTCTTCCTCCACGGTGTGATTTTTCTTCTGCTGTTTCTGATTCTGTTTTTGATTTTTCTAATTATTTTGTGACTCCACATGATCATGAACCTAATAAAACATGAAAGAACAATAAAATTAGATAAATAAATATTGGGTTGCCTCCCAACAAGCGCTTCTTTAATGTCAATAGCTTGACAGTGGGCTCTCATGGAGCCACACAGGTGATCAGGTCAATTTTATAGACTCCCAACACCAAACTTAGAGTTTGGATATGGGAGTTCAACACCAAACTTAGAGTTTGGCTGAGGCCTCCCAACACCAAACTTAGAGTTTGACTGTGGGGCTTTAGTTGACTCTGTACTGAGAGAAGCTTACTGTGCCTCTTTTCCATGTTTACAGAAGGATGTCCTTGAGTTTTAAACAGAAGGGAATCCTCATTCAATTGAAGGACTAGTTCACCTCTATCAACATCAATCACAACTCTTGCTGTGGCTAGGAAGGGTCTTTTAAGGATGATGGATTCATCCTCATCCTTCCCAGTATCTAGGATTATGAAATCAGCAGGGATGTAAAGGCCTTCAACCTTTACTAATATGTTCTCTACTTGTCCATAAGCCTGTTTTCTGGAATTGTCTGCCATCTCTAATGATATTTTAGCAGCTTGTACCTCAAAGATTCCCAGTTTCTCCATTATAGAGAGTGGCATGAGGTTTATTCCTGACCCAAGGTCACATAGAGCCTTCTCAAAGGTAATGGTGCCTATGGTAGAAGGTATTAGGAACTTTCCAGGATCCTGTTTCTTCTGAGGCAATCTCAGTTGATCCAATACATTTAGTTCATTGGTGAACAGGGGAGGTTTATCTCCCCAAGTCTCTTTACCAAATAAATTGGCATTCAGCTTCATGATTGCACCAAGGAACTTGGCAACTTGCTCTTCAGTAACATCCTCATTCTCTTCAGAAGAGGAATACTCATCAGAGCTCATGAAGGGCGTAAGGAGGTTTAATGGAATCTCTATGGTCTCTAGATGAGCCTCAGAGTCCTTTTGTTCCTCAAAGGAAAACTCCTTATTAATCACTGGACATCCCAGGAGGTCTTCCTCTTTGGGATTCACGTCCTCTCCTACCTTCTTGGATTCGGCCATGATGGTTATATCAATGGCCTTGCACTCTCCTTTTGGATTTTCTTTTGTATTGCTTGGGAGAGCACTAGGAGGGGTTTCAGTGATCTTCTTACTCAGCTGGCCCACTTGTGCCTCCAAATTTCTAATGGAGGACCTTGTTTCATTCATGAAACTCAGAGTGGCCTTAGATAGATCAGAGACTAAGTTTGCTAAATTAGAGGTATTTTGTTCAGAGTTCTCTGTCTGTTGCTGAGTAGATGATGGAAAAAGCTTGCTATTGCTAAACCTGTTTCTTCCACCATTATTAAAGCCTTGTTGAGGCTTTTGTTGATCCTTCCATGAGAGATTTGGGTGATTTCTCCATGAGGGATTATAGGTGTTTTCATAGGGTTCACCCATGTAATTCACCTCTGCTATTGCAGGGTTCTCAGGATCATAAGCTTCTTCTTCAGAAGATGCCTCTTGAGAACTGTTGGATGCAGCTTGCATTCCATTCAGACTCTGAGAAATCATATTGACTTGCTGAGTCAATATTTTATTCTGAGCCAATATGGCATTCAGAGTATCCATTTCAAGAACTCCCTTCTTCTGAGGCGTCCCATTACTCACAGGATTCCTCTCATAAGTGTACATGAACAGGTTATTAGCAACCATGTCAATGAGTTCTTGAGCTTCTGCAGGCGTTTTCTTTAGGTGAATGGATCCACCTGCAGAAGTATCCAATGACATCTTAGCTAATTCAGACAGACCATCATAGAATATATCCAGGATGGTCCATTCTGAAAGCATGTCAGAAGGACACTTTTTGGTCAGTTGCTTGTATCTCTCCCAAGCTTCATAGAGGGATTCACCTTCTTTCTGTCTGAAGGTTTGAACATCCACAATAAGCTTACTAAGCTTTTGAGGAGGAAAGAACTTGGCTAAGAAAGCTTTGACCAGCTTATCCCAAGAGTTCAGGCTATCCTTAGGTTGAGAGTCCAACCATATTCTAACTCTGTCTCTTACAGCAAAAGGGAAAAGCATGAGCCTGTAGACTTCAGGATCTACTCCATTAGTCTTAACAGTATCACAGATCTGCAAAAATTCAGTTAAGAACTGAAAAGGATCTTCAGATGGAAGTCCATGAAACTTGCAATTCTGTTGCATCAGAGAAACTAATTGAGGTTTCAGCTCAAAATTGTTTGCTCCAATGGCAGGAATGGAGATGCTTCTTCCATGTAAATTGGAATTAGGTGCAGTAAAGTCACCAAGCATCCTCCTTGCATTATTATTATTATTTTCGGCTGCCATATCCTCTTCTTGTTCGAAAATTCCTATAAGGTTGTCTCTGGATTGTTGTATTTTAGCTTCTCTTAGTTTCCTTTTCATAGTTTTTCCAGGTTCTGGATCTGCTTCAATAAGAATGTTCTTGTCCTTGCTCCTGCTCATATGACAAAGAAGGGAATAACAAAGAAAATATGGAATCCTCTATGTCACAGTATAGAGATTCCTTTGGGTGAGTAGAGATATGAGATGAAGAGAAGTGTTAGTAAATAAATAAATAAATAGGAGATGAGAGAGAGAATTTCGAAAATTAATTTTTGAAAAAGAGTTAATGATTTTCGAAAATTAAGATAAAATTAAAATTAAAATTGAAACAATTAATTAATTAAAAAGAATTTTTGAAAAAGAGGGAGGTATTTTCGAAAATTAGAGAGGGATAGTTAGTTAGGTAGTTTTGAAAGAGATAAGAAACAAACAAAAAGTTAATTAGTTAGTTGAAACAAATTTTGAAAATCAATTTTTAAAAGATAAGAAAATAAGAAGTTAGAAAAGATATTTGAAAAAGATAAGATAAAAAGATATTTTTGAAAAGATATGATTGAAATTAGTTTTGAAAAAGATTTGATTTTTAAAATCACAATTAATGACTTGATTCATAAGAAATCACAAGATATGATTCTAGAACTTAAAGTTGAATCTTTCTTAACAAGTAAGTAACAAACTTGAAATTTTTGAATCAAAACATTAATTGTTGATGATATTTTTGAAAATATGATGTAAAATTAAGAAAAATATTTTTGAAAAATATTTTTAAAATTTTCGAAAATAAATAAGAGAAATGAAAAAGATATGATTTTTGAAAAAGATTTTGAAAAAGATAAGATTTTTAAATTGAAAATTTGATTTGACTCATAAGAAACAACTAAATTTTAACAAGTTTTGAAAAAGTCAACTCAAATTTTTTAAAATTTATGAGTGAAAAAGGGAAAGATATTTTTTTTATTTTTTAATTTTTAATGATGAAAGAGAAAAATAATGAAAATGCTCAATGCATGAAAATTTCATATCAGAACAATGAATGCATGCAAGATTGCTATGAATGTCAAGATGAACACCAAGAACACTTTGAAGATCATGATAAACATCAAGAACATATTTTTGAAAATTTTTCTATGCAAAGAAAACATGCAAGACACCAAACTTAGAAATCTTTAATGTTTGGACTCTAACAAACGAAAAATGCATATGAAAAACAAGAAAAGACACAAAACAAGAAAATTTAAAGATCAAACAAGAAGACTTACCAAGAACAACTTGAAGATCATGAAGAACACTATAAATGCATGAATTTTCGAAAAAAAATGCAAGAAGAATAAAAACATGCAATTGACACCAAACTTAAAAGCTGACTCAAGACTCAAACAAGAAACACAAAATATTTTTTATTTTTATGATTTTATTTTTTTTTTTTTTTCGAAAATTAGTTTGAAAAAGAAAAATAAGGATTCCAAAATTTTTAATATGAATTCCAGGAACCTTACACTCTTAGTCTAAAGTTTCAGTCCAGGAATTAGACATGGCTCACTAGCCAGCCAAGCTTTCAATGAAAGCTCCGGTCCAAAATATTAGACATGGCCAATGGCTAGCCAAGCTTTAGTGTGGAATTACATGCATTGAAGTGATTAGTTGAAGCCTCAGTCCAAAAGAATTTGGACATGGCTTTACAGCCAGCCAGGATTCAACAAATCCTCATGAAACACTAGAATTCATTCTTAAAAATTATGAAGAAAAAAAAATTTTTTTTTGGAAAATTTTTTTTTCGAAAATTAAAAGAATAAAAACAAAAACTTAAAATTAAAATAAAATTACCTAATCTGAGCAACAAGATGAACCGTCAGTTGTCCAAACTCGAACAATCCCCAGCAACGGCGCCAAAAACTTGGTATGCGAAATTGTTACTCAGGTTGTAAAATTTGTTGTTCGTTCTCTCCCTGGCAATGGCGCAAACAAACTGGTGCACAATACCATGGTCTAAACATAACTTCACAACTTCGCATAACTAACCAGCAAGTGCACTGGGTCGTCCAAGTAATAAAACCTTACGTGAGTAAGGGTCGATCCCACGGAGATTGTTGGTATGAAGCAAGCTATGGTCATTTTGTAAATCTCAGTCAGGCGGATATCAAATGGTTATAGTATTTTCGAATAATAATAATAAATAAACAGAAATAAAGATAAAGATACTTATGTATATCATTGGTGAGAATTTCAGATAAGCGTGTAGAGATGCTTTCGTTCCTCTGAATCTCTGCTTTCCCGCTGTCTTCATCCAATCAGTCTTACTCCTTTCCATGGCAAGCTTTCTGTAAGGGCATCACCATTGTCAATGGCTACATCCCATCCTCTCTGTGAAAATGGTCCAAATGCTCTGTCACGGCATGGCTAATCATCTGGAGGTTCTCGATCATATTGGAATAGGATTTACTATCCTTTTGCGTCTGTCACTACGCCCAGCACTCGTGAGTTTGAAGTTCGTCACAACCATCCCTTCCCAGATCCTACTCGGAATACCACAAACAAGATTTAGACTTTTCGGATCTCAGGAATGGCCATCCATGGGTTCTAACTTATACCACGAAGATACTAATAACTCGGACTCGGTCCCCTGTATTAGATATCTAAGAGATACTCATTCTAGCTTGTTTGCATGTAGAACGGAAGTGTTTGTCAGGCACGTGTTCATAAGTGAGAATGATGATGAGCGTCACATAATCATCACATTCATCATGTTCTTGGGAACGAATGGATATCTTAGAAGCGGAATAAATTGAATTGAATGGAAAAACAGTAGTACTTTGCATTAAATCATGAGGAACAGCAGAGCTCCACACCTTAATCTATGAGTGCAGAAACTCTAACGTTGAAAAATACATAAGTGAAAGGTTCAGGCATGGCCGAATGGCTAGCCCCCAAACGTGATCAATATGATTCGAAGATTGAATTAAAAATCATATGATGTTTAATACAATAGTAAAAAGTCCTATTTATACTAAACTAGCTACTAGGGTTTACAGAAGTAAGTAATTGATGCATAAATCCACTTCCGGGGCCCACTTGGTGTGTGCTTGGGCTGAGCTTGAAGTTTACACGTGCAGAGGCTTCTTTTGGAGTTGAACGCCAAGTTGTAACGTGTTTTTGGCGTTCAACTCTGGTTCGTGACGTGTTTCTGGCGTTTAACTCCAGACTGCAGCGTAGAACTGGCGTTCAACGCCCTTTTGTGTCATCTAAACTCAGCCAAAGTATGGACTATTATATATTTCTGGAAAGCCCTGGATGTCTACTTTCTAACGCCATTGAGAGCGCGCCATTTAGAGTTCTGTAGCTCCAGAAAATCCACTTTGAGTACAGGGAGGTCAGAATCCAACAGCATCAGCAGTCCTTCTTCAACCTCTGAATCTGATTTTTGCTCAAGTCCCTCAATTTCAGCCAGAAAATACCTGAAATCACAGAAAAACACACAAACTCATAGTAAAGTCCAGAAATGTGAATTTAACATAAAAACTAATAAAAACATCCCTAAAAGTAACTAGATCCTACTAAAAACATACTAAAAATAATGCCAAAAAGCATATAAATTATCCGCTCATCAAGTATTAAGTGACATCCACTCGTATTTGTAGTTGACTCCCTGTTTTATTACTTCTTCATTTTCGAAATTGATGATTCTTTCTTCTACCTCTTCTTGTACCTCCCCTATTATTATGTTTTTAGTTATTCATTACATTCTTTGGTCTCATGTCATAATCTATTCTCTCACATCTCAATTGAAGTTCAATAACTTTTTTTTTCTCAAGAGCAATCTTTAGGTTTTTCTCAGCTTTATCCTCGTTACTCCTCAAATATATTAATGTGTTTCATTTACTATGAATTATTCCGCACTCATCGATTTTGGAGCTTTAATTAGTGATTATTTAAATTTTATTTTTTAAAAAATATAAAATTAATAATTATTAATTGCAATTGTTTAGTTTAATAGATCTATTACACATCTAAGCCTTATTGCCATTTAAGTTTGACCAAACAGACCCAACACCAATAAAAATTACTCTCATTAAAAGAGTGTATACGCGTGCCCAAAACCCCAAAAAATATTACCTGTCTCTTTGGGATCTAATATGAGAAACCGTTTCACTGCCGTTGCTGCTGCTACTTTTATTTCTTCTTTCAAATTCGTGCACGCAGGTTCTTTTTTTCCTTTTTCGTTATCTTTCTCTTTCGTTATCGTCATCACCAACATTTTGCTAACATCTTTATTGGTTCTGATTTTCTCTAGTGTCATCATTAAATAATTTTGATTCATTTCTTAATTTATTTGAGGTTCATTTGGATCCAGAAATGAATTCGATGTGTTTTTGTTAATAATTGAGTCTTTTGACTGCTTGTTCAAATCTGAACTAATTTTGATTCACTTGTGAATTAATTGAGGTTCACCTGATGCTACTGATAAGTATTCACCAAATTTTTTATTCTTTAAGTAATTTCAGTTCATTTCTTAGTTTAATTGAAGTTCATTTGGATACATAAATAAATTCGATGCATTTCTGTTGATGATTTAGTCTTTTTGACTGCACATTCAAATTTGAATTGATTTCGGTTCATTTGTATATTAATTGAGGTTCACTTTATGCTGCTAATAAGTATTGACCAAATTTTTTAGCAAAGAAGAATGAAAGTATTCATTATCACTTTATTCAATTGTATTAGATTCCATTCCATTCCATTCAATTTGTCATGAAAGTCATCCCAACCTTTAGGACAAATTGTTCATTGATAACACATCTGGACTGCAAATGAACCAAAATATTATTATAACAACACCATTGTGTAATAATAAATTAACCAAAAATTGTGCATTCTATAAACTCAGAAACTTCTGCATTCTATCCAAATTCAAATTCATAAACAACACTAATTTTAGCAAAGAAAGATGAAATTATTCATTATCACTTTATTCAACTGCATTCTATTCCATTCCATTTAATTCAAAATTGTTGAAGAATGAACCGAAATATTATCATAACAACACCGTTGTATAATAACAAATGAACCGAAAATTGTGCATTCTGTAAATTCAGAGACTTCTCCATTCTATCCGAATTCAAATTCATAAACAACATTGATTTTAGAAAAGAAGGATGAAATTCTTCATTATCACTTTATTCAATTGCATTAGATTCCATTCCATCCAATTCAATTCAAAATTGTTGCATAATGAACTGAAATATTATCATAACAACACTATTGTGTCATAACAAATGAAGCAAAAATTGTGCATTCTATAAATTCAGAAACTCCTGTATTCTATCCAAATTCAAATTCATAAACAACACTAATTTTAGCAAAGAACAATGAAATTATTCATTATCACTTTATTCAATTGATTCTATTTCATTCAATTCAAAATTATTGAAGAATGAACCGAAATATTATCAAAACAACACTGATGCGTGGCAGAAGTTAGACCAATTAAGAGAGTCTTAATAAGAGAAATGTGTTGCAAGTATAGCTCTCAACCAGCTAAACTCTGCCTCACCAATTTAAAAAGGGGTTGTCACAAATTTTAGAAATAAAAATACTGGAGTATGAGTCCCAGGTCGTCTCCCAACGAGTTGCAGGAAAGAGTGCTATTTTATTAACTAGAAGTTTTTCAGAAAAGTTAAGTTTTGATAATGAGTAAAAATAATTGTAAATTAAAGCAATAGAACTAAGAATTATTACTAATATTAAAAGGCCTTGACTAGGGGAATGATTAATTGGAAATTCTATCCTTGTTGGAATCTTCTCAAGTGTAGTGTAAAGTGGTTATTGTTTTCACTTAGTTAACCCTTACTAAATAAAGAAAAGTCAAGTGATTAAGCTAACTCTTACCCCCAAATCTTAGTCCTCTCCCTTGGGAAGGTCTAGCGTTAGTGGGTACAAAATTAGCCAACGACGTCCAATTTAACTAAGCACTTGAGCATTCCAACTCAAGTGTCTCCTCTTAATCAACCCCCATGTCAAGTAGAAAATCTACTCCATTGACATGGAATTAATACTCATAAAAATATAAGAAGAGATAATAAATTAAAACAAAATAAGATAGAGAATTAATAATTAATTAAAAATAAAAATAGCTCTGTATATTAATAAATTCAAAATACAACATACTTAATTGAATAAGGTCAATGAGCAACTAATAAGAGTAAAGGAATAAGGAAACAAACTAAAGTAATGTCTTCACGGAGGTAATAACTCTTCAGCATCCAAAAAATACAAAGCAAAAGCCTAAACTACTAATGTAAAGCTAATCTAGATACATATCTGAAACTGAAAGCAATCCTAATATCGATGTATCTGATTGTGTGTGGATGCGTATTGAGTTTCTGCATGTTCCCTAGCTTTAATCTGTGTTTCTGGGTCGAAAACTGGGCCAAAATGCGGCCCAAAATCGCCCCCAGCGTATTCTGTTATTTCTGCAGATCGCGCAGGTCATGCGTACGCGTCGTCCACGCGTTCGTGTCATTCAGCAATTTTCCTTGTCACATGTTCGCATCGTTCACGCGTTCGCGTCATTCGTGCAGACTCCACTCCACGCGTTTGCGTCAGGCACGCATTCACATCGCTGCGATTTCTTCATTTTGCGCGCTCGCGTGAGCCATGCGGTCGCGTCAGTGTTCGCTGGTCATCTCCTTAGTTTCTTGTGTTCCTTCTATTTTTGCAAGCTTCCTCTCCTTTCTCCAAGCCATTCCTGCTCTATGAAGTCTGAAACACTTAACACACGGATCACGGCATCGAGGGGTAGAAAGGAAAGTTAAAATGTACTAATTAAAGGTTTCTAGGAAGCAAGTTTTCAACCATAAACAATACTATGAAGGAATTATAAAATTCATGCAATCTATATGAATAAGTAGGTAAAGACTTGATAAAACCGCTCAATTAAACACAATATAAATCATAAAATAATGATTTATCAAACACCATTGTGTAATAACGAATGAACCAAAAATTATGTTCATAAACAATACTGATTTTTGTAAAACTCGGTTAAACCTTAATTAATTTAAGTAATTAATTAAATATAGGTCGTCGGGGATAGAAAACTTTAGAATCATAATTTAGAAATTTAAATATGATATTTAGACTCAGTAAATTTTTCTGAGTCGGAAAACATAGTTTTCTGTGTAAAAACGCACACTGAAAATTTGACCGGTAGTACCGGCTAAGATTTGTTCGGTACTGCAGCAGACGAAAATTAATTCTGAGTAAGAACGATTAGAACAGTTAAAATTTGTAATTGAGATGGTAAAAATAATTAAAACACAAATTAAAATGCTAATCTTAAAAGGTTTTTCCCCAAAATTGGGCTAATGGGCTAAACTGAATGAATCGGGTCCAAGTGGGCCTAAACCCACATATATAAGCCTTCACATTAAGCCATTTCAGCATCATTTCTTTCCTGCTTTGATGTGCGCCATGGTGAGAGAGAAGAGAGAAAAGGAAAACTAAAACCCTAACCCCTTTTGATCTTCAAAGCTTCATAATTTTTTATCTGGAGCTCCGATTGACGTGTCATTTGCGGCCACGCAAAGCTCTTGTCGAGCTCTTCAATTACATTTAATAAATTCGGTAAGCCTTTTCCTCACCAATTCCCATATTCGATTTCAGTATAAAAATCATATTTTTGGCTTGTGTGTTCATGGAACTTGGTGATTCTTGTATTTAGGGGGAGCTCTAGCTTGAGTTCTAGCTAGGCTTCATCACCAAATTCAGTAGGTAAAGGTAAGAGTCACTTTTTTCATGTGTACATACTCTTTTACGTAGTTCTAGTGATTGAATATTGTGTATACTATGTGAAATTAGTGTAGATTGAGTACTTGAGACATTGATTTGAGCATTGGTGGTGTTTGAACTTGGTGAAAGTGAATGTAGAACTTGGACTTGGTGGACTTCAAGTTTGAGAGTTGAGTTTTGACGTCTTTAAAGGTATGATTTAAGTTTTATATAAGTACTGTGTGGTGTGATGAGAATTTCTAGGCTAAATGCCCCTAGGATTAAGTTTAAATTGTGTTTTGGGATGAATTTGATATGTGTAGATGATATGTTGTGATAATTGATGATTTGGATGAGAATAGTGTGATGATGCATAGTTGATGTGTTATTGGAATTGGTGTTGGATAGTGAATTATGTAATTATGAGTCATATATGCATTGAATTGATGAATATTGGGCCGGAAGCCGGAAAAAGGTAAGGAGGATAAGTGATAATTCAACCGTGTGATAATGTATATACGATTGAATGAAGATTTGGTATAGAATGTATGAGAATTTAATTGATCGATGCAATAGTGAAAGATGTGGTTTTGAGGTGTTAAATTATATAGATGAAGTAGGTTCAAATTTGGTTGAGTGTAAGAATGTGAAATAGGTTGGGTTGTGGTAAAATTGCTGAGTGGAAATGATTTTGACTTGTGAATATTTGGAAGATTTTGTAAATGTGTGTTTTTGGCTAAACTGATTTTTTGCCAACTTCGACGGGCCATAACTCGGTCCTCGGAGTTGAAAAACTTTCAAAATTAGATTTTTATGAAAATTCATTCATCGATCTTTCCAATGGTTTGAGAATGGTTGAAAAATAAATTTTGTACAAAAAGATATGAAGGTTTGAAAATTGGGTTCAAAAAATGAATTTTTCACTTAACAGTTTTTTGCAATTCTGCAACATCATGCGTACATGGAGGTGCCATGCATGCAACGCGAACACTGGGAGCTGCCCAGTGATCTCGCGTACGCGGAGGGAGGCATGCGTATGCGGAAGTGTCATAATTGCAAACTCGCGTACGCGAACGTTGTACGCGATGTGAGGGAAGGCTGCTGTTTTCAACTCTCGTGTACACGGATGAGGGCTCGCATATGCAACACCCAAATTTTCAATCCTTGCGTACACAAACATGTGCATGCGTACGTGACTTTGTCAATTTTTCTAAAAAGTGGATTTTTGAGTTTTTAACCATTCTTTTAACCTTCTAAACCTTTGTAAACCCGGTAAGAGTCTAGAACCGGTGAAATTAAGGATAGAAGAGTTAGAAACGGGAATTTATGAGATGAATTAGTGAATTGAATGAAGATGAATAAAATGTGAAGTGACGCAAGATGAAAATGAATGTGATGGTTGATTATGATGAAAAATGATGATGATAATTGATTTAATTAAGATTGAATATGAATTGACAGGAGATTGTTAATGAGATTGATAATGAGGATGATAATGAGCGAAATGAACGATGGGTCTAAGGTATTGATAATTGGAAAATGATGACAGATTGGAGAGGTTGAGGATTCCCTCCAAGTTATATGTTATATATATATATGAGTGAAGATTCTGATGAGATGATGATTGAGACGTGTCACGGGCACTATATCCCGGGATGAATAGATGATTTGGGTTAAGGATTCTCCCTCTCTTGTTGTGGTTATGAATAAAGAGATACAGGCCTGTGTGTCTATGAGATGTATATAGCACTCACCCTGCGAGACGAATAATGAGTTTAGAAAGACATAAGGATTTTATGCTTGCAAGGTGAACATGACACTCTCCCTATGAGAAATACAGGCTATTTTGCCCGTGAGATAAGGGAAATGATGGTGAAACTGTGAATGGTAGTACGATGATATGATAGGGTACTAACATGCGAGAGATACAGGCTTTTATATTTGCGAAGTGTATAGAGCACTTAACTCTGTGAGATGTATAGAGCACTCAACTCTGCAACGTGTGCAGGACACTCAGCCTTGCGAGGTTCCCTCTGTCTGCGAGGTGTATAGGGCACTCACCCTGCGAGGCTATGCTATATAGAGAGTAAACAGCAAAGAGGATAATGTCCGGGTTAGCTATCAGATGTGTCGGGTTCTGGCATAGTGGTGCACGAAATTGTGATCATCAACAATGGCGCCAAAGACTTGGATCTCTCAAACGTGAATCACACTTTGTCACAATTCCGCACAACTAACCAGCAAGTGCACTGGGTCGTCCAAGTAATAAACCTTACGTGAGTAAGGGTCGATCCTACAGAGATTGTCAGCTTGAAGCAAGCTATGGTCATCTTGTAAATCTCAGTCAGGCGGATTCAAATGGTTATGGAGTTTAAAGTGATGAAAATAAACATAAAATAAAGATAGAGATACTTATGTAATTCATTGGTGGATTTCAAATAAGCGTATGAAGATGCTTTGTTCCCCTTGAACCTCTGCTTTCCTATTGCCTTCTTCCAATCATTCATACTCCTTTCCATGGCAAGCTTTATGTTGGGCATCACCGTTGTCAATGGCTACATCCCATCCTCTCAGTGAAAATGGTCCTGATGCTCTGTCACAACATCGGCTAATCAGCTGTCGGTTCTCGATCATGTCGGAATAGGATCCATTGATCCTTTTGCGTCTGTCACACGCCCCACAATCGCGAGTTTGAAGATCGTCACAGTCATCCCTTCCCAGATCCTACTCAGAATACCACAGACAAGGTTTAGACTTTTCGGATCTCAGGAATGGCCGCCAATAATTCTAGCCTATACCACGAAGGTTCCAATCTTAGATTAGAAACCCAAGAGATACGCATTCAAGCCATTGCTAGTAGAACAGAGGTGGTTGTCAAGCACATGTTCATAGGTGAAAATGATGATGAGTGTCACGGATCATCACATTCATCAAGTTGAAGAACGAATGAATATCTTGGAGAAGAAATAGACTTGAGTTGAATAGAAAAACAATAGTACTTTGTATTAATTCATGAAGAACAGCAGAGCTCCACACCTTAATCTTTGGTGTGTAGAAACTCCACCGTTGAAAGTACATAAGAACAAGGTCTAGGCATGGCCGAATGGCCAGCCTCCAAACGTGTCTAAGATAGCATAAGACTTATCAAAGATGAAAATACAATAATATAAGGTCCTATTTATAGAGAACTAGTAGCCTAGGGTTTACAGAAATCAGTAATTAATGCATAAATCTTCTTTCGGGCCCACTTGGTGTGTGCTTGGGCTGAGCATTGAATCTTCCATGTGTAGAAACTTTTCTTGGAGTTAAACGCCAGCTTTTGTGCCAGTTTGGGCGTTTAACTCCAGCTTTTGTGCCAGTTTTGGAGTTAAACGCCAGAATTCTTGAGCTGACTTGGAACGCCGATTTGGGCCATCAAATCTCGAGCAAAGTATGGACTATTATATATTGCTGAAAAGCCCAAGATGTCTACTTTCCAACGCAGTTGAGAGCGCGCCAAATGGGCTTCTGTACCTCCAGAAAATCCACTTTGAATGCAGGGAGGTCAGAATCTAACAGCATCTGCAGTCCTTTTTCAGCCTCTGAATCAGATTTTTGCTCAGGTCCCTCAATTTCAGCCAGAAAATACCTGAAATTACAGAAAAATACACAAACTCATAGTAAAGTCCAGAAAAGTGAATTTTAAATAAAAACTAATAAAAATATAATAAAAACTAATTAAAATATACTGAAAATATACTAAAAACAATGCCAAAAAGCGTATAAATTATCCGCTCATCACAACACCAAACTTAAATTGTTGCTTGTCCCCAAGCAACTGAAAATCAAATAGGATAAAAAGAAAAGAATGTACAATTAATTCCAAAAACATCTATGAAGATCAGTATTAATTAGATGAGCGGGGCTTTTAGCTTTTTGCTTCTGAACAGTTTTGGCATCTCACTTTATCCCTTGAAGTTCAGAATGATTGGAATCTATAGGAACTCAGAATCCAGATAGTGTTATTGATTCTCCTAGTTAAGTATGTTGATTCTTGAACACAGCTACTTTATGAGTCTTGGCCGTGGCCCTAAGCACTTTGTTTTCCAGTATTACCACCGGATACATAAATGCCACAGACACAAAACTGGGTGAACCTTTTCAGATTGTGACTCAGCTTTGCTAGAGTCCCCAATTAGAGGTGTCCAGAGTTCTTAAGCACACTCTTCTTTTTTCTTTGGACCTCGACTTTAACTGCTCAGTCTCAAGTTTTCACTTGACACCTTCACGCCACAAGGACATGGTTAGGGACAGCTTAGTTTAGCCACTTAGGCCAGGATTTTATTCCTGTGGGCCCTCCTATCCACTAATGCTCAAAGCCTTGGATCCTTTTTATCACCCTTGCCTTTTGGTTTAAAGGGGTATTGGCTTTTTCTGCTTGCTTTTTTTTCTTTTCTTTTCTCTCTTCTTTTTTTTTTTTTTTTGCAAGCTTTTCACTGCTTTTTCTTGCTTCAAGAATCAATTTTATGATTTTTCAGATCATCAGATAACATTTCTCTTTTTCCTTTCATTCTTTCAAGAGCCAACAATTTTAACATTCATAGACAATCAAATTCAAAAATATGCACTGTTCAAGCATTCATTCAGAAAGACAATAGTATTGCCGCCACATCGAAATAATTAAACTGTTTTAAAATTTGAAATTCATGCACTTCTTTTTCTTTTTCAATTGAAAACATTTTTCATTTAAGAGAGGTGATGGATTCATTTTTATAGCTTTAAGGCATAGACACTAATGATCATGTAATAAAGACACAAACATAGATAAACATAAAGCATAATTTTTGAAAAACAGGAAAATAAAGAACAAGGAAGTTAAAGAACGGGTCCACCTTAGTGATGGCGGCTTGTTCTTCCTCTTGAAGATCTTATGGAGTGCTTGAGCTCCTCAATGTCTTTTCCTTGCCTTTGTTGCTCCTCTCTCATGATTCTTTGATCTTCTCTAATTTCATGGAGGAGGATGGAATGCTCTTGGTGCTCCACCCTTAGTTGTCCCATGTTGGAACTTAATTCTCCTAGGGAGGTGTTGATTTGCTCCCAATAGTTTTGTGGAGGAAAATGCATCCCTTGAGGCATCTCAGGGATTTCATGAGGAGTTTCCTCATGCTCTTGTCCATGAGTGGGATCTCTTGTCGGATCTCCGGATATTCGCCCTTTTTGAGCTTAAAAGGGACCTCGGGGATCACCTTCTTCTTGGCCACAACTTCATAGAAGTGGTCTTGATGCACCCTTGAGAGGAATCTCTCCATCTCCCATGACTCGGAGGTGGAAGCTTTTGCCTTCCCTTTCCTCTTTCTAGAGATTTCTCCGGCCTTTGGTACCATAAATGGTTATGGAAAAACAAAAAGCTTTAGCTTTTACCATACCAAACTTAGAAGGTTGCTCGTCCTCGAGCAAAAGAAGAAAGAAGAGAGTAGAAGAAGAAGAAATAGAGGAGATGGAGTGGGCTTTGTGTTTCGGCCAAGGGGGAGAAGTGGTGTTTAGGTTGTGTGAAAATGAAGGAGTGAGGATGGGTTTATATAGGAGTGAGAAGGGTGTGTATGGTTCGGCCATAGAGGGTGGATTTGGGAGGGAAAGTGGTTTGAATTTGAATGGTGAGGTAGGTGGGGTTTTATGAAGGATGGATGTGAGTGGTGAAGAGAATGGTGGGATTTGATAGGTGAGGGGTTTTTGGGGAAGAGGTATTGAGGTGATTGGTGAATGGGTGAAGAAGAGAGAGAGTGGTGGGGTAGGTGGGGATCATGTGGGGTCCACAGATCCTGAGGTGTCAAGGATATCTCATCCCTGCACTAAGTGGCGTGCAAAATGCCCCTTTCTGCCAATCCTGGCGTTAAACGCCAGGCTGCTGCCCATTAAACGCCAGCTTCTTGCCCATTCCTGGCGTTAAACGCCAGTCTGGTGCCCTTTTCTGGCGTTAAACGCTCAAAATGGTGCCAGACTGGGCGTTTAACGCCCATTCTGCTACCTTTACTGGCGTTTAAACGCGAGTAACTATCTCCTCCAGGGTGTTCTGTTTTTCATTCTGTTTTTATTTTTGCTTTTTCAATTGTTTTTGTGACTTCACATGATCATCAACCTACAGAAAACATAAAATAACAATAGAAATTTAACATAGATAAGTAAAAATTGGGTTGCCTCCCAACAAGCACTTCTTTAATGTCAATAGCTTGACAGTGGGCTCTCATGGAGCCTTACAGATGTTTAGAGCAATGTTGGAACCTCCCAACACCAAACTTAGAGTTTGAATGTGGGGGTTCAACACCAAACTTAAAGTTTGGTTGTGGCCTCCCAACACCAAATTTAGAGTTTGACTGTGGGGGCTCTGTTTGACTCTGTATTGAGAGAAGCTCTTCATGCTTCCTCTCCATGGTGACAGAGGGATATCCTTGAGCTTTAAACACAAGGGAGTCTTCATTCACTTGAATGATCAATTCTCCTCTGTCAACATCAATCACAGCTTTTGCTGTGGCTAGGAAGGGTCTGCCAAGGATGATGGATTCATCCATACACTTCCCAGTCTCTAGGACTATGAAATCAGCAGGGATGTAATGGTCTTCAACCTTTACCAAGACATCCTCTACAAGTCCATAAGCTTATTTCTTTGAATTGTCTGCCATCTCTAGTGAGATTCTTGCAGCTTGTACCTCAATTATCCCTAGCTTCTCCATTACAGAGAGAGGCATAAGGTTTATGCTTGACCCTAGGTCACACAGAGCCTTCTCAAATGTCATGGTGCCTATGGTACAAGGGATTGAGAACTTTCCAGGGTCCTGTCTCTTTTGAGGTAATCCCTGCCTAGTCAAGTCATCCAGTTCTTTGATGAGCAATGGAGGTTCATTTTCCCAAGTCTCATTACCAAATAACTTGGCATTTAGCTTCATGATTGCTCCAAGGTACTTAGCAACTTGCTCTTCAGTAACATCTTCATCCTCTTCAGAGGAAGAATACTCATCAGAGCTCATGAATTGCAAAAGTAAATTTAATGGAATCTCTATGGTCTCAGTCTGAGCCTCAAATTCCCATTGTTCCTCAATAGGGAACTCCATGGAGGTCAGTGGATGTCCATTGAGGTCTTCCTCAGTAGAGATCACTACCTCTTCCTCCTCTCCAGGTTCGGCCATGTGAGACGTGTTTATGGCCTTGCACTCTCTCTTTGGATTCTCTTCTGTATTGCTTGGGAGAGTACTGGGAGGGAGCTCAGTAATTTTCTTACTCAGTTGACCCACTTGTGCCTCCAAATTTCTAATGGAGGACCTTGTTTCAGTCATGAAACTTTTAGTGGTTTTGATTAGATCAGAGACAATGGTTGTTAAGTCAGAGGGGTTTTGCTTAGAATTCTCTGTCTGTTGCTGAGAAGATTATGGAAAAGGCTTGCTATTGCTAAACCTATTTCTTCCACCATTATTGTTGTTGAAACCTTGTTGAGGTCTCTGTTGATTCTTCCATGAGAGATTTGGATGATTTCTCCATGAAGGATTATAGGTGTTTTCATAGGATTCTCCCATGTAATTCACCTCTTCCATTCTGGGTTCTCAGGATCATAAGCTTCTTCTTCAGAGGAAGCTTCCTTAGTACTGCCTGTTGCTGCTTGCATTCCAGACAGACTCTGAGAAATCACATTGAATTGTTGGGTCAATATTTTATTCTGAGCCAATATGGCATTCAGAGTATTAATCTCAAGAACTCCTTTCTTATGAGTTGTCCCATTATTCACATGATTCCTTTCAGAAGTGTACATGAATTGGATATTTGCAACCATTTCAATGAGTTCTTGAGCTTCTGCAGGCGTCTTCTTCAGATGAAGAGATCCTCCAGCAGAGCTATCCAATGACATCTTGGATAGTTTAGACAGACCATCATAGAAGATTCCTATGATGCTCCATTCTGAAAGCATGTCAGAAGGGCACCTTCTGATCAATTGCTTGTATCTCTCCCAAGCTTCATAGAGGGACTCACCATCCTTCTGTCTAAAGGTTTGGACTTCCACTCTAAGCTTACTCAATTTTTGAGGTGGAAAGAACTTTTCCAAGAAGGCATTGACTAGCTTTTCCCAAGAGTTCAGGCTTTCCTTAGGTTGTGAATCCAACCATGTTCTAGCTCTGTCTCTTACAGCAAAAGGAAAGAGCATAAGTCTGTAGACTTCAGGGTCAACCCCATTGGTCTTGACAGTGTCACAGATTTGCAAGAACTCAGCTAAGAACTGATGAAGATCTTCCAATAGAAGTCCATGAAACTTGCAATTCTGTTGCATTAGACAAACTAATTGAGGCTTAAGCTCAAAGTTGTTTGCTCCAATGGCAGGGATAGAGATGCTTCTCCCATAGAAATCAGGAGTAGGTGCAGTAAAGTCACCAAGCACCTTCCTTGCATTGTTGGCATTGTTGTTTTCGGCTGCCATGGTTTCTTCTTCCTTGAAAAGCTCTGTTAGGCCCTCTAGAGAGAGTTGTGTTTTGGTTTCTCTTTGCTTTCTCTTCAGGGTCCTTTCAGGTTCAGGATCAGCTTCAACAAGAATGCTTTTATCTTTGCTCCTGCTCATATGAAAGAGAAGAGAACAAGAAAGTATGGAATCCTCTATGTCACAGTATAGAGATTCCTTGAAGTGTCAGAAGAAAAGAAGAATAGAAGGAGGAGGTGGAGAAGAGGGAATTCGAACTTATTAAGAGGGACAGAGTTCGAATTGCACCTTGATGAGGAGTCTTAGTCCCTTAAATAGAAGGATGTGAAAAGAGGGGAAGAATTTTCGAAAATAAATTAAAAAGATTTTGAAATAATTAAAAAGAAATTTGAAAATTTGATTTAGATTTTTGAAAACTAAGATTGGGAAAGAAATCAAGTGATTTTTTTGAAAAAGATTTTGAAATCAGAAATTTAAAAAGATATGATTGAAAATTAATTTTGAAAAAGGGTGTGATTGAAAAGATATGATTGAGAAGATATGATTGAAAATCAAATTAAAAAGAGAAAGTTTTAAAACTAAAGTTGATTACTTGACTAACAAGAAATTAGAAGATATGATTCTAAAATTTAAAATTTGATCCTTTCTTAATAGGCAAGTAACAACTTGAAAATTTTTGAAGTAAATCTTGAATTGAAGCAAGGATTTTTGAAAATAGTAAAAATAAATATAAAATGAAAAGAAATTGATTTTGAAAGAGATATGATTGAAAATATATGATTTGAAAAAGATTTGATTTTGAAAAATTATGAAAACTTGAAAAAAATGTGAATTAAAAACAAAATCTTCCCTCTAGTGTCATCCTGGCGTTAAACGCCCAGAATGGTGCCCATTCTGACGTTTAATGCCCAAATCTCTACCTTTTTGGGCGTTAAACGCCCAGCCAGATACCCTGGCTGGCGTTTAAACGCCAGTTTTCCTTCTTCACTGGGCGTTTTGAACGCCCAGCTTTTTCTGTTTGATTCCTCTGCTGAATGTTCTGAATCTTCAATTCTCTGTATTATTGACTTGAAAAGACATAATTTTAAAAAATATTTTTGAATTTTTGATGATGGGAATCAATAAAAAAATGCAACTAAGATCAAATAAACAATGCATGCAAGACACCAAACTTAAAAGTTTGTATACTAAGGACTATAACAATGTAAAAATGCATGTAAGAAACAACAAAACATACAAAACAAGAGAATTTGAAGATCAAAGCAATGAAATCATCAAGAACAACTTGAAGATCAATGAAGAACAATATGTATAAATTTTCGAAAATTAGAAGGATAAAGACATGCAATTGACACCAAACTTAAAATTAGATAATAGACTCAAACAAGAAACATAAAATATTTTTGGTTTTATGATTTTAAAATTTTTTGTATTTTTTTCGAAAATTATATAGAAAAGAAAATAAAGAGAATCAAAAATTTTAAAAAGAATTCCAGGAATCATGTAATGTTAGTCTAAAGCTTCAGTCTAAAAAGATTAGACATGTTTGGCCAAGCTTCAGCAGGACATTACATTCAATAGCTAAATTGATGAGAATCAATCAGCTTTTGTGATGAAAAGAACATCACCTTGAAACTCTAGAATTCATTCTTAAAAATTCTGAAAAGTACCTAATCTAAGCAACAAGATGAACGGTCAGTTGTCCAAACTCGAACAATCCCCGGCAACGGTGCCAAAAACTTGGTGCACGAAATTGTGATCATCAACAATGGCACCAAAGACTTGGAGCTCTCAAATGTGAATCACACTTTGTCACAATTTCGCACAACTAACCAGCAACTGCACTGGGTCGTCTAAGTAATAAACCTTACGTGAGTAAGGGTCGATCCCACGAAGATTGTCGGCTTGAAGCAAGCTATGGTCATCTTGTAAATCTCAGTCAGGCGGATTCAAATGGTTATGGAGTTTAAAGTGATAAAAATAAACATAAAATAAAGATAGAGATACTTATGTAATTCATTGGTGGATTTCAGATAAGCGTATGAAGATGCTTTGTTCCCCTTGAACCTTTGCTTTCCTATTGCCTTCTTCCAATCATTCATACTCCTTTCCATGGCAAGCTTTATGTTGGGCATCACCGTTGTCAATGGCTACATCCCATCCTCTCAGTGAAAATGGTCCTGATGCTCTGTCACAACATCGGCTAATCAGCTGTCGGTTCTCGATCATGTCGGAATAGGATCCATTGATCCTTTTGCGTCTGTCACACGCCCCACAATCGCGAGTTTGAAGATCGTCACAGTCATCCCTTCCCAGATCCTACTCAGAATACCACAGACAAGGTTTAGACTTTTCGGATCTCAGGAATGGCCGCCAATAATTCTAGCCTATACCACGAAGGTTCCAATCTTAGATTAGAAACCCAAGAGATACGCATTCAAGCCATTGCTAGTAGAACAGAGGTGGTTGTCAAGCACATGTTCATAGGTGAAAATGATGATGAGTGTCACGGATCATCACATTCATCAAGTTGAAGAACGAATGAATATCTTGGAGAAGAAATAGACTTGAGTTGAATAGAAAAACAATAGTACTTTGTATTAATTCATGAAGAACAGCAGAGCTCCACACCTTAATCTTTGGTGTGTAGAAACTCCACCGTTGAAAGTACATAAGAACAAGGTCTAGGCATGGCCGAATGGCCAGCCTCCAAACGTGTCTAAGATAGCATAAGACTTATCAAAGATGAAAATACAATAATATAAGGTCCTATTTATAGAGAACTAGTAGCCTAGGGTTTACAGAAATCAGTAATTAATGCATAAATCTTCTTTCGGGCCCACTTGGTGTGTGCTTGGGCTGAGCATTGAATCTTCCATGTGTAGAAACTTTTCTTGGAGTTAAACGCCAGCTTTTGTGCCAGTTTGGGCGTTTAACTCCAGCTTTTATGCCAGTTTTGGAGTTAAACGCCAGAATTCTTGAGCTGACTTGGAACGCTGATTTGGGCCATCAAATCTCGAGCAAAGTATGGACTATTATATATTGCTGAAAATCCCAGGATGTCTACTTTCCAACGCAATTGAGAGCGCACCAAATAGGTTTCTGTACCTCCAGAAAATCCACTTTGAGTGCAGGGAGGTCAGAATCCAACAGCATCTGCAGTCCTTTTTCAGCCTCTGAATCAGATTTTTGCTCAGGTCCCTCAATTTCAGCCAGAAAATATCTGAAATTACAGAAAAACACACAAACTCATAGTAAAGTCCAGAAAAGTAAATTTTAAATAAAAACTAATAAAAATATAATAAAAACTAATTAAAATATACTGAAAACATACTAAAAATAATGCCAAAAAGCGTATAAATTATCCGCTCACCACATAGTAACTGACACGTGAGCTCATGGTCAATAAAACAGACATACATCATCTACATTTGATTGAATTATTTGGGTTTGCTACTTGTCATGGCTGTTTACCTGTGTATAATATATGACTATGTGTTAATTGCTTTACTTGAATTTACTTGTGTATTATTTGTTTGTCTTGCTTGTGTTTGTACAACTGAGGGATCCCTCATGCTGGTGTCAGTTGACACTGAGGGCTATTCTTGCTTAGATGAGATGATGAAAGGATTGAATAATAAAGATGAATATGTAATGAGATGGTTTGAACTCCCTGGGTAGATGCAGTGGAGTGATTCCACGTGCTCCAGGTGGAGATTTTATATGTTGATATGGAATGACCAAGTGGAATTATCTGAGGGCTGGTTCTATTTAAAATTGGAAGTTGGGAAGTTGGGAAAGATGAGAGTTTGAATTAGACTTAGTATCCCCTAGGACAGTTTCCTAATTCATGGATTAGTGAGAACCTAGGGTGAATGATTGAAGAAAGGAAGTTTAAGATGTTTAATGTGTTCTTATTATAGTGCATTGTATTTATTTGGCACTTTTACCGTACTGGAAACCCATGAGTTGGGAGTTCTCATTCCGTATATATCTTTTGTTTTTCAAATGCAAGTCTAGGTGCTCAGCAGTGAGCTATGATTCATCTAAGGGATGGCGAAGATCTTTGAATTTCTGCTTTACTTTTGTTTAGAATCTCTCTGTACTTATTTTGAAAACTTATATTATATATTTATTCCTTTTTGAAAAACTTGCCTATAGAGGCTATGATGTTAATTTAGGAGAGATAAAAAAAATACTGTTGTCAAACAAATTTTATTCTGTATCCTAGCCAGCCTAAACTTCACAAGTCGCGACTAGTAGCTATATACTTGTGTTATATATTTGTATCCTGTCTTTATCTTATTCTTCTTTAGTACTTTATCTTGTTTCACTTTCCAAACGCACTTTATCTTTCTTTCATCAATGCAAGAGTGTTATCCATTCGCGATTTTATTTTACTCAATTCAGGCTTCTCGTTTAGTAACTCTGTTCAATTGTACATATGTAAGGATTTGAATATTAGGGTGTTTCAATTTTAACAAAGAAGAATGAAACTATTCATTATCACTTTATTCAATTGTATTAGATTCCATTATATTCAATTCAATTCAAAATTGTTCAAGAATGAAACTAGATAAAATTAAGAACGATCCAAACCTCGTTCACTTGATTCGATTCAGAAGAATAATCTATATTACTCTCATTCAACTGATTTGAACTTGAATCATTCATTGTTTTGGAACACACAAAATCTAAACAATTTTAATTACACTGTTCGATTTCAAAAAAACAAATGCAGATCAAAATCTGAAGAGAAAGAGAATAAAATCAGAGGAGAACATAATAAAATCAAAGAAGAAAACAAAAATCTGAAGAGAAAGAGACAATAATCAGACGAAAACACCAATAAATCAAAGACGAAGGGCAGGTTTACGTTGAAGAGGAATGAAGAAGGAGAGGTTTACATTAAAAGTCTGTTATAAAGTGGCACGGCACATGACTCTAAATCACTTGGTTGGACTTGGTTAGTGAAATCACTTGGATGCAGAGTATTATTAGTTGTTTAAAGTTAGATGGTTAGGAGTTATTTACCTATTCTTTTTCTTAAAATATATTTAATATTACTGTTTTAGCTTCAACAAAAAAAATATATTTCTTCCTTGTTTTCTTCTGCTTCTCTCTCTTTGTTTTTTTTTAGGTCTATAAACACACACTAACCTCGCTACCACTGCTTCTCTCTCTTTGGTTTTGAATGAAGAGTGTTAGAGTATAATTAGGATCAATTAAGATCAGTTAGTATCATTTATATTTATATAGTATATTTGTGTATTTATTATAGCATTTTTGTGCTTTTATTACTTTGATTCTTCTAGCACTTATATATACTCTTGTACATTGTATCTTTCATTTTTATACTAAAATTACACAAAATACTTTCTTCAGATAACTCTCCTGTTTCTAACATGGTATCAAGAGCATAGGTTCTATTTTTTCATGAAAATTCGTATACAGCCCCTTTGTTTCTCTCTTCCGCCAGTGTTCTTTGCCCTTATTTTTTTATCTTTTCCCGATGCTTTGGTTTGTCACCGCCATTACCAGCGTGTTCATCTCGTCGTCACGATTCCAACACCACTAGAGTCGCCGCCAGCAGCCGCCAGACGCGCCCTCAAGTGCCGCCTGAAGATCGGTGTCCGCTTCAGATTCTCTTCTCTCCAAATGCCTCCAGCACCGTTTAAACCCAACCAGAAATGCCCACGGACCTGCTTCAGCCCACTTTAAACCCAACCCAACCTGCCTCCCTGACTCATGTGCCACCTCCCTCTTCGAGTCAGCATTGACGTGTTTTCCTTCTCCTATCACGCGTTGCCACGTGGCCTCCCTTGGTGACGTGGCATTTAACATGGCGGCTGACGTGGTAGACAGTGGGACCCTCTCTAAAATTTTTTGGTGAGCTATTTTCGATTCTGCCCTTCATTTTCTCATTTTTTGTCCCGAATTTACAGTTTTCTCTCCTCTTTTTGATCTCTGCATCTACTATTATGGAAAAATTAGATATTTTTGCTGCCACAGACAAAAAGGATAAATTCTGTTAAAATTGTAACCATTATGGGCACCTCTTCTCAGACTGTCCTTTTGTTAAATATCGTAAACAGAAAGATCACATTAGCTACAATTATCCGTAATTGTTCTACCATTATTGTAAGGTTTCAGGACATTTGATTACAACCTATCCTACTCGTGTAAAACCCTGGATTTTTAAAAATTAAACAGTAAGTTATTTATAATTTATTATATTTGTTGATAATTTTATTTAAAGAAAATTATTTTCCTAAAAGTAATTAAATTAAATTTTATGATACTTTAAGTTTAAAATTCATTAAAATTTATAAATTTTTTTAAATAATTGAGTATTTTCATATTAGGAATTTAAAATTTTAGTAATTGAAAATAATGAGAGTTTTATACAATTTAAATTGAATAGTTGAAGGTTTTGATTAATTTTATGAACTAAAAGAAAATTTATTTATTTATCTTTAATTTTAAATTAGAATTCTTAATTAAAAATAATTTATAAAATAAATAATATTATTAAATTTAATTATATTGGATTAAATTTGATTTTAATTTATACTCTACCCAAAATCTCCAAATTAAAATCCTAACCATAACCCTAATTTACACAACACACACACCCTTTCTCCCTCATTCTCAGCCGTCGAATCCCTACCCCCTTCTTTCCCAAAACACACCCACACATACACAGAAATGGATTAAGAGAGAGAGAAAGAAAGTCAATGGTGTATGTCCAGCTAGAAAATAGAACCAAGCAGCCACAGTAGCAAAAAGAGAAAACGGGGAGAACAGAGAGGGAAGAAGACCTCACCACTGCGCCCAGCTCACCGTCGTTCCGTCGTCTCACGTGCTCCCGCTGATTTGTCTTGGAGTCGCCGTTAAGCCCGTTCCACTGCTGCCGCTGACAATGTGTGTGTGTGTGTGTGTGTGTGTGTGTGTGTGTGTGTGTGTGTGAGAGAGAGAGAGAGAGAGAGAGAGAGAGAGAGAGAGAGAGAGATTGGGCAGAGAGAGCACTCACGAGGGCTGGAGCCGCGAGTTGTGATTTGCCACTACTGTCGCGCTCATCGCTGCCGTTCATGGAGAGCCGTCGCCGCCATTGCCATCGCGGAGGAGGGAGCCCAGAGGAGAGAGAGATCGCGTGACGTTGAGGGAGGAGGACGTGAGCCAGTGACGCGTGGAAGAGAGCGAGCCGCTGCGTTAAGTTGTACCACCGTGTGCTGTCGTCGTGCCTCCTTGCCGCCGTCGAACTGTCCGCTGCCGTCGCTGCCGTTTTGGTCACCGGAAACCCACCGCTGGAGCTCCTGTCTTCTTTGTTTGAGTTCCGGGTCTTGCATTTTGAGTTCTATGGCTGAGCATGCGACATCAAGCTGCTGCATCATCACCGGAGTTGCCACTGCTTTGTTCTCTTGCTTATTCATAAGTACAGTAAGTTGGTCCTTGTTCTGAACCTCTGTAGTTGCTATTCTGTTATATATTACTAAGGTTCTCGCGACGATAATATCTCAGGGTTGAGTTACTGTTATCGGATGGTGCTTTTGTGGTTGTTGTTGCTGCGGGAAATAGTTGAATTTGATGCCGTTGATTGCGGGACTAGGAGAAAATGTTTTCTTGACGCGTTGGTTTAGTGGATTTTGACTATTCGAGGTAGGGGGTTTTCTTAAAACTTATTTTATATCGCAGAATTGTTATAAATAGATATTGATGTAAAAAATATATTTTTTATAATTTTTTTTAGTCATATGGATTGGATTGAGTTGCTCTAGATGATTGTAATTGTTTGTTTGGTTGAATTATTGATTATTTGAGAAGATTAAATATTTTGGGTTATTGATTGATTTTGTTAAATTGGTGGTTGTCGAATTAGTTTTCTTGAGATTTGAAAATATTTTGATATTGAAAATGATTTTGATTTATCAGAAATGATTTTTGAGAATTGAAAATGGTTTAAAATATTAAAATTCGTCTGATTTGAAAATGATTTGAAAGGAGTTTGAGAAATGGTTTGGTTGGGATCCTTGAAGGGTAGCATAGTCCAAATTTTAGAGGAGATGCTGCTGAAATTTTTATAAAAATTGGAGGTTTCATTGAAGTGGTTATTAAGAAATATTTGGAATATAAAGATTTTATGATTTGATTTGGTTTTGTTGTTCGTATGTCAAGGGCTGGAAAGGTTTTGCGTGTTGTATCGAATTAAACCACATGCTCCATCACTTGTGCAGGCCCCCGTCAATTTCTTTGAGTTTTGGTCTTGCGACCGTACTCCCCAGGCAAAGTGTTTCACACGTTAGCTGATAGCTTGCTTGAGGCCTAAGACGGATAACTTCCATAGTGGAATTCCCGGATCTTACCGTACTTAACTAGTGAAATTTCCGTAATAAAGGCGGGCTGAACGGGACCTATTCTCTTAATAGGCGGTAAAGCTGAATTTGGACAGACGGGAGACGATGATCGAATTCAGACTTGAGTATGGGACGAGAACTCGTTGATTTTATTGGTTTTCTTGTTACTCATGTCAGCATTCTCACTTCTGATATGTCCAGGACTCTTTGAAGTTTTTTCTTCATGAGCTTGGAAAAGTATGTTCTTGCTTTAAAAATAAAGTAAAAGGCAGATGCCCCACCATGAACATAGGGATATATTTTATTATCCCAAGGGTCTCCATTATTAATAAAAGGATTATGTTTTGTGTATGAATTATTGATAAACGGAATAGGAGGAATGATGATGATTGAATTTGAATGAAGGATGATGAAGATTCATTTTAAACTATGGTTTTTGAATGAATAGAATGATATTGAGAATGGATTTGAAATAAAATTTGAATTTGATTGAGATGTATGTGACTGGGTAAGAGGTAGTGACTTTGTCTACTTGCTCCGAATAAAAGTTCAAGACTCCGGGTAAGAGGCAATGGTTGAGTTCTGTCGCCACTTGCTCCGAGTCGAGAATTGTAACACCACCTGGGTATGAGGCAAGGGTGAGGTTGCCCTTTGTTCCGGGTACACGGGTAAGATGCAAGGGTTACGCTTTGGTCCCACTTGCTCCGTGTTTGGTGTTCTGTCCAAGGTTCGCTACCGGACATGTCGGGTTTGGCTATATAACCGACAGATAAGACTCATCGGCCATAGGGCAGTCATGCATCATATGCATTTGTATATTTTGTTTGAGTTTGAATTTCTTTTGGTGTGCCTAATTTCTTAACTGTGATTAACTGCTATATGAGCTACTTACTGTAACTGTTATTTATATCTGTGCTTTCCTTGTCCGTTTTGCCTGTGTTTGTTTTCGAGAGATCCCTCTGGTGGGTGGAAGAGGCGCTAAGGGTTGTTTCTAGTGTGATTGGTGATGAGTTGATGATGGTGTTGATTGATTATGTGATGGGCTGAAGGCCGTGTTTGGTTTCTAATTGAGGATTAGTTAAGTATGAAAAATCAAGCTGGTTCAGCATAGACTTAATGAACCTATGTTTGGAACAGGTTAGTCATTCATACAGTCTAGGAAACTTTCAAGATTTTCTTATAAGAAAAGAAAGGTTTTGGATTTTGGATAATTAACTGATTTCTTTTAAAAAGGTTTTGGATTTTTGAATAATAAATCGTTGGTTTTCAAAAGATTCATAAGACAAACGATGATCAGTGTGCTTGAAAATAGTTTTCTTATTAAATATCTCCTTATGGCAATTCTAAAAATGCGCCGTGAGACCATGTGGTTAGGTTCTCACCCCCTATAGCTTTACCTTTTCAGGAATCGGATGAAGAAGCTTACGAAGAGTTTTATTGCGTTTTGCTTATACGATGTTGTTGTTTTAGTTAAATAATTATTCTTCCCTCACCTTTATTATTATAATATTGTAAGAGGGATAGGAGTTGTATGTTTTATATGTATATTATATTTATAAGCTACTTACGTAATAAGTTTTGTATATATGAATATGCTTGTTTGTTTTCAAGATAAAGTATTTTTCCAGTTTTTCAAAGAAAACAGCGATACGTTTCGGGTCAAAGGCCCCTATTTTATTATTAAGTATATGAAGTCGTCGTAATACTTCTTGCTATCAGAGTGGCACAGCTGGAAGCATGACATTCTGATAGTGAGGGTGTTACAACTCGCCCACCACGTCTTGATCAACTCAAGTATCATTCTCGTCCCAACCTCTCCAATAATGTGTCTGCTTCTGTTGTTGCTGCTACTACTGAATCTACCAACTTTGCTCCTCTCAGTCCATCTCCTGTCTCTTTGTCTGATATTGCGTCTCTTCTTAAACATGTTCTTTTCCTTTCTGGTAATACTCCTGCTAATTTTTTTACTCCTCCAGGTAATTCTAAATGGTAGTTTGATTCAGGTTGCTTTCATCACATGTCTCCTTTGCGTCATCTTTTCTCGTTTTTGTCTACCACTAAAAATGCACCTTCTGTCAATACTGCTGATGGTTCTCTCTTGCACACGACACACAAGGGTTCTATTTCACAGTCAACTCTTAATATTTCTGATACTTAATATATTCCAAAATTGGAATTTAATCTTATTTCTATTAGTCTACTTGTTGATCTCGATTTTGATGTCAATTTTTCTATTTCTCATGTACAGGATCGTCGGACGGGACAAATCTTTGGGACTGGCCATAAGGTCGGAAGGTTATTTGAACTCGAGAATCTTCATATTCCTCCTGTGTCAAATCTCTGTGCTGCTTCTTCTCCATCTACCCTTCAATTGTGGCATCACCGTCTTGTCCAAAACTCCGTATAAAAATTGCGTCCTCTTGTGTCTCAGGGTGTTTTGAGTCAGGTTAATAATGAGTCTTTTGATTACATTTTTTGTCAAATTACCAAACAACCTGCTTTATCTTTTCACAATAATTCATCCCTTGCTTGCTCTCCTTTTGATTTTATCCACTCTAATGTTTAGGGCCACACTCCCACCGCTTCTATGAGAAGGGCTCGATACTTTGTCGTTTTCATTGATAATTATTCATGTTTTATTTGGGTTTATCTGATGACTAATCACCATGAGCTACCTCAGATTTATATTAACTTTTCCACTATGATTAAAACTTAATTTTCCAAGGTCATTAAAGTTTTTCAACGCGATAATGCTATGGAATACCGTGACTCCAAGCTTTTAACCTTTCTTGCAGAACAGGGTACTTTGTCTGAGTTTTCTTGTCCTGGTACGTCTTAACAAAAATGGGTGAGCTAAACGCAAACACCGTCACGTTTTTTACTCTATTTGTGCAATGCTTATTTCTTCTTCGTGTCTTGAGCGTACTTGGGGTGAAGCTGTTCTTACTGCTATTTATGTTATCAATAAACTTCCTTCTTCTGTCCTTGGTAACATTACTCCCTTTGAGCGTCTTTATCATACCTCTCCAAATTACAGTTCTCTTCGAGTTTTTGGTTGTATCTGTTTGGTTCTTCTTCAGACTCATAAACATAGTAAACTTGAACATCGGGCTCGCATGTGTTGTTTCCTTGGTTATGACACTAAACACAAGGGTTATCATTGTTGGGATCTCTATAAACGTATTCGTATATCTCGTTATGTTGTATTCTGGGAGCATCACATGTTTTCTAGGTTCTCCTCATTTGAGTCTATTCCTCCTACTCAATCACCATTTTTCACTAACTCCAATGTTGATCTTTTTCCTAGTGATAATTCTACAGGTTCTATCTTGAGTCAATCTCTACAGCCTACTACTCTTCCGCCTTCTCCATCTCCTGATGATTTCAGATAGGACAATGATCCTGCTCCTGCTGTCGTGCCTCCTCCTTCCACTCGTTCTTCTAGGGTAAGAAATTCACCTCCTCATCTTCTTGATTATCATTATTTTTCTACTATTCTTCATTAATATGAACCTAAGTCGTTCAAAGAAGCCTCTAAAAATCCAAGTTGGCAACAAGCAATGCAGGAAAAAATCCAGACACTTGAAAAAACACATACTTGGGACTTCGTTGATCCTCCTTCTGATAAGAAAGTTGTAGGTAGTAAATGGGTATACAAGATAAAGACTAGTTCTGATGGTTCTATTGACCGTTATTAGGCACAATTGGTTGCTCAAGGTTGTATACAAGAGTATGGTATTGATTATGAAGAGACTTTTGCTCCGGTTGCTCGTATCACATCTGTTCGACCTCTCCTTGCCATTGCTGCGGTCAAAAAATGGTCTCTCAGTCAGATAAACGTGAAGAATGCTTTTCTTAATGGGGATTTAAAAAAGAAGGTCTATTTGAAACCACCTCTGGGTTATCCTTGTCCTTCTAGTAAAGTATGTCTCCTTCGCAAGGCACTTTTTAGTCTTAAGCAAGCTCCTCATGAATGGTTTGACAAGTTCAGCACCACTATATGCAATCTTGGTTTCACTTGCAGTCCTCATGAGAATGCTCTCTTTATTTGTAAAAGTGAACATGGAGTTGTTCTTTTACTTTTGTATGTTGATGACATGATCATTATTGGCGTTGATGTTGATGGTATCTCTGATCTCAAAGCCTCCCTTCACCATACTTTTGAGATGAAAGATCTTGGTTCTCTCAGTTACTTTCTTGGTCTAGATGTCGTATTCACAGATGATGGTATCTATTTCTCTCAAGCTAAGTATGCTTCAGATCTTCTTGCTCGCACCGGGATTACAGATAGTCGAACTGAGTCTACTCCCCTTTAGCCTAATGTTTGATTTACCCTATGAATGACACTATTTTGGATAATCCTACTCTTTATCAATGGTTAGTTGAAGGTCTCGTCTACTTGACTGTCACACGCCCAGACATCGCCTATCCAGTTCTTGTCAGCTCCTCGTGCTACTCACTATGCGGCCGTTCTTCGCATTCTTCGCTACATCAATTACACTCTGTTTCATGGACTTCATTTTTCTACCCATTCATCTTTATCCCTTCAGGCATACTCAGACGCTAATTGGGCTGGTGATCCCACTGATCGTCGTTTTACTACTGGTTATTGTTTATTTCTTGGTGACTCTTTCATTTCCTAGCGAGCCAAGAAGTAAACGTTCACTGCTCGCTCAAGCACAAAAGCTGAATACGATACTCTCGCTGACACCACTGCAGAGGTTGTCTCAATTCGTTGGCTTCTCAAAGACTTGGGTGCTCCTCAGTCTTCCCCGACTGATGTTTTTTGTGACAACCGCAGTGCTATTCAGATTGATCACAATGATATTTTTCATGAATGCACCAAACACATTGAGATTGATTGTCACTTTGTTCGGCAACGTCTCCTTATTGATGCTGTTCATCTCATAGCGGTTGAAACTCTAGATCAGACTGCAGATACTTTCACGAAGGCTCATCATTCTACTCGTTTTCGAGCTCTAGTATCCAAACTCAAGATGGTATCTTTAGCTCTCACTTGAGTTTGTGGGGGATGTTAGAGTATAATTAGGATTAATTAAGATCAATTAGTATCATTTATATTTGTATAACATATCTGTGTATTTATTCTAAGAATTTTATGCTTTTATTACTTTGATTCTTCTAGCACTTATATATACTTTTGTATATTATACCTTTTATTTTTACACTAAATAATACACAAAACACTTTCTTCAGATTACTCTTTTGTTTCTAACAGAAAAAATATGCAAAATCCAAAAGCTAAAAACCCTCCCCTTTTTAACAAGCTCTTTGTCCCCCAATTATTTTGGTGACTGCCCCTAGTTTAATTTGTTGAAATTTTTTACTAATAAATAATACGCTGTCAACTTTGTGGTTTAGTTTTTTTTTTTTTTTCCTCTTTATTACTTTTCTTATTCTTTGTTGAAGCGTGAGTAGTTAGTGGTGATCAAGAATGAGAATTTGAAAAAGGGTTTTTGCTCGTAACGATGATGGTGCGGTAGCGGTGATTTGCTAGCTTCTTCTTGTTGAGTGGAGATGAAAGAAGAATTTGATAATGTTAGGGCTGTAATTACCTTTTGGTATTTTAGATTTTTTAGTATATCAATTTTTATATATCTAAGTTATGAGAACAAAATTAGAAATTAGACCTATTTTAATCTAATTTATATAGTTTTAATATAAAAAATAAATTCTCATTAAAATTAAAATTTATGCAATTTTTTAATATCAAAACATGAAATAGAATTCCCATTCTATAGAGAATTTTACTCGAGGAGTTTCCAAACAGAGAGAAAACATATGCATCCCTCTTTTTGTTCCATATCAACAAAGTAGGCCATTTAATTATATTTCTTTGAACATAAAAACTAAAATATTGCTAAAGAAAATTTAATGGCCTACTTTAATTTGAAAAGAAAATTCTTACAACCTTCAAGAAAATCAAAGAAAATTATGAGAATTCAGCAATTAGTTAGAGAAAATTTTGTTTACAACCTTCAAGAGTTTACATTCATTCATTTGAAAAGAAAATTCTACAACCTTCAAGAGTTTACTACAAAATATGAGAATTCAGCAATTAGTTAGAGAAAATTTTGTTTTTCTAGAATCTTCAACAACCATTGGTTCAAATTCAATACTTCCAACCCAATATTCTTGGACCGTAATTTATTTTTATTTGAAAATAAAAGGACAAGAACTTGTTGAGAAAGTGAGACCATTACATCTACAAGCTGGGTTTAGATTTAACCATGATTAGATTTATTTTGAAGTTAAATTATTTTATCAATCTCTATAGTTTAAGTACCTGTAGTTTAAAAACTTTTAATTAGATCTCTACGTTATTTTAAACTTTGTAATTAAAACTTTGTAATTAAGTTTTTACTGCCTCAAAAATATTAGAATTAATGAAATATTCTTTCTTAAATTGAAGATACCTACACTTAAGAGCTAAATCTCTAAATCTCGACATCTTCTCATTTTTTGGAATATTCTATTAACTCGAACATTTTTGACACAAAAAAGAACTAATTACAAAATTCAAATGGTGTAAAGACCCAATTCAAAGCTTTTAAACTATAAAAATTTAATCACAAATTTGGTAAAAGTATAAAAATTAGCCAAGTAATTTAACCTTATTTTTGGAAACTTGATTTCCTCTTATAGCATCTAAAAATTTCACTAATTGAGCTTAAATTGATTTCTATGAAGCTCAAATTCAAAATCCCAACACAAGGAATCAAATCAACTTTCTTTACACCATTTAAGAGCACTAATTAACATTTGCCATGAATAACACTCAACAAAGTTGTGCTAAGTGCTAAGGAAGTGAAGGAAACACACAGATAGTGATTAGAGACTGAAGCTTCTTGACAAGTATATATTTTACATTCCTTTTTACTTACAGTAGCTGTCCTCCTTCAGGAGTACTTATGTTTACAAAGTCTACAAAGTGGTATAAAATCAAATATTCATTTTAACACAGTGCAATCTAAGGCCATGTTTGGTTTAACAAACCAATCATGCCCTTAATGTCCTCTATAAAATATTATATAGCTCACAAGTGACTAATATTCTCACTTTACCGAAACAAGTAAAACAAGTGAAAACAAAAAGAAAAAAAAAATATGAATTTTATGCAGAAGTGAACTGTGTTTAGTCCTTTTGATTTTGAAGAGAACAGCTATGCCATGAGACCATTGCTTCGTCGAGTTCATATTTTCGGTTTCAATTCTAACAGTTACTTTAATTCATCAATGCAAAGAGAAGAATTTGAATGCTTTCTTCTCTTTGTTTCAGGCTCTCCTAAATGCAAGGAAACAAAACTATCCTCGTCGGGGCCATTCCTAAGTTCGGAAAGAGACTTAAATTCAAAGGCTCCTTTTTGGTAGCTTGAGTGCTCTGGGGACTTACCTGCAAAACTTGGAATGAACTGGTGTTCTACGTTTGGAGCCGTTTCAACCTCATCCATGTTATCAAATTCACAAATCTTTAAAGATGGCTTGACTCTTTCGGAGGGTTCATCTTCAACAGGAACTTTGTTCAAGCAAAATGGCTCAACGCTCTCTTCAGGCTTTTCTTTCGTTGGTATGGTGGGAGAGGATTCGCCTACCGTAGAACCAATTCCAGCATTGGAATCATTCCTTCGCTCATGCAACACAGCTACGAAACGGCCAAAGAAAGGGGAAAAATATTGTCAGCTCCCTGCTTTAAAACTTCTAAATGGTTTAGTAGCAAACTGGCATATTACAGACATGTACATTCCTGTTTATGCAAATAAAATAACGTTTTAAATATCTGAATATCCAGAAAGCCTAAGAGACATATATAGCATAATAAGGATTATTTTGCTTTAATGTATTTTTGAATAGGTTGCAATATGCAATTTCTTCCATTGGGTTAAAAATAAGTTAACTATATTCATCAACTGCTGAAGAGATTTCACTGATCTAAAGTTAATCAGATATGTATTTGACTAAAGAGATAGTATTGCAATAAATAAATAAATACATAAATAAATAAAATTGAAATCACGTTTAATGGGTATACAGTTAAAGAGATAATTTTAAGCGCCTAAGCCTCCTTGATCATTAGGTAAATCATGAATAATCAAATTTGAGATCACTATTATACGTTATTGGCATCTTTATGATGACGCTAAAGTTGCCACCCCTACTTAAAACATGAGACTTTAACCAATCCAGACAAACTTATGGTCAGAGATTTGCACATTCGGCATGGGTGTGAAAACTGAAATTCCTCCATCTTGGCATCTAATTATCAACATAGCCATCTGACTCCTATCATATTAATAAGGAGGATTGAATTATAATAGAATGTTTCAGAAACAAACCTTGAAGTGCCTCATTTGTTGTTATGAGGTCAAGTTCGAGTAGATCAAGAAGTCGGCCAAGGTCAACTCCACTTGTCCAATTTTCTGGGGGTTCACCAACTTTTAGTTTCAAACGACCTCGATTAGCTGTCCCGCCCCAGATAATGCCAACAGGCCGTGGCTTCTCTCCATTCTGACCGGTCAAGAGAATGAGGCTTCCACTATCACCTTCGAGATCAAATGTCTGTTGGTTCTCACCAACAACTAGAAAATCTGTGAGAAAACAAATCCCTTTCTCATCATTGTACTCTAGAGCGTAGGCCATAATAGTCCCTGTAGTCAAACCAGAACTTCTTCCAACTTTAATCACTTGCCTCCCTATGAGACTGTTTATTGGCGATTGCAAGTCTATCACATTCACATCGCCAATCTCTCCCACACCTTTTACGGATGTAGTTACATTGTTCATATTGAAATCTTCAGCAAACGGTATAAAGGCCCCGTCGGCTCGCACAAAAGTTTCTGTAGGATAGCAAAATTGTTACATGCATGTGTGGCCAGGATGGATCTAGAACAAATGCAAAATCCCAATGCAGAATCATGACAAGCAGATAAGACATTAGATTACTATGAGTTTGATGATCAAATCTGTTTTTCTACTATCTTATTGTAAGAACTTCTAGGCAACAACATCACACGTATTATCCTGACATTAAGGCCATGAAATTAGATACCAAATATTAAGATCAACAAGTAGCACTTAATTGAGAACTTTTGCTTCTTGACCGCACTGTAAGTAATAAATTCAGAATAATCAGCAATTTAAAATTTCATTACCTGGGTTTGTTCCTGCAAAAATGCCATACCAAAGATCATCAGTAATAAATGATGTTGCTCTCTCAACAGCACCAAGATATACACCAGGTCCAAGGCTTGGCGGTAACGGATGAAACATTTTTTGGTTTGGATAGTCCAAATCAACAGCGACATGTCGATTCGTAAGAAAACCAACTTCTTGATTTCCAGTTCGACTTTTTACAATAGCCCCCAAGGTTCCATAGGTCTCTTGGCTTGCAACCTTGAGTACAATAATTAAAAAATTGAAAACCAGAAAAGGGGAAAACGTACCAAAACTTCAGATAGATGCCAGCATTGGACCAAGGTTCAAGATAAAAAGGATCAAATCAATATATGGAAGAGTAAAACCAGTATGTAAGAATTCTTAATGTAAAACAACAATACAACTGGGTTTATATACTATCAACTCCTTTAACTAGTAAAAGAAAGAAGCATCTGATCATCCAAATCACAGTGTCATGAAGTAAGACAACACTTAACCTGAATTGGTAAGCTCAGAAAAAAATAAAGAAAAAGAAGGCAAATTACTCTTTTAATCCAACTTAAAATTGCTAGTTTGGTAATCCCTTTACTTAAAAGCCGAATTTACAGTGTACCAAACTCTTCCACTTGCCATACTACAAGCTCTATCTTTCATCACAAAGAACAATTATTAAATATCTTTTATCATCCATCAACAGCACTTGCTTCATATCTTCCACAATAGACCCATAAGATTTTAATAGGACTAAATGAAACAGTGAATAATTCTAAATATAAAAAGAAGAAGTTACTGCATAATGAAAGTAAAAAAAATGATTATGGCAAGATGACAAAAGAATCATTGTTTTCGTTTGAATTTCATTTAGTACACAAAAGAAATCGATTCTTCAAGGCAAAAGCACCTGAGAACCAGAGCCAATACAGGAATCGCTTCCCCTTAAGCCATCAGCGAGCTCTGTATATAATTGCTCTTTAGGAGTTGGTGCAGGTACTCCATAATAGGAAAACTCCACAACATCCACATCACACCAAACACCACCTGGCCCCTGTTTGGAAAAGTAAGAAATGATTTCAACTTCATTAAACAGAAATGTCAAATTTTCAAATTAAAAAAAAAGGGGGGGGGGGGGGATGTAACAACCCTAGTTCTAAAGAATATTGTAATAGTTATTGTTTCACCTGAGATGGTATTTTTTCAAAAACCAAACAAGAGAAAGAAAAATAAAAAGGGAACAGAGCTTTGATGATTCATGACCTTATCACTACAAAGCACTAGTTAGTTTTTCACCAATTTATAACACTTGCCTAATCAAAATATCCATAACTGTTTGATGTTAATGCAACTAAGTTTACACTAGCATAGATTAGTTTAAGTTGGAGAGGAAATTGCACAACCAAAAGGTAAGTGGAAACATAGAGAAGCTTACTTGTTAGTGCTGGAATACTTTAATCGTTTTATCATACAGACTATTGTAGAACAAAGATGAGTTCGTTCACTGCCTTATTAGTATGTGGAGAACCATCTTGCTATTAGACAATTAGCTTCATCGGAACATGTTCGGATGTCCCCAAATGTTTCTATGTCTTTATTTCTTCTTCTTTTTTTTTTTTGTTGCAATTAAAGAAGAACAAAGAAAATGTTTAGCAACTCAGTATTCTTAAGATTTCCATTGTCTATTATGCTAATTGCTAAAGGCTTTCTATTTTTCCAATTTATAAATCCAAATCAAGTCCCACCTAGTGGATAAGGCTTTGTTGTTGTCTATTGTTGTCTAAATCCAAATCAAGTGGCAGTCTATTCCCTCTTTGTAAACATACTAACTAACAACTGGAACGAACGGAAACCACAAAAAGAACATAACCAATAATTCAATAGAGAAGAGTAAGGAGATCTACTAAAGCCATGTCGAAACCTGCAACATATCCAGAAGAACCAAAATTCCCCACCTCAAGGGCAGCAGGTAGGCACTGAACAGGGTTGAGCCATTGACTGTGAACTTTACGGGCAACGAAGACAAGAATAGCTGGAGTATTTAGTCAAAACACCTCCTCTAATCCGAAATCCAATGGCAGTGCCAAGACTAAACCGCCGTAATATCTTGCTATGAAATGCCCTAATAGTCATCAGCTCAAGCAAGGTAGTAGCCTGTTGTCCTGTTGGCAATCGCCCCAAAGTTTCAGGTAGCACTCCCTTTTGAAGATTTCCAAAATAGTTGGCCCTGTCTTCTGCTGCATCGTTCCAGCGAGTCAACGTAGGCCAAGAAAAATATGCGGCAGTGCTCTCTGAATGCTGAGCACCGGCAGCAAAAGGTTGCATGGGCGAGGGACTGGAAGAAGGATTAGGATGACCATAGTAGTTCCTTTCCAGGTCCAAGGCTGACTCCTCCGATTGTGTTGATCCGGAGTGATGAATTCTTAACTCCAAGCGAGGCCGACTCATCTGTCAGCTCTCCTACATAACACTCAACACTGCTTAACAACATAAATAATTGACGATCCAAATCAAGAAAAGCATTCCTGTTATGACCAAATTTCCAAGACTTTTCAGACAACAAAATGCTTCAACATAGGTAGAGAAAGTTCCTTGCAAAGTATCCATAACACAAATTTTTTATAGAAAAGGACTGCTCAAAGACAAATTTATCTTCATAAACTAAACAGCACAACTCAAAGGACATCATTTAACAAAATCAACCAAGGGGAAAAGAAAAAGATAAAGAAAAATAGTATCTGTTCAATATATTGAGATCATTTAGCAAGTTATTCAATCCTAACTCCACAAAATTATTTACATAGGGGCATAAAATATAACCTATCACATACAACAGTTGTATTTCAGCCTTGTATACGCAGAATATCAACATCACTTGAAGCACCAAATTGAGAAATTTGGACAACTATATCAAATTTTCCTATCATATACAAAGTGAACCCCGTAAGAAATAAAATAGTAAGATATTTACAAATCATCATGTAGTGTACACAGGCAAATCAATAATCTTCATTTTCATTAACACTTTAAAAATCTGAATCATATCAAAGGAGAGAGAGAGAGAGAGAGAGAGAGAGAGAGAGAGAGAGAGAGAGAGAACCAAGCAAAACCCAGAGAATCATATCAACAATAGGTACCAATAATGAAACAATGGCACCCAAAAAACACACACACTGACACACACACAGTTTCTTAGCTTAGGCACAATCATCGAAGAAACAAAAACACAACCAAATTTGGAAGAAGGGTAGCTGAAAAGATGAAATTTTGAAAGGTGGGTCATCAGAAAACTCACCGATCAGCAATGTTGTTGGAGATGCGGAAAATGGGCTCAGAACAAAGAAGATTGATGGTTTTCATGCCCTAATAGTAACCATGTAAGTAGATTCTATTGCCAATCATCTCTCAGATTAAGGTTCCAGAATAACAATAATAACAACACTAATTACAAGATTAATAAAAATCTCTTAATTAATTAATTAAATAAATTAATTAATCAGAACAAGTTCAATAGCGAAGTGCATGAGAGGTTTATTATCTATGGTTGCTAATAAGCTTTTGGTTCCTCTTTGGCTTGGTTTTGTGAAGTGAATCGAGAGAGAGAGAGAGAGAGAGAGAGAATAGTGATGATGATGATGATGAAATTGAAAGAATAATAAACTACAATTGTGGAATTTGAAGCATTAATATATGTGTATATATCTAGTAAGCTACTACTATATACTCTATGTTATGCTAACATAACAATACAAAAATAACTATGTATTTATATTAATTCTTTTTAGCCCTTTTTTCTGCTTTAATTTTTTTAAATTACCTTTTTTTATTATATCTGATGTCACAACTCACAATTATGAGTGGGGAAATTGGGAATGGAGGAGATATGGGCACCTGGGCAATACTAAAAATATTTTATAATTTTCTTGGATTCATATGATATATCTTTTTTATTTTTTATTTTATAAATTAATTACTTTTTTTTACGTGGGTGGGGTTTTGGGGGCCATCCCTGTTTGCTCCCCAAAAGTTGCACACCCTTTCAATCTTAATAATTCATTTTATTATTAAGATTTCAGGCTAGCCCCCAAAGAAAAAAAACCCTAATGTTTTTGTGTCTTTACATATTTGTCAGCTTTAAATCTTAGAATGGATCCCATAGCAATAAAATGTAGATAAATAAGCTAAAATTGTGATTGGTACAATAGTATAGGAGTGTGAATGAATTTGAATTTGCCCCAACGTTTTTTATTAGGAGCATGGAGGTGTTTTGGTGTAAGAAATAATGGGCGTGGTGGATGGTTGTGAATAAAGGTTGTTACGATTCGATCCGCACCCTTTGCGGATCGGATCGCGGATATCTGCTCTACATCCGCGTATCCGATCCGCAGATCCGCACTATAATAACTAAAAAATAAATAAATATATATGTTTGGTATTATATTTACTTGTTTGTATGTTTTAGTTAGTAATTATTATTCATATATTGTATTATTTTATTTTTGTTATTTAGAGAGAGTTTGATTAAAAATATTTTAGGAATAAATAAGTTTAAAAGTATGAAATAAATATTTTTATCGAATTTTTTTACATAAAAATATGATTAAAAAGAGAAGGTTTAATTATACGGATATATCCGATATCCGATATCCGATCCGATCCGCAAAAGTGCGGATCGGATCGGATCGAATCCGGCACTAAAAAGTGCGGATATCATATCCGATCCGATCCGATCCGCGGACACCCCTAGTTCTATTGGTGTTGGTAAATTAAAGCTTGAATGAGAAGGTGGGGAGAGCTTCAATGAAAAAAATAAAATCTCAAAGTTAATAAATTATCGGTAATGTCAGATAAATAAAAACTTAAAATTATTTAATTTAATTTAATATTAATAATTATATATATATATATATATATATATATATATATATATATAATATTTAGTATATTTAATATTATTCAACTATTCTATTAGTAATTAATAAATACAAAATAAGATAAATTATAATTAAAAAAAGCAAAATAAGATCATTTTGAATTATTTAAATTGATTTTCTGTTTTTCCTAAAATATTTTTGAGAAATTAATAATTGTGCATTTATTTTTTATTTTTAAATTTTTTATTTTTAGAATTTTGTAAAAAAAATTTGTAAAAATAATAAAATTCTGTTTTCTTGTTGAATTTTCTGTTTTTTTCTTTTTCTTTATAAACAAAAAATTAAAAAAAAAACAAACACCCATAATTTGCCTTCGATGAATTCCATTTTTAAAAATAATATTTTTGAATACAATTTGCTCTCAACAAATTCAATAAAAAAAAGTTTAAATTTGTTGGTTTTATAATTCGTCTATCAAATATTTTTGGATTTTCATATTCTAGATAATTACTAGTACAACCTATTTTTGGCCATTTTAAAAATTTTTCTACATAGATAAATTTTTTAACCCGTATTTATCTGCTCCATTAATTATCTTTTTTATTATTTTTCATCTCATTTTTTCCTGCTGCTTCTTTTAAAAAAGTAAAAAAGATAATTTTCCTTTCCTTTTTCTTATTATTATCCGGACAAATGATCCGTGATTTCTTTGTAATAGAAAAATGACAAATATTATGATTAAAAGATGAGCGTAAAATGATTGGCACCGTCCCAAAGTCCCATCCTGTGTTGTTGGAAACTTGAGCATTTTGATTCTTATATATATATTTATTATTAATATTATTATTATCTACTAAATGATCTTTGTTGCAAGGCTAATAAATTATATTAATAATATGCCGAATATTAGATTTGGTGTTGTCAGAAACATCATCCATCTACCATTGTCAAAAGGGGAAACATTAGGCACCAAATTAAGGAAGAAAACAAAACTAAGCATCTGAGCATGTTAGTGCAAGTGGATGTGTCATTTGGATTTTAACTTTTTATCCTTCACACATAATAGTGTGGGTTTTTGCTCTCTATCAATCCAGTTTTACCATTTCTTTTTTAAATTAAATTATTCTGGTTAATATAATAGTATTAGGTTAATGGATTATTTAATAAGAGTCAAATTGATCGAATAGCATGATTAAGAAAAAAAAAATGTCGATTAAAGTAAAAAAAAAAAAAAGAAATTATAATTGTATCATTTTCTATTACACCTTGATAGAAGGAACCGGAGCTCACGATGGTTACTGGCATCACAGATAGTTAGGAATCAGTATTGTAGCATGTTACTTAGTTTTGGAGTTTGTTATGAGAGTGTTAGCCTGGCTCTAGTTAGTTAGATTGCGGTTGGAAGAATAATAAAAAATAAGATAGTGAGAATAAGACATAAAGAATAGAGGTATAAAAATTAATATTTTTATATTTTATTTTATTAATAAATTAGAATAAATTATAAAAGTCTAATTTTTTTTTTTATGTTTTTATTCAGAAAATTTAAAACAAAAAATATAATAATAAAACACCTTTTAAAGTGAAAAGTAAAAACTCAGGTGAAGTCAATTTCACGTGAAATAGACTGTACCTGAATTTCTACCAAATTTTAATTATAAAAAAATAACAAAAATAATAAAAAAAATAAAAAATAAAATTATGTATTTTATTAGTATTTCTATGTTTTTTTTATCATAAACACAAAATATATTAATTCAATATCTCTAGATATAATATCTCAACCAAACACGATTTTGTAATTTAAGTCTTCTAGATATTTATGATAACAAGACACTCACCATGGATACCTGCATGTAGTTAGTTAGCAAAGTGTGATTCATCATCGTAGAAAAATGAGTAGAAGAGATCAACTTCTCTTTTTTTCTCTCTGTTCGTAGCTCTCTGCTTCTCTTCTATGCATGAATTCTCCCTTTACTAGCTGCAGAACGTAACCTTTTATCACATCTCAAGTGAATGCTTTTTTTTTATATATTAAAATACATAAATTTTTGCATTTCTTTTTTAACTTTTATATTAAATATTAAAAATTCGATCTTTACAACATAGAGGTGTTCGCACCTAGTTTGGTTAAGAGTGATATTTTATGTACTTATTTTGTTTCATATATAATAACTAAGACATGTGTTTTCGTTGGATTAATTATATATAGTAAAATTTCGTATTAGTTAAAAATGAACTAAGTGATATATAATTTTTAGGAGAATTCATAACTAATGTCTCTATTTTTTTATTAAAATGTATTGTCCAATTCATGATTATTATTATTATTATTATTTGAAATTTAATCTTCTGGTTTATTTCGAGTCGCTTTAGAGCTAAAACTTTTATCGTTGAATCAAATGTGAAATATATTTTATGTAAATTACACCATATAGAAGAGTATATGATGTCAAAAATAAAAATACATAATGCATCTTTTTGGTCAATTTTATGTTATATAAGGATGATTTTGTTAAACACGGTTTTGAAGTGGGGTAGGGTTCTCTTAATGGGAGAATGCATTATTATGAACAGGTAGCAAACTCAATACATAAATAAATCATCAATAATATAATAACGAGGGCCCCTTTGCGTGAAACAATGAGAAAAGACAGGTGAAGAAATGCAATGCACATCCAATATATAAATAATAATAATAATAATAAGTGCTAAATCTGAATAGGAGAAATTATGAAAAATTACATCCATTTATTACAGGGGAAGTGATTGCCACTGCTGATGGGTGATTTGGATGAGGTTATGTTAGGTATACATACATGAAACTAGAAGAACTAAGAAGTGGTTGTTAAAATGTCATTCATAGTCAGAAAGGGTTTTCATGATTTTTATATCATAAATATTTCTATATCTTGTGTTTTTCTAATGTTTAAAATGATTTTTAAATATTTAGACATCTCAATTTAATTTCTAAAACATATATATTAAACATGAATCACATAATCTTTTTAACAATTTTACGAATCAATACAAGTTTGAAGTTAATTGTAGTTTTGACACACACATATTTTGTTAGGAATAGATTTCATCGGCATGGATAATTCACACCTTAAATACAAGAGATGACACATCAGAAGAACCAACATGATTCACATTTATATTTGTTTTAGAGACTAAATTGAGATTTCTAATATTTTAGGACTAAATTAAAAAAAAAAAAAAAACATAGAGGAATAAGAAAAAGAGGGTGGGGTCTGGGGAAGAAACACAATAAGAAAAAAAAAGGGTGGAAAGAAACATGAAAGAGGACACGAAGTGGTAGTAAAAGTGAAAAAAAGACGATGGTAAGAAGAGGGAAAAGAAAAGGTGATGGATGAAAAAAGAGTAGAAAGAAAAACAAAGGTGAGGAAGGAAGAGGGAGAGAACAGGGTTGGGAGGGCGCCCAAGAGCCCTTCGAAACTAGAGATAGCTTGATTAAGGCTTAGGATTTGAGAGAAAAAATTTGATTCCATCAATGAATTCTATAAAATTTAAGTTTTTAATATATGTGTTATGTATTTATAAAAAAATTAAAAACTTTTCCTATAATAACTTTAATATATATTCTTATATTTAGATATATTTACAAAAATATATTTTTTTTTAAATTAGAAGTAATTAAATGGTTTGGAAATAAAAAATATATAAATATTGTTTTAGACGTGAGTCCGACTCAAACATCTAATTCAATCTGACCTAATGATAACTCAAAGAAAAAATATAACGTAGAGGTAATGTAATGGTATGATAAAATTTAAAAATTCGTATATTAAAATTAATTATTAAAATTTTTATTATATTTATATATAAATATATGTATAATTTAATTTATTTTTAATGTATATTTATATTTTAATATATATTTTAAATTAAAAACTAATTTTAATAATTAATTTTAGTGTAAACCTAAAATAATTGAATTCAAAATGTCTCTTTTCTTACTCGTGTGATTACTCAACCACCTAAGTATATAAGCTATATAAAAGAGAATAATTCACTCTCCTAAAATATGATTTTTAAGAAACACTAATTCAATATCAATATCTCTTTGAACTTTTTGACTTGATCATTGGATTATAGGTACTTTTCAGCTCCCAACTTATTCAAAGTAGCTTGAATCATTACACGCTAAAAATCTTAAGAGTAGCATAGCTTCTCCACCTCACTCATATAGGACTAACTATATACTCGTATAGGACTAACTATATACATATTTTTTAATAAAATGATAATTATGATCATTTTGAATTAAAAACTATTTTACATTATATGATACTTTTGAATATATCTGATTATAGTATTCATTTATGTAAAATAACAAAATTACATACATTACCAATAAAAATAATAACTATAGGGATAAAATATGTTTTTTATTTCTAACGTTTTAAAAAATTTTTAAAATTATCACTAATATTTAATTTAATTCAATTTTATCCTTAATATTTAAAATAGTTTCAATCTTATTCTTATCGTCAAATTTTTATCAATTAATAGTTAGTCAATTTTTTTCTTAATTTTCACTGCAATAAAAAAAATTCTAATCTCAAATCAAATGTCCGCCATCTTCATCAGTCTAATTCAACTCCCACTCCCTCACCGCCAGTCTCATCACACCGCTTCTCTAACCCAGTAACTCTCACTCCCACTCTCTTACTGTCACTGTTATCACTCCGTCTCGGATTCGCTGCTCTTGTCCTCCCCTCCGCCTCCACCTCTGGTTCATCCTCCGCTTCATCTCTAGTTCGCCTTTTCCTCCGCCTTGGATTCGCCGCCCTTCTTCTCCACTCCACCTCCGTCTTGGCTCGCGCTCGTCCTTCCCTCTACTTCCGCCTCGAATTTGCCGCCCTCGTCCTCTCCTTGGCCGCCTCGGCTCGCGTTCGTCCTCCCCTCCGCCTACGCCTTCGATTCGCCCTCATCCACCCTTCCCATCCCGCTTTTGGTTGTGTCTCACCTTTCTCCTCCTTTTGCTTTCTATTTCTCTTATCAAGCTTGTTTATTTTTTTGAAAATAAAAAAAAATACTTGCTGTTATTGTGTGTGAGTGAAAATTTGGTAGTTACTACTGTATGGAATTGAGTTTAGTGGTGAGTGAAAAATGGTGCTGTGATGGTAGTAGCTAGTTAGGAGAGATTATAGTAAAAATGATGGAATGAGAGGGTGCAAGGGAATACATGTGACAGTTATGGATGTGATGTGATGATTGTGGTGGTGGTAGAGAGGCGAAGAGTTGGAACCTTGGAAGAATTGAAATTGGTTAGGGTTAAATGAGAGAAGGTTAAAAGTGGAAAAAAAAATTTTAACTAATTATTGACTGGTAAAAATTTCACGGTAGAAATAAAATTAGAGAAAATAACAAATAGGTCCCTGACCTTTTGCCTCGCGGACATTTTTATCCCTGACCATTGAAAAATACTTTTAAGTTTCTGACTTTCACAAAACTTGAACGAATTAGTCCCTGACAGAGGCATTTGGACGAATCAGTCCCTAACGGAGGCATTTGGACGGAGGGACTGATCCGTCCAAATTTTGTGAAGGTCAGAGACTTAAAAGTATTTTTCAATGGTTAGAAACAAAAATGTCCGCGGGACAAAAGATCAGGGACTTATTTGTCCTTTTCTCATAAAATTAAAACTATTTCAAATATTAGGAACAAATTGAATCAAATTAAATGTTAAGAATAATTTTAAAAAATTAAAAAAACGTTAATAACAAAAAATATACTTTACTCATAACACTATATTATATTATGAATAATTTTAAAAAATTAAAAAAACGTTAATAACAAAAAATATACTTTACTCGTAATACTGTATTATATTATATTTTAGTAATAATAGAATATATATAATAATTGTGTGTACGCTCATCACTAGCACAATTTTTTTTAAAAAAAATGTTGAATTATTTTTTATTTTAACAAACAATAACCAAAATATTTATCATATTTTTTAAGATTCGTGCAATAGGATAAAAATATCACATTGAGAATCTTAACATTAACACAATTTTACATTTAAAGGGTATAATTTTTCTGAACGAGAGACACTAATTTACCACAAGTCTTCTCGTAGTACTGGATTATGGTACAATAAGAGTATAAAGGAATTGTCTATGAAATGCTTTCAACATATTATCAAGTGTAGAAATTTATCAAAGATGTGTTTAACAATCTGATATGAAATACAATCAAGAACCTAAATTACAAGCAACCAAGAATGCTCTTCTTAGATAAAGCTATATATAAACTGAAATGATGAAGTTTGAAATAAAAAATTTATGAACAATAATGAGAATGAGATTTGTTTTTAATTTACTAAAAGAGAGCTAACACCTAAAAAAAACTAAAAATAAATAAGACAGAGTAAGATAACTCATCTAGCATTTTTATGTAAGATTTTAACTAATTCTAAAAGAGAATTATCTCAAAAGTTTAAAGTTTAAACCATTCTCTATTCGCATATTTTTTTTAATTAGACAATCTGAATATTTATTGCCTTTTCTATATATTTACACAAAAAAATTCTCTAGTTTTTTTTTTTTAGTTCATAAATCTCATAAAGTTATAGGTTCAAATTACATTTTTATCATGTTAAGAAAATTAACCTATTATAATGCGTTGTTTTGAAAAAGATTCATCGTTTCTATGAGAACAAATAAATAAGGATTCTCGACAAATATAATAAAAAAATGTAGAAAATTGTTGATAATAGAAATGAGAAATCATTCGTATGTTTATTGGGAGTTTGAATTTCATTTTGTACATGTAATCTATTGGTTAACAACAAACTCTTAAATAGAATTTAGATTTATGATAAATTAATCTTTAACCTGTTAAATTGGGAGATAATGTGAAAAGAAAAAAAAGAGAAACGGATGAGGAATACCCCCTCCATAGAATTCCATGGCCACCCTTTTCATTTTGTGCTTTTTACCGTCATCTTCAAGAAATCTTAACAACAACCATTTGTCTCTATCTCAAATTTCCCTCTCACCCTGTCCCATCACCTATTATCCCTTACATTATCTTCAATATTATTAGTCACATCCTGTTTTTTATTTTTCAATCATCAAATCATGATTTCTTTCAACTCACATTATTTAAAATTATTAACTCATGGACTTTCAAGGTAGGGACTTATATTAGTACATTTTATTATTTATACCCGCCTTACACTCGTCTATGGTGCGCTTGCATTATCATTTTATCATCAAAATTTCTTCCATCAAATTCAGCTAAAAAATTAAAGACGTTTATGAAGGCTTTTAATTAAAGAAGAAAAAAAGAAGGCTAATATGATAAAAGTCACTGTATTAGAATAATACACATTGAATTTTTAAATCTTTTATTATAAAAGTTTTTGGTAATATACAATAAGGATGTTTTTTAAAATTTAAATTGTTAAAAAATAACATATAAATAATTATATATCTTACAAGAAATTTATATAAATTATTATATTAAATTTTTTTATTTACTTAATAATAAAAAAAGCTCACAACGTTCTACTTTTTTATAATTCATTAGGTTCTCAATTTTAATGGGAGAAAGTTCAATTTATAAAACAAATAAACAATAATAGACACTTAACAATCAAAACTCATTTTAATTAGATCATAATGTATACATCCTGTCTAAACAGTAAAGATATAAGATAGCGTTTGTTTTGAGGTACTGAGACAGTGACTGAGAGACTGAGACTCAGTATCGTGTTTGTTAGTTCAGAGACTGGTACTAAAATTTCTGTTTCTGTCTCTAAAATTTCAGTATTTCAGTACCTCCAAAAAGTAGGGACACAGGGGACTAAAATTTTTAGAGATGGAGACTGAAACTTTAATAACATTTTATACCTAAAATACTTTCATTTCAATTAATTAATTCTAATTTTACTCTTTGTGCAAATTAAATTAGAGTTTCATTCTTGTTTCAATTCTTGTCTCCCATTTTGCACCAAACAGAATATTGAGATTTATTTCAATCCCTGTCTCTTAGTCTCTGTCTCTCAGTCTCAGTCTTTTCGTCTCTATCTCTCCACCAAACGCTACCTAAAGTATAGGGCGGAGTTTAGGTTTGACAATGAAGTTATAACTTTCAAAATTTTTATAAAAAAATTAATAGTATTATTATAAAAAATAGATATAATTCAATTAATTTATGTTTCACACTTTATATTAGATTTGTGGAATTAACTTTTACTTTTATATTTATTTAATTATTTTTAATTTTAAATATTAACATTTTAAATTTGATTTTAATAGATTTTTATAAATTAAAGATTTTATTGACTTATTCATATAAATTAAAATCTCATTCTTATTATCAACAAGATTTTATAATTTTAGTGTTAAAATTAGTTGTAGTAAAATTAACATTTTTACAATAACTTTTTGGACTTGGATTTCAATAGACTTTTATAAATTAAAAATTTTATTGAATTATTTATATAAATTAAAATTCTATTCTCATTATTATTTATTATTCTCATTATCAACTAGATTTTAGAATTTTAATTTTGGAATTAGTTATAGTAAAATTAATTTCTTTTATCTATATAATTATTTATTTTATAATTTTAATTCTAAAATTTTTAAAGTATTTTATAATATCTGTCTATATAGTTATTTATTTATTGTCAAATTAGTACTAAATTTAAAAATAATTATATTTATAAATTTTATTTTAATATAAATATTATTATATAATTTTTATTTTACAATTTTTTGCCGCCGTAATAGTATATCGAATGTAAACATCTGGCTAATTCTTTCGTTATTACCATCAAAATAAAAATAAATAAATAAAAAATTAGTTTTTCAAATATTTTAAATTTGATATTTTGGTCTTTCAAAATTTTTAATTTTTAGAAATTTTTAAAAAATTATTTTTGTTGAATAAATTAGTCATCTATCATTTTTAATCAATCTTTTAATATATATATATATATATATTAGACAAATAAATTCATAATAAATTATATTATAAAAGAATTAGATCTTCAAAAAATATATTATAAGCTAAATTAATCTTTATTTTAAAATAATACAAGAATAAATTTGCTTGATAAAAATAATTTTTGAAAATTTTTAGTAAATAAAAATTTATTAGAAACAAAAATATTCGGTTTAAAAATGTTTGAAGATTAATTTAAGTGTTTATTTAAAAAAAATTAAATTTATATACTAAAACTACAATCAAGATAGACTTTTACCCATCGGTGATTATATCGGTTTGTTTAGAATTTAATACAATAATGTAACAACCTATCTTAGTTCAATCTATACTCTCTCCCATAGACACACTTTTTCAAAGCTTAATTGCCAGTGCATAATCGAATTGTTATAATTCAAGTTCATAAAAAATAAAAATAAAAAACTCAAAATACTAACCTATTAGATACAGAATCTCCATGATTAATATCACACTAAACAAATTTTATTTGCTCAATTTGGAATTATTTGTTTATTCCATTTGGCACTATGCATATTATACCAAATGTATATAAAGATATTCTAGGATATGCCTTTTGAGTCGTTGCATTTAATTTTGCCAAATGTCTAATATAATTGCAAGCTTATACTCTATCTTTCTCTCTCTCTATTTTTGTATTAGCTTATACGTCTTTAAGCAATTGTCCATATGCATAAGATTATTGGAAACGATAGAAATGAAAAGAAAAAAGAAAAAAGAAAAAAGAAAAAAGAAATTGAAAGAAAGCAATAATTAGAGTGGCATAGTCCACAAAAAAGGGCTCCACCACGATTGGGTCTTCAACGCATGCTATTAATATGGTCAGCGCACTCTCTTCCGCCGGCCCAAGTTTCCACTCAAATATCATCAAAAGTGTAATCCCTGCGTGTGTGTGACCTGATGTGTAAGTTCCTAATGTAATGTTTTAAATTGGGAATTGTGTAATTTACTTGATTAAAAAAATGTTTTTGAATGATCTCATTGGTATAAAATATTTCCAATTTATATTAACAAAATAATATGTGTTATAAAATAAATAAATAAAACAGATAAAATAAATATAAAATAAAAAAATATAAATAAAAAATTTTATTATTAAAATTTACCAATATTATTATTTTAACATAATAAAGCATATATTATATATATATATATATAAAGAGAAAAGAATATTTTTGTTTAATATATTATTGAGATCTCCTCACTATTTAAGTATTTATACACACATAATATTTATTTTTTTAAACTTCATTTAAATTTAGTTTAATTTAAAAGTTTCATTCTTTTATCATAAAAAATTAAGCCGTCCATATAATGAATCAAAGTCACACATCATTAATTAAATAAACATCCACATTCATATCACAATACTCTTTTTTGGATGTCCATTTATAATTATGTATTATTAAAATCTTACTAAAAAAAATTCAATGAAAAAAATTTTAGTGAAGAAAAAAGAGTACAATATCCTTTATGATGATGATTGCCTTGTTAAAAATCTTGTTAAGAAAAATTCAATGGAGATAAAAATCTGACCAAGGAAAAAAGACTACAACTTCCTCCTCTTGTCGACATTATTTAATATCTCGAAATCGGTGCATTCCAATCTGATGTACCAATCTTTTAAAGGAGAATTTTGGAAGTGCCTTTGTAAATAAATCTATCAGATTATCACTTGAGCAAATCTGTTGGACATCAATTGTTTTTTGATTTTAAAGATCACGAGTGAAGAAGAATTTGAGAGAAATATGCTTTGTTCTATCACCTTTGATGTATCCACCTTTAAGTTGTAATACATACAGTATTATCTATAAACAGAACAGTTGGAGCTATCTTATGATCAATCAGTCCACATGATGACAGAATATATTGGATCAAACTCTTGAGCTAAAAATACTCGCGACTTGCTTCATATACCACTAGTATTTCAGCATGATTAGAGGATGTTGCTGCTATCATCGTTTTGTGGACCTTCATGATATAGCTGTATCACCATATGTGAATAGGTATCCTGTTTGAGATCTTCTTTTGTGTGGATCAGACAAGTATCCAGCATCTGCATAGCCAACTAATTGTCACTTAGATTCATATGGATAAAACAAACCCATATTAACTGTTCCATGAAGATATTGAAAAATTTGTTTGATTCCATTCCAATGTCTTCTGGTTGAAGAGCAACTATACCTTGCTAGTAAATTCACCGCAAATGATATGTCATGTCGTGTATTATTAGCAAGATACATTAGTGCTCCAATGGTACTGAGATATGGTACTTCAAGACCAATGATATCTTCATTTTTCTTCTTTAGGACGGAATTGATCATTTTTCACATTTAAAGACCTTTCGATCATTGGGGTACTTAATGGATGTGACTTATCCATATAAAATCTCTTAAAGATATTTTCTGTGTATGTTATTTGATGAATAAAGATCCCATTTTTTGTATGCTCGATCTGTCACTATGCCCAACACTCGCGAGTTTGAAGCTCGTCACAGCCATCCCTTCCCAGATCCTACTCGGAATACCACAGACAAGATTTAGACTTTTCGGATCTCAGGAATGGCCATCCACGGGTTCTATCTTATACCACGAAGATTCTAATATCTCAGACTCGGTCCCCTGCATTAGATATCCAAGAGATACCCATTCAATCTAAGGTAGAACAGAAGTGGTTGTCAGGCACGCGTTCATAAGTTGGGAATGATGATGATTGTCACGATCATCACATTCACATTGAAGTGCAAATGAATATCTTAGAAGCGGAATAAGTTTGTATTGAATAGAAAAATAGTAGTACTTTGCATTAATCCATGAGGAACAGCAGAGCTCCACACCTTAATCTATGGTGTGTAGAAACTCTACCGTCGAAAATACATAAGTGATGAAGGTCCAGGCATGGCCGAGAGGCCAGCCCCCAAACGTGATCTAAAGATGAAACTAAAGATGTAAATACAATAGTAAAAAGTCCTATTTATACTAAACTAGTTACTAGGGTTTACAGAAATGAGTAAATGATGCAGAAATCCACTTCTGGGACCCACTTGGCGTGTGCTTGGGCTGAGCATTGAGCTTTACACGTGTAGAGGCTTCTCTTGGAGTTGAACGCCAGTTTGTAACCTGTTTCTGGTATTTAACTCCACTTTGCAACCTGTTTCTGGCGTTTAACTCGAGAATGCAGCATGGAATTGGCGTTGAATGCCAGTTTGCGTCATCTAAACTCGAGCAAAGTATGGACTATTATATATTGCTGGAAAGCCCTGGATGTCTACTTTCCAACGCAATTAAGAGCGCGCCATTTGAAGTTCTGTAGCTTCAGAAAATCCACTTTGAGTGCAGAGAGGTCAGAATCCAACAGCATCTGCAGTCCTTTTTCAGCCTAAATCAGATTTTTGCTCAGGTCCCTCAATTTCAGCCAGAAATTATCTGAAATCACAGAAAAACACACAAACTCATAGTAAAGTCCAGAAATGTGAATTTTATTTAAAAACTAATAAAGATATATTAAAAGCTAATTAAATTATACTGAAAACTATGTAAAAACAATGCCAAAAAGCGTATAAATTATCCGCTCATCACAACACCAAACTTAAATTATTGCTTGTCCCCAAGAAACTGAAAATAAAATAGGATAAAAAGAAGAGAATATACTATAAATTCCAAAATATCAATGGAACTTAGCTCCAATAAGATGAGCGGGACTTGTAGCTTTTTGCCTCTTAGTTTTGGCATCTCACTTTATCCATTGAAGTTCAGAATGATTGGCATCTATAGGAACTTAGAATTTAGATAGTGTTATTGATTCTTCTAGCTCATTATGTTGATTCTTGAACACAGCTACTTTATGAGTCTTGGCCGTGGCCCTAAGCACTTTGTTTTCCAGTATTACCACCGGATACATAAATGCCACAGACACATAACTGGGTGAACCTTTTCAGATTGTGACTCAGCTTTGCTAGAGTTCCCAATTAGAGGTGTCCAGGGTTCTTAATCACACTCTTCTTTTTGCTTTGGACCTCAACTTTAACCGCTCGGTCTCAAGTTTTCACTTGACACCTTCACGCCACAAGCACATGGTTAGGGACAGCTTGGTTTAGCCGCTTAGGCCAGGATTTTATTCCCTTGGGCCCTCCTATCCACTGATGCTCAAAGCCTTGGATCCTTTTTATTACCCTTGCCTTTTGGTTTAAAGGGTTATTGGCTTTTTTCTCTTGCCTTTTGGTTTTTGGTGTGCGAAATCGTGATCATTCCATTCCTTGGTAACGGCGCTAAAAACTCAATACGCACGTTCATGATCCTATATCTGTTTCACAACTTCGTACAACTAACCAGCAAGTACACTAGGTCGTCCAAGTAATAAACCTTACCTGAGTAAGGGTCGATCCCACGGAGATTGTCGGCTTGAACCAAGCTATGGTCACCTTGTAAATCTCAGTCAGGTGGATTAAATTGTATTAAGAAATTATAGTGGATGAAAATAAATAAAATATAAAATAGGATAGTGGTACTTATGTAATTCATTGGTGAGAATTTCAGATAAGTGTATAGAGATGCTTTCGTTCCTCTGATCTCTGCTTTCCTGCTGTCTTTATCCAATCAATCCTACTCCTTTCCATGGCAAGCTTTATGTAGGGCATCACCGTTGTCAATGGCTACATCCCATCCTCTCTGTGAAAATGGTCCAATGCGCTGTCACTGCATGGCTAATCATCTGTCGGTTTTCGATCATACTAGAATAGGATTTACTATCCTTTTACGTCTGTCACTACGTCCAGCACTCGCGAGTTTGAAGCTCGTCACAGCCATCCCTTCCCAGATCCTACTCGGAATACCACAGACAAGGTTTAGACTTTTTGGATCTCAGGAATGGCCATCCATGGGTTCTAACTTATACCACAAAGACACTAATAACTCGGACTCGGTCCCCTGTATTAGATATCCAAGAGATATCTATTCAGTCTAAGGTAGAACAGAAGTGGTTGTCAGGCACGCGTTCATAAGTTGAGAATGATGATGACTGTCACGATCATCACATCCATCATATTGAAGTGCGAATGAATATCTTAGAAGCGGAATAAGTTGAATTGAATAGAAAAACAGTAGTACTTTGCATTAATCCTTGAGGAACAGCAGAGCTCCACACCTTAATCTATGGTGTGTAGAAACTCTACCGTTGAAAATACATAAGTGATAAGGTCCAGGCATGGCCGAATGGCCAGCCCCCATGATCTAAGAACTAAACGTCCCAAGATGTCTAATACAATAGTAAAAAGTCCTATTTATACTAAACTAGTTACTAGGGTTTACAGAATTGAGTAAATGATGTAGAAATCTACTTCCGGGGCCCACTTGGTGTGTGCTTGGGCTGAGCATTGAGCTTTACACGTGTAGAGGCTTCTCTTGGAGCTGAACGCCAGTTTGTAGCCTGTTTCTGGCATTGAACTCCACTTTGCAACCTGTTTCTGGCGTTTGACTCCAGAATGTAGCATGGAACTGGCGTTGAATGCCAGTTTACGTCATCAATCCTTATTCAGAGTATGGACTATTATATATAACTGGAAAGCTCTGGATGTCTACTTTCCAATGCAATTAGAAGCGCACCATTTGGAGTTCTGTAGCTCCAGAAAATCCACTTTAAGTGCAGGGAGGTCAGAATCCAACAACATCTGCAGTCCTTCTTCAACCTCTGAATATGATTTTTGCTCAGGTCCCTCAATTTCAGCCAGAAAATACCTGAATACAGAAAAACACACAAACTCATAGTAAATTCCAGAAATGTGAATTTTAATTAAAAACTAATAAAAATATAATGAAAACTAATTAAATCATACTAAAAACAATGCCAAAAAGCGTATAATTTATCCGCTCATCACAACACCAAACTTAAATTGTTGCTTGTCCCCAAGCAACTGAAAATCAAATAGGATAAAAAGAAGAGAATATACTATAAATTTCAAAATATCAATGAAACTTAGCTCCAATCAGATGAGCGGGACTTGTAGCTTTTTGCCTCTTGAATAGTTTTGGCATCTCGCTTATCCATTGAAGTTCAGAATGATTGGCATCTATAGGAACTCAGAGTTCAGATAGTGTTATTGATTCTCCTAGTTCAGTATGTTGATTCTTGAACACAGCTACTTTATGAGTCTTGGCCGTGGCCCTAAGCACTTTGTTTTCCAGTATTACCACCGGATACATAAATGCCACATACACATAACTGGGTGAACCTTTTCAGAGTGTGACTCAGCTTTGCTAAAGTCCCCAATTAGAGGTGTTCAGGGTTCTTAAGCACACTCTTATTTTGCTTTGGACCTTGACTTTAACCGCTCAGTCTCAAGTTTTCACTTGACACCTTCACGCCACAAGTAAATGGTTAGGGACAGCTTGGTTTAGCCGCTTAGGCCAGGATTTTATTCCTTTAGGCCCTCCTATCCACTGATGCTCAAAGCCTTGGATCCTTTTTTATTACCCTTGCCTTTTGGTTTTAAGGGTTACTGGCTTTTTGCTCTTGCCTTTTGGTTTTAAGAGCTTTTGGCTTTTTCTACTTGCTTTTTCTTTTTCTTTCTATTTTTTTTCGCCATTTTTTTCTGCAAGCTTTTGTATTCACTGCTTTTTCTTGCTTCAAGAATCATTTTTATGATTTTTCAGATTATCAAATAACATGTCTCCTTTTCATCATTCTTTCAAGAGCCAACATATTTAACATTCTTAAACAACAACTTCAAAAGACATATGCACTGTTCAAGCATTCATTCAGAAAACAAAAAGTATTGTCACCACATCAAAATAATTAAACTAGTTTCAAGGATGAATTCGAAACCATGTACTTCTTGTTCTTTTGTAATTAAAACATTTTTCATTTAAGAGATGTGATGGATTCATAGGACATTCATAACTTTAAGGCATAGACACTTAAATACTAATGATCATGTAATAAGACAAAAACATAAACAAACATAAAGCATGGTAAACAAAAAACAGGAAAATAAAAGAACAAGGAAATTAAGGAATGAGTCCACCTTAGTGGGGGTGGCGTCTTCCTCTTCTTGAAGAACCAATGGTGCTTTTGAGCTCCTCTATGTCTCTTCCTTGTCTTTCTTGCTCCTCCCTCATAGATCTTTGATCTTCTCTAATCTCATGGAGGATGATGGAGTGCTCTTGGTGCTCTACCCTTAGTTGTCCCATGTTGGAACTTAATTTACCTAGGGAAGTGTTGATTTGTTCCCAATAGTTTTGTGGAGGAAAGTGCATCCCTTGAGGCATCTCAGGGATTTCATGGTGAGAAATTTCCTCATGCTCATGTTGAGGTCCATGCTCTCTTGTTTGCTCCATCCTTTTCTTAGTGATGGGCTTATCCTCTTCAATGAGGATGTCTCCCTCTATGTCAATTCCAGCCGAACTGCAGAGGTGGCAAATAAGGTGAGGAAAGGCTAACCTTGCCAAATTAGAGAACTTGTCAGCCACCTTATAGAGTTCTTGAGGTATAATCTCATGAACTTCCACTTCCTCTCTAATCATGATACTATGGATCATGATGGCCCGGTCTATAGTAACTTCAGACCGGTTGCTAGTAGGAATGATTGAGCGTTGAATGAACTCCAACCATCCTCTAGCCACTGGTTTGAGGTCAAGCCTTTTTAGTTGAACCGGCTTGCCCCTTGAGTCAATTTTCCATTGAGCTCCTTCCACACATATGTCCATGAGGACTTGGTCCAACCTTTGATCAAAGTTGACTCTTCTAGTGTAGGGGCGTGCGTTCTCTTCCATCATTGGCAAGTTGAACGCCAGCCTCACATTTTTCGGACTGAAATCTAAGTATTTTCCCCGAACCATGGTAAGCCAATGCTTTGGATTCGGGTTCACACTTTGATCATGGTTCCTAGTGATCCATGCATTTGCATAGAACTCTTGAACTATTAGGATCCCGACTTGTTGAATGGAGTTGGTGAGAACTTCCCAACCTCTTCTTTGGATCTCAAGTCGGATCTCCGGATACTCATTCTTCTTGAGCTTTAAAGGAACCTCGGGGATCACTTTCTTCTTGGCCACAACTTCATAGAAGTGGTCTTGATGGACCTTAGAGATGAATCTCTCCATCTCCCATGACTCAGAGGTGGAAGCAATTGCCTTTCCTTTCCTCTTTCTAGAGGTTTCTCTGGCCTTAGGTGTCATAGATGGTTATGGAAAAACAAAAAGCAATGCTTTTACTACACCAAACTTAAAATGTTTGCTTGTCCCCGAGCAAAAGAAGAAAGAAAGAAGTAGAAGAAGAAGAGAATAGAGGGGATGGAGGGAGAAGTGGTTTTGGCCAAGGGTTGAAGAGAGGGTTTTGTTGTGTGAAAATGAAGAGGGAATGAGTGGTTTATATGGGAGTGGGGAGGGGTTTAGGGTTCGGCCATTTAGGGTTGGGTTTGGGAGGGAAATTATTTTGAATTTAAAGGTAGGTGGGATTTTTGGGGAAGAGAGGATGGATGTGAGTGGTGAAGAGGTGATGGGAAAGAGTGATTGAGTTGATTGGTGAGGGGTATTTGGGGAAGAGAGTTATGAAAAGGTGTGAAGAGGAGAGAAGAAGTAGGTGAAGATCCTGTGGGGTCCACAGATCCAGTGGGGCCAAGGAATTTAATCATCCTTGCTCCAATTAGGCGTGTAAACGCCCTCTGTAGGCAATCCTGGCATTTAACGCCAGATTGCAGCATGTTTCTGGCGTTAAACGCCACTTTCATGCTTGTTTTGGGCGTTCAACGCCAGTCTGCAGCATGTTTCTGGCGTTGAACGCCAGTTTTCCTCTGGGGTGCATTCCTGGCGTTTAAACGCCAGAATGCTGCTTGTTTCTGGCGTTTAACGCCAGTTTCATGCTCTGTTCTGGCGTTAAACGCCATCCAGATGCTCCTTACTGGCGTTTAAACGCCAGTAAGCCCTTCCTCCAGGGTGTTCTATTTTCAATGCTGTTTTTCATTCTGTTTTTGAATTTTTCAGTAGTTTTTGTGACTCCACATGATCATCAACCTAATAAAACATGAAATAAAAAGAGAAAATAAAATAAAATATATTAAATAACATTGGGTTGCCTCCCAACAAGCGCTTCTTTAATGTCAATAGCTTGACAGTGGGCTCTCACTGAGCCACACAGGTGATCAGGTCAATTTTATAGATTCCCAACACCAAACTTAGAGTTTGGATGTGGGGATTCAATACCAAACTTAGAGTTTGGCTGAGGCCTCCCAACACCAAACTTAGAGTTTGATTGTGGGGGCCTTGTTTGACTCTGTAGTGAGAGAAGCTTTTCATGCTTCCTCTCCATGGTTACAGAAGGAGAACCTTGACTTTTTAAACACAAGGTAGTCCTCATTCAGTTGAAGGACCAACTCTCCTCTGTCCACATCAATCACAGCTTTTGCTGTGGCTAGGAAGGGTCTTCCAAGGATGATGGATTCATCCTCTTCCTTCCAAGTGTCTAGGATTATGAAATCAGCAGGGATGTAAAGGTCTTCAACCTTTACTAACATGTCCTCTACTAGTCCATAAGCCTGTTTTCTTGAGTTGTCTGCCATCTCTAGTGAGATTCTGGCAGCTTGCACCTCAAAGATTCCTAATTTCTCCATTACAGAGAGGGGCATGAGGTTTATCCCTGACCCAAGGTCACATAGAGCCTTCTCAAAGGTTATGGTGCCTATGGTACAAGGTATTAAGAACTTTCCAGGATTCTGTTTCTTCTGAGGTAATTTCAGTTGATCCAGATCACTTAGTTCATTGATGAGCAAGGGAGGTTCATCTTCCCAAGTCTCATTATCAAATAATTTGGCATTCAACTTCATGATTGCACCAAGGTACTTGGCAAATTGCTCTTCAGTAACATCCTCATTCTCTTCAGAAGAAGAATATTCATCAGAGCTCATGAATGGCATAAGGAGGTTTAATGGAATCTCTATGGTCTCCAGATGAGTCTCAGAGTCCTTTGGTTCCTCAGAGGGAAACTCCTTATTGATCACTGGACGTCTCAGGAGGTCTTCCTCACTGGGATTCATGTCCTCCTCCACTTTTGTGGTTTCGGCCATGATGGTCATTTCAATGGCCTTGCACTCTCCTTTTGGATTTTCGTCTGTATTGCTTGGGAGAGTACTAGGAGGGGTTTCAGTGATCCTTTTACTCAGCTGGTCCACTTGTGCTTCCAAATTTTTAATGGAGGACCTTGTTTCATTCATGAAATTTAGAGTGGCCTTAGATAGATCAGAGACTATATTTGCTAAGCCAGATAGATCCTGCTCAGGACTCTCTGTCTTTTGCTGAGTGGATGATGGGAAAGGCTTGCCATTGCTAAACCTGTTTCTTCCACCATTGTTAAAGCCTTGTTGAGGCTTTTGTTGATCCTTCCATGAGAGATTTGGGTGATTTCTCCATGAGAGATTATAGGTGTTTCCATAGGATTCACCCATGTAATTCACCTCTGCTATTGCAGGGTTCTCAGGATCATAAGCTTCTTCCTCAGAAGATGCTTCTTGAGTACTGTTGGATGTAGCTTGCATTCTATTCAGACTCTGAAAAATCATATTGACTTGCTGAGTCAATATTTTATTCTGAGCCAATATGGCATTCAGAGTATCAATTTCAAGAACTCCCTTCTTCTGAGGCGTCCCATTACTCACAGGATTTCTCTCAGAAGTGTACATGAACTGGTTATTAGCAACCATGTCAATGAGTTCTTGAGCTTCTGCAAGCATTTTTTTTAGGTGAATGGATCCACCTGCAGAAGTATCCAATGACATCTTAGCTAATTCAGACAGACCATCATAGAATATATCCAGGATGGTCCATTCTGAAAGCATATCAGAAGGACACTTTTTGGTCAGTTGCTTATATCTCTCCCAAGCTTCATAGAGGGATTCACCTTCTTTCTGTCTGAAGGTTTGAACATCCACTCTAAGCTTACTAAGCTTTTGAGGAGGAAAGAACTTGGCTAAGAAAGCCGTGACCAGCTTATCCCAAGAGTTCAGGCTATCTTTGGGTTGAGAGTCCAACCACACTCTAGCTTTGTCTCTTACAGCAAATGGGAAAAGCATAAGCCTGTAGACCTCGGGATCAACCCCATTGGTCTTAACAGTATCACAGATCTGCAAGAATTCAGTTAAGAACTGAAAAGGATCTTCAGATGAAAGTCCATGAAACTTGCAGTTCTGCTGCATCAGAGAAACTAATTGAGGTTTCAGCTCAAAGTTGTTTGCTCCAATGGCAGGGATGGAGATACTTCTTCCGTGTAAATTGGAATTAGGTGCAGTAAAGTCACCAAGCATCCTCCTTGCATTATTATTGTTTTCGGCTGCCATCTCCTCTTCCTGTTCGAAAATTCCTGTAAGGTTGTCTCTGGATTGTTGTATTTTAGCTTCTCTTAGTTTCCTTTTCAGAGTCCTTTCAGGTTCAGGATCTGCTTCAACAAGAATGTTCTTGTCCTTGCTCCTGCTCATATGAAAAAGAAGAAAACAGAAAATAATAGGGATCCTCTTTGCCTCAGTAGAGAGAGGTTCCTTTGTGTGAGTAGAAGAAGAAAAGAATGTAATGTAAAGAAGATAAGAGGAAAAACTTGAACACAGAGAGGGAGGTGGTGTTCGAGTTTTTTTTTTGGGTGAAAGAGAAGTGTTAGTAGATGAATAAATAAATAGAAGGAGATGAGAGGTGAGAGAATTCGAAAAATAAAAATTAAAATTTAAAGTTAAATTTCGAAAATAGAAATAAAAAATTTTTTAAAATTAAACTTAGAATTCGAAAATTAAAAATTGAAATTAAATTAAAAATAAAAATAATTAGTTAATTAAAAAGAAATTTTGAAAAAGGAGAGAGGGAATTTTCGAAAATAAGAGAGAGGATTAGTTAGGTAGTTTTGAAAAAGATATGATTGAAACAAAAAGATAAGATTGATTGAAAAAGTTTTGAAATTTGTTTTTGAAAAAGATATGATTGAAATTTAAAAAGATATGATTGAAACAAAAAGATAAGATTTGAAAATCAATTTTAAAAAGATAAGAAGTTAGAAAAGATTTTGAAATTGAATTTGAAAAAGATATGATTGAAATTTTAATTTGAAAAAGATTTGAAAAGAAAATTAAAAAGATTTGATTTTGAAAACTAAAGTTGATTACTTGACTAACAAGAAACTAAAAAGATATGATTCTAGAGTTTAAAGATTGAATCTTTCTTAATAAGCAAGTAACAACTTTGAAAAATTTTGAATCAAAACATTAAATGCTAATAAAATGTTCGAAAATTAAGAAATAAAATAAGAAAAAGATTTTGAAAATCAAATTTAAAAAGTTTTCGAAAATATGAAGGAAAAATAAAAAAGATTTGATTTTTGAAAAAGATTTTGAAAAGATAAGATTTTTAAATTGAAAATTTGATTTGATTCATAAGAAACAATTAAATTTAAAAACTTTTTGACTAAATCAAATCATATTTTCGAAAATTTTGAGTAAAATAAGGAAAAGATATTTTTTGATTTTTGAATTTTTAATGAAGAAAGAGAAAAACATGAAAAAGACTCATAACATAAAAATTATGAATCAAAACACACAATGCATGCAAGAACACTATGAATGTCAAGATGAACACCAAGAACACTTTGAAGATCAAGATGAACATCAAGGCTTATTTTTGAAAATTTTTAATGAAAGAAAAACATGCAAGACACCAAACTTAGAAATTTTCAAACTTTAGAAACTAACAAATTAAAAATGCATATGAAAAACAACAAAAGACACAAAACAAGAAAATATGAAGATCAAACAAGAAGACTTACCAAGAACAACTTGAAGATCATGAAGAACACTATGAATGCATGAATTTTCGAAAAATGCATAAATTTTTAGAAAAAAATGCAATTGACACCAAACTTAAAAATTGACTCTAGACTCAAACAAGAAACATCAAAAATATTTTTGATTTTATGATTTTATTAATTTTTTTGGATTTTTGTATATTTTTATTTTTTTGAAAACATATAGGGAAAAGGAAGCAATGAATTCAAAGTCCTCAATCAAGATTCCAGGAATCATACCAGGTTAGTCTAAAGCTTGATGGCTAGCCAAACTTCAGCATACCATTTTGAAACTTTAGAATTCATTCTTAGAAAATTTAAAATAATTTTCGAAAACAAAGGGAAAAATTTTTTTTTGAAAGATTTTTGAAGAATTTTTTTGAAAATAAAACAAAAAGAAAATTACCTAATCTGAGCAACAAGATGAACCGTCAGTTGTCCAAACTCGAACAATCCTCGGCAACGGCACCAAAAACTTGGTGTGCGAAATCGTGATCATTCCATTCCTTGGTAACGGCGCTAAAAACTCAATACGCACGTTCATGATCCTATATCTGTTTCACAACTTCGTACAACTAACCAACAAGTACACTGGGTTGTCCAAGTAATAAACCTTACGTGAGTAAGGGTCGATCCCACGGAGATTGTCGGCTTGAAGCAAGCTATGGTCACCTTGTAAATCTCAGTCAGGTGGATTAAATTGTATTAAGAAATTATAGTGGATAAAAATAAATAAAATGTAACATAGGAAAGTGGTACTTATGTAATTCATTGGTGAGAATTTCAGATAAGTGTATAGAGATACTTTCGTTCCTCTGATCTCTGCTTTCCTGCTGTCTTCATCCAATCAATCCTACTCCTTTCCATGGCAAGCTTTATGTAGGGAATCACCGTTGTCAATGGCTACATCTCATCCTCTCAGTGAAAATGGTCCAAGATGCTTTGTCACAGCATGACTATTCATCTGTCGGTTCTTGATCATACTGGAATAGGATCCATTGATCCTTTTGCGTCTGTCACTACGCCCAACACTCGCGAGTTTGAAGCTCGTCACAGCCATCCCTTCCCAGATCCTACTCAGAATACCATAGACAAGGTTTAGACTTTCCGGATCTCAGGAATGGCCATCCATGGGTTCTAACTTATACCACGAAGACACTAATAACTCCGACTCGGTCCCCTGTATTAGATATCCAAGAGATATCCATTCAGTCTAAGGTAGAACGGAAGTGGTTGTCAGGCACGTGTTCATAAGTTGAGAATGATGATGACTGTCACGATCATCACATCCATCATATTGAAGTGCGAATGAATATCTTAGAAGTGGAATAAGTTGAATTGAATAGAAAAACAGTAGTACTTTGCATTAATCCTTGAGGAACAGCAGAGCTCCACACCTTAATCTATGGTGTGTAGAAACTCTACCGTTGAAAATACATAAGTGATAAGGTCCAGGCATGGCCGAATGGCCAGCCGCCATGATCTAAGAACTAAACGTCCCAAGATGTCTAATACAATAGTAAAAAGTCCTATTTATACTAAACTAGTTACTAGGGTTTACAGAATTGAGTAAATGATGTAGAAATCCACTTCCGGGGCCCACTTGGTGTGTGCTTGGGCTGAGCATTGAGCTTTACATGTGTAGAGGCTTCTCTTGGAGTTGAACGCCAGTTTGTAGCCTATTTCTGGCGTTGAACTCCACTTTGCAACCTGTTTCTGGCATTTGACTCTAGAATGCAGCATGAAACTGGCGTTAAACGCCAGTTTACGTCATCAATCCTTATTCAAATTATAGACTATTATATATTTCTGGAAAGCTCTGGATGTCTACTTTTTAACGCAATTAGAAGCGTGCCATTTGGAGTTTTGTAGCTCCAGAAAATCCACTTTGAGTGCAGGGAGGTCAGAATCCAACAGCATCTGCAGTCCTTCTTCAACCTCTGAATCTGATTTTTGCTCAGGTCCCTCAATTTCAGCCAGAAAATACCTGAAATCTCAGAAAAACACACAAACTCATAGTAAAGTCCAGAAATGTGAATTTTAATTAAAAACTAATAAAAATATAATGAAAACTAATTAAATCATACTAAAAACATACTAAAAACAATGCCCAAAAGCGTATAAATTATCCGCTCATCAGTTTTAAGAGCTTTTGGCTTTTTCTGCTTGCTTTTTCTTTTTCTTTTTTTCTCTTGTCTCTTTTTTTTCGCATTTTTTTCTGCAAGCTTTGTTCTTCACTGCTTTTTCTTGCTTCAAGAATCATTTTTATGATTTTTCAGATTATCAAATAACATTTCTCCTTTTTCATCATTCTTTCAAGAGCCAACATATTTAACATTCATAAACAACAATATCAAAAGACTTATGCACTGTTCAGGCATTCATTCAGAAAAACAAAATGTATTGCCACCACATCAAAATAATTAAACTAATTTCAAGGATGAATTCGAAATTCATGTACTTCTTGTTCTTTTGTAATTAAAACATTTTTCATTTAAGAAAGGTGATGGATTCATAGGACATTCATAGCTTTAAGACATAGACATTTAAACACTAATGATCATATAGTAAAGACACAAACATAAATAAAACATAAAGTATAGTAAACAAAAAACAAGAAAATAAGAACAAGGAGATTAAGGAACGGGTCCACCTTAGTGAGGGTGGCGTCTTCCTCTTCTTGAAGAACCAATGGTGCTCTTGAGCTCCTTTATGTCTCTTCCTTGTCTTTGTTGCTCCTCCTTCATAGCTCTTTGATCTTCTCTAATCTCATGGAGGATGATGGAGTGCTCTTGGTGCTCCATCCTTAGTTGTCCCATGTTGGAACTTAATTCCCCTAGGGAGGTGTTAATTTACTCCCAATAGTTCTGTGGAGGAAAGTGCATCCCCTGAGGTATCTCAGGGATTTCATGGTGAAGAATTTCCTCATTCTCTTGTTGAGGTCCATGATCTCTTGTTTGCTCCATCCTTTTCTTAGTGATGAGCTTTTGAGATGAATCTCTCCATCTCTCATGACTCAGAGGTGGAAGCAATTGCCTTCCCTTTCCTCTTTCTTGAGGTTTCTCTGGCCTTAGGTGCCATTAATGGTTATGGAAAAACAAAAAGCAATGCTTTTACCACACCAAACTTAAAATGTTTGCTCGTCCTCGAGCAAAAGAAGAAAGAAAGAAGGAGAAGAAGAAAAAAACTGGAGGAAAGGGAGAGAGGTGTGTATTCGGCCAAGGGAAGAAGAAAGGGTTGTGTTGTGTGAAAATGAAGAAGGAATGATGGGTTTATATAGGAGTTGGGGGAGGTTTAGGGTTCGGCCATTAGGGTTAGGTTTGGGAGGGAAAAGAATTTTGAATTTTGGAGGTAGGTGGGGTTTATGGGAAAGAGTAGAGGGATGTGAGTGGTTAAGAGGTGATGGGAAAGAGTGATTGAGATGATTGGTGAACGGTATTTGGGGAAGAAGGTTATGAAAAGGTGTGAAGAGGAGAGAAGAAGGGGTAGGTGGGGATCCTGTGGGGTCCACAGATCCTGTGGAGTCAAGGACTTAACATCCCTGCTCCAATTAGGCGTGTAAAACGCCCTTAGCATGCATGTCTGGAGTTAAACGCCAGCTTGCTGCTTGTTTTTGGTGTTAAACGCCCAAATGTAGCCTGTTTCTGGCGTTTAACGCCAGGTTGATGCTTGTTTCTAGCGTTAAACGCTAGCTTGGTGCTTGTTTCTGGCGTTTAAATGCCAGAATGCTCTTCCTCCAGGGTGTGCTGTTTTTCATTCTGTTTTTGATTTTTCAGTAGTTTTTGTGACTCCACATGATCGTCAACCTAAAAAAAATAAAATAACAATAGAAAATAAATAGATATAATTAAATAACATTGGGTTGCCTCCCAACAAGCGCTTCTTTAAAGTCAATAGCTTGACAGTGAGCTCTCATGGAGCCTCACAGATGTTCAGAGCATTGTTGGGACCTCCCAACACCAAAATTAGAGTTTGAATGTGGGGGTTCAACACCAAACTTAGAGTTTGGTTGTGGCCTCCCAACACTAAACTTAGAGTTTGACTGTGGGGGCTTTGGTTGACTCTGCAGTGAGAGAAGCTTTTCATGCTCCCTCTCCATGGTTACAGAAGGAGATCCTTGAGTCTTAAATACAAGGTAGTCCTCATTCAGTTGAAGGACCAACTCTCCTCTGTCCACATCAATCACAGCTTTTGCTGTGGCTAGGAAGGGTCTTCCAAGGATGATGGATTCATCCTCATCCTTCCCAGTGTCTAGGATTATGAAATCAGCAGGGATGTAAAGGCCTTCAACCTTTACTAACACGTCCTCTACTAATCCATAAGCCTGTTTTATTGATTTGTCTGCCATCTCTAGTGAGATTCTTGCAGCTTGTACCTCATAGATTCCCAGTTTCTCCATTACAGAGAGTGGCATTAAGTTTATGCCTGACCCCAGGTCACACAGAGCCTTCTCAAAGGTCATGGTGCCTATGTTACAGGGAATTAGAAATTTACCAGGATCTTGTTTCTTTTGAGGTAGAGTTTGCTGAACTAAGGTATTTAGTTCCTTGATGAGCAATGGAGGTTCATCCTCCCAGGTCTCATTACCAAATAATTTGGCATTCAGCTTCATGATTGCTCCTAAATATTGAGCAACTTGCTCTTCAGCAATGTCTTCATCCTCTTCAGAAGATGAATAGTCATCAGAGCTCATGAATGGTAAAAGGAGGTTCAATGGAATCTCTATGGTCTCTAGTTGAGCCTCAGATTCCTTTGGTTCCTCAAAGGGAAACTCCTTATTGGTCAGTGAACGTCTCAGGAGGTCTTCGTCACTAGGATTCACGTCCTCCTCCTCCTCTCTGGGTTCGGCCACACCAAAGAAGGTTATAGCCTTGCACTCTCTTTTTGGATTCTCTTCTGTATTGCTTGGGAGAGTACTAGGAGGAGTTTCAGTGACCCTTTTACTCAGCTGGCCCACTTGTGCCTCCAAATTTTTAATGGAGGACCTTGTTTCATTCATGAAACTTAGAGTGGCCTTAGATAGATCAGAGACTATATTTGCTAAGCTAGATGGATTCTGCTCAGAGTTCTCTGTCTGTTGCTGAGAGGATGATGGAAAAGGCTTGCTATTGCTAAACCTATTTCTTCCACCATTATTAAAGCCTTGTTGAGGATTTTGTTGATCCTTCCATGAGAAATTTGGATGATTTCTCCATGAGGGATTATAGGTGTTTCCATAGGGTTCACCCATGTAATTCACCTCTGCTATTGCAGGGTTCTCAGGATCATAAACTTCTTCTTCAGAAGATGCCTCTTGAGTACTATTGGATGCGGCTTGCAATCCATTCAGACTCTGAGAAATCATATTGACTTGCTGAGTCAATATTTTGTTCTGAGTCAATATGACATTCAGAGTATCAATTTCAAGAACTCCCTTCCTCTGAGGCGTCCCATTACTCATAGGATTCCTTTCAGAAGTGTACATGAACTGGTTATTTGCAACCATGTCAATGAGTTCTTAAGCTTCTGCAGGCGTTTTCTTTAGGTGAATGGATCCACCTGCAGAATGGTCCAATGACATCTTTGATAATTCAGACAGACCATCATAGAATATATCCAGGATGGTCCATTCTGAAAGCATGTCAGAAGGACACTTTTTGGTCAGTTGCTTATATCTCTCCCAAGCTTCATAGAGGGATTCACCTTCTTTCTGTTTGAAGGTTTGAACATCCACTCTAAGCTTGCTAAGCTTTTAAGGAGGAAAGAACTTGGCTAAGAAAGCCGTGACCAACTTATCCCAAGAGTTCAGGCTATCTTTAGGTTGAGAGTCCAACCATATTCTAGCTCTGTCTCTTACAGCAAACGGGAAAAGCATAAGCCTGTAGACCTCGGGATCAACCCCATTGGTCTTAACAGTATCACAGATTTGCAAGAATTCAGTTAAGAACTGAAAAGGATCTTCTGATGGAAGTCCATGAAACTTGCGGTTCTGTTGCATCAGAGAAACTAATTGAGGCTTTAGCTCAAAATTGTTCGCTCCAATGGCAGAGATTGAGATGCTTCTTCCATGTAAATTGGAATTTGGTGCAGTAAAGTCACCAAGCATCTTCCTTGCATTGTTATTATTTTCGGCCATGTCTCCTTCTTTTTTGAAAATTTCTGTAAGATTTTCTCCAGAGAGTTGTGCTTTAGCTTCCGTTAGCTTCCTCTTCAGAGTCCTTTCAGGTTTCGGATCAGCTTCAACAAGAATATTCTTATCCTTATTCCTGCTCATATGAAAAAGAAGAGAACACAAAAGAAAATATGGAATCCTCTATGTCACAGTATAGAGATTCCTTTATGTGAGTAGAAGAAGAAAAGAATAGAAGAAGAGAAGTTCAAACACAAAGAGGGAGAGGGTTCGAAATTTTTGAGTAGAAGAGAAGTGTTAGTAGATAAATAAATAATTAGAAGGAGATGAGAGAGGGAAGAATTCAAAAATTAAATAAAATAAAATAAAAATATTTTTGTTTTTAATTTAAAATTAAAGTTAAAATTCGAAAATTTTAAGAAGAAAAATGAAATGAAATTAAATTAAAATTTAAAACAATTAGTTAATTAAAAAGGAATTTTGAAAAAGAGGTTAGTGATTTTCGAAAATTAGAGAGAGGAAAGTAGTTAGGTGGTTTTGAAAAAGATAAGAATTTTAAAAATCAAAGAAAAAGTTAAGTGGTTAATTGAAAGAGATTTTGAAAATCAATTTTGAAAAGATAAGGAGGTAGAAAAGATTTTGAAATTGATTTTTGAAAAAGATATGATTGAAATTTATTTTGAAAAAGATTTGAAAAAGAAATTTAAAAAGATTTAATTTTGAAAATTAAAGTTGATTACTTGACTAACAAGAAACAAAAAGATATGATTTTAAAATTTAAAGATTGAACATTTCTTACTAGGCAAGTAACAAACTTAAAATTTTTGAATCAATCACATTAATTATTAGCATTAATTTTGAAAATATGAAATAGAAATAAGAAAAAGATTTTGAAAATAAATTTTGAAGATTTCGAAATTATGAAAGAAAAATGAAAAAGATTTGATTTTTGAAAAAGATTTGAAAAAGATAGAATTTTTAAATTGAAAATTTGACTTGACTCATAAGAAACAACTAAATTTTAAAAAGTTTTGAAAAAGTCAACTCAAATTTTTGAAAATTTATGAGTGAATAAGGGAAAGATATTTTTTTTTATTTTTGAATTTTTAATGAAGAAAGAGAAAAACAACCAAAAGACTCAAAACATGAAAATTATGAATCAAAACACATGATACATGCAAGAACACCTTGAATGTCAAGATGAACACCAAGAACATTTTGAATATCAAGATGAACACCAAGAACATATTTTTAAAAATTTTTAAGAAAAGAAAAACATGCAAGACACCAAACTTAAAAAATTTTTATTTTCTAGACACTAATAATTTGAAAATGCATATGAAAAACAAGAAAAGACACCAAACAAGAAAAATTAAAGATCAAACATAGAAAATCATCAAGAACAACTTGAAGATCATGAAGAACACATGCATGGATTTTCGAAAATTTTAAGAAAAATTAAAAAGATGCAATTGACACCAAACTTAAAAATTGACACAAGATTCAAACAAGAAACATCAAATTTTTGGTTTTTATGATTTTATTAAATTTTTTTGGTATTTTTCTAAAATTATTTTAGGAAAAACGAAAAAGAATTTTTTTTTTGTATTTCTCGAAAATAAGAAATAAAAAGCTTAAAATTAAAATAAAATTACCTAATCTGAGCAACAAGATGAACCGTCAGTTGTCCAAACTCGAACAATCCCCTGCAACGGCGCCAAAAACTTGGTGCACGAAATTGTGATCATCAATGGCGCCAACAACTTGGTATGCACAATTGTAATCTCAACTCTTTATCACAACTTCGCACAACTAACCAGCAAGTGCACTGGGTCGTCCAAGTAATAAACCTTACGTGAGTAAGGGTCGATCCCACGGAGATTGTCGGCCTGAAGCAAGCTATGGTCACCTTGTAAATCTCAGTCAGGCAGATTCAAATGGTTATGGTGAATTGATAATAAAAACATAAATAAAATATAAACTAGGATAGAGATACTGGTGCACAAAATTGTGATCATCAATGGCGCCAACAACTTGATACGCACAATTGTAATCTCAACTCTTTATCACAACTCCGCACAACTGACCAGCAAGTGCACTGGGTCGTCCAAGTAATAAACCTTACATGAGTAAGGGTCGATCCCTCGGAGATTGTCGGCTTGAAGCAAGCTATGGTCATCTTGTAAATCTCAGTCAGGCAGATTCAAATGGTTATGGAGTTTAAGGTGATGAAAATAAACATAAAATAAAGATAGAGATACTTATGTAATTCATTGGTGGATTTCAGATAAGCGTATGAAGATGCTTTGTTCCCCTTGAACCTCTGCTTTCCTATTGCCTTCTTCCAATCATTCATACTCCTTTCCATGGCAAGCTTTATGTTGGGCATCACCGTTGTCAATGGCTACATCCCGTCCTCTCAGTGAAAATGGTCCTGATGCTCTGTCACAACATCGGCTAATCAGCTGTCGGTTCTCGATCATGTCGGAATAGGATCCATTGATCCTTTTGCGTCTGTCACACGCCCCACAATCGCGAGTTTGAAGCTCGTCACAGTCATCCCTTCCCAGATCCTACTCGGAATACCACAGACAAGGTTTAGACTTTCCGGATCTCAGGAATGGCCATCAATAATTCTAGCCTATACCATGAAGGTTCCAATCTTAGATTAGAAACCCAAGAGATACGCATTCAAGCCATTGCTAGTAGAACAGAGGTGGTTGTCAGGCACATGTTCCTAGGTGAGAATGATGATGAGTGTCACGGATCATCACATTCATCAAGTTGAAGAACGAATGAATATCTTAGAGAAGAAATAGACTTGAGTTGAATAGAAAAACAATAGTACTTTGTATTAATTCATGAAGAACAGCAGAGCTCCACACCTTAATCTATGGTGTGTAGAAACTCCACCGTTGAGAATACATAAGAACAAGGTCTAGGCATGGCCGTGAGGCCAGCCCCCAAACGTGTCTAAGATAGCATAAGACTTATCAAAGATTAAAATACAATAGTATGAGGTCCTATTTATAGAGAACTAGTAGCCTAGGGTTTATAGAAATCCGTAATTAATGAGAAAATCTTCTTCCGGGCCCACTTGGTGTGTGCTTGGACTGAGCATTAAAGCTTCCATGTGTAGAGACTTTTCTTGGAGTTAAACGCCAGCTTTTGTGCCAGTTTGGGCGTTTAACTCCAGCTTTTGTGCCAGTTTTGGAGTTAAACGCCATAATTCTTGAGCTGACTTGGAACGCCTGTTTGGGCCATCAAATCTCGGGCAAAGTATGGACTATTATATATTGCTGGAAAGCCCAGAATGTCTACTTTCCAACGCAATTAAGAGTGCACCAATTGGGCTTCTGTAGCTCTAGAAAATCCACTTTGAGTGCAGGGAGGTCAGAATCCAATAGCATCTGCAGTCCTTTTTCAGCCTCTGAATAAGATTTTTGCTCAGGTCCCTCAATTTCAGCCAGAAAATACCTGAAATCACAGAAATATACACAAACTCATAGTAAAATCTAGAAGAGTGATTTTTATTTAAAAACTAATAAAAACATAATAAAAACTAACTAAAATATACTAAAAACATACTAAAAATAATGCCAAAAAGCGTATAAATTATCCGCTCATCACAACACCAAACTTAAATTGTTGCTTGTCCCCAAGCAACTGAAAATCAAATAGGATAAAAAAGAAGAGAATATACAATGAATTCCAAAAACATCTATGAAGATCAGTATTAATTAGATGAGCGGGGCTTTTAACTTTTTGCTTCTGAACAGTTTTGGCATCTCACTTTATCCCCTGAAGTTCAGAATGATTGGCATCTATAGGAACTCAGAATCCAGATAGTGTTACTGACTCTCCTAGTTAAGTATGTTGATTCTTGAACACAGCTACTTTATGAGTCTTGCCCGTGGCCCTAAGCACTTTGTTTTCCAGTATTACCACCGGATACATAAATCCCACAGACACATAACTGGGTGAACCTTTTCAGATTGTGACTCAGCTTTGCTAAAGTCCCCAATTAGAGGTGTCCAGGGTTCTTAAGCACACTCTTCTTTTTGCTTTGGACCTCGACTTTAACAACTCAGTCTCAAGTTTTCACTTGACACCTTCACGCCACAAGCACATGGTTAGGGACAGCTTGATTTAGCCGCTTAGGCTAGGATTTTATTCCTGTGGGCCCTCCTATCCACTGATGCTCAAAGCCTTGGATCCTTTTTATCACCCTTGCCTTTTGGTTTAAAGGGGTATTGGCTTTTTCTACTTGCTTTTCCTCTTTTTTTTTTTCTGCAAGCTTTTCATTGCTTTTTCTTGCTTCAAGAATCAATTTTATGATTTTTCAGATCATCAGATAACATTTCTCCTTTTCCTTTCATTCTTTCAAGAGCCAACAATTTTAACATTCATAAACAATCAAATTCAAAAATATGCACTGTTCAAGTATTCATTCAGAAAGACAATAGTATTGCCACCACATCAAGATAATTAAATTATTTTAAAATTTGAAATTCATGCACTTCTTTTTCTTTTTCAATTGAAAACATTTTTCATTTAAGAAAGGTGATGGATTCATTTTCATAGCTTTAAGGCATAGACACTTAGACACTAATGATCATGTAATAAAGACACAAACATAGATAAACATAAAGCATAATTTTCGAAAAACAGAAAATAAAGAACAAGGAAATTAAAGAACGGGTCCACCTTAGTGATGGCGGCTTGTTCTTCCTCTTGGAGATCTTATGGAGTGCTTGAGCTCCTCAATGTCTCTTCCTTGCCTTTGTTTCTCTTCTCTCATGGTTCTTTGATCTTCTCTAGTTTCATGGAGGAGGATGGAATGCTCTTGGTGCTCCACCCTTAGTTGTCCTATGTTGGAACTCAATTCTCCTAGGGAGGTGTTGATTTGCTCCCAATAGTTTTGTGGAGGAAGATGCATCCCTTGAGGCATCTCAGGGATTTCATGATGAGGAATTTCCTTATGCTCTTGATGAGGTTCTCTTGTTTGCTCCATCCTTTTCTTAGTGATGGGTTTGTCCTCATCAATGAGAATGTCTCCCTCTATGTCATGGTTCACACTTTTGATCATGGTTCTTAGTGACCCATGCATTGGCATAGAACTCTTGAACCATTAAGATTCCGACTTGTTGAATGGGGTTGGTGAGAACTTCCCAACCTCTTCTTTGGATGTCATGTCGGATCTCCGGATATTCGCCCTTTTTGAGCTTAAAAGGGACCTCGGGGATCACTTTCTTCTTGGCCACAACTTTATAGAAGTGGTCTTGATGCACCCTTGAGAGGAATCTCTCCATCTCCCATGACTCGAAGGTGGAAGCTTTTGCCTTTCCTTTCCTCTTTCTAGAGGTTTCTCCGGCCTTTGGTGCCATAAATGGTTATGGAAAAACAAAAAGCTTTAGCTTTTACCACACCAAACTTAGAAGGTTTCTCGTTCTCGAGCAAAAGAAGAAAAAAGAGAGTAGAAGAAGAAGAAATAGAGGAGATGGAGTGGGCTTTGTGTTTCGGCCAAGGGGGAGAAGTGGTGTTTAGGTTGTGTGAAAATGAAGGAGTGAAGATGGGGTTATATAGGAGTGAGAGGGGTGTGTATGGTTCGGCCATTATGGGTGGGTTTGGGAGGGAAAGTGGTTTAAATTTGGATGGTGAGGTAGGTGGGGTTTTATGAAGGATGGATGTGAGTGGTGAAGAGAATGGTGGGATTTGATAGGTGAGGGATTTTTGGGGAAGAGGTATTGAGGTGATTGGTGAATGGGTGAAGAAGAAAGAGAGTGGTGGGGTAGGTGGAGATCCTGTGGGGTCCACAGATCCTGAGGTGTCAAGGATATCTCATCCCTGCACTAAGTGGCGTGCAAAACGCCCCTTTCTGCCAATCCTGGCGTTAAACGCCAGGCTGCTGCCCATTTTTGGCGTTAAACGCCAGCTTCTTGCCCATTCCTGGCAAAACGCCCAGAATGGTGCCAGACTGGGCGTTTAACGCCCATTCTGCTACCTTTACCGGCGTTTAAACGCCAGTAACTGTCTCCTCCAGGGTGTTCTGTTTTTCATTTTGTTTTTCACTTTGTTTTTGCTTTTTCAATTGTTTTTGTGACTTCACATGATCATCAACCTACAGAAAACAAAGGAAAATAGAAATTTAACATAGAATAGTAACGATTGGGTTGCCTCCCAACAAGCGCTTCTTTAATGTCAATAGCTTGACAGTGGGCTCTCATGGAGCCTCACAGATGTTCAGAGCAATGTTGGAACCTCCCAACACCAAACTTAGAGTTTGAATGTGGGGGTTCAACACCAAACTTAAAGTTTGGTTGTGGCCTCCCAACACTAAACTTAGAGTTTGACTGTGGGGGCTCTGTTTGACTCTGTATTGAGAGAAGCTCTTCATGCTTCTTCTCCATGGTTACAGAGGGATATCCTTGAGCTTTAAACACAAGGGAGTCTTCATTCACTTGAATGATCAATTCTCCTCTGTCAACATCAATCACAGCCATTGCTGTGGCTAGGAAGGGTCTGCCATGGATGATGGATTCATCCATACACTTCCCAGTCTCTAGGATTATGAAATCAGCAGGGATGTAATGGTCTTCAACCTTTACCAAGACATCCTCTATAAGTCCATAAGCCTGTTTCTTTGAATTGTCTGCCATCTCTAGTGAGATTCTTGCAGCTTGTACCTCAATAATCCCTAGCTTCTCCATTACAGAGAGAGGCATGAGGTTTATGCTTGACCCTAAGTCACACAGAGCCTTCTCAAAGGTCATGGTGCCTATGGTACAGGGGATTGAGAATTTTCCAGGGTCTTGTCTCTTCAGAGGTAATCTCTGCCTAGTCAAGTCATCCAGTTCTTTGATGAGCAATGAAGGTTCATCCTCCCAAGTCTCATTACCAAACAACTTGGCATTTAGCTTCATGATTACTCCAAGGTACTTAGCAACTTTCTCTTCAGTAACATCTTCATCCTCTTCAGAGGAAGAATACTCATCAGAGCTTATGAAAGGCAGAAGTAAATTCAATGGAATCTCTATGGTCTCAGAATGAGCCTCAGATTCCCATGGTTTCTCATTAGGGAATTCCATTGAGGTCAGTAGGCGTCCATTGAGGTCTTCCTCAGTGGGAATCACTGCCTCTTCCTCCTCTCCAAGTTTGGCCGTGTGGGTTGTGGTTATGGCCTTACACTCTCTTTTTGGATTCTCTTCTGTATTGCTAGGGAGAGTGCTAGGAGGAAGTTCAGTAATTTTCTTACTCAGCTGACCTAATTGTGCCTCCAAATTTCTAATGGAGGACCTTGTTTCAGTCATGAAACTTTGAGTGGTTTTGATTAGATCAGAGACAATGGTTGTTAAGTCAGAGGGGCTCTGCTTAGAATTCTCTGTCTGTTGCTGAGAAGATGATGGAAAAGGCTTGCCATTGCTAAACCTGTTTCTTCCACCATTGTTGTTGTTGAAACCTTGTTGAGGTCTCTGTTGATCCTTCCATGAGAGATTTGGATGATTTCTCCATGAAGGATTATAGGTATTTCCATAGGATTCTCCCATGTAATTCACCTCTTCCATTGTTGGGTTCTCAGGATCATAAGCTTCTTCTTCAGAGGAAGCTTCCTTAGTACTGCCTGTTGCTGCTTGCATTTCAGACAGACTCTGAGAAATCATATTGACTTGTTGGGTTAATATTTTATTCTGAGCCAATATGGCATTTAGAGTATCAATCTCAAGAACTCCTTTTTTTTGATTTGTCCCATTATTCACAGGATTCCTTTCAGAAGTGTACATGAATTGGTTATTTGCAACCATTTCAATGAGTTCTTGAGCTTCTGCAGGCGTCTTCTTCAGATGAAGAGATCCTCCAGCAGAGCTATCCAATGACATCTTGGATAGTTCAGACAGACCATCATAGAAAATACCTATGATGCTCCATTCTGAAAGCATTTCAGAAGGGCACCTTCTGATCAATTTCTTGTATCTCTCCCAAGCTTCATAGAGGGATTCTCCTTCCTTCTGTCTAAAGGTTTGGACTTTCACTCTAAGCTTGCTCAATTTTTGAGGTGGAAAGAACTTTGCCAAGAAGGCATTGACTAGCTTCTCCCAAGAGTTCAGGCTTTCTTTAGGTTGTGAATCCAACCATGTCCTAGCTCTGTCTCTTATAGCAAAAGGAAAAAGCATAAGTCTGTAGATTTCAGGGTCAACCCCATTGGTCTTGACAGTGTCACAGATTTGCAAGAACTCAGCTAAGAACTGATGAGGATCTTCCAATGGAAGTCCATGAAACTTGCAATTCTGTTGCATTAGAGAAACTAATTGAGGTTTAAGCTCAAAGTTGTTTGCTCCAATGGCAGGGATTGAGATGCTTCTCCCATAGAAGTCGGGAGTAGGTGCAGTAAAGTCACCAAGCACCTTCCTTGCATTATTGGCATTGTTGTTGTTTTCGGCTGCCATGGTTTCTTTTTCTTTGAAGAGTTCTGTTAGGCCCTCTAAAGAGAATTGTTCTTTAGCTTCTCTTAGCTTTCTCTTCAAGGTCCATTCAGGTTCAGGATCAGCTTGAACAAGTATGCCTTTATCTTTGTTCCTGCTCATATGAAAGAGAAGAGAACAAGAAAATAGGGAATCCTCTATGTCACAGTATAGAAATTCCTTGAGGTGTCAGAGGAAAAGAAGAACAGAAGGAGGAGGTGGAGAAGAGGGAATTCGAACTTATCAAGAGGGACAGAGTTCGAATTGCACCTTGATGAGGAGTCTTAGTCCTTTAAATAGAAGGATGTGAGAAGAGGGGAAGAATTTTCGAAAATAATTTAAAAAGATTTTGAAATAATTAAAAAGAAATTTTGAAAATTTGATTGATAATTTTCGAAAACTCAAATTGGGAAAGAAATTAAGTGATTTTTGAAAAGAGTTTGAAATCAGAATTTAAAAAGATATGATTGAAAATTAATTTTGAAAAAGATGTGATTGAAAAGATATGATTGAAAAGATATGATTGAAAATCAATTTAGAAAAAGAAAGTTTTTTTTTTTAAAAAATAAAGTTGATTACTTGACTAACAAGAAATTAAAAGATATGATTCTAAAATTTAAAGTTTGATCCTTTCTTAATAGGCAAGTAACAACTTGAAAATTTTTGAAGTAAATCTTGAATTGAAGCAAGGATTTTTGAAAATAGTAAAAATAAATATAAAATGGAAAGAAATTGATTTTGAAAGAGATATGATTGAAAAGATATGATTTGAAAAAGATTTAATTTTGAAAAATTATGAAAACTTGAAAAAAAATGTGAATTAAAAACAAAATCTTCCCTCTAGTGTCATCCTGGTGTTAAACGCCCAGAATGGTGCCCATTCTGGCGTTTAACGCCCAAATCTCTACCTTTTTGGGTGTTAAACGCCCAGCCAGGGTACCTGGCTGGCGTTTAAACGCCAGTTTTCCTTCTTCACTGGGCATTTTGAACGCCCAGCTTTTTCTGTTTGATTCCTCTGCTGAATGTTCTGAATCTTCAATTCTCTGTATTATTGACTTGAAAAGACATAGTTTTGAAAAATATTTTTGAATTTTTGATGATGAGAAACAATAAAAATGCAACTAAGATCAAATAAACAATGCATGTAAGATACCAAACTTAAAAGTTTTCATATAAGAGACACTAAGAAATTGAGAATGCACACAAAACAAGAGAATTTAAAGATCAGAGCAATGAAATCATCAAGAACAACTTGAAGATCAATGAAGAACAATATATATAAATTTTTGAAAATTAGAAGGATAAAGACATGCAATTGACACCAAACTTAAAATTAGACAATAGACTCAAAGAAGAAACATAAAATATTTTTGGCTTTATGGTTTTAAAATTTTTTTTTGTATTTTTTCGACAATTATATGAAAAAGAAAATAAAGAGAATCAAAAATTTTAATAAGAATTCCAGGAATCATGCAATGTTAGTCTAAAGCTTCAGTCTAAAAAGGATTAGACATGTTTGGCCAAACTTCAGCAGGACATTACATTCAATAGCTAAATTGATGAGAATCAATCAGCTTTTGTGATGGTGGGAACATCACCTTGAAACTCTAGAATTCATTCTTAAAAATTCTGAAGAAAAGATACCTAATCTAAGCAACAAGATGAACTGTCAGTTGTCCAAACTCGAACAATCCCTGGCAACGGCGCCAAAAACTTGGTGCACGAAATTGTGATCATCAATGGCGCCAACAACTTGATACGCACAATTGTAATCTCAACTCTTTATCACAACTCCGCACAACTAACCAGCAAGTGCATTGGGTCGTCCAAGTAATAAACCTTACGTGAGTAAGGGTCGATCCCATGGAGATTGTCGGCTTGAAGCAAGCTATGGTCATCTTGTAAATCTCAGTCAGGTGGATTCAAATGGTTATGGAGTTTAAGGTGATGAAAATAAACATAAAATAAAGATAGAGATACTTATGTAATTCATTGGTGGATTTCAGATAAGCGTATGAAGATGCTTTGTTCCCCTTGAACCTCTGCTTTCCTATTGCCTTCTTCCAATCATTCATACTCCTTTCCATGGCAAGCTTTATGTTGGGCATCACCGTTGTCAATGGCTACATCCCGTCCTCTCAGTGAAAATGGTCCTGATGCTCTGTCACAACATCGGCTAATCAGCTGTCGGTTCTCGATCATGTCGGAATAGGATCCATTGATCCTTTTGCGTCTGTCACACGCCCCACAATCGCGAGTTTGAAGCTCGTCACAGTCATCCCTTCCTAGATCCTACTCGGAATACCACAGACAAGGTTTAGACTTTCCGAATCTCAGGAATGGCCGCCAATAATTCTAGCCTATACCACGAAGGTTCCAATCTTAGATTAGAAACCCAAGAGATACACATTCAAGCCATTGCTAGTAGAACAGAGGTGGTTGTCAGGCACATGTTCCTAGGTGAGAATGATGATGAGTGTCACAGATCATCACATTCATCAAGTTGAAGAACGAATGAATATCTTGGAGAAGAAATAGACTTGAGTTGAATAGAAAAACAATAGCACTTTGTATTAATTCATGAAGAACAGCAGAGCTCCACACCTTAATCTATGGTGTGTAGAAACTCCACCGTTGAGAATACATAAGAACAAGGTCTAGGCATGGCCGTGAGGCCAGCCCCCAAATGTGTCTAAGATAGCATAAAACTTATCAAAGATTAAAATACAATAGTATGAGGTCCTATTTATAGAGAACTAGTAGCCTAGGGTTTACAGAAATCAGTAATTAATGCGGAAATCTTCTTCCGGGCCCACTTGGTGTGTGCTTGGGCTGAGCATTGACGCTTCCATGTGTAGAGACTTTTCTTGGAGTTAAACGCCAACTTTTGTGCCAGTTTGGGCGTTTAACTCCAGCTTTTGTGCCAGTTTTGGAGTTAAACGCCCGAATTCTTGAGCTGACTTGGAACGCCTGTTTGGGCCATCAAATCTCGGGCAAAGTATGAATTATTATATATTGTTGGAAAGCCCAGGATGTCTACTTTCCAACGCAATTAAGAACGCACCAATTGAGCTTCTGTAGCTCCATAAAATCCACTTTGAGTGCAGGGAGGTCAGAATCCAACAGCATCTGCAGTCCTTTTTCAGCCTCTGAATAAGATTTTTGCTCAGGTCCCTCAATTTCAGCCAGAAAATACCTAAAATCATAGAAAAACACACAAACTCATAGTAAAGTCCAAAAGAGTGATTTTCATTTAAAAACTAATAAAAACTAACTAAAATATACTAAAAACATACTAAAAACAATGCCAAAAAGCGTATAAATTATCCGCTCATCAGATACTTATGTAATTCATTGGTGAGAATTTCAGATAAGCGTATAGAGATGCTTTCATTCCTCCTAAACGTCTACTTTCCTGCTGTCTTCATCCAATCATTCCTACTCCTTTCCATGGCAAGCTTTGTGTAGGGCATCACCGTTGTCAATGGCTACATCCCATCCTCTCAGTGAAAATGGTCCAAGATGCTCTGTCACAGCACGACTTTTCATCTGTCAGTTCTCGATCATACTGGAATAGGATCCATTGATCCTTTTGCATCTGTCACTATGCCCAACACTCGCGAGTTTGAAGCTCGTCACAGCCATCCCTTCCCAGATCCTACTCGGAATACCACAGACAAGGTTTAGACTTTTCGGATCTCAGGAATGGCCATCCACGGGTTCTAACTTATACCACGAAGATTCTAATATCTCGGACTCGGTCCCCTGTATTAGATATCCAAGAGATACCCATTCAATCTAAGGTAGAACGGAAGTGGTTGTCAGGCACGCGTTCATAAGTTGGGAATGATGATGATTGTCACGATCATCACATTGACATTGAAGTGCAAATGAATATCTTAGAAGCGGAATAAGTTTGTATTGAATAGAAAAATAGTAGTACTTTGCATTAATCCATGAGGAACAGCAGAGCTCCACACCTTAATCTATGGTGTGTAGAAACTCTACCGTCGAAAATACATAAGTGATGAAGGTCCAGGCATGGCCGAGAGGCCAGCCCCCAAACGTGATCTAAAGATGAAACTAAAGATGTAAATACAATAGTAAAAAGTCCTATTTATACTAAACTAGTTACTAGGGTTTACAGAAATGAGTAAATGATGCAGAAATCCACTTCTGGGGCCCACTTGGTGTGTGCTTGGGCTGAGCATTGAGCTTTACACGTGTAGAGGCTTCTCTTGGAGTTGAACGCTAGTTTGTAACCTGTTTTTGGCATTTAACTCCTCTTTGCAACCTGTTTCTGGCGTTTAACTCGAGAATGCAGCATAGAACTGGCGTTGAACGCCAGTTTGTGTCATCTAAACTTAGGCAAAGTATAGACTATTATATATTGCTGGAAAGCCCTGGATGTCTACTTTCCAACGCAATTGAGAGAGCGCCATTTGAAGTTCTGTAGCTCCAGAAAATCCACTTTGAGTGCAGAGAGGTCAGAATCCAACAACATCTACAGTCCTTTTTCAGCCTAAATCAGATTTTTGCTCATGTCCCTCAATTTCAGCCAGAAATTACCTGAAATCACAGAAAAATATACAAACTCATAGTAAAGTCCATAAATGTGAATTTTATTTAAAAATAATAAAAATATATTAAAAACTAATTAAATTATACTAAAAACTATGTAAAAACAATGCCAAAAAGCGTATAAATTATCCGCTCATCAGTAGCACAGGAAGGTGTGTATATGCACAGTGGCCGAAACTCCTCTTATGCGTATGCACACACCAGTGTGTTCTTCTCCTTTGTTTCTTTATGAAATTTTCCACTTTATATGCTTTTCTTCCACTTCTCCAAAGCCAACCTTGCCTATTGGTCCTAAAATAACTCAACAAAATATATCACGGCATCGAATTGAATAAAATTGAAATTAAATTGACTATTTAGAGTATACAAAGGCATGTTTTTAATACTTAGGTGCAATTTAGAGAGAAATCACAAAAGCATGCTATTCAAGTGAATAAATGCAAGTTTACGTGATGAAATCTACTCAATTCAAGCAAAAAATTATCATCAAATGTGGATTCACCAATTCTTTTACACTTAAACAATAGCATGTACTCATGCTAATCACAAAGGAGAAGGATCAAAGAAAAATAACTTATTAAATGAAACTACTTTTATGCATGCAACTATTCTAATTGATGCTACTACTTCTATTTATTCTATAGGTTTCTATTGACTTGGTCAAAACAAACAAACAAATTTCGAATCAAGCATATAGATATGTAAGGCTAAAACAAAGTTATAGTTCAATGTAATTACAATCTCATGAATTGATTTGAGTTTTTAAAAGAATGTATCAACTTGCAAGATGATACATAATGAGAGATGGAGACATAAAATTGAGCAATCGAACCCCTCAACGGATGTGTATACACTCTATTCGCTTAGGTGTATAGGGTTGATTCACTCAATTCTCATCTAATCATGCTTTCTAATATTTGCTCTTCATCTAACAATCAACAAATATTTAATGCATGTATACAAGTATCATGAGGACTTCTCAAGGTTGTAACGGGGTTAGGATTAATGTAGGATGTATATGGTCAAGTGGATTAAGGATTTGAATCTTTGATTAGTTTAAGCATTCACCTAACCCATAACAATCTAATCACTATATATAATGCAATCTAACTACCCATTGTTCTCTTTTTTAACACATTCATGCATTCTTTCCCATTTACATCACATATGCATTCATTATTCACATTTTTTTCTTTTATTTGAGGTAACCTTTGTCCCTTTTTTGTTATTTTTTTAATTTTATTTTATTTTTTCTTTTTTTATTTCTTTTTTTCTTTTCTTTTTGGAATAATATGTGTGTATATATACAAAAGATAAATACATATAGTTTAAACAATTGATACATGAATGTGCACCCATTTTCTAATATTTTCAATGAATACCCAAAATAAACTTTTATTTTCTACCGATGTTTCTCAAAACTCCCCCACACTTAAATGATACACACCTCAACCAAAGCTAATCAAAGATTCAAAACAAGAATATTCATAGTTTTCTTCTTAGGATTGTAATGTGCTAATATTAAGAACAATGAGATTGATAAGGTTGAAAAGTAGTTCACAAATGTAGATGCAAGGGTGAGGCTATATGGGTTAGTGAGCTTTAATTGCAATAATGGCTCAATCATTCTAAATGCATTCAAACATCAAATATTGGACATATAGAATTAAGCAAATCAAACATCTCAATCATAGTAGGAGCATATCATACAAGAATAAAGATTGTGGTTAAAATATGCAACCACACGTTAAAAGTTTAACAACTCACAAGATTGTGTTTTAGCTCTCTTCTATGTTTCATAAAATAATTCAAACAAGTTCAAAAAGAAATTTCAACTCAAATCAATAGGACGCCCTAAAAAAAATTTCTTGAAAATGTTTGTTGTTTTCACCAAGTTTATTATCTAGGTATGTATGATGTGTTGGATGAAATTCAAAATCCTAGTTCTTTTTCCTAATTTCTATTATCCAAAGAATCATCATGAAAACTTTACGAAGAGATGAACTAGGTACCAGCTACTATTCGCGATATCCAATCACAACTAAGATCTCTAGAATATATATAGACCAAAATAAAAATGCAATAGCTAGAAATAAAACTAGGAACAAGCTAATATATATATACAACCAAAATAAGAACGTACAAGTGTAATAGTTAAGAGTTACTAATAGATATCTACCAAAAACATAATAACAAATCAAAATAGAAAGATAATTGGTGTTGAAACACTCCTTAGAACTTAATCATCCAAGCAGATCCTAGTACAAAGACACCATAGACATATGTCTTAAGGTCCAAGCTATTGGTGTCTAGCTTTATTCTTCGTTTCTTTTATTTTTGTTGCCAACTTTCGGCATTTCTTTCTTTCCTTCTTATTTGTTTTCTTTCTTCCAAGGATATTTATTCACTGAGGTGTCACAACAGTACTAAGTTCATCCTTAAAAAAGGAACATTCTATCCTTCAGTTTTTATTATTGAACTTACCAACTAATTAAACATATACCACCACTTATCCTTATTCTAATTCCTATCAAATTGGACTTTAACAGCTTCCTGCTTTAAAACATTTTTTTTTCTTTTATTCAATTAAAAGGGACAAAGCATATATCTAAGCAGATGAAAGTGAATACAAACACTTAGACTAGCACACTTAAAATTGAAAATTAAAGAAACAGAATTCAAATGCAGGCAGCTTATAAGCACGAGAATATTCAGACTTCAAAACATTTCAAAGTAACATAGTTAAGTAGCAATACAACCTCTTGGCATCTTCTTGCTTAAATTTTCATCACCCTCCTTAACTTCTGCATTCTCCTTGATGATGATGCATAGTTCTTCCAAGAGATTAATTATATTCCTGCAAAGTCATTGGAAGTGGCTTGTTCCCCAAGCACTTGAGAAACAGTTAGCATGCATGTATGCTTGTGATTTTTTGAACTTAAGTCGGTGTGTGAACATCAAACTTAGTTCCTTGCCTAATGTAGCAGATTGAATACATGTAGAGGACCTCATGTGCTTTTATCAAGAAAACAACTATGAACTAGATAACAAACCAAGAACTAGAAAACAACAACTATTGAGTAGTTTCTCTGATTGTTTGGAGCGGATAACTAGTTATGCTGAGGATGCAATGTGTTCTTAATGAAATCTGTGGTGTAACATCAAACTTAGAATTACACATTCACCCTTAAATCTCTTTGGTGTGGAACACCTAACTTAGCTCCTTGCAATGCAGAGAATCCTACTAAACTTTCTTATTGAAACAGTAAAGGAAAAGAAAACTACCTTTGGTTGGGTTGCCTCCCAACAAGCGCTCTTTTATTGTCATTAGCTTGACATTTTGTTCATGAATTTTTTCCTCTTTTTCCAATTTGTTAAGAGGAATAACCTCAAGTGGAAAGAGGGACCAGTTAATTCCCCTTGCTTTGAGTGACTCCTTCCAGCAAGCTTTGTTTTGTGATTGGCTTGAGTGAATTTGCTTGTTGGATCAGCAGTTGGATTGTTCTTTGACCTTCTCCTCTTAATGGATATGGTTCTTTGTTTCTCAGTCACAATCCTCCTTTTTGTGCTTGTTTCTACTGCCTTCACACCTTTGATCTCAAGACTTGGGTATTGTTGGATAGTTGGAGCTTCCTCTTCATCAAGAGCTTCTTGAATTGGTGGTTCAATGAACTCACCCTCTATGTAACTCTCTGTTTCATTGGAGCGTGGGCTCTCTTGAATGACTTCTCCCTTTATTCTTCATGATGTTGCATTGAGTCTTTTGGGAGTGAGTTTGCATGTTCCTTTGTCCTTATTAGTAGCCTCTGTGGGTATGGAGCTTTAGGCTTATATACTCTCACAACCTTCTCCTTCTTCATAGAGATCTCACTTGGTATGGGTACCTTTTTTTCTTGTTCTATTGATTCCTCCCTTGTAACCTCCATTTGGTCCTCATCTTTCTTGCTTAGCTCTCCTTCAAAGTATTTTGCTATATGGTTTAAATTTGCTTTCATGTTTCTGAAGGTGATGGCTTGCTTTTCTGTCAATGCTCTGGACCGTTGAATGAACTCTTCAGTTTCTGGAGAGAGTGAAGTGGTCTCTCTGTGTGGCCTCAGCTCTTCAATGAATTGTTCTTCAGAATAGTGTTGTGCTGTCTGTTTCAATTTTTCTTCATGCTCTCTTTCTGCTATTTTCTCCTCTTCTTTTATCTTTATCATTTTTTTAAGGAGGAGTTCTATCCTAGCAAGTTGATCTTCTTCTCTCTTTCTTCTGAGTTCTTCAAGGATGAGTTATGCCTTAGCAAGTCTATCTAAAGGAGGTTGTGTATTCTGAAAGTGGCATGACTCTTGTAGATAACAGAATGAGTTTTGTGCATGGTAAAATGAATTGTATGGAATTGGGAAGGAATTTTGTATTGAGGCATACTCAAATGATGAATAATTTGGACATGTGAAACTAGGATGTGAGGTTGGATAATTGAGAGGTGCTGGCTTTTGATGAATGGTGTATGAATAAGTGAAATCCCTTTGATTTTGATCTTTCCAGCCACAACTTGAGTAATGATCAATTTCACCAAAATAAGGACCATTTTGTGGTTCTGGAAAGTATCCCGTTTCATGTTTTTGACACTCCCACGCACCATGAGCATAATAACATGGATTATTCTGTGGTGGTGGAGAGTTTCTCATGATTTTTGGTTGACCAAAACATGATGGATACTCCTTTCCTTCCTGCAAAAGGCTCTATCTCAAATAATAATCACCAAAAGACATTGGAATTTCCATAGTGAGGCAATATGACAAACAACTAGTGGTTAGTGTGCTAACAAGTGAATGAACAAAGAAAACCAACTAAAATTGTAGAAATTAGCAGTAACAAACTGAAACAAAGACTAATTAACAAAAAAAAAAGAAAGTTTTCAATCTAGTTATCCTCCAATTTAATAATTGTCAATACAAAACCAATCCCTGGCAACGGCGCCATAAACTTTATTCACCCTAAAACTATCTCTCAACAATTTCCTACCGGCAAGTGCACCGGATTGTCGTCAAGTAAAAACTCACTGTAGAGTGAGGTCGAATCCCACAGGGATTGGTTGGTTGATCAATGTTAATTGGAGAATTGTGCTAGTTGAGCGAAATCAAAATTGGGTTGAGATTTGCAGAATGTAAATTTCGCGGGAAACTTAAATTGCATGAAATTAAATGACAAAATTTAAAGTGCGAGAAATTAAATGACAAAAGCTTAAATTGCATGAAATTAGATGGGAATGGGGGTTAAGCATGAAAGTAAAGAAGCAGAATGTAAAAGAATGGGTAGATCAGAGATGGAAAAACTCATTGGGGTCAGGAGATGTGATAATTCTCCGGATCAAGTTTATTTTCATCTCTTCCTCAATCAATGCATTCATTGATCTCCTTGGCAATCTAATCTCTCGAAGCATGAACAATTGCCCAATTCCTTGATTTAAGTGCTCATGGGAAGAGATGAAGGTCGGTCACTGATTCTACCACACAAATTTATAGATCAAAGTATTGGTAGGATTACATGTCACTATATCCATCCAAACCCCAATCTAATCTAATGTGAGAAAGCAATTCTAGCATGATCTCCTCATTCCTCTTCCAAGGTTCAAAGGAGATCCAATTATGGATAGCTTCTTTCTCAAGATAACTATCCAATTGGATGAAGAACGAAAGCTTTCTAGCAAAATCAAAAGAAAAGAAAGAAGAAGAAAAATGAAAACTAATATTGATCCATTAAATTACACAGAGCTCCCTAAGCCAATGAAGTGGGGTTAGTTGGTCATAGCTTAATTCAAATCACAGTGAAAAGAAAAGTACAGAAGAAAATGCAGAAAGTGAAATTTAGAGTCTGAACTCCCAGAGCCCCCCTCAGGGCCTCTCGTAGAGCCTTCTCAATCTTCAACAATTCTTCTATTTATACCCATCTTCAATTGGATCTGGTACTTGGATGTGGACCTTGGCCTTGATTGAAGCAATGGGGAATCACTCTAGCTGACGTTGACCTTGGCTAAACATTCATAACTTGCAGGGTTCCATTTTATAACTGAAATTGGCCTTAACGTTGGTGGTAACGTTTGTATGAAAACGTTGAGCCCAAATGTTGCATGACAGATGAATTCTGGTTGCTGCTAGCAATGTTTGACTCAACGTTGGTGCACCAACGTTTACTCATCTACGCGTACGCGTGAAGGCTGTGTTTTTGCCCTTCCACGCGTGTGCGCACACCACGCTTACGCGTGCATTGCCATTTTTCCATTCCACGCGTACGCGTCATAGACGCGTGCGCGTAGATTCAAGTTTCTCAATTTCAATTTTTGGGCTTCTCATCGCGGACGTTGGAGGCCACGTTTGAGGCAACGTTGGACCTCCAAAGTACGTTCAGTCACCCGTATGCGTGACCCACGCGTACACGTGAATGGTAAATTTCGCTATTTCACGCGTGCGCATAGCTCACGCTTGCGCGTGGGTTTTAAAAACTTTCTTCTTTTACGCATATGCGTCATCCAAAATTCTTTTAGCCCAAGAATTGAACATTCTCGAGGAAGTTGGAGGTAACGTTGGTTTGGCAACGTTATCTCCAATGTTGACACCCTTTTTTGCATAATGTTACTCATCAAGCCTTGGGACGTTACTTTGTCCTTTTGTCAACGTTGCCAATTTCATGCCCACTATAGACTATTATATATGGTTGGAAAGCTCCGAATGTCAGCTTTCCAACCTAACTGGAATCACATCAATTTGACATCTGTAGCTCAAGTTATGCTCCTATGAAAGGGACAGGGTCACTAGCGTCGGTGTGCAACATTGGAGGCAACGTTGGCACACCAACGTTTACACCAACGTTGGTAACAATGCCAGATTCGGAAGCTCAAACATGTTGTCGACCCCATACTATTATATATTATTGGAAAGCCCTGAATGTCTACTTTCCAATGCCGTTGGAAGCGCATAATTTGGAGCTCCACAGCTCGAGTTATATTCCATCGAAGGTGCAGAGTTCAGCTGGCCTTACTACAGGTTGGTACCATGTTCCGATGTTCGTCTATGCACTTTTTGGGGCAGTTTTCTCCCTCAATTTTAGTGTTCACCATGTAGTGCTATATTTGCTTGGAAAGCTCTAGATTCCTACTTTCTAATGCTTTTGGAATTACCTCATTTGGAGCTCTGTAGCTCAAGTTATTTATGTTTGAAGTTGACCCCTTCAGGCCATTAGAAGCTACGTTTCCAGTAACGTTAGAGCACCAACTTTGGCTCCAACGTTGCTTCCCTTTGCTTCCTTTCATGGCCTTCTTGTTGTTATTTTTTTGCCTTCTCTTTTCTTAGCTTCCTTTCCACCTATCATCAACCAAACATTTGCATCAAAATTTGCTATAATTCACAAGATCTTTGCATCATTAAATCATCAAACAAAAGTTGCATAAAATCTTAGGATAAGCACATAAATAACCAAGTTTACATGAATCAAGGTGTGCATGAAATTCTCATCCAAATACTTACTTATTGCCTTAAAAATGCATGAAACCTAATGAAAACAATTGAAAAAGGCTAGTGAAACTAGCCTGTGATGCCTTGCAGGCATCACAACACCAAACTTAAATCTTGCTTATCCCCAAGCAAGTAGTAAAACAAGAGAAGGAATGAATGAAAACAGGAAGAGTAATTGTCTTTATCAGCAGATAATGAAATTGGTTCATGGGGTTTCATGCAGAAAGTAGTTGAAGCTCAACTTTTATTAGTTTCCAGGTTGAAATGTCCTTTTAAGTACTGACTAGTGTTGCTGCTGTGAACCTTGTTATTCATCCATCCTTGGTGAATTTTTTTTTCTACTTTTCTTTTGCTTCAGAAACTTATTCTTCAATTGTAGCTTAGTGTCATGTGTTGTAGCAGCTTTTTAGCTTATTTTCAATCAACACATTCACCACAGACACTTACCTCATAATTCTTCTTAAGGACATTGATGCCCAGCACCTCTTTGGGTTACTAAATGCCTTATAACTAGGTTTCTCTTGATAGTGGACTTTTGATTGATAATTTTAGATTAGTTAACCCAAGTTACAAGGTGTTGAAATACTCCTTAGAACCTAATCATCCAAGCAGATCCTAGTACAAAGACACCACAGGCATATGTCTTAAGGTCCAAGCTATTGGTGTCTAGCTTTATTCTTTGTTTCTTACATTTTTGTTGCCAACTTTTGGCTTTTCTTTCTTTCCTTCTTATTTGTTTTCTTTCTTCCACGGATATTTATTCACCGTGGTCTCACAATAATACTATGTTCATATTTAAAAAAGGAACACTCTACCCTTCAGTTTTTATTATTGAACTTACCAACTAATTAAACATATACCACCACTGATCCTTATTCTGATTCCTATCAAATTGGACTTTAACAGCTTCCTGCTTGAAAACATTTTTTTTCTTTTATTCAATTAAAAGGGACAAAGCATATATCTAAGCAGATGAAAGTGAATACAAACACTTAGACTAGCACACTTAAAATTGAAAATTAAAGAAACAGAATTCAAATGCAGGCAGCTTATAAGCACGGGAACATTCAGACTTCCAAACATTTCAAAGTAACATAGTTAAGTACAATACAACCTCTTGGCATCTTCTTGCTTAAATTTTCATCACCCTCCTTAACTTCTGCATTCTCCTTGATGATGATGCATAGTTCTTTCAAGAGATTGATTATCTTCCTGTAAAGTCATTGGAAGTTGCTTGTTCCCCAAGCACTTGAGAAACAGTAAGCATGCATGTATGCTTGTGATTTTCTGAACTTAAGTCAGTGTGTGAACACCAAACTTAGTTCCTTGCCTAATGTAGCAGATTGAATACATGCAGAGGACCTCATGTGATTTTATTAAGAAAACAACTATGAACTAGAAAATAACTATGAGCTAGATAACAAACCAGGAACTAGAAAACAACAACTGTTGAGTAGTTTCTCTGATTATTTGGAGCTGATAACTAGTTATACTGAGGATGCAATGTGTTCTTAATGAAATCTGTGGTGTAACATCAAACTTAGAATTACACATTCACCCTTAAATCTCTTTGGTGTGGAACACCTAACTTAACTCCTTGCAATGCAAAGAATCCTACTAAACTTTCTTATTGAAACAGTAAAGGAAAAAAAACTACCTTTGGTTGGGTTGCTTCCCAACAAGTGCTCTTTTATTGTCATTAGCTTGACATTTTGTTCATGAATTTCTTCCTCTTTTTTCAATTTGTTAAGAGGAATGACCTCAAGTGGAAAGAGGGACCAGTTAATGCCCCTTGCTTTGAATGACTCCTTCCAGCAAGCTTTGTTTTATGATTGGCTCGAGTGAATTTGCTTGTTGGATCAGCAGTTGGATTGTTCTTTGACCTTCTCCTCTTCATGGATATGGTTCTTTGTTTCTCAGTCACAATCCTCCTTTTTGTGCTTGTTTCTACTGCCTTCACACCTTTGATCTCAAGACTTGGGTATTGTTGGATAGTTGGAGCTTCCTCTTCATCAAGAGCTTCTTGAATTGGTGGTTCAATGAACTCACCCTCTATGCAACTCTCTGTTTCATTGGAGCGTGGGCTCTCTTGAATGACTTCTCCCTTTCTTCTTCATGATGTTGCATTGAGTCTTTTGGGAGTGAGTTTGCATGTTCCTTTGTCCTTATTAGTAGCCTCTGTGGGTATGGAGCTTTAGGCTTATATACTCTCACAACCTCCTCCTTCTTCATAGGGATCTCACTTAGTATGGGTACCTCTTTTTCTTGTTCTTTTGATTCCTCCCTTGTAACCTCCATTTGGTCCTCATCTTTCTTGCTTAGCTCTCCTTCAAAGTATTTTGCTATATGGTTTAAATTTGCTTTCATGTTTCTGAAGGTGATGGCTTGCTTTTCTGTCAACGCTCTGGACCATTGAATGAACTCTTCAGTTTCTGAAGAGAGTGAAGTAGTCTCTCTTTGTGACCTCAGCTCTTCAATGAATTGTTCTTCAGAATAGGGTTGTACTGTTTGTCTCAATTTTTCTTCATGCTCTCTTTCTGCTATTTTCTCCTCTTCTTTTATCTTTATCATTTTTTTAAAGAGGAGTTCTATCCTAGCAAGTTGATCTTATTCTCTCTTTCTTCTGAGTTCTTCAAGGATGAGTTCTGCCTCAGCAAGTCTATCTAAAGGAGGTTGTGTGTTCTGAAAGTGGCATGACTCTTGTGGGTAATGGAATGAGTTTTGTAGATGGTAAAATGAATTGTATGGAATTGGGAAGGAATTTTGTGCTGAGGCATACTCAAATAATGAAGAATTTGGACATGTGAAACTAGGATGTGAGGTTGGATAATTGAGAGATGCTGGCTCTTGATGAATGGGGTATGAATAGGTAAAATCTCTTTGATTTTGATCTTCCCAGCCACAACTTGAGTAATGATCAATTTCACCAAAATAAGGACCATTTTGTGGTTTTCGAAAGTACCCCGTTTCATGTTTTTGACACTCCCACCCACCATGAGCATAATAACATGGATCATTCTGTGGTGGTGGAGGGTTTCTCAAGAATTTTGGTTGACCAAAACATGATGGATACTCCTTTTCTTCCTGAAAAAGGCTCTGTCTCAAACAATAATCACCAAAAGATATTGGAATTTCCATAGTGAGGCAATATCACAAACAGCTAGTGGTTAGTATGCTAACAAGTGAATGAGCAAAGAAAACCAACTAAAATTGCAGAAATTAGCAGTAACAAACTGAAACAAAGACTAATTAACAAAAGCAAAGAAAGTGTTCAATCTAGTTATCCTCCAATTTAATAATTGTCAATACAAAACCAATCCCCGCCAACGGCGCCACAAACTTTATTCACCCAAAAACTATCTCTCAACAATTTCCTACCGGCAAGTGCACCGAATTTTCGTCAAGTAAAAACTCACTATAGAGTGAGGTTGAATTCCACAGGGATTGGTTGGCTGATCAATGTTAATTGGAGAATTATGCTAGTTGAGCGAAATAAAAATTGGGTTGAGATTTGCAGAATGTAAATTTCACGGGAAACTTATATTGCATGAAATTAAATGACAAAAATTAAAGTGCGAGAAATTAAATGACATAAGCTTAAATTGCATGAAATTAGATGGGAATGGGGGTTAAGCATGAAAGTAAAGAAGCAGAATGTAAAAGAATGGGTAGATCAGAGACGGGGAAACTCATTGGGGTCAGGAGATGTGATAATTCTCCGGATCAAGTTCATTTTTATCTCTTCCTCAATCAATGCATTCATTGATCTCCTTGGCAATCTTAGGTGATTAGATCCCAATTCCTTGGTAATCTAATCTCTCGAAGCATGAACAATTGCCCAATTCCTTGATTTAAGTGCTCATGGGAAGAGACGAAGGTCGGTCACTGATTCTACCATACAAATTCATAGATCAAAGTATTGGTAGGATTACATGTCACTATATCTATCCAAACCCCAATCTAATCTAATGTGAGAAAGCAATTCTAGCATGATCTCCTCATTCCTCTTCCAAGGTTCAAAGGAGATCCAATTATGGATAGCTTCTTTTCCAAGATAACTATCCAATTGGATGAAGAACGAAAGCTTTCTAGCAAAATCAAGAGAAAAGAAAGAAGAAGAAAAAAGAAAACTAATATTGATCCATTGAATTACACAGAGCTCCCTAACCCAATGAAGTGGGGTTAGTTGGTCATAGCTCAATTCAAATCACAGTGAAAAGAAAAGTACAGAAGAAAATGCAGAAAGTCAAATTTGGAGTCTGAACTCCTAGAGCCCCCTCTCAGGGCCTCCCATAGAGCCTTCTCAATCTTCAACAATTCTTCTATTTATACCCATCTTTCAATTGGATCTGGTACTTGGATGTGGGCCTTGGCCTTGATTGAAGCAATGGGGAATCACTCTAGCTGACGTTGACCTTGGCTAAACATTCATAACTTGTAGGGTGCCATTTTATAACTGAAATTGGCCTTAACATTGGTGGTAACGTTTGTATGAAAACGTTGAGCCCAAACATTGCATGGCAGATGAATTCTGGTTGCTGCTAGCAACGTTTGACTCAACATTGGTGCACCAACGTTCGCTCATCCGGGCGTGCGCGTAATACCACGTGTATGCGTGAAGGCTGTGTTTTTGCCCTTCCACGCGTGCGCGCAGACCACGCTTATGCGTGCATTGCCATTTTTCCATTCCACGCATACGCGTCATAGACACGTGCGCGTAGATTCAAGTTTCTCAATTTCAATTTTTGGGCTTTTCATCGCGGACGTTGGAGGCCATGTTTGAGGCAACGTTGGATGTCCAACGTTCGTTCAGTCATGCATATGCGTGACCCACACGTACGCGTGAATGGTAAATTTCGCCATTTCACGCGTGCGCGTAGCTCACGCTTGCGCGTGGGTTTTAAAAACTTTCTTCTTTTATGCGTACGCATCACCCAAAATTCCTTTAGCCCAAGAATTGAACATTCTCAAGGACGTTGGAAGTAACATCAAACCAATGTTACCTCCAACGTTGACACCTTTTTTTGCATAATGTTGCTCATCAAGCCTTGGAACGTTACTTTGTCCTTTTTTCAACATTGCCAATTTCATGCTCACTATAAAATATTATATGTGGTTAGAAAGATATGAATGTAAGCTTTCCAACCCAACTGGAATCACCTCAATTGGACATTTGCAACTGAAGTTATGCTCCTTTGAAGGGGACAGGGTCGCTAGCGTCGGTGTGCAACGTTGGAGGCAACGTTGGCACACCAACGTTTACACCAACGTTGGTAACAATGCCAAATTCGGAAGCTCAAACGTGTTGTCCATTCCATACTATTATATATTATTAGAAAGTTCTGAATGTCTACTTTCCAATGCTGTTGGAAGCGCATCATTCGGATCTCCACAGCTCGAGTTATACTCCATCGAAGGTGCAGAGGTCAGTTGGCCTTACTAAAGGTTGGTACCATGTTCGTCTATGCACTTTTTGGGGTAGTTTTTTCCCTCAATTTTAGTGTCCACCATGTAGTTCTATATATTCTTGAAAAGCTCTAGATTCCTACTTTCTAATGCTTTTGGAATTACCTCATTTGGAGCTCTGTAGCTCAAGTTATTTATGTTTGAAGTAGACCCCTTCAGGCCGTTAGGAGCTACGTTTCCAGCAACGTTGGAGTACCAACTTTGGCTCCAACGTTGCTTCCTTTTGCTTCCTTTCATGGCCTTCTTGTTGCTTTTTTTTGCCTTCCCTTTTCTTAGCTTCCTTTCTACCTATCATCAACCAAACATTTGCATTAAAGTTTGCTATAATTCACAAGATCTTTGCATCATTCAATCATTAAACGAAAGTTGCATAAAATCTTATGAAAAGCACATAAATAACCAAGTTTGCATTAATCAAGGTACGCATGAAATTCTCATCCAAATACTTACTTATTGCCTAAAAAATGCATGAAACCTAATGAAAACAATTGAAAAAGGCTAGTGAAACTAGCCTGTGATGCCTTGGCATCAAGTGTAAGTGTTCAAAAAAGAAACTTTATGGCCTAAAAGTCGAGGACCCTCCCCCACACTTAAGTTCTGCACAGTCCTCTGTGCATGCACGATAATCCAGAGGGAGAGAGGCTCTAAGTATCTCCACCTTCAGCTGGTGGATGCGGGGGCTCATGCTGTCGATAAACTACCATATCTAATGTCGGCTAAATATCCCCATCCTCTGCCTCATCCTCCTCTATTGGCTCAGGTGAGTCCGTAGGGCCAGTCCAGGATCTCCTCCTTCTAACTTTGCCGCTATTCACTGGAATCGTCGAGCATTGCGGTGCTCATTCCGATGGACCTCTTGGAGGAACTCTTGGACCATTCCAAATAGCAGCCGGTTCGAAGGCACTGGTGCTAATGGTGGTGGTGCTGCTGAGGATGTTGGTGGCTTTGATGATGATGGTAGCTCAGACTTCTTTCTCTTAGTTTCTCTCTTGGCCGACTCAGCCTACTCACCAAAAAGAAGGAACCGGTGACCGCCCGGTATCCGAAACATGATGTCGGCCGGCCTTCTTTCTACCTCGGCTACTATGGCCAATCTCATGACCAGGGAGGGGAAGGGAATATTAAATTTATGCTTTTGGTTCACTTTCCACATAGATTCCATGATAAGTGGTAAGACGGCTATCTTCTTTCCCTCAAGAATAGAATAGATTCGTAGACCATGAGTACTGATCCGTTTTAAATTCAAATGCGTTTTAGATGATCCTTTTCTATTTCTTCTATATGGTAGAGTTAAAACTAAAAAAAGATTCCCCCTTCCCTATGTTTTCTCACGTTTTCAATAAAACCCTCTCGTAAAAGCATTTTAGAAATGTTTTCAGTAATGTTAGTAGATGGTATTAGAACCGTTTCTCTTCCATTCATGTCAGCATTTCATATAGAGGTTATTATGTCGGCGATGGTGTCCTTACCCATAGGAAAATAAATGTTACCCTTTACTTACTTTTGATATAATCAGCATACTCTGTGTTCTATATTTTCTAATATTATTGATCAATTCCATAATAAGTACTATTTTATCCACTCCAGCTCCGCCAAAGAGTCCAATCTTTCCTCTACGGCGATAAGGAGCTAAAAGATCTACTACTTTAATTCCGGTTTCAAAAATGGATAATTTTGTGTCTAATTGTATAAAGGCAGGCGCAGATCGATGAATAGGAGATGTTGTGCGAGTATCTACAGGACCCAAATTATCAATAGGTTCATCAAGTACGTTAAAAATTCGTCCTAGAGTTGCTCTGCCCACTGGAACACTTAGGAAGCTCCCGTATCAATCACTTCCATTCCTCTCATTAGACCATCTGTAGCGCTCATAGCTGCAGCTCTAACTCGATTATTTCCTAATAATTGCTATACTCCACAAGTCACGTTAATTTGTTGACCAACAATGTCTCGACCCTCCCAAATCAGGACGGTGACATGCACTCGGATGTGGGTAGCATGAGTGCTAGGCAACAGATAATCAGAAATTATCTTCTACCATATCCTTGCCTCGGGTGTCAAATCCGCGCATGCTATGCTGATAGGGACAGAATTCTCCCCCAGACTATACTCCCACTAAGCATCATGGCCAATCTTCTTCAAAACCAGATCTAATGGGAACTCGCCTTTGATAATATCCGCCTTTATCTTCTTATAAGTGTCTCGGCTTGGCGGTTTGTGAGAAAGTTGCAAGAAGGCTTCAAGTGCCGTAGTGGCAGTATCCACTTACTTTCCTCGAAGGAACACCATCTCTGCCTCCCAGCCTAGGAGGTTCCCATAGAATTCCTTCATAATTGATTCATTGATCTCGACCAGATCAAGCTCTAGAAATCTCCACTGAAAGAAAGCTATGCGGTCATGGATAGCCGCTGCTAACTTCTCTGGGATATTCAGTTTCCGCTCCCAATGAATATCTCTTTTCTCAAGGTGCGCATATTGAAGTTTGGCCTTTTCATTAGCAAAGGTATTCGGTTTACTGATCTGGTAAAAGGAAAGACTGGATCGAACTACTACATACAGGAGCAGATGATGATGTGGCCGACTCCTTTTCTTTGCGGCACATCCTGAAAAAAGGTAGAAGGATAGAATTTAGCAACATAAGGTAAGTGGTGCAAAGAAGACAGAAGAGGAAGCAAATACATTCTAAACATGGATGCCATAGAAAATAAATAAACATTGAATTGAGAAAAAGTTCATAGGAGTGTGGTATCATAAAAGGCAATGTATGTATTCTAAATGTGTGCGCGGTTAGAACACACACATTGGCGGTCAAAATGGCAAACCACACAATCTATAATTAGGCATGAGTTCCTCAATTAAGCGGCCTAAGATGCAAGTCAAATAATGAATAAAGATAAAAATGACAAGTAAGCTTAGGCAAACACACACAAGTGAATTGAATTTTGAAAAGAATGGATATTGAGGTTGTGTAAGTGCAAGAGAGTACAAGGTGGTATTAAATCACACAACAAACAATATCCAATCTAATAATGACTAAACTACTTATTCATCTCCAAAAACAATGAAATAGCCACAAGAACGGAGTACTTGTTGTGAAGAACGACAAGCTTGATGAAAATCAAGTCAAGTCAACTCAAACGATTTAAAACATTTAAGAACAAGTACATTGTTATGTGATTATTGATTTGAAAACCATGATGAATAAGCAATCCAATTCAATCCACTCAATTCAAATACACTTACTAAAGAAAAACCACACCAGCACATAAAGATCCGTTTTACATCATCTAGATATCAACATTCTTAAATTCATTTTTAGCCAGATACTCAGTAAGACGATTATACCACATTCGTCCAGATTGCTTTAGACCATATAAATCGCTTTGAAATTTTACTGAGTATAATCCTTGTAAATTTTCATGGGATGGTTTATATATCTTTAGTCCTTTAAGGACTTTCATATAGATATCACGATTTAATGATCCTGATAATAGGCTATTACCACATTCATTAGATGCATATGTAGTTTATGGTATGCGGATAAACTGATCAAATAACGCAATGTTATTGCATCTACTATAGGGGAATATGTTTCTTCAAAATTTATACTGGGCCTTTGTGAAAAACCTTGCGCCACAAGTCGAGCTTTGTAGTGTACAACTTCATTTTTCTCATTTCATTTTCTCACAAATACTCATATGTATCCGAAAAGTTTTACATCTTTTGGTGTACAAACTACAGGTCCAAAGACTTCATATTTTACAAGTGAGTCTAACTCATCCTTCATAGCTTCTTCCCATTTCAGCCAATCATTCCTTTGTTGACATTCTTCGACTGTTCTTGGCTAAAAATCCTTACTTTCATGCATGATGTGTAATGCAACATTATATGAAAATATTTCATTGACAATTGTTTTATTTTGATTCTATTTTTCTTTTGTAAATACATAATTTATTGAGATCTCATTATTTTCACAATTTTCAATATTTTTAGGTACCTGAACATCTTTTGACGTCAAAACTATATCAGAATATTGGACAACTGCATGTATCTTTACTATGTCTTTATTCTTTTCAACAGGAATAGTATTTACCTCTTTTCTTTTTTGAGGATTTTTATCTTTAGAACCGACAAGCCTACCACGCTTCTGACGTGAATTTGTTTTGGTGGCCATTTGTCCGACTAGGACATCAATTCGAATTGAAGCATTTTCAGCTGGTATATAGAATTTAGTAATCCTTTTCGTATCAGAAAATATATCAAACAATTCATTTTTTATTCTTTGCAAATGTATAATCTTTTAAACTTCTAGTTCACATTGCTCTTATCAAGGATCTAAATGCTTTAAGGATGATGCATTCTAATTAAGTTCTTTTTCAAGAAGCTTATTCTCTCCCCTTAATGTTGAAAATTTTGATTCATCAAAATAACAATTTGCAAATTGAGCTTTAAACACATCTTCTGTTTGTATCTCAAGATATCTTACTATAGAAGGAGAATCATACTGCACATAAATTTTTTATTTTTTTAGGGGTCCTATTTTAGTGTAAGAAGGTGGGACAATTGGAACATATATTGCACACCAAATATTCTCAAATGGAAAATATTTGGCTGCTGGCCAAAAGATAATTGCAGAGGAGAGAATTGATGGTAACTAACGGTCTCAAATAAATAAGTGCTGTAGCAAGTAAAATTGCATGCCCCCAAATTGAGGTTGAGAGATTCGTTCTCATAAGTAAGGGTCTAGCAATTAATTGAAGTCGTTTAATAAGTGATTCTTTTAACCCATTTTGTGTGTGAATATGAGCTACTGGATATTCAATGCTTATTCTGTTAGCCATACAATAAGCATCAAAGGCTTGGGAAGTAAATTCACTAGCATTATCAAGACAAATTGATTTGATTAGATTTTCTGAAAGTTGTGCTTTTAATCGAATAATTTGAGCAAGTAATCTCGTAAACGCCAGGTTGCGAGAAAACAATAATCACACATGCGACCATCTCAAAGATGCATCTATTAGGACCATAAAATAACTAAAAGATCCACATGGTGGATGAATAGATCCACATATATCGCCTTGAATCCTTTCAAAGAATTCATGAGACTCAAATTGTAAGACCCAGAACTTTTGAAAAGTCTTATTTTGAAGTAATTTTAAATCATATTTATTTAAAACTTTAATTTTAGAAATTATTTTATTGAAAATAATTAAAGGTAGTTTTGATTAATTGGATTATTTTCCTATTTACCATTTAAAGTCTTAGAAATTCAAAAATAATGAGGTTTGACTATTTAAATAGAATTTTATCTAATTTTACAATTATTGAGTTATTTTCTATATTTAAATTATAAAGTTAGTAGTTGTCAAATAATAAGAATTTTATATGATTTAATTTAAATACTTTATATTTTTATAATTTAATACTTTAAGTTTTAGGAATAAAGAAAATTAATTATATTATCTTATATTTTTAATTAGAGTATTTGATTGAGAATTAAATTAGTATTTTGATACAACAAATAACATTTTAAAGTAATTTTACAGATTTAATTAGATTTCAAAATTTATACTCTATGCCCCAATTTTATTAAAATTACTTTACTCTAATTAAACCCAAAATCTTAATTTTATACACAAACCTTAACCCAATTAAACCATAATTTTTTCTTTCACCCCTAATGAAACCTTAACTGCCACTCCCTCCATCAGCAAACAAAATACAAACCAACACACACACCCAGCAACGGAAAGAAACAGAAAGGGAAGGGAGAAGAGGGATCCATGGAAGAGGGGAAAGGGAGAAGGAGGACGGCGCCAGCAGGCGTCACTGCCGCTGCGCCGTCGTGTTGCCACCAGGAGGGAAGAGAGAGAGAGAGAGAGAGTCGAGGAAGGAGAAGAGAAGAAGCCGTGACTGCCGCGCATCCGTCGTCTTCTTTGCGGGGTCCCTAGCCCCGCCGTCGTCCTCGCCGTGAAGCCGTTGCCACCAACGCCGACAAGAGAGAGAGAGAGAGAGAGAGAGAGAGAGAGAGAGAGAGAGAGAGAGAGAGAGAGAGAGAGAACACGTGAGGGAGCCACCGCGAGAAGGGAGGCCGCCACCGCGTCCTGCTGCCTGAGCCACCACCACGCTATTCGTCACCATCGCGAGGAAGCCCAGAACCAAGGGAGAGAGCTGTGTGAGGAGAAGGAGGCGTCGCCGTCCTGTGGAGCCCGCGTCGTTGCTGTCGCCGTTGAGGTCTTCCCATCGCCGTTTATCGCCACTACCAAGCCGTGATGCACCACTATTTCGTAGTACATTTTAGATTGAATTGAGTGGATTATATCCACTATTCTCACACTTATTCATATAATTTGCATGTTTTACATTTTTCTTCCTAATTTTGTGCTGTGATTAAAAACATGCTTCTTTGGCCTTAAATTTGCTAATTTTAATCTTCTCTTATTACTATTCGATGCCGTGATATGTGTGTTCAGTGTTTTCAGGTTTCATAGGACAGAAATAGCTTAGAGGATGGAAAAGAAGCATGAAAAAGTGGAAGAAACACAAAAAATGTAGATTTGAGAAGCTGATTCCGACGCACACGCATGGACGACGCGTGCGCGTGATCGCGCCATACTCTAAGCGATGCGTATGCGTGACATGACACGTACGCATGACCAATGAATCTTCAAAGCGACGCGTACGTGTGACAGAGCGTCACGTGCTGCAGATATCAGAAAATGTTGGGGGCAATTTCTGGGCTGCTTTGGACCCAGTTTCAGGCTCGAAAATACTGATTAGAGGTTGCAGAGTGAAGCTGGATGGGGAATCAATCATTCACTTCATTCATTCACAATTATTAGGTTGTAGATGTAGTTTTCTAGAGAGAGAGAGAGAGAGGCTCTCTCCAGGTTTTAGGGTTTTTAGGTTTAGCTTTTCTCAAATTCACTACCTTGCTTTTATTTAGCTTTCTTCTACTTTTATTTGTTCTAGTACTTTGGTTTGTCTACTTCTATCATTGATTCCTTTATGTTGCCAATTTAGTTAATGAATTCTTCTTGTTTCCTTTAATCCTTATTAATGCAAGTTATGTTTTCATGTTTGTGATCGCTTCTTTCTCCATTTGTTATTATTGTTTCCTATTGCAATTGCTAGTCTTAGATTTTGCTATATCTTATTACTTTTCTATGCTTTTATTTTGTGCCTTACAAGTGTTTGATAAAATGCTTGGTTGGATTTTAAATTAGATTTTTATGTTCTTAACTTGGATTGATCAATTAGAGACTCTGGAGTTATCAAAACTCTTTTGTTGATTGGTGATTGAGACTTGCTGGTTGGCTTAGGCTTCACTAAATTTAGTATTTGATTAGGACTTGTAAACTTAAGTTTATTTTGCTCACTTGACTTTTCTTCAATGTTAGAGGTTAACTAAGTGAAAGCAAAAGGTAATTACCATCACAATTGATGATGATAATGAGGATAGGAATTCCAATTCTCAATCCTTGCTAGGACTTTTCTTAGTTGTTATTTATTTCGTTGTTATTTACATTACTTGTCTCTTATCACAAAAATCCCAAAAATAATTTTCCATAACCAATTATAAGTACACTTCTCTGCAATTCCTTGAGAGACGACCCGAGGTTTAAATACTTCGGTTTATTTTTATTGGGTTTGTATTGTGACAAACAATTCAAACATTGGCTGAGGTTTAATTGTTGGTTTAGAACTATACTTGCAACGCGATATTTTTTGTGAAAAATCTTTACCGACATTTTTCCTCCATCAAGCCATTGTCGACACAGATCTGACCAGAGGAGAAGAGGGAAACGCGACCAAAACGTGATGGAAGGGAAGAAAGCCGCCTGCATCGCCGCCGTCGAGCCATCTCCACCTTTGCTGCCGTCAGAAACTGCCACTGAAGCTTCTGTTTTCTTGGTAAGCTCTAACCTTGCTTCAGTTCTTCCTTATCCGTTAAGTCCGTTAGTACAATGAGAGTTGTTGCTGAAGTTGTTTGTGCTAGGAGTTTATTTATCGCAAGTTGCCGCCGTCGGGGCCACCACCGGAGCTACTGCTGTTCAGTTCAGCTGTTTTTCCTAATTACAATAGGTATCTTTGTTTCGAAACCCTCGTCACTAGCGTATAAGAATTTTTGTTATATTTGGTTATAAACTCTGAGGTTTGGTAACGTAGGTTCGAGTTCTGTATGTTGCATGTCGCTTTTAAGTTGCTGAGATTGCTGCGAAAGTGATCAGATCTGAGGTTTCGGTTACTGTTGGTTTCGAGCTGAGAGAAAAGAGCTCCGTTTGCGCGTTTGGTTTATGATTTCACTTGTCGAGGTAGGGGCTGTTTATAAAAACTAATTCATTTTTTTAAATGGGAATTGTTATAAATAGATATGACGTGCTAAATGTATTTCTGGTGATTATGTAAGTCTTATACATTGTCTAACTTGTCTTTGAAGAATATGGTTGTTTGTTGAATTGAAATAATGTCTGATTTTGTTAAATGGAGGTTTCTGATTATTTTGATTTGAATTGATCTTTAATATTTGAAAGGGGTTGAGGATTGGTTTGGTTGAGACCCGAAAGGGTGGCAAAGTCCAAGTTTTAGAGGAGATGCTGCCGAAATTTCTATGAAATCCGAGACTTTGTTTGAAATGTTAATTTAAAAATAATGAATTATGCTTTGAATTGAATTATTGATAAATGAATTATGTTGGAACTTATTTTATTAATAAAATTATTATATTTTGAATGTAATTTATTTAAGAAAAGAATTATGTTTTAAAGTCAATTTAAAGATGCAAATTTCTTATGCTTTGGAATTTGATTTAAGTAAACAGAATTGGAGGAGTTTAGTGGATTTAAAAGAAACTTGGATTTCGAATAACTAATTTCGTTTGATGATGTTTTAGGAAAAGTTGAAATATTCTCTAAAACTTTGATTTAGTAAAACTGAAACAATTTCTGAGCCTTTGGAAACAGGTTTAAGAATGATATTGAAAATTGCTTTTCGGTTTAAAAGGATTTAGTTTTGGTTTAAGAAGTTTTGAAATTGGTTCGGAATGTTTGGATATATGATTTGTTTTAGTTTAAATTATTTTTTATATATTTAAATCAAGAAGCTAAGGTTTTAGAGGTTTTTAATAAATTTAAGAAAATGAGTTAGGTTATTCACCCCTAAAGTCTTGAGACTCTGCTGAGGAATTTTATTGCCAAATCCTTATTTAGAAATGAATGATTTTGAGTCTTTCAAATGAGATTTTGAATTTGACATGATTTTGAAATTGTTTGGAAGTTTTGGAAAGATGTGGAAAGTGGCTCCATTTTGAAAAGTGATTCTTGGAAAGATGTGAATTGAATACATTTGTTATTTGAAAGTAAATGAGCCAAGAATGATTTTGAAATAAGATATTGAGCTTGATTGATTGTGGATGTTATCGAGATTGATGAGATATTTTTCGGTAGGCGTAAGGACCGGGTTCGTCCTGCTCGCACTGAGTTGTAGGCGTAAGGACCGGGTTCGTCCCGCTCGGGCTGAGTTGTAGACATAAGGGCCGGGTTTATCCCGCTTATGTTGAGCGATTTGATATTGATGAGATATTGTTTGATAGGCGTAAGGGCCGGGTACGTCCTGCTTATGCAGAGAAATGTGAGGTCGGAGGCAGAGTATCCCGCTCACATCCTTTCGAATCACAGGAGTGTGCAGACACTGACATCCTGGACCGTGTGGCAGGCACGTTATCCCAGAGGGTTCCCAATTATACGTGACCGAAAGGCAACATTCCCATGGGAATGTTTCGGGTTGGCAATTGAATCGACAATGTGATATCACAGCCAGTAGAACAGACATGCATCATTTACATCTATCTGACATTGTTTGGGTGTGCATATTGTAATTGGTTTGCCTACGTGAATACTTATGTTAACTGCTAACTGTCATACTTGTTGTAATTGTTCTTGATTGTGCTTGAACCACATTAATTATGATTGTGTTTGAATTGGTTGGTTTGTGATGAATTGGTTAATGATTGAGATGTTTGGGCTGGGGGCCGTGTTGGATTTGGATGGGCCTGAGGCCGTGATTGGTATGTTTGAGGTCTAGTTCTGTATAAAGTATCTAACTGGTTCAGCATAGACTTAATGAACCTATGCTTGGAACATGATGATCATTTATACCGCATAGATAACTGCTTTCATATTGTGGTCTAGTAAAGTATGAAAAATCAAACTCTTACAGCATATACTTAATTGAACCTATGCTTGGGACATGTTGGTCATTCATAATATCTAGGAAAATCTTTTGAGATTTTACAAGGAAAAAGGTTTTTTATTTTGAGAAATTTATCAAGATTTCTTTAAAAAGGATTTTGGATATTTGAATGTGAACTTAAGTGTTTTCAGAATATACGTAAGACGAGCAATGATCACTGTACTTAAAAAATAATTTTTATTTTACAAATCTTGTTATAGCAATTCTGTAACCCTATAGTGATAACCCTTTCAAGGATGATGTTCTCACTCTCCTACAGGTTTTTCCTTTTCATGATATAGACGACGAAGTTTCAGAGAAGTTTATTATTTTTCTGTTATTCGGTATTTTTGTATTATCTTAGTTATTATTTTTTTCCCTCGCCTTTATCTTTATTATTTTGTAAGAGGGATAGGAGTGTATGACCTGTATGTTTGTATGTTATGGTTATGTATATATATAAAAAGTATTGTATCTAGTCTGTACGTATATACATATATATATGATTTCAATGGAAACATGTTTTTACAAGGATATGCGGTTTTAAGTTTTAAACGGGCTCCTATATTAGTATTAAATATGTTAAGAGTCGAAATACCCAAGCTATCAATGTGGCACAGTCGGAAGCGTGACATTCTGATAGTGAGGGTGTGACACAAATTCAATAATCTTTACTGGTGTTAGCCTTAAAATTAACTTTCCCTGAGAACATGCAGCACAACAAAATTCACTAGATTTAAAAATCTTCTGGTTCTTTAATGAATGTTCATGGGAGTTTTTAATAATTTTCCGCAACATTGTTGTTCCAGGATGACCCAATCGATCATGCCAAATTATAAATTTATTTAGGCTAGTAAACTTTTGGTTTACAATGGCATGTGATTCAATTATAATGATTTTAGTATAATATAACTCAAATGATAGTGAGGCTAACTTTTCTAATATTACCTTTTTATTTGAATCATGAGTTCTGATATATAATTACTCATGATTTCTCTCATCCAATGTTTCAATATGATATCTATTTCGGTGAATATCTTTAAAACTCAACAAGTTTCTTAAAGACTTGGTAGACAATAGTGCATTATTTATTATGAATTTTATTCCTCCAGAAAACAAAATTATAGCTCTTCCAGATCCTTCTATCACATTGCCTGAGCCAATAATAGTATTAATATATTCTTCTTTTGTTACAAGATGAGTAAAATATATATAACTTTTGAAAATGGTATGCAAACTTACACTATTCACAAGGAAAATATTTTCATTATATGTGTTTGCCATTTTCTTCAAAAACAAATCATAGTAAATGAGTAAAAGTTCATCCGTAGTAAAATTGTATTCTTGATTGAAATTATTTTTCTAAAAAGCACCGTATAAAAATACTATTATATACTAATTTTATTATTATTATTATTATTATTATACAACATGACACATTTAGTGATTTTAAAATTCTTAAACATAAACATTAATATTTTATTAAACATTATTTATATACATCATACCTAAAATGCATAAGAGATAAAATTTAACAAGAAGTTTTTTTTACATTATTTATTTACATAAGTACTTAATGAACCTAAATATTAAACTTTTTCATCATTGATCAGATAACCAATATTCCCTTCAGAATTCTCAAAGAAATCAGATACTTCAGAATGAGTGGTGTAATTTTTATCAACATCCTTTGAAATAAGATTTGTCTCCTTTTCTTTGTCATCATTTTTCAAAGATACTTGATAAAGATTAACTAAGTTCCTTGGGATACGACAAGTACGTGACCAATGACCCTTTCCACCACAACGAAAATATTTATCCTCTGTTAATTTATTTTGTCCATTATTTCTTTCTTTATCCCACTCTGGTGAGATCCTTTCTTGTGAACATAATTTTTCTTCCTTCCATAATTTTTTTTGTTACTAAAACCTTGCCATTTACTTCTTTTGGGATTATGATTTGCCACATTTACTTCAGAAAATGGGGCAGCGCCAGTTGTGCACACTTCATGAGTTTTAAAAGCAATTCATTATTATGTTCAGTAATAAGAAGGCAAGTAATTAGTTCATAATATTTTTAAAATTTTTTTTCGATACTTGATAAGTGGATTTCTTATACGCTTTTTTATAGCATTTTCATATTATTTTTAGTTAGATTTTATTAAATTTAGTAAGTTTTAGTATATTTTAGTGCAAAATTCACCTTTTGGATGCTACTTTGAGTTTTTGTGTTGTTTCTATGATTTTAGGTGATTTTAGGGCGAAATTGGCAAAGTTGGCAAAGCCTTGTTCAGAGATGAAGAAAGGATAGCATATTCTGTCAAATTTTGACCTCTGTGCATTCCAATGAGCAATGCTTGAGCTACAGAGGTTCAATTGACGCGATCTCAACGGCGTTGGAAAGATAACATCCAGAGCTTTCCAGAAATATATAATAGTTTATACTTATCTTCCAGAATCACTGCCCAAAATGGGTGTTAAACGTCCACTTCTGGAGTTCAACGCCCAAAGAGGAGCAAGCCCAAGTTGAACACCCAAAACTGGTGTTCAACGCCAGCCAGGGAGCAGGGGCCAGCGTTGAACGTCCAGAATCCAAGTTCAACACCAGCCAGGGACCAGAAGCCAGCGAATTCACCCCCTCTCCAAGCTGAACGCACAGAACCTAAATTGGACGCTAGGCATCAGTCCAAACACTCACCAAGTGGGCCCCAAAGTGAATTTTTAGTACCCTTAGCTTATCTTATTTTATCCTCGTAAATTTTAATTTTAAATTAACATATTTTAGGTTTAAATTTTACTATTTAACGAGGAGATCACTTAGAAATTAATCACGCCTCCCGAAAGAGGAGTTCGAACAGCATTAGATAGATCTTCTCTGTTTTTTCTGTAAATTATGAGCAACTAAACCTCCTAGGTTAAGGTTAGAGGCTCTGCTGATTCCTATGGATTAATAATATTACTGCTTCTATTTCAATATATGTTTGATTCCATTCTATGATGTATTGTCATTCTTCATCCAATTAAGACTGGGTATGTCCCTTTCTCTACATGAGTTCTTTATGAGTCCTGACCTGGATAGTATTGAGCTAAAGCTTGAGAATACATCACCTGAACCAATAACTCATCTGGGTTAATCGAGGATAAGTGACATATAATCCGGTTAGTTATAGGTGATGAGGTTCTTGTGACGCTAAGGCTAAAATCATTGAGCTTCATTCTCCGATCCGGATGATCTAACCTTGTCTATGGCGTTTTGAGTAGGATCAACAAAAGGAGAGTGAATTGCGTGGGCTTCATCCTTGACCATATTGAATGACCACTGACAACGGCATTTGATATGGTTTAGAGGAGATTCACTTGATGTGGAGACTTGAGTTAATCACTTACAGCTTTTCCATAGAACGAATCATTCATTGTTGAAGTAGTCAGTAAGATGTATTAATCCAGAAAGATAAAGCATTTCCGAAGTCTTAACTATTTAATCATTATTGTTTCTATGTTAACTCTTTACTATTTTCTTTGTTTCTTGTTTATGCGCACTCAACAACAACAATTATCTTTCTATTTGCCTGACTAAAATCTGCAAGATAACCACACCTTGCTCAATCCAACAATCCTCATGAGATCGACCCTCACTCACCTGAGGTATTACTTGGACGACCCGGTGCACTTGCCAGTGAAGTTGTGCGAGTTCAATTTCGCGCACCAAGTTTTTGGCGCCGTTGCTGGGGATTGTTCGAGATTGACAAACTACCAGTTGTCTTGCTTCTTAGATCAGGAACTTTTTTCTAGTTTTCTTTTAATTTCTTTTCTTGTAAATTTTCAAAAACTTTTTAAAAATCTTTTTCAAAAATTTCATTTTTAGTCCTCTTTTTCTTTTGTTTGAGTCTTGAGTCAAATTTCAAGTTTGGTGTCCTTTTGGTTTTGTTTATTTTCCTTTTCTTGATTTTTCGAAAATTGCTCTTGGTTTCTTTTCTCTTGATAGAAATTTTCCTTGTGTTTTCTTTTGTTTGATTTTAAATTCTTTAAGTTTGGTGTCTTTTAGTGTTTCTCTCTCAATTTTTTCGAAATTAGTATTAATTGATTTCAAAACTTTTAAGTTTGGTGTTCTTTCAGTATTTTTCATTCTAAATTTTTAAATTTAATATTTTTTTATCTTTTCCTTTTTAAATTTTCGAATTTTTTATCCTAATTTCAAATTTTAAAAGTTTGGTGTTATCTTTTTCTTTCTTTTTGAATTTTAAAATTTTTTTAAAACTATTTCCTTTGAATTTTGAATATTTTTTAATCTTTATCTTATCTTGATTCAAAATTTTAACTTTGGTATCCTGTTAGTAATCTTTTTATATAAATTTAATTTTCTTGCTTATCTTTTTTTTCTTTGATCTTTATCATATCTTTTTCTTTAATTTCAAAATTTTTTTATCTTATCCTTATTTTAAATTCAAATCTTAAAAGTTTAGTATTTTGTTAGTTTTTCCTTCTTTCAAATTTGAATTTCAAAATCTCTCTTTGACTTTCTCTTTCCAATTTTCAAAACTTTTCAAAATCAAATCTCCTATCTTAATTTTCAAATCTTATCTTATCTTGTTTCTTTCTCTTGACTCTTTCTTTTTAAATTTTTAAATTTCAAAATATTATCTTAACTATTTCTTCCTTAATTTTTGAAAATTTCCTTTTTAATCTCAAATCTTGTTAGTTAAATGGCTTCTTTATCTTATTTTAATTTTACAAGTTGGTGTTTCTTTAGTGTTTTCTTTTTGTTTAACTTAATTTTTAAAACATATCTTGTTTATCTTTTTTTATTTTTTATCTTTATCTTAATTATCTTCTCCTTGATTTTCAAATTTTGCTTTAGTTATCGTATCTTTTTATCTTTCTTTTTAAATTTTTGAATCTTATCTTATTTAATTTTCTTGATTTTTAATTTCTCTCTCATTTATCTTTTTCTTGATTTTCAAAATTTTTTATCTTATCTTATTCTTATTTAAATTCAAATTTTAAAGTTTAGTGTTCCTTTAGTGTTTTCTCTTTCTTTTTGAATTTTGAAAATTTGTAAACTCCTTTCTTTCTATTTTTTTTTATTTTTCAAAATTTCTAGATATTTTTCTTATTTCAATTTAGTATTCTACTTTTTTTTTATTTATTTTCAAAAAAAAATTCTTTGGGATATCTCACTGGAAGCACTCTAGACTTTGACATAGAGGCTCCCCCTTTTTTTTGTCTCTTATTTGCAGAGGAACACAAAAATTACTATGGATCAGAATGAGGGTGCTCAACCCAGAAGATTCTTGGTGTAAGAACCTGATTTTCAGTAAACTAATTTTTCTGGCTATTTTAAAATTTATTTCGCAAAATTTTAAACCATGGCCCAATAAGAAATAGTGAGGCTGACCCAATGGTAAAAAAAAAAGAAAATTAAAAAAAAAAGAGAAAAGAAAGAAGAAAGAAAGAAAAAAAAATTAAAAATTAAAAAGAAAAAGGCCATTAATATGGTCAAAATTGACTTTATGAGGGTAATTAATTCCCCTGAGTCAAGTTTGACTAGTAAATAATAAATATTAGCTTACCATTACTTTATTTTCCTCACGAGGGACTTTTTGAGCCGGCAATTCACTTTTAATGACGGTTTTGCGTGCGTCGAGAAAAACTCTAGTAACCAAAAACCTCGGAATCAGTGGTCAAAATAATTTTTACCCAACAAAATGTGCCTCAATATTTATATTAGCCATCCATTCATGATTTAATCCTTTAAGAATAAATAGTAGCCATTAATTATTTTATCACACGGTAAAATTTACTCTGAATCGAATTTCTGACTAGTATTCCGCAAACGACTTCTAGAGACCCCAAATCTTCTTACTTGACATCCAAGTAACTTGTATCTCCTTCTCAACCTCTAGGCCGAGACTATCTCAGTCTTTCACCCCTCTCTGCTGTGTTTTAACCTCGAGTGACTAACTGCGGTTAACTGTGGATAAGCTCGACATGCAAGCGCTGACCAAGCTTCCTCGTTTTCACGCCCCTTATTCATTGAAGTCCAGCCCTTGACCACGAAAATTTTAGCTACTTTTACCATCATAAATTTAGTAAGACTTTGATTTTTTATTTAAGGAAGCACTGGCCACAAAATTCACAAAATACTTTACACATTTTTACACTCTTTTGACCGAATTGTTGAGAGAGAAAGAGAGAAAATTCTTGCACCTATTCTCTACGCCCCAGCCCCTATTTCAAATCTTCTTCGTTTTTTCTTCATGTGTTCTTCAAGAACTCAAACCACACAAACACAAACTCTTGCCCGTTTTTACTAATTCTTGCATTTATACCGAAATTTCGGCTAGGTAAACCCTTGTTCTTCCTCTTTTCCTTTTCTATTTTTAAAAATAGTAGCTATGATGAATTCTTACTCTCCTCCATGTATAGAGTAATTCTCTTGAAGCACCCATGTAGCACACATAAGGAGTTAGAGTGATTCGAGTTCAAAGTGGTTCAATTTCGACGTTTTTGCGATACTTTCGGCCAAAAACGAAGTTGCACCATCATCAGATGTGCTTCTGCCCTTGTGTGCATGTTTTACAGTGTGTGAAAGGTTTAATAACTGAATTACATAAAGGTAAGGGTTGGAATTAGTTAGAGTATGTTTGTGCTTGTTTTCGGTATTCATATGAGCCACTTTGTGGTGATTTTGTGCTTCATTCTTAATTCTGGAAATTCAGTGATGTTTTTCTGTTTTTGGATTTGAAGCTTATTTGCCTCTGGAAAATATATGGGACAGTCAAAAACTAATGGAGCACTTAGGGTTTAAGTTTCAAGCCTTAAAAGTCACTAAAAGTGGATAAAAATGAAAAACAACACCCCTAAAAATCCAGCTACTAAATGATCATGAAAATCATGTGTATAAGGGTCAGAAAGAGGTTAGAAAACTGATTTTAATCCTATGAAACAAATGTGTAAAAGTAAAAAGGGTGTTACGGTCATTTTTAGATAAAAAGAGAGTGAAAAATGTTATTTAAATGAAAAATAAATAAAATTCTGAACTTAGTATCATTAGGGGTAAAATAATAATTATATAAATTAAGTGGGTCAAAATTATAATTACAATGAAGTTTCGGGCCTAAATAAAAGCTTTAGAAAAAATTAAAAGAAAAATAGTAAAAAGTGGTAACTAGAATAAGTAAATAAATTAATAAAGGGTAAAATGATCTTTTAGGTCCCTAAGGGTAGAATTGGTATTAATTAAAAGTATTATGGATAATTTGGTCATAGAAAAATATTAGGATTAACTCGGTAATATTTTGACGCTAAATTAGGTTAAACGGTAAAACTAGAGTACTTAGGGGCATATTAGTAATTTTAGGGATAAAGTCAAAATAAAAAATTATTAATTAACTTAATAAAGGATAAGAAGGTCTTTTAGGAAAAATATGAGGCTAAAATAGTGAAGTACACTAGTGGTAAAAGCGTCACTAAAAGTCTAAAGAAAACTAGAAAAACGAAGTTATGTACAAAAAAGGTAAAATTGGAAATGTACAAAATACCAAGGACAAAATTGTAAAATATGTGACAAGGCTGAGATATTTTAAGAAAGGACTAGGCACAAGTTTTCAAAAAGAAGGGCAGAGAAGTCCCTTAGAGATAAATTTCATTGAGATTTTCCGCGAAAAAAGAACTGTAAACCTCAACGTCCTTGAGGTTGTTTGGAGGCGGGTATTACCCACTGACTGCTAAAAATCTATTTCCCCTTTGTGCGTATATTATGGCTTCAAGCTTTGTGACGATTGCTTGTGTCACGGACTGGTGGTATTCTTAATCACATCGACACGTATGCACGGATGGACACAATCGGAAAACCATATCTAGGACAAGTTCCTAGGTAATGTCAGATTACGGGTAGCAACCGACGTATGAGATCATGGCCTGCATAGGACCAGGCATGCATCATACTTGGTTGCTGCATTCTCTATGTTTATGATTACTTACTTGTACCTGTGATTATATTTTGTCTCTGCTTCTTGTATTTGGTACTTGGTCACTATTCTGCTACATACTTGTGCTTGTACTTGTTCGTGTGAGTTACTGACCTAAATGCGCAAAATTTTAGACTTAGGCTGCGGAACCCCTTAGGATTCTTGTGTAATACCCTACTTGGAACCTTAGGTTCTCACCCCTTACTTTTCCGTTCTGTAGATGCATGATGAGTCTATATTTTATGATATATTTTGGTTTGATTTGAGTGGATTTCATCACATAAGCCCACCTTTATTCATCTAAATAGCATGCTTTTGAAGTTTTTCCCTAAATTGTGCTTGAAAGTGAAAACATACTCTTTTGTGCTTAATTTAGTCAATTTTAATTCACTTTAATCCCATTTGGTGCCTTGATGTATTTGTTAAGTGATTTCAGGTTTCCAAGGCAAGTATGGGTTGAGGAAGTGAGAAAAAGAGCATGCAAAAGGGAAGAAACCATAAAAAATTGAGCTTGGACAATTCAGCATCCGTGCGTGTGCACAGGCGACGCGTGCACGCGCACAAGAGTGAGCATGGCGACGTGTACGCGTGACCCACGCGTACGCGTGGATGGATTTTTGCGCAGGGACGCGTACGCTTGATCCGAATTACGTCAGCTCATTAATGCAAATCGTTGGGGGCGATTTTTGGGCCTCCAGAATCCAGTCCAACTCATTTCTGAAACTATATGAGGCCAAAGTGAAACTGAATGAAGGGGGGCAATTAGGGTTAGCTTTTATCATGTTTTAGTGTAGTTCTCTAGAGAGAGAAGCTCCCCCCTCTCTCTAGAATTAGGGTTATTTAGTTTAATTTCTTGTAATTTCTACTTTCAATTCTTGTTTCTATTTACTTTTCCTTGTCATTTATTGTTATTGCTTCTTTGTTCTTCTTTACTTCTCTTGTTATTTCTTTTATTTTGTCATTTTCATGTTATGAATACTTTTTTTATTTTAATTCTAATTAATACAAATTTATGTTTCCATGTCATTTATTGCTTTCTTTAGTTGTTATTGTTATTTTCTTGCTTTGGTAGTTATAGAATTTATTTTATTGTAATTTAATATTATTTTATTTTCATACACACCAAGTGTTTGATAAAATGCTTGGCTTAGTTTTTACATAGCTTCTCTTCACTCTTGGCTTGGAATTGTTGACTTTGGTATTCCTTGAGTCATTGATGTCCATTCTTGTTTGATATATTAGAGTAGTTAGTTGATTTGGTCTCCCTTGACTCTATGTGACCCCTTAGTGTTGACATATATAGGACTTAGGGATTGAAATTAACTATGCCTATTTGACTTATCTCCGATGTAAGGTTGACTAAGTAGGATTAACTTTTCATAATCATCATGTGTTTGTGGTTAATGACTAGGATAGGTAGCCTTAGATCTCAATTACTTGCCAAGAGGTTTCTTACTTTTGAAGTTTTATTGCTTTGACTTTTACTTGCTTTCATTTAATTGCTTTGACTTTTATTGCTTTGATGTTTAATTTCTTGCATGTTTAATTTTCACACTCTTGGTTGAGAAATTTGGTTGTTTGGGTGGAATTGAGTTGTGGATGTCCATTCCGCATTGTGTGAGAATGGTTAATTGGTTTAGTTTCCAATGACGCTAGTCTTTCACTAAGTAATTAGTGAGTTAACTAGGACTTATGGATTGAGATCAATTACGTCTTTTGACTAATTCTCAAGGAGGATTGACTGATTTGGATTGCTTCCGCACAATTGCCATGTTTGTGGTCCATAACTAGTATAGGAAACCTAGATTATCCACTTCTTACTAAGAGTCCTTTAATTGATTTCTTTTCAATTCCTTGCATGCTTGTTTCAATTCCTTGCTATTTACATTTCTTACTCTCTTGCTTTCATTCCCAATCCCCCATGCTCTCTCTCATAGCCAATGATTATACACTTAATTGCAACTCCTAGGGAAGACGACTCGGGAGCTAAATACTCTTGGTTTAAATTAGAAATATTAAACTTTGATGTTTGGGATTTAATTTTCCGGTTTGGTCTATACTTGCAACGTAAGTTATCTTGAGTGAAAAAATCCAAACCGGTGCAAAAATCTCAATCATCAAGTTTTTGGCACCGTTGCCGGGGAGTTACAATGTTGTTGTTGTTGTTGTTGGCTATTGTAAATATGTTAATATGTAAATAGCTTGCTTTTTGGTTGTCTTTTGTTAGGATTGGGATCCCGGAGGACATTGGACATTCTAGCATTGGTGTGGAGGTCAATGATAAACCTCGTTTTTAGGGTTTATCATGCATAGAATCTAAGGGTTTTATCAATGATCTTCCACACTTATTCATATAAAACTGCATGATTTTGTGTCTCTTTCCCATCTTTCCTCATAGATGAAAATGTGCTTCCTTTGCATCAAAATTGATACATTGTAATCCTCCTCAATTACCATTAGATACCTTGATCTGTTTGTTGAGTGATTTCAGAAGTTACAGGGCAAAAATGGCTAAGAGGAATGAAGGAAGCATGCATGAATGGAAGGAGCATGGAACACATTAAAGAATTGGAATTTGCACATGCACGCGCACGCGCACCGTGCGCGTACGCGTGGATACGCACACCCAGAGCCAGCGCAGTGGAGCCGAGCGAGGAGCTGGCGCGCCTATATGGCTGGGCCATATCCCTTATGACGCTCGCGCGCACCGTACGCCTGCGCGCAGATCGCAAAAGAGCCCAATGATGCGTACGCGTGCAGTGCGCGTACGCGTCGATGTGCGCACATGATTTTTTAAATGAAACACGTGCCCAGCGATTTCAGGGGGTTCCCAGGCCCTGTTTTGGAGCAGATTTTGGAGGGAAAAGCTTAAGAAGACCAAGGATTAGGAGTGTTAGGACAATTAGTCATAATTCTAGATATTTTTAGGAAGTTAGTTACATTTTATTTCTAGAGAGAGAAGCTCCAACTTCTCTCTAGGTTTTCATCCTCCATTGCAAATTTCCTTGGAATTCTTGGTGAGATCCATTGATAATTGACTTTTTATGTTGATACAAGTGTAGATCCACTCTTCTTCTACTCTTAATTGATGTTCTTTTGATTCTATTTCTTAGATCTAGAATTGGTATACTTTGTTACTTTGAATTTGGATTAATGAATTGAGGTTTCATTCAATTGTTTGATTGTTGATGATTATAGATAGCCTTAATTCAATTCTCTTCTTTCAATTACATCATGTTTTCTATAATTACCTACCAATTGTTTGTGATAATGACAACTCTAGCTATGGAGTAGATTTCTCTTACTTGGCTTAGGGGTTGAGTTATTGGAGATACTTGAATAGTGGATATCAATTGTAGATTATGAATTGAGAAGTTGCTAATTGACTTAGAGTGCACTAAAGCTAGACTTTCCTAGGGTGAGACTAGGACTTGTGACTCAAGTTAGTTACTCTCACTTGACTTTCCTCCATTATTAGGGGGTTAACGAAGTGAAGTAATAATCAATTCTTGTCTTAATTGGAGGAAACTATAATGATGGAACTTCCAATGCTTACCCTTAGCCAAGGCTTTTATCTCAATTAGTTGTTGTTTGCTTTGCTAGATTGAATTCTTGCACTAACTCTCAAACCATAAAAGCTTTCCTAATCAATGATGCACATCCTAAAGCAATTCCTAGGGAGAACGACCCGGGATCAATACTCTCGGTCATAGATTTTAGAATTGTTTGATGCGGTATTCGCGTGTTGGTTAGACTATACTCACAATCGGATTCAGCACTAGTTTCTAACCGGCATAAGAATATTTACATTCATCAAAATGGCGCCGTTGCCGGGGACTTGCTTATATGTGTCATTCTATTGGTTAGTGTGAATATGTTGATATGTGAATACTTGCATTTCTCTCTTAATTGATTGTATGCTTGTTTGATTGTTCGTTAGGATTAGTCTTTGCTTAGACACCAATTGATGTCATGAGTTTCTTATCTCCTTCATTGTATGACGCGTTCACTACTAAATCCGAGCTTAGCACCCTTTGATTCGGAAATTGAAAGAACCTTGCTTCATATTAGGCAAGCTCGGAGGTGGTTAGTCTTTGAGGAAGGCGAAAAAGTTTTTACCAATTCACCAACCACATCATCATCATCCAACGAAGGCACCAATTACTCTTCCGTTGATACTACTAATAGTTTTTCTTTCGATCTAGGTTTTGACAACATGGCCGCTCCAAGGAGAGTTACTCTCAAGGAAGCGGGTGCACCGGATTTTGTTCTCCAACCTCTACATGTGCTTCATCCCAACTTGAATGCAAACTTTGAACTCAAAACCACTTTCATCAATCTCTTACCAAAGTTCCATGGACTTCCCGCACAAGATCCAATTAGACACCTCAAGGACTTTCATGGTGTATGCTCGACTACTAGGCGGGAAGGATCCGATGAAGTAGCTATATGGTTGTTTGCCTTTCCCTTCTCTCTTGAGAGAAGAGCCAAGGAGTGGTTTTATACCTTACCTAGTGTTGTGTCCGATTGGGATTTGCTTAGGAGAGAATTCCTTGATAAGTTCATGCCCGTGGAAATGACAGACAAGCTAAGGAAGGAGATCTCATGTATTGTACAAGGTGAGATGGAAACTTTATATGAATATTGGGAATGGTTTCGCAAACTTCTTGATTCATGTCTGATGAGCGGATAATTTATACGCTTTTTGGCATTGTTTTTACATAGTTTTCAGTATAATTTAATTAGTTTTTAATATATTTTTATTAGTTTTTAATTAAAATTCACATTTCTAGACTTTACTATGAGTTTGTGTATTTTTCTATGATTTCAGGTATTTTCTGGCTGAAATTGAGGGACTTGAGCAAAAATCAGATTCAGAGGTTGAAGAAGGACTACAGATGCTGTTGGATTCTGACCTCCCTGCACTCAAAGTGGATTTTCTGGAGCTACAAAACTTCAAATGGCGCGCTCTCAATTGCGTTGAAAAGTAGACATCCAGGGATTTCCAAAAATATATAATAGTCCATACTTTGCCCGAGTTTAGATGACGTAAAATGGCGTTGAACACCAGCTCCATGCTGCATTCTGAAGTCAAACGCCAGAAACAGGTTGCAAAGTGGAGTTCAACGCCAGAAACAGGCTACAAACTGGTGTTCAACTCCAAGAGAAGCCTCTACACGTGTAAAGCTCAATGCTCAGCCCAAGCACACACCAAGTGGGCCCCAGAAGTAGATTTCTGCATCAATTACTCAATTCTGTAAACCCTAGTAACTAGTTTAGTATAAATAGGACTTTTTACTATCTTTGGATGAGATCTTTGATTAGTTTTATGCTATCTTAGACTTTTGTGAGGGATGGTGGTGCACAGAAATTGTGATCACACTTTGATTATGTAAAATTCATCGCTCTTTCTTTCCCTGGTAATGGCGCCAAAAACTTGGTGCCAATACCATGGTTCACAACTTCGCACAACTAACCAGCAAGTGCACTGGGTCGTCCAAGTAATACCTTACGTGAGTAAGGGTCGAATCCCATGGAGATTGTCGGTTTGAAGCAAGCTATGGTCATCTTGTAAATCTCAGTCAGGCGGATATAAAACAGTAATGAGTTTTCGAAAATAAATAATAGAATAGGGATAGAGGTACTTATGTAAATCATTAGTAGGAATTTCAGATAAGCGAATGGAGATGCTTTTCGTTCCTCTGAACCTCTGCTTTCCTGCTATCTTCATCCAGTCAGTCTTACTCCTTTCCATGGCTAGCTTTATGTGATACATCACCACTGTCAATGGCTACTTTCAGTCATCTCTCGGGAAAATGATCCAATGCCCTATCACGGCACGGCTAATCGTCTGGAGGCATCACCCTTGTCAATGGCTTCATCTTATCCTCTCAGTGAAAATGGTCAATGCACCCTGTCACGGCACGGCTATTCATCTGTCGGTTCTCGATCATGCTGGAATAGGATTTACTATCCTTTTGCGTCTGTCACTAACGCCCCGCAATTGCGAGTTTGGAGCTCGTCACAGTCATTCATTCATTGAATCCTACTCGGAATACTACAGACAAGGTTTAGACTTTTCGGATTCTCTTGAATGCCGCCATCATTCTAGCTTACACCACGAAGATTCTAGTTAGGAGATCTAAGAGATACTCATTCAGTCTAAGGTAGAACAGAAGTGGTTGTCAGGCACGCGTTCATAGGGAATGATGATGATTGTCACGTTCATCACATTCAGATTGAAGTACGAATGAATATCTTAGAAGCGAAACAAGATGGATTGAATAGAAAACAGTAGTACTTTGCATTAATCTTTGAGGAACAGCAGAGCTCCACACCTTAATCTATGGAGTGTAGAAACTCTACTGTTAAAAATACATAAGTGAAAGATCCAGGCATGGCCGAGAGGCCAGCCCTCAAACGTGATCTAAGATAGCATACAACTGATCAAAGATACCTAATACAATAGTAAAAGGTCCTATTTATAATAAACTAGCTACTAGGGTTTACAGAAGTAAGTAATTGATGCATAAATCCACTTCCGGGACCCACTTGGTGTGTGCTTGGGTTGAGCTTGAGTGTTGCACGTGTAGAGGTCCTTCTTGGAGTTGAACGCCAGCTTTTGTGCCAGTTTGGGCGTTCAACTCTGGTTTTGGCTCCTTTTCTGGCGCTGGACGCCAGATTTGGGTAGAAAGCTGGCGTTGAACGCCAGTTTACGTCGTCTATTCTTGGCCAATGTATGGACTATTATATATTTCTGGAAAGCCCTGGATGTATACTTTCCAACGCAATTGGAAGCGCGCCATTTCGAATTCTGTAGCTCCAGAAAATTCACTTTGAGTGCAGGGAGGTCAGAATCCAACAGCATCAGCAGTCCTTCTTCAACCTCTGAATCTGATTTCTGCTCAAGTCCCTCAATTTCAGCCAGAAAATACCTGAAATCACAAAAAAACACACAAACTCATAGTAAAGTCCAGAAATGTGAATTTAACATAAAAACTAATGAAAACATCCCTAAAAGTAACTAGATCCTACTAAAAACATACTAAAAACAATGTCAAAAAGCGTATAAATTATCCGTTCATCACAACACCAAACTTAAATTGTTGTTTGTCCCCAAGCAACTAAAAATCAAATAGGATAAAAAGAAGAGAATATACTATAAATTCCAAACTATCAATGAAACATAGCTACAATCAAATGAGCGGGACTTATAGCTTTTTGCCTCTTGAATAGTTTTGGCATCTCACTTTATCCATTGAGATTCAGAATGATTGGCATCTATAGGAACTCAGAGTTCAGATAGTGTTATTGATTCTCCTAGTTCAGTATGATGATTTTTGAACACAGCTATTTTATGAGTCTTGGCCGTGGCCCTAAGCACTTTGTTTTCCAGTATTACCACCGGATACATAAATGCCACAGACACATAATTGGGTGAACCTTTTCAGATTGTGACTCAGCTTTGCTAAAGTCCCCAATTAGAGGTGTCCAGGGTTCTTAAGCACACTCTTTTTTTTTTTTTTTGCTTTGGACCTTGACTTTAACCGCTCAGTCTCAAGTTTTCACTTGACACCTACACGCCACAAGCACATGGTTAGGGACAGCTTGGTTTAGCCGCTTAGACCAGGATTTTATTCCTTTAGGCCCTCCTATCCACTGATGCTCAAAGCCTTGGGATCCTTTTTATTTGTCCTTGCCTTTTGGTTTTAAGGGTTATTGGCTTTTTGCTCTTGCCTCTTGGTTTTAAGAGCTTTTGGCTTTTTCTGCTTGCTTTTTCTTTTTCTTTCTATTTTTTTTCGCCTACTTTTTTTTCTTTTTTTTTTCTGCAAGCTTTGTTCTTTGCTGCTTTTTCTTGCTTCAAGAATCATTTTTATGATTTTTCAGATTATCAAATAACATGTCTCCTAGTCATCATTCTTTCAAGAGCCAACATATTTAACATTCTTAAACAACAACTTCAAAAGACATATGCACTGTTCAAGCATACATTTAGAAAACAAGAAGCATTGTCACCACATCAATATAATTAAACTAAGTTCAAGGATAAATTCGAAACTCATGTACTTCTTGTTCTTTTGAATTAAAACATATTTCATTTAAGAGAGGTGATGGATTCATAGGACATTCATAACTTTAAGACAAAGTTGCTAACTACTAATGATCATGTAATGAAGACACAAACATAGATAAACACATAACATAGAAAACGAAAAACAGAAGAGATAAGAACAAGGAATGAATCCACCTTAGTGATGGTGGCGTTTCCTTCTTGAGGAACCAATGATGTCCTTGAGCTCTTCTATGTCTCTTCCTTGTCTTTGTTGCTCCTCCCTCATTGCTTTTTGATCTTCTCTTATTTCATGGAGCATAACGGAGTGCTCTTGATGTTCCACCCTTAGTTGTCCCATATTGGAACTCAATTCTCCTAGGGAGGTGTTGATTTGCTCCCAATAGTTTTGTGGAGGAAAGTGCATTTGAGGCATCTCTGGGATCTCATGGTGATGGGTTTCATACGCCTCTTGAGCTCCATGAATGGGCTCTCTTGCTTGCTCCATCTTTTTCTTAGTGATGGGCTTGTCCTCTTTAATGAGGAGATCTCCCTCTATGTCAATCCCAGCCGAATTGCATAGGTGGCAAATGAGGTGAGGAAAGGCTAACCTTGCCATGGTGGAGGACTTGTCAGCCACCTTGTAGAGTTCTTGAGGTATAATCTCATGAACTTCCACCTCTTCTCCAATCATGATGCTATGGATCATGATGGCCCAGTCTATAGTAACTTCAGACCGGTTGCTAGTGGGAATGATTGAGCATTGAATGAACTCCAACCATCCTCTAGCTACAGGCTTGAGGTCCAATCTTCTTATTTGAACCGGCTTGCCTTTGGAGTCAATCTTCCATTGAGCTCCTTCTACACATATGTCCATAAGGACTTGGTCCAACCTTTGATTAAAGTTGACCCTTCTAGTGTAGGGGCGTTCATCTCCTTGCATCATGGGCAAGTTAAACGCCAACCTCACATTCTCCGGACTAAAATCTAAGTATTTCCCCCGAACCATTGTAACATAGTTCTTTGGATCCAGGTTCTTACTTTGATCATGGTTCTTGGTGATCCATGCATTGGCATAGAACTCTTGAACCATTAGGATGCCGACTTGTTGGATGGGGTTTGTTAGAACTTCCCAACCTCTTCTTTGAATTTCATGTCGGATCTCCGGATACTCATTTCTTTTGAGTTTGAAAGGGACCTCAGGGATCACCTTCTTCTTGGCCACAACATCATAGAAGTGGTCTTGATGGGTTTTGGAGATGAACCTTTCCATCTCTCATGACTCGGAGGTGGAAACTTTTGTCTTCCCTTTCCCCTTTCTAGAGGATTCTCCGGTCTTAGGTGCCATCAATGGTAATGGAAAAACAAAAAGCTTATGCTTTTACCACACCAAACTTAGAATTTTGCTCGTCCTCGAGCAATAAAAGAAAGAATAGATGAAGAAGAAGAAGAAATGGAGGAGAGGGAGAGTTGGGAGTGTTTCGGCCAAGAAGGGTGTAGAGGGGTGTGTTGTGTGAATTTGATGAAGAATGGAGGGCTTTATAAAGGGAAGGGAGGGGGGAAAGGTTTCGGCCATATGGGTGGGTTTGGGTGGGAAATTGGTTTTGAATTTTGAAGGTAGGTGGGGTTTATGAGGTAGGTTTATGGGGAAGAGTGGATGGATGTGAGTGGTGAAGAGGTGATGGGGAAGAGAGATTGAGGTGATTGGTGAAGGGTTTTTGGGGAAGAGTGTTTATGGGATTATGTGAAAGAGAGTGGTGAGAAGAAGTGAGTGGAGGTAGGTGGGGATCCTGTGGGGTCCACAGATCCTGAGGTGATCTTGTGGGGTCCACAGATCCTGAGATTATCCTGTGGGGTCCACAGATCCTGAGATGATCCTGTGGGATCCACAGATCCTGAGGTTTCAAGGATTTACATCCCTGCACCCATTAGGCATGTAAAATGCCTTTGCACACAACTCTGGGCGTTCAGCGCCAGGTTGGTGCCCATTTTGGGCGTTCAACGCCCATTTACTAGCCATTTCTGGCGTTGAACGCCAGAACCATGCTTGTTCAGGGCGTTCAGTGCCAGAATGCTGCCCATTTTGGGCGTTCAGCACCAGAACCATGCTCTGTTCTGGCGTTGAACGCCAGGCAGATGCTCCTCCAGGGTGTGATTTTTCTTCTGCTGTTTTTGATTCCGTTTTCAATTTTTTATATTTATTTTGTGACTCCACATGATCATGAACCTAATAAAACATGAAAAATAAAAACAAAATTAGATAAATAAACATTGGGTTGCCTCCTAACAAGCACTTCTTTAATGTCAATAGCTTGACAGTGGGCTCTCATGGAGCCTCACAGATGTGCAGAGCTTTGTTGAGACTCTCCAACACCAAACTTAGAGTTTGGATTTGGGAGTTCAACACCAAACTTAAAGTTTGGTTGTGGCCTCCCAACACCAAACTTAGAGTTTGACTGTGGGGGCTTTGTTTGACTCTGCTTTGAGAGAAGCTTTTTATGCTTCCTCTCCATGGATGCAGAGAGAGATCCTTGAGTTGTAAACACAAGGTTGTCCTCATTTATTTGAAGGATCAATTCTCCTCTGTCCACATCAATCACAGCTCTTGCTGTGGCTAGGAAAGGTCTTCCTAGGATGATGGATTCATCCTCATCCTTCCCAGTATCTATGACTATGAAATCAGTAGGGATGTAAAGGCCTTCAACCTTTACTAACACGTCCTCTACTTGTCCATAAGCCTATTTTCTTGAATTGTCTGCCATCTCTAATGAGATTTTAGCAGCTTGCACCCCAAAGATTCCCATTTTCTCTATTACAGAGAGGGGCATGAGGTTTATTCCTGAACCAAGGTCACACAGAGCCTTAAAGATCATGGTGCCTATGGTACAAGGTATTAAGAACTTTCCAGGATCCTGTTTCTTCTGAGGCAATGTCAGTTGATCCAGATCACTTAGTTCATTGATGAACAAGGGAGGTTCAACTTCCCAAGTATCAATGCCAAATAATTTGGCATTTAGCTTCATGATTGCACCAAGAAACTTGGCAGTTTGCTCTTCAGTAACATCCTCATTCTCTTCAGAAGAGGAGTACTCATCAGAGCTCATGAAGGGCATAAGGAGGTTCAGTGGAATCTCTATGGTCTCTAGATGAGCCTCAGAGTCCTTTGGTTCCTCAGAGGGAAGCTCCTTATTGGTCACTGGACGTCCCAGGAGGTCTTCCTCCTTGGGATTCACGTCCTCCTCTCCCTCATTGGGTTCGGCCATTTTGCTTATGTCAATGGCCTTGCACTCTCCTTTTGGGTTCTCTTCTGTATTGCTTGGGAGAGTACTAGGAGGGATTTCAGTGATCCTTTTACTCAGCTGGCCCACTTGTGCTTCCAGATTTCTAATGGAAGATCTTGTTTCATTCATGAAACTTACAGTGGCCTTGGACAGATCAGAGACTAAGTTTGCTAAATTAGAAGTATTTTGTTTAGAGTTCTCTGTCTGTTGCTGAGTGGATGATGGAAAAGGTTTATTATTGTTAAACCTGTTTCTTCCACCATTATTAAAGCCTTGTTGAGGCTTTTGATCCTTCCATGAGAAATTTGGATGATTTCTCCATGATGAGTTATAGGTGTTTCCATAAGGTTCACCTAAGTAATTCACCTCTGCCATTGCAGGGTTCTCAGGATCATAAGCTTTTTCTTCAGAAGATGCCTCTTGAGTACTGTTGGATACAGCTTGCATTCCATTCAGACTCTGAGAAATCATATTGACTAGCTGAGTCAATATTTTATTCTGAGCCAATATGGCATTCAGAGTATCAACTTCAAGAACTCCCTTCTTCATAGGCGTCCCATTGCTCACAGGATTCCTTTCAGAAGTGTACATGAACTGGTTATTAGCAACCATGTCAATGAGTTCTTGCGCTTCTGCAGGCGTTTTCTTTAGGTGAATGGATCCACCTGCAGAAGTATCCAATGACATCTTAGATAACTCAGACAGACCATCATAGAATATATCCAGGATAGTCCATTCTAAAAGCATGTCAGAAGGACACTTTTTGGTCAGTCCTTTGTATCTCTCCCAAGCTTCATAGAGGGATTCACCTTCTTTCTGTCTGAAGGTTTGAACATCCACTCTAAGCTTGCTCAGCTTTTGAGGAGGAAAGAACTTGGCTAGGAAAGCCTTGACCAGCTTATCCCAAGAGTTCAGGCTATCCTTAGGTTGAGAGTCCAACCATATTCTAGCTCTGTCTCTTACAGCAAATGGGAAAAGCATGAGCCTGTAGACTTCAGGATCTACTCCGTTAGTCTTAACAGTATCACATATCTGCAAGAATTCAGTTAAGAACTGAAAAGGATCTTCAGATGGAAGTCCATGAAACTTGCAGTTCTGCTGCATCAGAGAAACTAATTGAGGTTTCAGCTCAAAGTTGTTTGCTCCAATGGCAGGAATGGAGATGCTTCTTCCATGTAAATTGGAATTAGGTGCAGTAAAGTCACCAAGCATCCTCCTTGCATTATTATTATTTTTGGCTGCCATCTCCTCTTCCTGTTCGAAAATTTCTGAAAGGTTATCTCTGGATTGTTGTAATTTAGCTTCTCTTAATTTTCTCTTCAGGGTCCTTTCAGGTTCTGGATCTGCTTCAACAAGAATGTTCTTGTCCTTGCTCCTGCTCATATGACAAAGAAGAGGGCACAGAGAAAATAATAATAATAATATGGATCCTTTATACCACAGTATAGGGATCCCTTTGTGAGTGGAAGAAAAGAGGGAGACAAAGAATGTGATGTAAAGAAAGAAACACAACTGTGAGGAGGGCAGAGATGTGAGATGAGATGTTAGTAAATGAATAAATAAATAGAAGGAGATGAGAGAGAAGGAATTTTTGAAAATAATTTTTGAAAAAGAGTTAGTAATTTTTGAAAACAATTTTTTGAAAAAAAGTTAGTAATTTTCGAAAATTAAGATTTAAAAAATTTAGTTAATTAAAAAGAGATTTTGAAAAAAGGGGAAGATATTTTCGAAAATGAGAGAGAGAGAGTTAGATAGGTAGTTTTGAAAAAGATAAGAAACAAACAAAAAAAAGTTAGTTAGTTAGTTGAAACAATTTTGAAAAGATAAGAAGTTAGGAAGTTAGAGAAGATATTTTGAAATCATATTTTTGAAAAAGATAAGATAAGAAGATATTTTTGAAAACATAAGATAGAATTTAGTTTTGAAAAAGATTTGATTTTTAAAATCACAATTAATGACTTGATTCACAAGAAATCACAAGATATGATTCTAGAACTCAAAGTTTGAATCTTTCTTAACAAGCAAGTAACAGACTTGAAATTTTTTTTTGAATCAAAACATTAATTGTTATTGTTATTTTCGAAAATTTGATATAAAATTAAGAAAAAGATTTTTGAAAAATATTTTTGGAATTTTCGAAAATAACTAAGAAATTTGAAAAAGATTTTATTTTTGAAAAAGATTTTGAAAAAGATAAGATTTTCAAATTGAAAATTTGATTTGACTCATAAAAACAACTAGATTTTTAAAATTTTTTGAAAAAGTCAATCCAAATTTTCGAAATTGAAGAGAGAAAAAGGGAAAGATTTTTTTTTTGATTTTTGAATTTTTATGATGAGATGGAAACATGAAAATTATGCAATGCATGACTTTTTTAGATCAAAATATGTGATGCATGCAAGAATGCTATGAATGTCAAGATGAACACCAAGAACACTATGAATGTCAATATGAACATCATAGACACAATTTTGAAAAATTTTTAATGCAAAAAAAACATGCAAGACAGCAAACTTAGAATTCTTTATTGCTTAGGCACTAAGAATTCAAGAATGCATATGAAAAACAAGAAAAGACACAAAACATGAAATCATCAAGATCAAACAAGAAGACTTACCAAGAACAACTTGAAGATCATGACGAACACTATGAATGCATGAATTTTCGAAAAAAATGCAAGATGCATATGCAAGTGACACCAAACTTATAACATGACTCAAGACTCAAACAAGAAACAGAAAAATATTTTTGATTTTTATGATTTTCTAATTTTTTTGGATTTTTTCGAAAAATTAATTGAAAAAGAAAAATAAGGATTCCAAAATTTTTAATATGAATTCCAGGAATCTTGCATTCTTAGTCTAAAGCTTCAGTCCAGGAATTAGACATGGCTCACTAGCCAGCCAAGCTTTCAATGAAAGCTCCGGTCCAAAACACTAGACATGGCCAATGGCAAGCCAAGCTTCAGCAAACATAGATACCTCTCATGTATACAACAGCTGATATTTCATCCAACTTCATATACTTATGAGTGGAAGCCTCAGTCCAAAAGAATTTAGACATGGCTTTACAGCCAGCCAGTCTTCACATGCTTCATGAAACACTAGAATTCATTCTTAAAAATTCTGAATAAATTTTATTTTTTTGAAAACATTTTTATTTATTTTTTCGAAAACAGATGAGAAAATTTTAGAAATATTTTTGAAAATTTTTTTTTTAAAATAAAATAAAAAGAAAATTACCTAATCTGAGCAACAAGATGAACCGTTAGTTGTCCAAACTCGAACAATCCCCGGCAACGGCGCCAAAAACTTGGTGTTGTTGCCGGATCCAAACTTGGCACTGATGTTACCGGACCAAAAGCTTGCCGAAAACTCAAACAATCCCCGGCAACGGCGCCAAAAACTTGGTGCGCAGAAATTGTGATCACACTTTGATTATGTAAAATTCATCACTCTTTCTTTCCCTGGTAATGGCGCCAAAAACTTGGTGCCAATACCATGGTTCACAACTTCGCACAACTAACCAGCAAGTGCACTGGGTCGTCCAAGTAATACCTTACGTGAGTAAGGGTCGAATCCCACGGAGATTGTCGGTATGAAGCAAGCTATGGTCATCTTGTAAATCTCAGTCAGGCGGATATAAAACAGTAATGAGTTTTCGAAAATAAATAATAGAATAGGGATAGAGGTACTTATGTAAATCATTAGTAGGAATTTCAGATAAGCGAATGGAGATGCTTTTCGTTCCTCTGAACCTCTGCTTTCCTGCTATCTTCATCTAGTCAGTCTTACTCCTTTCCATGGCTGGCTTTATGTGATACATCACCACTATCAATGGCTACTTTCGGTCATCTCTCGGGAAAATTATCCAATGCCCTGTCACGGCATGGCTAATCGTCTGGAGGCATCACCCTTGTCAATGGCTTCATCTTATCCTCTCAGTGAAAATGGTCAACGCACCCTGTCACGGCACGGCTATTCATCTGTCGGTTCTCGATCATGCTGGAATAGGATTTACTATCCTTTTGCGTCTGTCACTAACGCCCCGCAATCGCGAGTTTGGAGCTCGTCACAGTCATTCATTCATTGAATCCTACTCGGAATACCATAGACAAGGTTTAGACTTTCCGGATTCTCTTGAATGCCGCCATCATTCTAGCTTACACCACGAAGATTCTGGTTAGGAGATCTAAGAGATACTCATTCAGTCTAAGGTAGAACAGAAGTGGTTGCCAGGCACGCGTTCATAGGGAATGATGATGATTGTCACGTTCATCACATTCAGATTGAAGTACGAATGAATATCTTAGAAGCGAAACAAGATGGATTGAATAGAAAACAGTAGTACTTTGCATTAATCTTTGAGGAACAGCAGAGCTCCACACCTTAATCTATGGAGTGTAGAAACTCTACTGTTAAAAATACATAAGTGAAAGATCCAGGCATGGCCGAGAGGCCAGCCCTCAAACGTGATCTAAGATAGCATACAACTGATCAAAGATACCTAATACAATAGTAAAAGGTCCTATTTATAATAAACTAGCTACTAGGGTTTACAGAAGTAAGTAATTGATGCATAAATCCACTTCCGGGGCCCACTTGGTGTGTGCTTGGGCTGAGCTTGAGTGTTGCACGTGTAGAGGTCCTTCTTGGAGTTGAACGCCAGCTTTTGTGCCAGTTTGGGCGTTCAACTCTGGTTTTGGCTCCTTTTCTGGCGCTGGACGCCAGATTTGGGCAGAAAGCTGGCGTTGAACGCCAGTTTACGTCGTCTATTCTTGGCCAATGTATGAACTATTATATATTGCTGGAAAGCCCTGGATGTATACTTTCCAACGCAATTGGAAGCGCGCCATTTCGAGTTCTGTAGCTCCAGAAAATTCACTTTGAGTGCAGGGAGGTCAGAATCCAACAACATCAGCAGTCCTTCTTCAACCTCTGAATCTGATTTCTGCTCAAGTCCCTCAATTTCAGCCAGAAAATACCTGAAATCACAAAAAAAACACACAAACTCATAGTAAAGTCCAGAAATGTGAATTTAACATAAAAACTAATGAAAACATCCCTAAAAGTAACTAGATCCTACTAAAAACATACTAAAAACAATGTCAAAAAGCGTATAAATTATCCGCGCATCAGCTGGCCATTCGGCCATGCCTGAACCTTCATAACTTATGTATTTTCAACGGTAGAGTTTCTACACACCATAGATTAAGGTGTGGAGCTCTGCTGTTCCTCAAAGATTAATGCAAAGTACTACTGTTTTTCTATTCAATTCAACTTATTCTGCTTCTAAGATATTCATTCGCACTTCAATATGATGGATGTGATGATCGTGACAGTCATCATCATTCTCAACTTATGAACACGTGCCTGACAACCACTTCCGTTCTACCTTATATTGAATGGATATCTCTTGGATATCTAATACAGGGGACCGAGTCCGAGTTATTAGTGTCTTCGTGGTATAAGTTAGAACCCATGGACGGCCATTCTTGAGAATCCGGAAAGTCTAAACCTTGCCTGTGGTATTCCGAGTAGGATTCAGGGATTGAATGACTGTGACGAGCTTCAAAATCGCGAGTGCTGGGCGTAGTGACAGACGCAAGAGGATCAATGGATCCTATTCCAGTATGATTGAGAACCGACAGATGATTAGCCATGCAGTGACAGCGCATTGGACCATTTTCACTGAGAGGACAGGTGGCCATTGACAATGGTGAAGCCTAACATACAGCTTGCCATGGAAAGGAGTAGGAAGGATTGGATGAAGACAGCAGGAAAGCAGAGGTTCAGAGGGATGAAAGCATCTCTATACGCTTATCTAAAATTCTCACCAATGAATTACATAAGTACCACTATCCTATTTTATATTTCATTTATCTTTTACTTATCAATTCATAAAATCAGTTGAATCCGCCTGATTGAGATTTACAAGGTAACCATAGCTTGCTTCAAGCCGACAATCTCCGTGGGATCGACCCTTACTCACGTAAGGTTTATTACTTGGACGACCCAGTGCACTTGCTGGTTAGTTGTACGAAGTTGTGAAATAGAGTTAAGAAACATGAATGTGCGTATACAGTTTTTAGCGCCGTTACTAAGGAAGGAATGATCACGATTTCGCACACCAAGTTTTTGGCTCCGTTGCCGAGGATTGTTCGAGTTTGGACAACTGACGGTTCATCTTGTTGCTCAGATTAGGTAATTTTATTTTATTTTATTTTTAAGCTTTTTTTTACTTCTTATTTTCGAAAAAAAAAATATACAAAATTTTTTTTCTTTTTCCTTTTTCGTTTTTACAAAATTAATTTTCGAAAATCCAAAAAAAAAATTTAATAAAATCATAAAATCAAAAATATTTTGTGTTTCTTGTTTGAGTCTATAGTCAATTTTTAAGTTTGGTGTCTTGCATATGTTTGTTTTTCTCAAGAATTTTCAAAAATTCATCATATGTTCTTCATGATCTTCAAGTTGTTTTTGGCCAGTCTTCTTGTTTGATCTTCATATTTTCTTATTTTGTGTCTTTTCTTGTTTTTCATATGCATTCTTGAATTATTAGTGTCTAAAGAATAAAAAATTTTAAGTTTGGTGTCTTGCATGTTTTTCTTTTCTTAAAAATTTTCAAAAATAAGTTCTTGGTGTTCATCTTGACATTCATAGTGTTCTTGATGTTCATCTTAACATTCAAAGTGTTCTTGCATACATTGTGTATTTTGATCCAAAATTTTCATGCATTGATTCTTTTTTGTGTTTTTCTCTTTCTTCATTAAAAATTCAAAAATAAAAAAAATATCTTTCCCTTTTTCTCTCATAAATTTTCGAAAATTTGAGTTGACTTTTTCAAAAATTTTTAAAATCTAGTTGTTTCTTATGAGTCAAATCAAATTTTCAATTTAAAAATTCTATCTTTTTCAAATCTTTTTCAGAAATCAAATCTTTTTCAATTTCCTTTTAATATTTTCGAATTCCTTTTTAAAATTTTTCAAAATCTTTTTCATTTTTCCTTTAACTTTTTCGAAAATATTCAAATTAATTTTTAAAATATTTTTCTTATTTTATTTTATAATTTTCAAAATTACTACTAGCATTTAATGTGATTGATTCAAAAATACTAAGTTTGTTACTTGCCTAATAAGAAAGGTTCAATCTTTAAATTCTAGAATCATATCTTTTTAGTTTCTTGTTAGTCAAGTAATCAACTTTAATTTTCAAAATAAAATCTTTTCAAATTTCTTTTTCAAATCTTTTTCAAATTAAGTTTCAATCACATCTTTTCAAAATCAATTTCAAAATCTTTTCTAACCACTTATCTTTTTAATTTGATTTTCAAATCTTTTTCAATCAATCATATCTTTTTGTTTCAATCATATCTTTTTAAAACTATCTAACTAACTAACTCTCTCCCTAATTTTCGAAAATCCCTTCTCTCTTTTTCAAAATTCTTTTTTAATTAATTAATGGTTTTTAATTTTAATTTTAATTCAATTTCAATTTTAATTTTCGAATTTTAAATTTAATTTTAAAATATTTTTATTTTATTTTGTTTAATTTTTGAATTCCTTTCTCATCTCTAATCTCCTTCTATTTATTTATTTATCTACTAACACTTCTCTTCCACTCAAAATTCGAACCCCATCTTCCTCTCTGTGTTCGAGTTTTTTCTCTTCTCCTTCTCATATTCTTCTCTTCTTCTACTCACATAAAGGAACCTCTCTCTACTGAGGCAAAGAGGATCCCTATTATTTTCTGTTCTCTTCTTTTTCATATGAGCAGGAACAAGAATAAGAACATTCTTGTTGAAGCTGATCCTGAACCTGAAAGAACTCTGAAGAGGAAGCTAAGAAAAGCTAAAGCACAACTCTCTAGAGAAAATCTGACAGAAATTTTCGAAAAAGAAGGAGACATGGCCGAAAATAATAACAATTCAAGGAGGATGCTTGGTGACTTCACTGCACCTAATTCCAATTTACATGGAAGAAGCATCTCATGGACTGCAATTAGTTTCTCTGATGCAATTTTGAGCTTAAACCTCAATTAGTTTCTCTGATGCAACAGAACTGCAAGTTTCATGGACTTCCATCTAAAGATCCTTTTCAGTTCTTAACTAAATTCTTGCAGATCTGTGATACTGTTAAGACCAATGGGGTTGATCCCGAGGTCTACAGGCTTATGCTTTTCCCGTTTGCTGTAAGAGACAGAGCTAGAGTATGGTTGGACTCTCAACCTAAAGATAGGCTGAACTCTTGGGATAAGCTGGTCACGGCTTTCTTAGCCAAGTTCTTTCCTCCTCAAAAGCTTAGTAAGCTTAGAGTGGATGTTCAAACCTTCAGAAAAAAAGAAGGTGAATCCCTCTATGAAGCTTGGGAGAGATATAAGCAACTGACCAAAAAGTGTCCTTCTGACATGCTTTCAGAATGGACCATTCTGGATATATTTTATGATGGTCTATCTGAATTATCAAAGATGTCATTGGACCATTCTGCAGGTGGATCCATTCACCTAAAGAAAACGCCTGCAGAAGCTCAAGAACTCATTGACATGGTTGCAAATAACCAGTTCATGTACACTTCTGAAAGGAATCCTGTGAATAATGGGATGCCTCAGAAGAAGGGAGTTCTTGAAATTGATATTCTGAATGCTATATTGGCTCAGAATAAAATATTGACTCAGCAAGTGAATATGATTTCTCAGAGTCTGAATGGAATGCAAGCTGCATCCAACAGTACTCAAGAGGCCTCTTCTGAAGAAGAAGCTTATGATCCTGAGAACCCTGCAATAGCAGAGGTGAATTACATGGGTGAACCCTATGGAAACACCTATAATCCCTCATGGAAAAATCACCCAAATCTCTCATGGAAGGATCAACAAGGCTTTAATAATGGTGGAAGAAATAGGTTTAGCAATAGCAAGCCTTTTCCATCATCCACTCAGCAAAAGACAGAGAGTTCTGAGCAGACCCTATCTAGCTTGGCAAACATAGTCTCTGATCTATCTAAGGCCACTCTAAGTTTCATGAATGAAACAAGGTCCTCCATTAGAAATTTGGAAGCACAAGTGGGCCAGCTGAGTAAAAGGATCACTGAAACCCCTCCTAGTACTCTCCCAAGCAATACAGAAGAAAACCCAAAAGGAGAGTGCAAGGCCATTGAATTGACCATCATGGCCGAACCTACAAGGGAGGGAGAGGAGATGAACCCCAGTGAGGAAGACCTCCTGGGACGTCCAGAGATCAATAAAGAGTTTCCCTCTGAGGAACCAAAGGACTCTGAGGCTCATCTGGAGACCATAGAGATTCCATTGAACCTCCTTATGCCATTCATGAGCTCTGATGAGTATTCTTCTTCTGAAGAGAATGAAGATGTTACTGAAGAGCAAGTTGCCAAGTACCTTGGTGCAATCATGAAGCTGAATGCCAAATTATTTGGTAATGAGACTTGGGAAGATGAACCTCCCTTGCTCACCAATGAACTAAGTGATCTGGATCAATTGAGATTGCCTCAGAACAAACAGGATCCTGGAAAAGTTCTTAATACCTTGTACCATAGGCACCATGACCTTTGAAAAGGCTCTATGTGACCTTAGGTCAGGGATAAATCTCATGCCACTCTCTGTAATGGAGAAACTGGGAATCTTTGAGGTGCAAGCTGCCAGAATCTCATTAGAGATGGCAGACAACTCAAGAAAATAGGCTTATGGACTAGTGGAGGACGTGTTAGTAAAGGTTGAAGGCCTTTACATCCCTGTTGATTTCATAATCCTAGACATTGGGAAGGATGAGGATGAATCCATCATCCTTGGAAGACCCTTCCTAGCCACAACAAGAGCTGTGATTGATGTGGACAGAGGAGAGTTGGTCCTTCAACTGAATGAGGACTACCTTGTGTTTAAAACTCAAGGATCTCCTTCTGTAACCATGGAAAGGAAGCATGAAAAGCTTCTCTCCCTGCAGAGTCAACCAAATCCCCCACAGTCAAACTCTAAGTTTGGTGTTGAACCCCCACATTCAAACTCTAAGTTTGGTGTTGAGAGGTTCCAACCTTGCTCTGAATATCTGTGAGGCTCCATGAGAGCTCACTATCAAGCTATTGACATTAAAGAAGCGCTTGTTGGGAGGCAACCCAATGTTATTTAATCATTTTTATTTTATTTTCTCTTTGTTATTTCATGTTTTATTAGGTTAATGATCATGTGGAGTCACAAAAACTACTGAAAAATCAAAAACAGAATGAAAAACAGCATTGAAAATAGCACACCCTGGAGGAAGGGCTTACTGGCATTTAAACGCCAGAAACAAGCATCAGACTGGCGTTTAACGCCAGAACAGAGCATGAAACTGGCGTTAAACACCAGAAACAAGCAGTAGTCTGGCGTTTAAACGCCAGAAACAAGCATCAGACTGGCGTTTAACGCCAGAAACATGCACGATACTGGCGTTCAACGCCAGAAACATGCTATAGACTGGCGTTGAACGCCCAAAACAAGCAAGGAAGTGGCGTTGGACGTTGATGCCTAATATACAGCTTGCCATGGAAAGGAGTAGGAAGGATTGGATGAAGACAGCAGGAAAGCAGAGGTTCAGAGGGACGAAAGCATCTCTATACGCTTATCTGAAATTCTCACCAATGAATTACATAAGTACCACTATCCTATTTTATATTTTATTTATCTTTTACTTATCAATTCATAAAATCAGTTGAATTCGCCTGACTGAGATTTACAAGGTAACCATAGCTTGCTTCAAGCCGACAATCTCTGTGGGATCGACCCTTACTCACGTAAGGTTTATTACTTGGACGACCCAGTGCACTTGCTAGTTAGTTGTACGAAGTTGTGAAACAGAGTTAAGAAACATGAATGTGCGTATACAGTTTTTAGCGCCGTTACTAAGGAAGGAATGATCACGATTTCGCACACCAATGTCCTAACCATATGATTGACACTCAAGTCTTGCTTAGCTATGTGTGCCAAGGCATGAGGGAGCAAGATAAGAATTTGTTGGATGCTTTAAGCAACGGTTCTTTGTCAAAGTATAGGACGGCGGAGGAGGCATGGCAACTCATTACCGACTTGGCCGAGTCTACTCAACATGCTAGATAGAGAGTCAACCGTCCAAAGGCCGTAAATCAAGTTTCTTCTAGTGGTGAGACTGCTACCCTTACTAAGACCTTGTGTGAAATGACAAGCCTTCTAAAGCAACTCCAAGTGAATCAACAACAACCTCCATCTCAACAACAACCTTCTTCTCAAAACCAACAATGTCAACAATTGGTCCCCCAAAGAGTGTGTGGCATTTGCTCATGCTACTCCCATTACACGGACGAATGTCCAAGTCTCCAAGAAGATAACACTCTAGCGGCTACCCACAACTTTTATGATCGCCCCTACTATGAACGTTCGAATCAAGGATACCATAACCAAGGGTACCCCAACAAGGAGGCAACTATAGCCAAGGGAGTAACAACTCCAATCAAGGATGGAGGGATAGCTCCAACCAAAGTTGGCGGGACAATTATCAACCAGGAGGAAGGGACAATGGAGGCAACCAAAGATGGAACAACAACACTTCACAAAATCGCTATTCACAAAACCAACAACCAAATCAAGGAAGGAACTATCAAACCTACATACCACCTCATAGACAACCACTTCCACCCAACCAACCCCAAGCACCATGATGAGCGGATAATTTATACGCTTTTTGGCATTGTTTTTAGTATGTTTTTAGTATGATTTAATTTATTTTCATTATATTTTTATTAGTTTTTAATTAAAAATCAAATTTCTGGACTTTACTATGAGTTTGTATGTTTTTCTGTAATTTCAAATATTTTTTTGGCTGAAATTGAGGGAGCTGAGCAAAAATCTGATTCAGGCTGAAAAAGGACTGCTGATGCTGTTGGATTCTGACCTCCCTGCACTCGGAATGGATTTTCTGGAGCTACAGAAGTCCAATTGGCGCACTCTCAATTGCGTTAGAAAGTAGACATCCAGGGCTTTCCAGAAATATATAATAGTCCATACTTTGCCCAAGGATAGATGATATAAACTGGCGTTCAACGCCAGTTTCATGTTGCAGTCTGGCGTCAAACGCCAGAAACAGGTTACAAATGGGAGTTGAACGCCAGAAACAGGTTACAACCTGGCGTTTAACTCCAGAAACAGCCTAGGCACGTGAGAAGCTTAAGTCTCATCCCCAGCACACACCAAGTGGGCCCCAGAAGTGGATTTCTGCATCATATATCATAGTTTATTCATTTTCTGTAAACCTAGGTTACTAGTTTAGTATTTAAACAACTTTTAGAGGTCTATTTCGCACCTCATGACATTTTTAGATCTGAATTTTGTACTCTTTGATGGCATGAGTCTCTAAACTCCATTGTTGGGGGTAAGGAGCTCTGCTGTGTCTCGATGAATTAATGCAATTACTTCTGTTTTCTATTCAAACACGCTTGTTTCTATCTAAGACGTTCATTCGCACTTCAATATGATGAATGTGATGATCCGTGACACTCATCACCATTCTCAACCTATGAACCCATGCCTAACAACCACCTCCGTTCTATCTTCGATTGAATGAACATCTCTTGGATTCCTTAATCAGAATCTTCGTGGTATAAGCTAGAATCCATTGGCAGCATTCTTGAGAATCTGGAAAGTCTAAACCTTGTCTGTGGTATTCTGAGTAGGATTCAGGGATTGAATGACTGTGACGAGCTTCAAACTCACAAGGGTTGGGCGTAGTGATAGACGCAAAAGGATCAACGGATCCTATTCCAGCATGAGTGAGAACCGACAGATGATTAGCCGTGCGGTGACAGTGCACCTGGACCCTTTTCACTGAGAGGACGGATGGTAGCCATTGACAATGGTGATCCACCAACACACAGCTTGCCATAGGAGGAACCTTGCGTGCGTGAAGAAGAAGGCAGGGAGAAAGTAGAGATTCAGAAGACAAAGCATCTCCAAAAGTCCAACATATTCTCCATTACTGCAAAACAAGTATTTAATTCATGCTATTTTATTTTTCGCAATTCAAACTGATAATTATAATTGACCTCCTGACTAAAATTTACAAGATAACCATAGATTGCTTCAAACCAACAATCTCCGTGGGATTCGACCCTTACTCACGTAAGGTATTACTTGGACGACCCAGTGCACTTGCTGGTTAGTGGTATGAGTTGTGAAAAGTGTGATTCATAATTCGTGCACCAAGTTTTTGGCGCCGTTGCCGGGGACTGTTCGAGTTTGAACAACTAACGGTTCATCCTGTTGCTTAGATTAGGAAGATTTTGTCTATTGGGTCAGAGTCTTTTACTTTCTTTTCAAAAAAAAAATCTTTCAAAAATTTTTATTTTTCTTTTTTTTATTTGTAATTTGTCTTTGAGTCTCTTATAATTGTTCTTGTTAAAATTTTAGAATCCTTATTTTCTTTTTCAAAAAATTTTTTTTCGAAATTTTAATTTTTTGTTATTAATAATTGAGTTTTTCTGTTTGAGTTTAGTCTTATATTTTAAGTTTGGTGTCAATTGCATATTTTATATTTTCCTTGAAATTTTCGAATTTGTGTTCTTTGTTTTTCCTGGATCTTCAAGTTGTTCTTGTTTATTTTTCTTGTTTGATCTTTAGTTTTTCTTGTTCTGTTTCTTTTCTTGTTTTTCTTGTGCTTTTTTTCAAAACATTAGTTTTCGAAAAAAAATACTTCTTCAAAACAAGTGTTACATTTACAGCTCAATTGGCTAGAGCGTTGGTCTATGTTCTTGGTAATTGGGTATCTTATTTTTAAAATATTTTTCAAAAATAATTTTTCTTTGATTAAATCTTGTGCAAAACTTTAAGTTTGGTGTTTTCTTGTTGATATTTTTATAATTTTCGAAAATTTTATTGTGATTTTCTAAAAAATTTTAAGTTTGGTGTTCTTTCTTCATGTTCTTGTTGTTATTGTGAGTATTCAAAGTGTTCTTGAGTCTTCCTTGTGTCTTGATCTTAAAATTTTTAAGTTTGGTGTTCCTTGGTGTTTTCCCTCCAAAATTTTCAAAAACAAGAAGCATTGGATTAAAAAGTTTTAAATCTTGTGCTATTTTATTGTTTTTCTCATTCCTCTTTAAATTCAAAAATATCTTTTCTCTCTATTTTAAAGCAAATTTTTGAAAATCAATTTTAAAAATCCAGATTTTTATTTCAAAATTTAAAATCTTTTTCAAAAATCATATCCAAAGTTTTTCAAATCTTCTTAATTAAGTAATTATTTTAGTTTTAAATTTTTGTTCTTAATTTTCGAAATTTATATTTAATTTCTAATTATTTTATTTTATTTTATTTCATTTTTCTTATTTATTTAATTATTCGTTCTTTTTTTTTTAAATAAAAAAATTTTTAAAATATATTTTATTTGCAATTCACATCAATTCCCTTTCCTTCATCATGGACCTAAATGGAATTGAACAGTCCAGAAGGACTCTGGGGTCATATGCTAACCCCACTACTGCTTCATATGGGAGCAGTATCTGTATACCCTCCATTGGAGTCAGTAGCTTTGAGTTGAATCCTCAGCTCATTATCATGGTACAGCAAAGTTGCCAGTATTCCGGCCTTCCACAGGAAGAACCTACAGAGTTTCTGGCACAGTTTTTACAAATTGCTGACATAGTACATGATAAAGAAGTAGATCAGGATGTCTACAGACTATTACTATTTCCATTTGCTGTAAAAGATCAAGCTAAGAGGTGGTTAAATAACCAACCTAAAGCTAGCATAAAGACATGGAAACAGCTGTCAGAAAAATTCCTGAATCAATACTTCCCTCCCAAACGGATGACACAACTAAGGCTGGACATTCAAGGATTTAAACAAGGGGATAATGAATCTCTTTATGATGCCTGGGAGAGATACAGAGAGATGCTAAGAAAATGCCCCTCTGAAATATTTTCAGAATGGGTGCAGTTAGACATCTTCTATTATGGGCTTACAGAGAAAGCTCAGACTTCTCTGGACCACTCAGCTGGTGGGTCTATACATATGAGAAAGACGATTGAAGAAGCTCAAGAGCTCATTGATACAGTTGCCAGAAATCAGCATCTGTACCTAAGCAGTGAATCTTCCAAAAAAGAAGAGGCTAAAACAGTAACTGCTGAACTCAGTCCTGCAGAACAAATTACTGAATTCAATCAGCAATTAGATTTTTTAACAAAACAGCTGGCCGAATTCAAGGAGATACTACAAGATACAAGAAGGGCTAATATAAATATGGAAGTAGAGTTGAAGCAAACAGAATAGCAGTTATCAAAACAAATAACAGAAGAATGCCAAGCAGTTCAGTTAAGAAGTGGGAAAACATTAAATACCTCACTTCAAGACAGCAGGAAGCCAAGAAATGAACAAACTGCTATTCACAATGCCTCTGAGGACAGTAAGAGCCCAGAGAGGAATAACTCTGGCGTTCAAACGCCAGAAACAAGCAAGGATTTGGCGTCAAACGCCCAATGGAAGCTCAGTTCTAGCGTTCAAATGCCAGGAACAAGTAAGGAGTTGGCGTCCAACGCCACTCCAGCTTCTGACTCTGGCATTCAAATGCCAGTGAGGGATCAGACACACACAAGTGCTGATAACAACCCCTCTAAAAAAGCTTATCCAACCACCTCTGTAGGAAGTAAACCTGCAAGAACTTAGGTTGAGGAATACAAAGCCAAGATGCCTTATCCTCAAAAACTCCGCAAAGAGGAGCAGGATAAGCAATTTGCTCGCTTTGCAAACTATCTTCGGACTCTTGAAATAAAGATTCCGTTTGCAGAGGCACTTGAGCAAATACCTTCTTATGCCAAGTTCATGAAAGAAATCTTGAGTCATAAGAAGGATTGGAGAGAAACTGAAAGAGTTCTCCTCACTGAAGAATGTAGTGCAGTCATTCTGAAAAGCTTCCCAGAAAAGCTTAAGGATCCGAAGAGCTTTCTGATACCATGCATATTAGAGGATAATTGCACCAAGACAGCTTTATGTGATCTTAGAGCAAGCATCTATCTAATACCTGCATCTACTATCAGAAAGCTTGGTTTAACTGAAGAAGTCAAACCAACCCGGATATGTCTCCAACTTGCTGATGGCTCCATTAAATACCCATCAGGCGTGATTGAAGACATGATTGTCAGGGTTGGGCCATTCGCCTTTCCCACTGACTTTGTGGTTCTGGAAATGGAAGAGCACAAGAGTGCTACTCTCATTCTAGGAAGACCTTTCCTAGCAACTGGACGAACTCTCATTGATGTCCAAAAGGGGGAAGTAACCCTGAGGGTCAATGAGGATGAGTTCAAGTTAAATACTGTCAAAGCCCTGCAGCATCCAGACACACCCAAAGACTGCATGAAAGTTAATCTTATTGACTCTTTGGTAGAGGAGATCAACATGGCTGAGAGTCTCGAATCAGAGTTGGAAGACATCTTTAAAGATGTTCAGCCTGATTTGGAGGATTCAGAAGAATTGAAAGAACTTCTGAAACTTCCTCAGGAAGAGGAAACACCTCCTAAACCTGAGCTCAAGCCATTACCACCATCCCTGAAATATGCATTTCTGGGAGAAGGTGACACTTTTCCAGTGATCATAAGCTCTGCTTTAAATCCACTGGATGAGGAAGCACTAATTCAAGTGCTAAGGACACACAAGATAGCTCTTGGGTGGTCCATAAGTGACCTTAAGGGCATAAGCCCAGCTAGATGCATGCACAAAATCCTATTGGAAGATGATGCTAAGCCAGTGGTTCAACCACAGAGGCGGCTAAATCCAGCCATGAAGGAAGTGGTGCAGAAGGAGGTCACCAAGTTACTAGAGGCTGGGATTATTTATCCTATTTCTGATAGCCCCTGGGTGAGACCTGTTCAAGTTGTCCCCAAAAAGGGAGGTATGACAGTGGTTCATAATGAAAAGAATGAACTGGTTCCTACAAGAACAGTTACAGGGTGGTGCATGTGTATTGACTACAGAAGGCTCAATACAGTCACCAGGAAGGATCATTTTCCTTTACCATTCATAGACCAGATGCTAGAGAGACTATCCGGTCATGAATATTACTGCTTTTTGGATGGCTATTCAGGTTACAACCAAATTGCAGTAGATCCTCAGGACCAAGAGAAAACAGCATTCACATGTCCTTCTGGAGTGTTTGCCTACAGAAGGATGCCTTTTGGTCTGTGTAATGCACCTGCAACCTTACAGAGGTGCATGCTCTCTATCTTTTCTGATATGGTAGAGAAGTTTCTGGAAGTCTTCATGGATGACTTTTCAGTATTTGGAGACTCATTCAGCTCCTGCCTTAACCATTTAGCACTTGTTTTGAAAAGATGCCAAGAGACCAACCTAGTTTTAAACTGGGAAAAATGTCACTTTATGGTGACTGAAGGGATTGTCCTTGGGCATAAAATTTCAAACAAGGGAATAGAGGTGGATCGAGCTAAATTTGAAGTAATTGAAAAATTACCACCATCTGCCAATGTTAAGGCAATCAGAAGCTTTCTGGGGCATGCAGGGTTCTACAGGAGGTTTATAAAGGATTTTTCAAAAATTGCAAAACTCCTGAGCAATCTGCTAGCTGCTGACATGCCATTTGTGTTTGACACAGAGTGTCTGCAAGCATTTGAGACTCTGAAAGCTAAGTTGGTCACAGCACCAGTTATTTCTGCACCAGACTGGACATCACCATTTGAACTAATGTGTGATGCCAATGATCACGCCATTGGTGCAGTACTGGGGCAGAGGCATGACAAGCTTCTGCATGTCATTTATTATGCTAGCCGTGTTTTAAATGATACCCAAAAAAATTACACAACCACAGAAAAAGAATTGCTTGCAGTGGTTTATGCCATTGACAAATTTAGATCATACTTGGTAGGATCAAAAGTGATTGTGTATACTGACCATGCAGCTCTTAAATATCTACTCACAAAGCAAGATTCAAAACCCAGGCTCATAAGATGGGTGTTACTTCTGCAAGAGTTTGATATAGAAATAAGAGACAGAAAAGGGACAGAGAACCAAGTGGCTGATCATCTGTCCCGAATAGAGCCAATAGAAGGGGCGCCCCCCTCTTTTGAGATCTCTGAAACTTTTCCGGATGAGCATTTATTCGCCATTCAGGAAACACCATGGTTTGCAGACATTGCAAACTATAAAGCTGTAAGGTTCATACCCAAGGAGTACAGCAGGCAACAAAAGAAAAAATTAATTACTGATGCAAAGTACTACTTGTGGGATGAACCCTATCTCTTTAAGAGATGTGCAGACAGAATAATCAGTAGGTGTGTGCCTAGAGAGGAAGCACAGAAGATCTTATGGCATTGCCATGGATCACAATATGGAGGCCATTTCGGAGGTGAGCGAACAGCCACCAAGGTCCTCCAATGTGGCTTCTACTGGCCTACCCTCTATAGAGATTCCCGAGAGTTTGTACGTAACTGTGACAGTTGCCAGAGAGTTGGTAATCTGCCTCATGGTTACGCCATGCCTCAACAAGGGATCTTGGAGATTGAGTTATTTGATGTATGGGGAATTGACTTCATGGGGCCTTTCCAACCATCATACTCAAACACTTATATTCTGGTGGCAGTTGATTATGTATCAAAATGGGTGGAGGCCATTGCCACACCCACTAATGATACTAAAACAGTGCTGAAGTTCCTCCAGAAAAATATCTTCAGCAGGTTTGGTGTCCCTAGAGTACTAATTAGTGATGGGGGCACTCACTTCTGCAACAAACAGCTTTACTCTGCCATGGTTCGGTATGGGATTAGCCACAAGGTGGCGACTCCATATCATCTACAAATAAATGGGTAAGCTGAAGTCTCTAACAGAGAACTAAAAAGAATCCTAGAACGGACTGTAAGTACCCGTAGAAAGAATTGGGCAAGAAGCTTGGATGATGCTCTGTGGGCTTACAGAACAGCATTCAAGACTCCTATAGGGACCTCTCTATACCAGCTTGTGTATGGTAAGGCCTGTCATCTGCCCGTGGAACTGGAACATAAGGCTTACTGGGCAACCAGATTCCTGAACTTTGATGCCAAATTAGCCAGAGAAAAAAGATTACTCCAGCTAAATGAGCTAGAGGAATTTAGACTCACTGCTTTCGAAAATGCCAAGCTTTATAAGGAGAAATAAAAAAGATGGCATGACAGAAAGCTGTCATCAAGGGTCTTTGAACCAGGACAAAAGGTTCTGTTGTTTAACTCTAGGCTCAGGCTATTCCCTGGGAAACTGAAATCCCGGTGGAGGGGACCATATGTGATTACAAGTGTACCACCATATGGTTTTGTGGAGCTTCAAGACATTGATTCTGACAAGAAGTTCATTGTTAATGGACAGAGAATCAAACACTATCTTAAAGGCAATGTTGAGCAAGAGTGCTCAAGGCTGAGGCTAGATTAAAAGCTCAACAAGGTCCAGCTAAAGACAATAAAGAAGCGCTTGCTGGGAGGTAACCCAGCCATTGGGAAAACTTTTTCTGTTATTTTGCTCTATTCTTGATTTTATTTATTAATATAAAGTTCACTGTTAATAAGGTAAAGAGTCAATTGCATAGGTTCACAGGGTTACAGAAGGATTCAGCACACAAAACAGAGAAAAAGAGCTCACTGGCAAGAAAACGCCAGTAAGAGGCACAACTGGGCGTTAAACGCCCAAAAGGAGCATCTGCTGGGCGTTTAACGCCAGTAATGATAGCCATCTGGGCATTAAACGCCAGAAAGAAGCAGCTTCTGGGCGTTTAACGCCAGATTGACAGCATCCTGGGCGTTCAGAAAAACGCCCAATAGCAAAGGGGTCTCTGGCGTTTAACGCCCGCTAGAAGCAACAGCTGGGCGTTAAACGCCCAGACCAAGCACCAATTGGGCGTTAAACGCCCAAAACATGCAGCAGTTGGGCGTTTAACGCCAGGAATGTGGGGAAATTTCGTTTTCAATTCAAATTTTTTTCATTTTTTATGTTTCAATTCATGATTTCTTGCACAGACATGTCACAAACCCTAATTTCTAAAAACCCTAATTTCAAAAAAAAGGGATATCAAATGTATCTTAATTCATAAGCCCTTTTTCTCAATCCTTTTCAAAATTATTTTCAAATCCTTTTTCAAAACAAATCCATCTCTTTTCACTCTAAAATCTTTTCAAATCATCAATATCTTTTTCAAATCTTCACATCATTTTTCTTCAAAATTCAGATTTATCTTTTTCAAATATCTTTCATATCTTTTCAACTTTAAATCATATCTTTTTCCTATCATACTTATCTGTTACAAATCATATCTTTTATCATATCTCCTTCAAAATTTTCGAACCCACCCTCCCTTTTCCCTTTAAATCCTAATTCGGCCTCCCCATCTCCTCCACAAGTTGCGCTTGGCTCTCCCTCTTTCCCTCTCTTTTCTTTTCTTTTGCTCGAGGACAAGCAAACCTCTAAGTTTGGTGTGTTTATCCGTGATCACTAAGCCAATACTCACTAAGATCATGGCTCCCAAGGGAAAACAAACCGACTTAAGAGGTAAGAAGGAGAATATTCCAAAACCACTTTGGAATCAAGGGAAGTTCATAACCAAAGAACATTCAGACCATTTTTACAAAATAATGAGTCTAAGGTCAGTGATCCCGGAAGTTAAATTCGATCTAAAAGAAGATGAATATCGAGAGATCCAAGAGCAAATCCGAAACAGGAGCTGGGAAGTCCTAGCTAATCCTGAAACAAAGGTGGGAAGAAACATGGTTCAGGAATTCTATGCTAATCTATGGCAGACGGACATACAGAGAATAGCTGGAACCGCATTCTATGACTATAGAACTCTGGTCACAGGGAAGATTGTTCACACCCACCCTGACAAAATAAGGGAGATCTTCAAGCTGCCTCAACTGCAAGATGACCCAGACTCCTTTAATAGGAGAATGATGAGATCAAACCTGGGATTGGACAAAATCCTAGAGGACATATGCCTCCCTGGAGCCAAGTGGACAACCAACACAAAGGGTGCCCCGAACCAACTCAAGAGAGGAGATCTCAAACCAGTTGCCAGAGGCTGGCTGGATTTTATTGGACGCTCTATACTGCCCACTAGCAACCGCTCTGAGGTCGCCATCAGAAGAGCAGTGATGATTCATTGCATTATGCTAGAAAAAGAAGTGGAAATTCATCAGCTGATTGCTTGTGAGCAAAAACTCCAAAGATGCTAAATTGGCTTACCCAAGCTTAGTCTCTCTGCTATGTAAAGATGCTGGAATAAAAATGGGAGTAGATAAGTATATCTCAGTTGAGCAACCAATCACCAAAAAGTCTATGGAAGGACTACAAGTGCAGGACGACCCCATCAAGAGAAAAGCAGAGGAGTTCTTCCCGGAAATCCCTCAAATTGAATACTGGAAGCGCCTAGAAGCATCTGTCACCAAGTTGCAAGAAGCTGTGGATCAACTGAAGGAAGAACAGCAAAATCAAAACAGCATGCTGTGCAAATTGCTTAAAGAACAAAAAGAGCAGGGGCATGACATAAAGGAACTGAAGCGCCAGAAGCTGTCTCTTGAAGGGCCAAGCACCCCACAGACCAAAGAAGCATCTACCTCCCAAAATAAAGGTTGTTGAGTCCTAACTCTGAGATAACCTTTTATCTATATGAGTATTAGAGTTAGAGTCATTTATTTTTATGTCTTTAATTTCCTGTCTTTTATTATTAAGTGTCTGCTTTTACGCCTAATTTATATTATTAAATAATAAATAAAGATTAGAGTCTATGCCTTAAAGTTATGAATATCCTATGAATCTATTACCTTTCTTAAATAAAAAAATTATTTTAATTACAAAAGAACAAGAAGTACATGGTTTCAAATTCATCCTTGAAACTAGTTTAATTATTTTAATGTGGTGACAATACTTTTTGTTTTCTGAATGAATGCTTGAACAGTGCATATGTCTTTTGAATTTGATTGTTTAAGAATGTTAAATATGTTGGCTCTTGAAAGAATGATGAAAAGGAGACATGTTATTTGATAATCTGAAAAATCATAAACTTGATTCTTGAAGCAAGAAAAAGCAGTGAATACAGAAAGCTTACAAAAAAAATGGCGAAAAATAGAAAGAAAAAGAAAAAGCAAGCAGAAAAAGCCAAAAGCTCTTTAAACCAAAAGGCAAGAGCAAAAAGCCAATAGCCCTTAAAACCAAAAGGCAAGGATAATAAAAAGGATCCAAGGCTTTGAGCATCAGTGGATAGGAGGGCCTAAAGGAATAAAATCCTGGCCTAAGCGGCTAAACCAAGCTGTCCCTAACCATGTGCTTGTGGCGTGAAGGTGTCAAGTGAAAAATTGAGACTGAGCGGTTAAAGTCAAGGTCTAAAGCAAAAACAGAGTGTGCTTAAGAACTCTGGACACCTCTAATTGGGGACTTTAGCAAAGCTAAGTCACAATCTGAAAAAGGTTCACCCAGTTATGTGTCTGTGGCATTTATGTATCCGGTGGTAATACTGGAAAACAAAGTGCTTAGGGCCACGGCCAAGACTCATAAAGTAACTGTGTTCAAGAATCAACATACTGAACTAGGAGAATCAATAACACTATCTGAATTCTGAGTTCCTATAGATGCCAATCATTCTGAACTTCAATGAATAAAGTGAGATGCTAAAACTATTCAAGAGGCAAAAAGCTACAAGTCCCGCTCATCTGATTGGAGCTAAGTTTCATTGATATTTTGGAATTTATAGTATATTCTCTTCTTTTTATCCTATTTGATTTTCAGTTGCTTGGAGACAAGCAACAATTTAAGTTTGGTGTTGTGATGAGCGGATAATTTATACGCTTTTTGGCATTGTTTTTAGTATGTTTTTAGTATGATTTAATTTATTTTCATTATATTTTTATTAGTTTTTAATTAAAAATCACATTTCTGGACTTTACTATGAGTTTGTGTATTTTTCTGTAATTTCAGGTATTTTCTGGCTGAAATTGAGGGAGCTGAGCAAAAATATGATTCAGGCTGAAAAAGGACTGCTGATGCTGTTGGATTCTGACCTCCCTGCACTCGGAATGGATTTTCTGGAGCTACAAGAGTCCAATTGGTGCGATCTCAATTGGGTTGGAAAGTATACATCCAGGGATTTCCAGCAATATATAATAGTCTATACTTTTCTCAAGGATAGATGACGTAAACTGGCGTTCAACGCCAGTTCCATGTTGCAGTCTGGCGTCAAACGCCAGAAACAGGTTACAAATGGGAGTTGAACGCCAGAAACAGGTTACAACCTGGCGTTTAACTTTAGAAACAGCCTAGGCATGTGAGAAGCTTAAGTCTCAGCCCCAGCACACACCAAGTGGGCCCCAGAAGTAGATTTCTGCACCATCTATCATAGTTTATTCATTTTCTGTAAACCTAGGTTACTAGTTTAGTATTTTAACAACTTTTAGAGGTCTATTTTGCACCTCATGACATTTTTAGATCTGAACTTTGTACTCTTTGATGGCATGAGTCTCTAAACTCCATTGTTGGGGGTGAGGAGCTCTGCTGTGTCTCGATGAATTAATGCAATTACTTCTGTTTTCCATTCAAACACGCTTGTTTCTATCTAAGACGTTCATTCCCACTTCAATATGATGAATGTGATGATCCGTGACACTCATCACCATTCTCAACCTATGAACGCATGCCTAACAACCACCTCCGTTCTACCTTCGATTGAATGAACATCTCTTGGATTCCTTAATCAGAATCTTCGTGGTATAAGCTAGAATCCATTGGTAGCATTCTTGAGAATCCGGAAAGTCTAAACCTTGTCTGTGGTATTCCGAGTAGGATTCAGGGATTGAATGACTGTGATGAGCTTCAAACTCACAAGGGTTGGGCGTAGTGACAGACGCAAAAGGATCAACGGATCCTATTCCAGCATGAGTGAGAACCGACAGATGATTAGCCGTGCGGTGATAGTGCTCCTGGACCCTTTTCACTGAGAGGATGGATGGTAGCCATTGACAACGGTGATCCACCAACACACAGCTTGCCATAGGAGGAACCTTGCATGCGTGAAGAAGAAGGCAGGGAGAAAGTAGAGATTCAGAAGACAAAGCATCTCCAAAACTTCAACATATTCTCCATTACTGCAGTACAAGTATTTAATTCATGCTCTTTTATTTTTCGCAATTCAAACTGATAATTATAATTGACCTCCTGACTAAGATTTACAAGATAACCATAGATTACTTCAAACCAACAATCTCCGTGGGATTCGACCCTTACTCACGTAAGGTATTACTTGGACGACCCAGTGCACTTGCTGGTTAGTGGTACGAGTTGTGAAAAGTGTGATTCACAATTCGTGCACCACACCACAAATTACCTACCCTTCCACATCTCTAAATCAAGATGACACACTCTGATCCATACTCGAAGGACAAAAGGAACTCCAAAACACCCTCAACTCAAGTCTTAATGGCCTCACTTCTACTCTCCAAGCTCTCATTGCTCGCATGGAGCCACCTTCTATTCCCACTCCTCAAGCCTCAATCGCTCGTGCCATACCCTCTCAACCTTTACCCAACCCCAAGGGTGGCATCAACGCCGTAACCTTGAGGTCCGAAACGTAATTAAAGAAAAGGGATTCCAAGGTACCTAGTCCAATGAAAGTTGCTCAAGAGGAAGATGGAGTTGAGATAGAAAAAATTGAAGAAGAGGAGGAGTCACATATAATAGTTGAAGATGAAGACCCTCAACCAAGGAGTGAAGTCCCTAGAAAGGAGTAAATTTTAGAGGAAGTGGCTCAACCAATTCCATTTCCTACATTGGCAAGAAAGGCTAAGAAGCATATGGAGCTTGACCCAACAATGGTAAAGATGTTCAAGAAAGTGGAGGTAACTATCCCCCTCTTTGATGCGATACATCAAGTACCTAAATATGTGAAATTTCTTAAGGACTTGTGAATGAACAAAGATAGAATTCATGAGTTGGAAACCATTCCATTGGGTAATTCCATTTCGGCTTTGATGGGATCCATTCCGGAAAAATGTGTTGATCCGGGTCCTTGCTTAGTTTCTTGTATCATTGATGGAGTCCAATTCATTGATTGTATGTGCGACCTTGGTGCATGCGTTAGCATTATGCCTCTTTCTGTTTATCATTTATTGAAGCTCCCACCGTTGAAGCGATCGGCGGCTAGGTTTGTCTTGGCGGACAAGAGCATAATAACCATGTCGGGTATTGCGGAAGATGTGTTGGTCAACATCAAGGGTTTGATATTTCCAATTGATTTTCATATCTTTGAGATGCCACCAAGTGAATTCGAGAGGGCGTCATCTATCCTACTTGGGAGGCCATTTTTGAGAACCTCTAGATTCAAGTTGGATGCCCATTCGGGAACCTACTCATTCGAGATAGATGGGAGAGTTGTAAGTTTTAGCCTAGAAGAGGCAATGAGGCACCCACCGGAGAACCATTCCATATTTCGGTGTTATCTAATTGACAATATTGTGGCGGAAGTGCATTGTGCAAAGCTAGAAGAGAAACATATGATTGAAGAAAATAGTGAAGATCCAAGTGGAGAAGTTCAAGTGACAAGCCAAGAGCAAAAGCTAGAATTGAAGCCATTACCACCCCACCTAAAGTACTCATACCTTGATGAAGTCCACAAGTTTCCGGTGATCATAGCAAGGGAACTAAATCCTCAACAAGAAGAAAAGTTGCTATGTATCTTGAGGAAGAACAAAAGGGCAATAGAGTAGAGTTTGGCGGATCTAGTGGGGATAAGTCCCCAAGTATGTGAGCACCGAATCTTTTTGGGAGAGGAAGCTAGACCCGTGAGACAACCTCAAAGGCGATTAAATCCTACCATTTTGGAGGTTGTCAAGAAAGAGGTAACACGGTTACTTGAGGCGGACATCATCTACCTTATTTCGGATAGTGAATGGGTAAGTCCCGTTTAAGTTGTGCCTAAGAAGTCCGGGGTAACCACAATCAAGAATGAAAGCGGGGAGCTCATAGCAACACGGGTGCAAAACTCTTGGCGAGTATGCATAGACTACCGAAGGTTGAACTCGGCCACTAGAAAAGATCATTTTCCACTTTCGTTTATCGATCAAATGCTCGATTGATTATCCGGTAAATCTCATTATTGCTTCCTAGATGGCTATTCGGGATACTTCCAAATACACATTGCTCTAGAGGACCAAGAAAAAACAATGTTTACTTGCCCTTTTGGAACTTATGCCTACAAGCGTATGCCATTCGGCTTATGCAATGCACCGGCAACTTTCTAAAGGTGCATGATGAACATCTTTGTGGATTTTCTAGAGCAACACATGGAGGTATTCATGGATGACTTCACGGTATATGGTGATTCTTTTGATCATTGCTTGGATAGTCTTGAAAAAGTTTTGAAAAGATGTACTAAAACCAACCTTGTCTTAAATTTTGAGAAGTGTCATTTCATGGTCAAACAAGGCATTGTTTTAGGACATATTGTTTCCAAAGATGGTATCTCCATAGATCCGGCTAAAATTAATGTCATATCTAGTTTGCCTTACCCCTCTTCCGAGAGGGAGGTCCGCTCTTTTCTTGGACATGCAGGATTTTATCGGAGATTCATCAAGGATTTTAGCAAGGTAGCATTGTCTCTCTCAAGGTTGCTACAAAAGGATGTTGAGTTTGATTTAAGCAAGGAATGCATGAAGGCTTTTGACAAGCTCAAGATAGCATTGACCCAAGCTCCCATTATGCGAGGGCCGGATTGGAGTCGGCCATTTGAAATAATGTGTGATGCTTCAAATTTTGCCGTGGGAGCTGCGTTAGCACAACGCGAGGGTAAGAATCCATATGTCATAGCCTATGCTTCAAAAACATTAGATGGAGTCCAATCCAACTACACTACTACCGAAAAATAACTTTTGGCCATTGTTTTTGCCTTGGACAAATTCCGAGCATATCTTCTCAGTTCAAAGGTGGTAGTGTACTCGGATCATGCGGCATTAAAGTATTTGTTGGCTAAGAAGGAATCCAAACCGAGATTGATTAGATGGGTTTTATTGTTGCAAGAGTTTGACTTGGAAATCAGGGATAGGAGTGGTACGCAAAACCTAGTGGCGGACCATCAAAGTCGCCTTGAACTTACAAAAAGCGATACTACTCCTATCAATGATTCATTTCCCTTTGATGGCTTGCATGCAATCTCAGAAACCATTCCTTGGTATGCACCAATCGCCAATTACTTAGTATCTCGCTCCTTCCCTCCTAATCTCTCCAAACACCAAAGGGATAAGCTAAAGAGTGAATCTAAATACTATGTGTGGGATGACCCATACCTTTGGAGATGTGGGGCGGATCAAGTAATTCGGAGGTGCATTCCACAAACCAAATTCCACTCAATCTTGGAAGCTTGCCACTCCTCCGAAGGAGGAGGCCACTTTGGACCTCAAAGAACGGCAAGGAAAACACTAGATTGTGGCTTTTGGTGGCCAACTCTTTTTAAGGACTCTTCTCATTTTTGTAAATCTTGCTCTCAATACATTAGATTTGGTAATATCTCTAAGAAGGATGAAATTCCTCAACGAACCATGCTATTTTGTGAGATTTTTGACGTGTGGGAAATTGACTTCATGGGGCCATTCCCTAATTCTAATGGCTTTCTCTACATTCTACTTGTCGTTGATTATGTGTCCAAATGGGTGGAAGCGATACCCACCCGGACGGATGATGCTAACGTGGTCCTTTCTTTTGTGAGAAATAATATCATTTGTAGATTTGGGTCACCACGATCAATCGTGAGCGACCAAGGTTCACACTTTTGCAACAAAAGAATGAACGGACTCATGAAGAAGTATAGCATCATGCATAAAGTAGCCACGGCCTACCACCCACAAAAAAATGGTCAAGCCGAGGTTTCCAATCGGGAGATTAAACGTATCTTGGAAAGGATTGTGAAACCCAATAGGAAAGATTGGAGTGCCAAGCTCACCGATGCATTATGGGCCTACCGAACAGCTTACAAAATGCCAATTGACATGAGCCCCTTTCGGTTGGTGTATGGCAAAGCTTGCCATTTACCGGTGGAGATAGAGCACAAGGCATATTGGGCCATCAAAGAGTGTAATCCAAGTTTGGGTGGAGCTGGAATTGAAAGGAAGCTACAACTAGCGGAGTTGGAATGTTTGAGGCTTGAAACTTATGAGAACTCTAGACTTTACAAGGAGAAAATGAAAACCGTGCATGATAGGAATATAAGAGGCAAGGAATTTAAAGCCGGTGATCTAGTCCTTCTTTACAATTCTAGGTTAAGATTGTTGCCCGGTAAACTAAGGTCAAAATGGGAAGGCCTGTATCAAGTAGTGAAAGCGGAACCCTATGGGGTTTACCATTTGCGCCACCCCTCAAGTTCGGATCTCTTCAAGGTCAATGGGCACCGTCTCAAGTTGTATCATGGTGAACAAATGAAGAGCAACAAAGAGATTGAGGTATTCCTTTTGGAAGATGCACCTCTTGACAAAGAGCAATGAGCTAGTGGAAGTCCAACTTAAGGACATTAAACAAAAGTGCTAGGTGGGTGACACCCCACCATGGTGAGATCTATCCTTTCTCCCCTTTGTGTATAGTTTTTGAATTCTTCATTGTTTTGTAATTGCTTAGCTATACTTTTGCTTGATTAGAATTGCTTGTGACTACCTTGGATAACTTGTTCATAAAGACTTGCATTGATTTTTCCATGAATGACTTGATTGTGTGGTAGAAGCACACTCCTCTTTAGGTTTTGCATTGATTTTGGGTGTTCTTGGCCTCTTTGGCTTGTTTGGCCAGTGGATACATGATAATTAGGCATTTTTCTATTCAATAAAAAAAACAAAAAAAAGAGGGGGAGGGCACGCGTGCGCGCTGTGCGCGTACGCGTCCCTAGGTTTTCGCAGCTCCTGGGCAATTTACCAGAGAGTTGTGCAAATTCTGGGCTAGCTTTGGGCCCTGGGCATAACCAACATCACATGTGCGCGTACTTGGCACGTACGCATCCATGGCCATTCACGAAAAAGCACGCGTGCGCGCACTAGCCGCGTACGCATCACTACTGCGTTTTGTGACCCTGGGCCATCGTCTAGAGAGTTGTGCCCTGGTTGGGCCAATTTCATGCTACTGGCTCAGCTCAACTCATGCATAGGCGCACCAGACGTGCACGCGTACCTCGGCCATTATGCCAATCGACGCGTCAGCGCACCGTGCGCGTCCGCGTCGCTCACCAAATTTTATTTTCTGGTACTTTTTCCAGAGAGTTGGGCTAGAGTTGTGCCCAATCTGTGTTGAGGGCACAACACATATGCACGCGCATGCACACCTGGTGCTCGCACGCACACTCACATTTCACCACTTCACGCGCACGCGCACCGTGCGCGTCTGCGCCCTTACTGATTTTCGCCCATGCACGCGCACGCGTGCATGGCGCGCGCGTGTCGGTTTCGCGAACCAATTGAATTGGAGCGCACCTTTCTCCTTCATTTTTCTTCCTTTCTTCTTACCACCCCCCGCTCCTTCACTTTTCACCTCTTCTACCTTCTCCACCACCGGCGGCAACAACCACCTCTGGCGGACCCACACCTCCCTTTTCCCTTTTCTCTCTCTCCCCTCCATACCCTATCTCCTCTTCTCCCTCTCAAGGTACTCCTCATTTCTAATTTTTGTTTCCTTTTCCCTTTTTTCCATTCCCTTAGTTACATGCTCTTACTCTTTTTCTTAAGTAGTTGCATTCAGATTCTCTTTGTTTGTTGCATTTTCTTTCCTTATTTCTTTTCATTTTCTCATGGGTGTTCTAAGTGAAGCTTACTCTTGCATTGATGAGTTTGTTTGATTTACTTGCTTTCTTTTGTATTTAGTGGTGTGATATGATGATTGATGATGCTTTATGGGATGCTACATTGTCACTCTTCTCTAAGTTTTTGTCATAAAGGGATGCACACCAAGTGTTTGATGAAAGACCCATATGACTTCTTGGAATTATTTTGACTAAGTGTTCTCTATTTTGGTGTTCTTTCTCATTCACTTGTTTGTTCATGTATGCATTGAGCTTACTACATTTCTTGCTTCATTTCTACACGCTCATCCCCTAATTTTCTTACTTCTTATTGTTGATGTTAAGAGTGTGCGCTTCTCATGCTTCTTGTTTGCATGCCTATACCACTCATGTATCACATGCTAGTGACTAGCTATGATCTTCATTATTGCCTTAGTTACATGTTGCAGCTGTCATGTATCTAAGCCATTTATTCTTTTGTGCTTTATCACTTGCATGATTATTCTTTCTTGGCGCCTCTTTAAGCTTAATTTCACCACCTTTCCTTCTTTTCTAGGATGGTGATCAAAAGAGACAATGGAAAGGCACCCAAGAAGGCACCATCACAGTCTACTAGCAAAGCACAACAAGGCCCGCGAGCTAAGCCCCTCATCACCAAGACTAGGAGCGTTGCTAACATTGATGTTTTGGAAAAAGACAATCCGGCGAGGGATCCGAACAAGTTCCCCAACCGCTATTGTGAACTTGTCTATCCCTTGATCAAGCCGAGGAACTATCATGCGGAGCCCCTTCTAGCCCCTCCGGCTCATGTCATACCGCTCATTATGCCCCGCCTCGAACGGCGGCAACGGGAATTCCTATTGAGGAAGCCACGGGAAGCAAACTTGTCTTGGGTGGTTGAATTTTACACCAACTACCACTCCTCTTCCCTTACATCGGTATTTATGCACCGAAGGCAAGTTCCCATCACGGAGGAGGCCATTCAAAATGTGCTTAAGACCGGACCGTTAGTGGAAGGGGTTGATGCTTATCAAGAGATTTTGTCGGTACGGTGCCAACGTGTGTTTAATTGTGATGCTATCCTTAAGGTCATTGCCATACCCGAATCATTCTGAATTTGAGGAAGGATGAGGCCCCGGCCCAAGGGAATCACCGCACGCTTTCTCACCAGAGAGGCTCAAGCATGTGCCCAAATTCTAGCCCACTATGTGCTCCCAAACACCCATGGCTCATCTATCACTGCCAAGTTAGCCTTGTTGATTTGGTGTGTCCTCACCGAGAGACCGGTGCATATTCCTCGTCTCATCCGCCAATCTATGGGCCTCATCCACGCTAAGAGGAATCTTCCCTTTTCCGCTCAAGTGACCGACTTAGTCGCCGCAGCCGGTGTTCCCCGAGAGACCAAGGATAGAAGGGCCATGATCCCGGTGGATGGAGATGTCGTCCCAACCGGGAGATATCTTTACCCTCCGGCAGACACCGAAGAGCCACCCCTAACCGTCCCCATGAGCATCCCCTCCACATCTTCCGCACCACCAAAATCACCCATGCAACGCATAGAGGAACTCCACAAGAAGCTTGATCGTTATGAGCGGCGTAACCAACGCCAATACACTTTTGTCAAGAAGCTTCTAAGTTGCCTAGCACTACCTATGGAAGAACTGGAAATTTCTACTTCCACCGACACCGATAATGAGGAAAGCGATAATGATGAAGAGGATGGACACTCGGAAGCCGATCCACCACTCCGTCTCACTCAAGGCACGGAGGACCGTGCCAACTTCTAAGTGTGGAGAGGTCGGTCGGCCGACCGGTCTTCGTAGGTAACACCCGAATAAATAGATTGCATATTAGGTCTTTCATTTTTGGCATCTTTTACATGATTAGTATTTCTTAATAAATCTACTTGGTTAGATCAATGACTTCTCTCCTAGAAAACTAGAATTTTAGGACGACCCTACTAATTTTGAAATTTGAAAATCTTTTGATGCTTAGCTTGTTTGAAGAATGTATTTTGGAACATGGGATTTGAGCCAAGAACACAAGCAAGCGAGTTTTGAGCCTAATGGTGTGGTTACATCTTATAACCACTTATTTTCCCTTCTTGTGTGTAATTGTTCTCTTCCTACGATTGTGATCTTTGATTTGTTTAATTCTATATGTCCATTATTCCTTGTATTCATGCATGTATATGATTGAGGCCATCGTTTCTTTTAGCCCACTTACCCAAATAACCTCACATTTTATCTTCATTTGTTAGCCAATTTGAGCCTACGATTGACCCACTTTGTTCTTAATCTAGCACATTACAAGCCTTAAAGTGAAAAACAATAAATTTCCTTTATTTGGATCTTTGATTAGCTTAGGCTAGCGTATGTGTATCATTCAAGTGTGGGAATCTTGGGACATTGGGGGAATAAAAGGGTAATTTTGTATTTGTTATAAATATTGGGAATTGGGTACATGCTCATGTATTGATTAAATGTAAAACCTTGTGCATTGATGTTTTTGCATATATTGCAAGAAAAAAAATGAGAAAAAGAGAAAAAAAAAAAGAAAAATAGTATGAAAAAGAAAAGAAAAAAAAAGAAAGAAATAAAAAAGGGGACAAAATGCCCCAAAGTAAAGTCAACAAGAATCAATGCACGAGTGTTGTGAAATGAAAAGAAAACGCATGAGTATGCTAAAAAGTGAAAGAATGGGTAGTTAGGTTAGCTTTAAAATTATATGAGATGTCATAGGTTAGGTAAGAAGTTTAAGCTCGTCAAAGATTCAAATCTCAAGCTCACTTGGCCAAATATGCACCCCTACCTTGACCCTAACCCCATTATAACCTAAAAAAAAGACCCCATGATACTTGTATGCATGCATGGAATATATGTTGATTGTTAAAAGAAAAACAAATTTTGGGAAAGCATGAAGTAGGGGAGGATTGAGTGATCAACCCTATACACCGAGCGAATAGAGTACAAATACTTCCGGTGAAGGGTTTGAAACTCAACTCCTTGTTCCCGGCTCTCGCGAGCGTTCTTCATACAAGTTATGCATATTTCACTTTGATGACTAGAATTGGTAGAGTTCATACATTGCCCATCATCTTGCCCTATGTGCATATACATATGTGTCTTCAAGAAAGATTGAATTACTCTTGGCCAAGTAGATAGTAGCATACACCCTAGTTGCATTCATGTAGGTAGATTGCATCACATGAGTCCTACGCCCTTGTAGTCCTTTGATCTTTTGCTTTCCCTTAGCATGAGGACATGTTAGACTTTAAGTGTGGGGAGGTTGATAAACCTCGTTTTTAGGGTTTATCATGCATAGAATCTAAGGGTTTTATCAATGATATTCCACACTTATTCATATAAAACTGCATGATTTTGTCTCTTTCCCATCTTTCCTCATAGATGAAAATGTGCTTCCTTTGCATCAAAATTGATACATTGTAATCCTCCTCAATTACCATTAGATGCCTTGATCCGTTTGTTGAGTGATTTCAGAAGTTACAGGGCAAAAATGGCTAAGAGGAATGAAAGAAGCATGCATGAGTGGAAGGAGCATGAAACAAATTAAAGAATTGGAATTCGCACATGCACGCGCATGAGCACTGTGCGCGTACGTGATGAGCGGATATTTTATACGCTTTTTGGAGTTAATTTCATATAGTTTTTAGTGTGTTTTAGTTAGTTTTTAGGAAAAATTCATATTTCTGGACTTTACTATGAGTTGTGTATTTTTCTGTAATTTCAGGTATTTTTCTGGCTGAAATTGAGGGAGCTGAGCAGAAATCTGATTCAGGCTAAAAAAAGGACTGCTGATGCTGTTGGATTCTGACCTCCATGCACTCAAAGTGGATTTTCTGGAGCTACAGAGCTCGAAATGGCGTGCTTCCAATTGCGTTGGAAAGTAGACATCCAGGGCTTTCCAGCAATATATAATAGTCCATACTTTGCTCTAGGATAAACGACGTAAACTGGCATTCAACGCCAGTTCTCTGCCCAATTCTGGCGTCCAGCGCCAGAAAAGGATTAAAAGTTGGAGTTCAACGCCAGAAATAGATCCAAACCTGGCGTTGAACGCCCAAAATGGCCTTATGCACATGAATTGCTTAAATTTCAGCCCCAGCACACACCAAGTGGGCCCCAGAAGTGGATCTCTACTCCATCTGATATAGTTTACTCATTTTCTGTAAACCTAGGCTACTAGTTGAGTATTTAAACAACTTTTAGAGACTTATTTTGTATCTCATGATATTTTAGATCTAAACTTTGTACTCTTTGATGGCATGAGTCTCTAAACTCCATTGTTGGGGGTGAGGAGCTCTGCTGTGTCTCGATGAATTAATGCAAGTATTTCTGTTTTCCATTCAAACACGCTTGTTCCTACCTAAGATGTTCATTCGCGCTTAACTGTGATGAAGGTGATGATCCGTGACACTCATCACCTTCCTCAACCCATGAACGTGTGCCTGACAACCACCTCCGTTCTATATCCGATTGAATGAGTATCTCTTAGATCTCTTAATTAGAATCTTCGTGGTATAAGCTAGAACTGATGGCGGCATTCATGAGAATCCGAAAGTCTAAACCTTGTCTGTGGTATTCCGAGTAGGATTCAATGATCGAATGACTGTGACGAGCTTCAAACTCGCGAGTGCTGGGCGTTAGTGACTGACGCAAAAGGATAAAGAATCCTATTCTAGTATGATCGAGAACCGACAGATGATTAGCCGTGATGTGACAGAGCATGTAAGCATATTCTTCACTGAGAGGATGGGATGTAGCCATTGACGATGGTGACCCCCTACATACAGCTTGCCATGGGAGGACGTGCATGCGTGAATCAGAAGACAGAGGAAAGCAGAGATTCAGAAGACAAAGCATCTCCAAAACTCCAACATATTCTCCATTACTGCATAACAAGTAACCTTTAATTTATGCTCTCTTGGTTATTCGTAATTCAACTGATAAACATAACTGACTTCCTGACTAAGATTTACAAGATAACCATAGATTGCTTCAAACCAACAATCTCCGTGGGATTCGACCCTTACTCACGTAAGGTATTACTTGGACGACCTAGTGCACTTGCTGGTAAGTGGTACGCGTTGTGAAAAGTGTGATTCACAATTCGTGCACCAAGTTTTTGGCGCCGTTGCCGGGGATTGTTTGTGTTTGGACAACTAACGGTTTATTTTGTTGCTTAGATTAGAAAAAATTTCTCTTTTTGTTTAGAGTCTCGTATTATTGTCATGTTAAAATTTTAGAATCCTTATTTTCTTATTAAAACCTTTTTCAAAAATAGTTTTTCTATTAAATCCTGTGCCAAACTTTAAGTTTGGTGTTTTCTTGTTGATTTCTCTGTGTTTTTCTAAAAATTTTAAGTTTGGTGTTCTTCCTTTGTGTTCTTGTGTTCTTGTGAATCTTCAAAGTGTTCTTGAGTTTTCCTTGTGTCTTGATCTTAAAATTTTTAAGTTTGGTGTTCCTTAGTGTTTTTCCTTTAAAAATTTTCGAAAACAAGGAGTATCAGATCTAAAAAAATTTAAATCTTGTGCTATCTTATTGTTTTTCTCTCTCCTCTTTAAATTCAAAAATATCTTTTCTCTCTGTTTTAAAAGCAAATTTTCGAAATCTATTTCTAAAATTCAGATTTTTAATTCAAAATTTAAAACCTTTTTCAAAAATCATCATATCCTTTTCAGAACTTCCTAACCACTTTCACTCTCCTCAATTTTTCGAAAATCTTCACTCATTTTTTATTTATTCTATTTTGATTTATTTTGTTTTCGAAATAAATAAATAAATAAATAAATAAAAATAATTTTTTTCTATCTTACATCATCTCCCTTTCTCCATCATGGACCTAAGCGGAAATGAACAGTCCAGGAGGACTCTGGGGTCATATTCTAACCCCTCTACTGCTTCATATGGGAGTAGCATCTGCATACCCTCCATTGGAATCAGTAGCTTTGAGTTGAATCCTCAGCTCATTATCGTGGTGCAGCAAAATTACCAGTATTCCGGTCTTCCACAGGAAGAACCTACAGAGTTTCTGGCACAGTTTTTACAAATTGCTGACACAGTACATGATAAGGAAATAGATCAGGATGTCTACAGACTATTACTGTTTCTATTTGCTGTGAAAGATCAAGCTAAGAGGTGGTTAAATAACCAACCTAAGGCCAGCATAAAGACATGGAAACAGCTGACAGAAAAATTCCTGAATCAATACTTTCCCCCAAAACGGATGACACAGCTAAGGCTGGACATCCAAGGCTTTAAACAAGGAGATAATGAATCTCTTTATGATGCCTGGGAGAGGTACAGAGAGATGCTACGAAAATGCCCCTCTGAAATATTTTCAGAGTGGGTTCAGTTAGACATCTTCTACTATGGGCTTGCAGAAGGAGCTCAGATGTCTCTAGATTACTCAGCTGGTGGATCTATCCACATGAGAAAGACAATTGAAGAGGCTCAAGAGCTCATTGATACAGTTGCCAGGAATCAGCATCTGTACCTAAGCAGCAACCCTTCCATGAATGAAGAGGTTAAAACAGTAACTGCTGAACTCAGTCCTGTAAAACAAGCTGCTGAATTCAATCAGCAATTGGACTTTCTAACAAAGCAGCTAGCCGAATTTAAAGACAGGCTACAAGAGACAAGAATGGCTAATATACATATGGACGAACAGTTTAAGCAAACAAAGCAGCAGCTATCAAGGAAAATAGCAGAAGAATGCCAAGCAGTTCAACTAAGAAGTGGGAAAATATTAAATACCCCACCTCAAGGCAGCAAAAAGCTAAGAAATGAGCAAACCACCCAAAATTTACCTGAGGACAGTAATAGCCCAGGGAAAAGTAATTCTGGAACTAAAACGCCAGAAAATTGGTGGAAGGCTGGCGCTGAACGGCCAGGACCATGCTCAGGACTGGCGTTCAACGCCAGAAACAAGGCAGGACTGGCGTTCAACGCCAGAAATGGGCAAGGATCTGGCGTTGAACGCCCAAAATGGGCACAATTCTGGCATTCAAACGCCAGGAGCAGACAAGGAGCTGGCGTCCAGTTTAACTCCAGCTTCTAACTCTGGCACTCAATTGCCAGTGAGGGATGAGACACACACAAATGCTGATAACAACCCCTCTAAAAAGGCTTCTTCAACCACTTCTGTAGGCAATAAACCTACAGCAACTAAGGTTGAAGAATATAAAGCCAAGATACCTTATCCTCAAAAACTCCGGAAAGAGGAGCAGGATAAGCAATTCGCTCACTTCGCAGATTACCTTAGGACTCTTGAAATAAAGATTCCATTTGCAGAAGCACTTGAGCAAATACCTTCTTATGCCAAGTTCATGAAAGATATCTTGAGTCATAAAAAGAATTGGAGAGAAACAGAAAGAGTTCTCCTCACTGAAGAATGCAGTGCAGTCATTCTGAAAAGCTTTCCTGAGAAGCTCAAAGACCCTGGGAGTTTTCTGATACCATACATATTAGAAGGTCAATGCACCAAGACAGCCTTATGCGATCTTGGGGCAAGCATCAACCTAATACCTGCATCCACTATCATAAAGCTTGGCTTAACTGAAGAAGTTAAACCAACCAGGATATGTCTCCAACTTGCTGATGGCTCTACTAAATACCCATCAGGCGTGATTGAAGACATGATTGTCAGAGTTGGGCCATTCGCCTTTCCCACTAACTTTGTTGTGCTGGAAATAGAGGAGCACAAGAGTGCTACTCTCATTCTAGGAAGACCCTTCCTAGCAACTGGGCGATCCCTCATTGACGTCCAACAGGGGGAAATAACCCTGAGAGTCAATGATGATGAATTCAAGTTGAACGCTGTCAAAGCCATGCAGCATCCAGACACATCAAAAGACTGCATGAAAGTTGATCTTATTGACTCTTTGGTAGAAGAGATCAACATGGCTGAGAGTCTTGAATCAGAGTTGAAAAACATCTTTAAAGATGTTCAGCCTAATTTAGAGGATTCAGAGGACATGAAAGACCCTCTGAAATTTCTTCTGGAAGAGGAAAAACCTCCTAAACCCGAGCTCAAGCCATTACCACCATCCTTGAAATATGCGTTTCTGGGAGAGGGTGACACTTTTCCAGTGATCATAAGCTCTGCTTTAAATTCACAGGAAGAGGAGGCACTTATTCAAGTGCTAAGGACACACAAGATAGCTCTTGGGTGGTCCGTAGGTGACCTTAAGGGCATAAGCCCAGCTAGATGCATGCACAAAATCTTATTGGAGGATAATGCCAAACCAGTGGTTCAACCACAGAGGCGGCTAAATCCAGCCATGAAAGAAGTGGTGCAGAAAGAGGTCACCAAACTACTAGAGGCTGGGATTATTTATCCTATTTCTGATAGCCCCTGGGTGAGCCCTGTCCAAGTCGTCCCAAAAAAGAGAGGCATGACAGTGATTCATAATGAAAAAAATGAACTGGTTCCTACAAGAACAGTTACAGGGTGGCGCATGTGTATTGACTACAGAAGGCTCAATACAGCCACCAGAAAGGATCATTTTCCTTTACCATTCATAGACCAGATGCTAGAAAGACTAGCAGGTCATGATTATTACTGCTTTTTGGACGGCTACTCAGGCTATAACCAGATTGCAGTAGATCCTCAGGATCAAGAGAAAACAACATTCACATGTCCGTCTGGAGTGTTTGCTTATAGAAGGATGCCATTTGGGCTATGTAATGCGCCTGCAACCTTCCAGAGATGCATGCTCTCTATTTTCTCTGATATGGTGACTGAAGTCTTCATGGATGACTTCTCAGTATATGGAGACTCATTCAGCTCCTGTCTTGATCACCTGAAACTTGTTCTGAAAAGATGCCAAGAGACCAACCTAGTTTTAAACTGGGAAAAATGTCACTTCATGGTGACTGAAGGGATTGTTCTTGGGCATAAAATTTCAAACAAGGGAATAGAGGTGGATCAAGCAAAAATAGAGGTAATTGAAAAATTACCACCACCTGCCAATGTTAAGGCAATCAGAAGCTTTCTGGGGCACGCAGGATTCTATAGGAGGTTTATAAAGGATTTTTCAAAAATCGCAAAACCTCTAAGCAATCTGCTAGCTGCGAACACGCCATTTGTGTTTGACACAGAGTGCCTGCAGGCGTTCGAAACGCTGAAAGCTAAGCTGGTCACAGCACCAGTCATTTCTGCACCAGACTGGACGTTACCATTTGAGCTAATGTGTGATGCCAGTGATCACGCCATTGGTGCAGTATTGGGACAGAGGCATGACAAGCTTCTGCATGTCATTTATTATGCTAGTCACGTTTTAAATGATGCCCAGAAAAATTACACAACCACAGAAAAAAAATTACTTGCAGTGGTTTACGCTATTGACAAGTTCAGATCATACTTAGTAGGATCAAAAGTGATTGTGTATACTGATCATGCTGCTCTTAAATATCTACTCACAAAGCAGGATTCAAAACCCAGGCTCATCAGATGGGTGTTGCTTCTGCAAGAGTTTGATATAGAAATAAGAGATAGAAAAGGGACAGAGAACCAAGTAGCTGATCATCTGTCCCGGATAGAGCCAGTAGAAGGGACGCCCCTCCCCTCTCTTGAGATCTCTGAGACTTTTCCGGATGAGCATTTATTTGCCATTCAGGAAACACCATGGTTTGCCGATATTGCAAACTATAAAGCTGCAAGGTTCATACCCAAGGAGTACAACAGGATACAAAATAAGAAATTAATTACTGATGCAAAGTACTACTTGTGGGATGAACCCTATCTCTTTAAGAGATGTGCAGATGGAATAATCCGTAGGTGTGTGCCTAGAGAAGAAGCACAGAGGATCCTGTGGCATTGCCATGGATCTCAATATGGAGGCCATTTCGGAGGTGAGCGAACCGCCACCAAGGTCCTCCAATATGGCTTCTATTGGCCCACACTCTATAAAGATTCCCGAGAGTTTGTATGTAACTGTGACAGTTGCCAAAGAGCTGGTAATCTGCCTCATGGTTACGCCATGCCTCAACAAGGAATCTTGGAAATTGAGTTGTTTGACGTATGGAGAATTGACTTCATGGGACCTTTCCCACCATCATACTCAAACACTTATATTCTGGTGGCAGTTGACTATGTATCAAAATGGGTTGAAGCCATTGCCACACCCACCAATGATACTAAGACAGTGTTGAAGTTCTTCCAGAAACATATCTTTAGCAGGTTTGGTGTCCCTAGAGTACTAATCAGTGATGGGGGCACTCACTTCTGCAATAAACAGCTTTACTCTGCCATGGTTTGGTATGGAATTCGCCACAAGGTAGCTACTCCATATCATCCATAAACTAATGGGCAAGCTGAAGTCTCTAACAGAGAATTAAAGAGAATCCTAGAACGGACAGTAAATACCCGTAGAAAGGATTGGGCACGGAGCTTGGATGATGCTCTGTAGGCTTACAGAACAGCATTCAAGACCCCTATAGGGACCTTTCCATACCAACTCGTGTATGGTAAGGCATGTCACCTGCCCGTGGAACTGGAACATAAAGCCTACTGGGCAACCAGATTCCTAAACTTTGATGCCAAATTAGCAGGAGAAAAACGATTGCTCCAGCTAAATGAGCTAGAGGAATTCAGATTCACAGCTTTCGAAAATGCCAAGCTTTATAAAGATAAATCAAAAAAGTGGCATGACAGAAAGTGGTCATCTAGAATCTTTGAACCAGGACAGAAGGTTCTGTTGTTTAACTCTAGACTCAGGCTATTCCCCGGGAAACTGAAATCCCGGTGGAGGGGACCATACGTGATTACAAGTGTATCACCATATGGTTATGTGGAACTTCAAGATATTGATTCTGATAAGAAGTTCATTGTCAATGGACAGAGAATCAAGCACTATCTTGAAGCCAACATTGAGCAAGAATGCTCAAGGCTGAAGCTAGATTAAAAGCTCAGCAAGGTCCAGCTAAAGACAATAAAGAAGCGCTTGCTGGGAGGCAACCCAGCCATGGGGCAACAATCCTCTAAGCATTTTGCCCTATTTTTATTTTTATTTTTATTTTTTTACATAAAGTTTACTGACACTAAGGTGAGGAATCATTTACAGAAGACCTCGGCACACAAAACAGAGAAAAAGAGCTCACTGGCAAGAAAACGCCAGTAATGGTAGCAATCTGGGCGTTCAACGCCAGAAATGGGCACCCACTGGGCGTTGAATGCCAGTAATGGCAGCAGCTGGGCGTTGAACGCCCAGGAGAGCAGCTATTGGGCGCTGAACGCCCAAAACAGGCAGTGTTTGGGCATTCAAACGCCAGGATGGCAGGGAGGAGACAAAACTCATTTTTATTCAATTTTTTTCTAAATCTTGATTTTCATACTTCAATACATGATTTCTTGCATAAACATGTTAAGAACCTTGATTTCTAAATTCCATAATTTCTAAAAACCCTACCCTAAAAATATCAAATGTATTTTAATCCATAAGCACCAGGCCTCTTTGCGAATTCAATCCAACTCTTTTAAAAAAAAAAATTTTTTTACAAATCTATCTTTTCAACTCATCAATATCTTTTTCAAAAATCTTTCATATCCTCTCAATTTTAAACTATATCTTCTCTTATCATATCTTCTATCTTATCTTTTCCAAATAAATCTTTTTATCATATCTTTATCTCTTCTTTTTCGAAAACCCACCCTCCTCCCCCTATAAATTTGAGTTCGGCCTCCCTCCTCTCCCATCAACAATTGCACCTAGCTCTCCTTCTATCCCTCTCCTTTCTTTTCTTTTGCTTGAGGACAAGCAAACCTCTAAGTTTGGTGTGTTTATCTGCGATCACTAAGATCATGGCCCCCAAAGGAAAAAAACCCACTCCAAGAGGCAAGAAAGAGAGCATTCCAAAACCACTTTGGAATCAAGGGAAGTTCTTATCTAAAGAACATTAAGACCATTACAACAAAATAATGGGTCTGAGATTAGTGATCCCGGAAGTTAGATTCGATCTGAAAGAAGATGAATATCCGGAGATCCAGGAGCAAATTCGAATCAGGAACTAGGAAGTCCTAGCTAATCCTGAAACGAAGGTGGGAAGGAATATGATCCAGGAGTTCTATGCTAATATGTGGCAGACTGACAAGCAAAAACTATCTGGAACTGCCTTCTATGAATATCGGACCATGGTCAGAGGAAAGATTGTTCATACCACCCCTGACAAGATCAGAGAGATCTTAAAGCTACCTCAGCTGAAAGATGATCCAGATTCCTTCAACAGGAGAATGATGAGAATAGACAAGGGTTTGGATAAGATTCTAGAGGACATATGTATCCCTGGAGCCAGGTGGACCACCAACACAAAGGGTGTCCCAAATCAACTCAAGAGAGAAGATCTCAAACCAGTCGCCAGAGGATGGCTGGACTTCATTGGGCATTCTCTGTTGCCTACTAGCAACCGTTCTGAAGTCACAGTTAAAAGAGCAGTGATGATCCATTGCATCATGATGGGAAAGGAAGTGGAAGTTCATCAGCTGATCTCAACTGAACTCTACAAAATTGCTAACAAAAATTCTAAGGAGGCCAGGTTGGCTTATCCAAGCGTGATATTGCTGCTCTGCAAGGATGCTGGAGTAAGGATGGGAATAACTGAGTACATCTCAGTTGAGAAACCAATCACCAAGGCATCAATGGAAAAACAACAAGCGCAGGAGGATCCCACCAAGAAGAAAACGCAGGAATTCCTCCCAGAAATCCCTCAATCTGAATATTGGGAGTATCTTGAGACGTCTATCACCAAGATACGGGAAGCTATGGAGCAAATAATAAAAGAACAGAAGGAACACAGTCAAATTCTTACCTATATGTTTAAAGAACAAGAGGAGCAAGGGCGTGACTTAAGGGACTTGAAGTGCCAGAAGTTATCTCTTGCAGGACCAAGCACCCCAAGGATCAGAGGAACCCCTGTTCCCCCAGAATAAAGGTTGTTAAATTCCAATTTCTGCTTTAAATCTGTGATAGTGTCATTAGAAAAGTTCACCTTAGGAGTCATATAGTAGTAATTAGTATCTATTTTGATCTTATCTCCAATTAAGCTATAGTTTATTTTTCTCATCATCAGCAAACATGAATAAAATAGTAGATCTTTTGAATAAGAGGCAATAAAATTTCGAGTTTTAATAGGAGAAATTCTAATTAATTACATGTGGTGGCAGTACTTTCTGTCTTCTGAATGAATGCTTGAACAGTGCATATGTCTTTTGAATTTGTTGCTTAAGACTGTTAAATATGTTGGCTCTTGAAAGAATGATGAACATGAGACATGTTATTGATAATCTGAAAAATCATAAAAATGATTCTTGAAGCAAGAAAAAGCAGCAAAGAACAAAGCTTGCAGAAAAAAAAAATATATATATAATAAAATAGGCGAAAAAAAATAGAAAGAAAAAGAAAAAGCAAGCAGAAAAAGCCAAAAGCTCTTAAAACCAAGAGGCAAGAGCAAAAAGCCAATAACCCTTAAAACCAAAAGGCAAGGGCAAATAAAAAGGATCCCAAGGCTTTGAGCATCAGTGGATAGGAGGGCCTAAAGGAATAAAATCCTGGTCTAAGCGGCTAAACCAAGCTGTCCCTAACCATGTGCTTGTGGCATGTAGGTGTCAAGTGAGAACTTGAGACTGAGCGGTTAAAGTCAAGGTCCAAAGCAAAAAGAAGAGTGTGCTTAAGAACCCTGGACACCTCTAATTGGGGGCTTTGGCAAAGCTGAGCCACAATCTGAAAAGGTTCACCCAATTATGTGTCAGTGGCATTTATGTATCCGGTGGTAATACTGGAAAACAAAGTGCTTAGGGCCACGGCCAAGACTCATAAAATAGCTGTGTTCAAGAATCATCACACTGAAATAGGAGAATCAATAACACTATCTGAATTCTAAGTTCCTATAGATGCCAATCACTCTGAGCTTCAATGGATAAAGTGAGATGCCAAAACTGTTCGGAAGCAAAAAGCTGCTAGTCCCGCTCATCTAATTAGAATCTGAGCTTCACTCAAAAACTCTGAGATATTATTGCTTCTCAATCTATTAGTCTTCTATTTTATTTGTCTAGTTGCTTGAGGACAAGCAACAGTTTAAGTTTGGTGTTGTGATGAGCGGATATTTTATACGCTTTTTGGAGTTAATTTCATATAGTGTTTAGTGTGTTTTAGTTAGTTTTTAGTTTATTTTCATTAGTTTTTAGGAAAAATTCATATTTCTGGACTTTACTATGAGTTGTGTGTTTTTCTGTAATTTCAGGTATTTTTCTGGCTGAAATTGAGGGAGCTGAGCAGAAATCTGATTCAGGCTAAAAAAAGGACTGCTAATGCTGTTGGATTCTGACCTCCCTGCACTCAAAGTGGATTTTCTGGAGCTACAGAACTCGAAATGGCGTGCTTCCAATTGCGTTGGAAAGTAGACATCCAGGGCTTTCCAGAAATATATAATAGTCCAAACTTTACTCAAGGATAGATGACGTAAACTGGCGTTCAACGCCAGTTCTCTGCCCAATTATGGCGTCCAGCGCCAGAAAAGGATTAAAAGATGGAGTTCAACGCCAGAAATGGATCCAAACCTGGCGTTGAACGCCCAAAATGGCCTTATGCACGTGAATTTCTTAAATCTCAACCCCAGCACATACCAAGTGGGCCCCAGAAGTGGATCTCTACTCCATCTGATATAGTTTACTCATTTTCTGTAAACCTAGGCTACTAGTTTAGTATTTAAACAACTTTTAGAGACTTATTTTGTATCTCATGATATTTTAGATCTAAACTTTGTACTCTTTGACGGCATGAGTCTCTAAACTCCATTGTTGGGGGTGAGGAGCTCTGCTGTGTCTCGATGAATTAATGCAAGTATTTCTGTTTTCCATTCAAACACGCTTGTTCCTACCTAAGATGTTCATTCGCGCTTAATTGTGATGAAGGTGATGATCCGTGACACTCATCACCTTCCTCAACCCATGAACGTGTGCCTGACAACCACCTCCGTTCTATATCCGATTGAATGAATATCTCTTAGATCTCTTAATTAGAATCTTCGTGGTATAAGCTAGAACTGATGGCGGCATTCATGAGAATCCGGAAAATCTAAACCTTGTCTGTGGTATTCCGAGTAGGATTCAATGATCGAATGACTGTGACGAGCTTCAAACTCGCGAGTGCTGGGTGTTAGTGACAGACGCAAAAGGATAAAGAATCCTATTCCAGTATGATCGAGAACCGACAGATGATTAGCCGTGCTGTGACAGAGCATGTGAGCATATTCTTCACTGAGAGGATGGAATGTAGCCATTGACGACGGTGACCCCCTACATACAGCTTGCCATGGGAGGACGTGCATGCGTGAATCAGAAGACAGAGGAAAGCAGAGATTCAGAAGACAAAGCATCTCCAAAACTCCAACATATTCTCCATTACTGCATAACAAGTAACCTTTAATTTATGCTCTCTTGGTTATTCGCAATTCAACTGATAAACATAACTGACTTCCTGACTAAGATTTACAAGATAACCATAGATTGCTTCAAACCAACAATCTCTGTGGGATTCGACCCTTACTCACGTAAGGTATTACTTGGACGACCCAGTGCACTTGCTGGTAAGTGGTACGCGTTGTGAAAAGTGTGATTCACAATTCTTGCACCAGTACGCGTGGATACGCATACCCAGAGCCAGCGCAGTAGAGCCGAGCGAGGAGCCGGCGTGCCTATATGGCTTCCCTTATGATGCTCGCGCGTACCGTACGCCTGCGCGCAGATCGCAAAACAGCCCAAGGACGCGTACGCGTGCAGTGCGCGTACGCGTCGATGTGCGCACATGATTTTTTAAATGAAACACGTGCCCAGCGATTTCAGGGGGTTCCCAGGCCCTGTTTTGGAGCAGATTTTGGAGGGAAAAGCTTAAGAAGACCAAGGATTAGGAGTGTTAGGACAATTAGTCAAAATTCTAGATATTTTTAGGAAGTTAGTTACATTTTATTTCTAGAGAGAGAAGCTCCAACTTCTCTCTAGGTTTTCATCCTCCATTGCAAGTTTTCTTGGAATTATTGGTGAGATCCATTGATAATTGACTTTTTATGTTGATACAAGTGTAGATCCACTCTTCTTCTACTCTTAATTGATGTTCTTTTGATTCTATTTCTTAGATCTAGAATTGGTATACTTTGTTACTTTGAATTTGGATTAATGAATTGAGGTTTCATTCAATTATTTGATTGTTGATGATTATTTAGATTAGATAGCCTTAATTCAATTTTCTTCTTTCAATTACATCATGTTTTCTATAATTACCTACCAATTGTTTGTGATAATGACAACTCTAGCTATGGAGTAGATTTCTCTTACTTGGCTTAGGGGTTGAGTTATTGGAGATACTTGAATAGTGGATATCAATTGTAGATTATGAATTGAGAAGTTGCTAATTGACTTAGAGTGCACTAAAGCTAGACTTTCCTAGGGTGAGACTAGGACTTGTGACTCAAGTTAGTTACTCTCACTTGACTTTCCTCCATTGTTAGGGGGTTAACGAAGTGAAGTAATAATCAATTCTTGTCTTAATTGGAGGAAACTATAATGAAGGAACTTCCAATGCTTACCCTTAGCCAAGGCTTTTATCTTAATTAGTTGTTGTTTGCTTTGCTAGCTTGAATTCTTGCACCAACTCTCAAACCATAAAAGCTTTCCTAATCAATGATGCATATCCTAAAGCAATTCCTAGGGAGAACGACCCGGGATCAATACTCTCGGTCATAGATTTTAGAATTGTTTGATGCGGTATTCGCGTGTTGGTTATACTATACTCACGATTGGATTCATCACTAGTTTCTAACCGGCATAAGAATATTTATGTTCATCAGTCAAGCACAACTCACCATAGCAAAGGCTCTCCTAACTGTCTAAGTTAAAGATATTAAATAAAAGTGCTTGGTAACATTGTTCTAACTCTTCTCTTTTGTACATATTTTGACTTATTTGCATTTTGTTATGCTTGGTTAGCTTAGAATTAGTTTAATTTCGAGTTTAGATATGTTAATTTTTGTTTGGATCATGAATTTATGGGTTCTTGCATGTTTTGGTGTTGAGTTTGGTTGAACTAAGTATTGGTGCATTAGAATTTTGAAGAAAAATATTGGGAAAAACAGGTCATGTGCGTGCGCATACCCTTGTGCGCACGCACACAACAACGAAAATTCACCTTCTGTGCGTACGCACCCATCTGTGCGTACGCGCACAAGCATTTATGCCCTCTGTTCGCAGCGCCAGCACGCCTTGTGCACGCGCATTCCCCTGTTTTCTGCGACTTGTACGTTCGCACACATACCCTTTTTTGCACTCTTTATGCAGACACACAGACGTGTGCGTCCGCACGCCAACTTGCTTCCCTTCTGGTGGGAGCATTGGCACAGCCTGTGCGTATGAACCCCTGCCCTCTTATGCTTCTATGCACGCACACGAACCTGTGTGCGCACGTACACATGATCCTTTCATTAAAAAAAAAACCCACCGGTGCGTGCGCATAGCATTGTGCACACGCACAACCCTGGGAACCCCCTCTGTTCGCAGCACACACACCCCTTGTACGTGGAAACACCCCCTCTTTTCCCCTCTTGTGCGCCCGCACACGCCTCTATGCGTCCGTACAGACACCAAATTCCCTTCTGTTCGTAGCGCCCACACCTTGCTGTGCGCGCGCATAACCTCCTTTTTCAGCCTTGTGTGGGTACGCACACTACCCTGTGCGTACGCACGCCCCTGTTTTCTCACCTATACACTTTTTTCTTCTCTTCTCTCTACTTCTTTTTTTCTTCTTTCTTCCACCCCTCTCTTCTCTTGCCTTAGCCCTCTTCTTTACTTGCTCTACTTTTTTTTGTTTGCATTTCATTTTTTATTTTGGTAATTATATTAGTTTTTGTTTAGTTGTTTGTTAATTGAATAAATTACAAGTGTTTGATTGATGTTGATTGTTGGGTTGCTTCTTGTTTGAATTTTGATTTCATTGTTGATGGATATGTGCACTAAGTATTAAAGCCTTGTTTGATTGCCTAATTAAATTGTTAGTTTGATTCATATGTTGTCATGACCATATGCATTAGACTTTATCCTTGTTTGGCATCTTGAATTGTGCACTTTTACTTTAGTGAATTGAGTTGAGCTACTTAGTCATCATGGTTATTAAGTGAAAGTAATCACATAACAAGGTGTTTGTTCCTTGTTAATGCTTTGCATTTGTTTTAGTTGACTTGACTTGATTCTTATCAAGACTTGTCACTTTTTGTAACAAGCACCTTATACATGTGATTATTTCCTTATTCCTAAGGGTGAATAAGTAGTCTCTTTTCATCATTGAATTGGTTGTTGTTGATTGTGTCATTTTCTATTTACTATGTGCTTTCACTTGCACAATTTCAATAACCAATGTCTTATATACTCAATTCACTTTAGTTGTGGTTACCTAGGTTGTTTGTTCCTTAAGTTTCGCTTATTTATTGCTAGCAACCTAGACCACTTGATTGAGGAACATGCTATTTCTTTTGCTCATGTGGTTACCCTTTTTAACTGACCAATGTGTTGTATTCTAAACCGTGCACATTTAACACACGCACATTGCCTTCTATCATACCACACACATCTTACTTTTTCTCAATTGTTGTTTCTTTGTCTACAAGCAACTGGAGTCCCCGGAGCCCACCAGCTAAAGGTGGAGCCTTACGTCTCTTCATTCCCCAGATCATGTGCATGCACGGAGGACCGTGCATTATTTAAGTGTGGAGGAGGATCGCCAACTTCAAGGGGGGTAAGATTTTTTTTCTTAGACATTTTGCAATACTCTTTTTATTCTTTTTCCTTAATTTTTTGCAAAATTTTGTTCTTGTTTGCATTTTTCTGGTTTGTTTGTATATATCTCTTTAATGCATATAGTTATATGATAGTAAATACTTGCATGGTGCATGTTAGATTGAATAAGTTTGGTTGAAACAACAAAGAATTTTCAAGAAATTCCTTTTAGAGCATTCCATTGATTAGATTTGAAAACTTGTTTTTGAACTTGCTTGAAATATCCTTTGTTGTGGAACATAGAAAAGAGCTTGAACAAATACCTAGCGAGATTTGAGCTTTATTGTATGGTTGCACATCTCCAGCCATAAATTTTGTTCTTGTGTGATAAACTCCTTTTATGATTGTGATCTTTGATTTTCTTTAATCTATATGTCCTATATTTGTTGTTTTGAATTGCATTTAGTATGATTGAGGCCATCTTTTTATTAGCTCACTAACCCATATGGCCAACACTTGCATCTATCTTTGTAAACCACTTTTTGAGCCTTTAATTCCCCTTTGTTCTCATTATAAGCACATAATTCACCCTAAGTGAAAAACCATTATGTCCGTTGATTGTATCTTTGATTAGCTTGGGTTTGAGTGTGTGTGTGTGTCAATCAAGTGTGGGGAAATTTGTGGAAAACATTGATAGTTAGTTCTTTGGGTTCTCATTATGAAATATTTGGAAAAATGGGTAAACACTCATGCATTCATTACTTGAAACATATGCATCTCTTTTTGTTGATAAAAGAAAAATTTTGGTGTATATATATAAAAAAAGAAGAAAAGAAAATAAAAATGTAGATAAATGATGCATATGTGTATGTGAATTGGAAAGAAGGATGCATGAGTAAATGTGAGAAAAAGGGATAAATGGGTAGCTAGGATTGTTTTGTTATGTATATAGGATGATATAGGATTAGGTGGGATACTTGAGCTAATCAAAGATCCAATTTAAGAGCCCACTTAACCACATTAATCCTACCCTTACCTAAGCCCCATTACAACCCTCAAAAGTCCTCATGATATTTGCATTCATTCATCAAATAGTAGTTGATTGTTAGATGACTTGCAAATCCTTGAAAACATGATTAAAGGAGGATTGAGTGATTAAGCCCTAAACACTAAGCGATTAGAGTGTAAACACATCCGGTGAGGGGTTCAATCGCTCAATTCTATGATTCCATTGCTTATCTTGTATCTTCTTGCAAGTTGTTGAAATGAATTTCAGAAATTTCAAATCAATTCTTTGGACATTGAGTATATGGCTGTATTTTCTTGTCTTGGCCCTAAGTTCCTATTTTGGATTGATTGAGATTCTTTTGTTTATTTTTTGGCCAAACTCCATAGGAATCATAGTATAGATATAGATAGCTAGCATTTAGTATAGTTGTATGCATGTAGGTAGTTGCATTAAATAAAATGTTTGCCCCTTCATTCATCTCCTTTGTTGTGTTTAGCATGAGGACATGCTATTGTTTAAGTGTGGGGGAATTGATGAGTCTATATTTTACGATATATTTTGGTTTGATTTGAGTAGATTTCATCACATAAACCCACATTTATTCATCTAAATAGCATGCTTTTGAAGTTTCTCCCTAAGTTGTGCTTGAAAGTGAAAACATGCTTTATTTTGCTTAATTTAGTCAATTTTAATTCACTTTAATTCCATTGGTGCCTTGATATATTTGTTAAGTGATTTCAGGTTTCCAAGGCAAGTATGGGTTGAGGAAGTGAGAAAAAGAGCATGCAAACAAGAAGATAATGAATTTCTTCATGATGCTTGGGGGAGGTATAGTATGATGCTCAGGAAATGCCCTATGAAGATTTTTTCAGAGTGGGTTAAGTTGAATATTTTCTGTTATAGAATCTCAGACATGGCCAAGATGTCCCTAGATAATTCTGCTGGTGGTTCAATACACATGAAAAAGACAGTTAAAGAAGCTAATGAACTCATTAAGACAGTCACCAGTAATAAGTATCTATACTCATCCGGTGAGACCTCAATGAAAGGAGAAGTCAAGACAGTGTCCACTGAATCTACCGCTCCGGAACTAAATGAATCATTAACCCAGCAGCTGCACATTCTCACACAACAAATGCTAAGCTTGCAAGAAGTATTGTAGGAAACCCGAGCCTCCAGTCAGAATATGGAAGCACAGTTGAACCAGGTTAAACAGTAAATATCTGAACAGATAAGAGAAGTGTGCCAAGCTATCCAAATAAGGAGTGGAAAGATCTTGAACACCCAACCCCAGAACAATAGAAAGTAGGGAGAAGAGGAAACGGCAGAAGATGAACAAGCAGCAACTCAAGGCACCAACAGGGGCGCCGAACACCAGGAAAGGACTAGCAGTGGTGTCCAACGCCCAGAAAGGGGCAAGACTGGCATTCAATGCCAAGAAAGGACCAACAGTAGTGTTCAACGCCCAGATAGGGGAGACCATACACATGCCAGTTCAGGAAACGTGTCACCAAGGCAGGATGACAACCCTTCCTCAGCCACTATGGATCATTATTCTGCACCACTCAGGACACCAGAGTACAAGGCCAAGTTACCATATCCTCAGAGACTTCAGAGGGCAGAAAAGGATAAACAATTCTCTAAATTCCTAGAAGTTTTCAAAAAGCTGGAGATCAAATTTCCCTTTGTAGAGGTTCTTAAATAAATGCCTTCATATGCTAAGTTCATGAAGGAAATACTGAATAATAAGAGAGATTGGAAGGCAGTAGAGATAGTGGTGCTTCTGAAGGAGTGCAGTGCAGTCATTCAGAGGAATCCTCCTAAAAAACTGAAGAGACCTCTCACTCTTCCCAGTGATACAGTGCCTACCCCAAGCGAAGAGTGCAAGGCCATCATAATAGATGCTAAATCTGTACCAAAGGAGGAAGTGCAAGCTACTAAGGGTCAAAGGAGAGAGAAGCTTCAGAAAAGACTGAGGCTACACTGTCACATGTCTCCTCTATGACACCGATTCAAGAGCTTGAAATACCACACCCTCAGAAGCCCCAAAAGGAGACCAAGGACGAGCACTACTCACAGTTCTTGGAGATCTTTAAGAAGCTGTAAATTAATATTCTGATTGCTGAGGGTTTGGAGCAAAGGTCTTTCTCTAATGGAAGAAACCTCATTGATGCTGAGAGAGGCAAATTGGTGTTGAGGTTACATAAGGATCACATGGTTTTCAAGGTCTTTAAACCTCCAAGACGCCCTGACAAAGGAGGTACTTGCATGCAGAGTACAATACTGAAGCCTTCTCCCTTGGTGGAAGCTGATACAGTTTCCCCAGACATCAAACCTAAGTTTGGTGTTGGGCAATCACTACCCACCAAGGAGAAAGGTCCCAAGAGAAAGATGCATAGGGGTTGGAGAAACAATACAACCCTTACCCTAACAAGCAAGGAGAATCAAGCTGATAATAATACCAGAAAGCTTGTTAGGAGGAATTCAAATACAAGGGCACTAATCTTCTCCTCTTTTCCCTTGGAGTCATTTCTTTTAACCAACTGGAAGAAGAGGAAGAAAAGTCAACAATCAAATATCTAGCTAATGATATTAAAGAAGCGCTTGTTGGGAGGCAACCCAACTATAAGTATCCCTTAGTTTAATTATGTTTTGATTTCAGTTCTCTTTTCAATTTCTGTTAGTAAATTTTTCTTTGTCTTTGATTTTCATAGTTTTCCTAGCTTTTCTAATTTTTGTGATCATGCACAGTATTTAGAACAGGGATGGACGAACCCATAATGGAGAATAGAACACCCTGGATGGTGCCCCTTACTGGCATTCAAGGTCAGAAGGGAGAAACAGCTTGGGCGTTCAACACCCATAAGGGAACATAAATGACCAAGTTTTCTTTGTTTGGGGACAAGCAAACTTTTTAAGTTTGGTGTTTTACAGCAAGCTCTGGGTGTATATTATCATCAATGGTACCAAAGGGAGGTGAATCATCTTCACAGAAGAGCACGGTCTGAGCAACCATCATCACTAAGGTGGTTGAGTTTCAGTCCCCCCTTTCTTTCTGTTTTTTAGTATTTCATTCTATTTTTCATTTTCTATTCTAGCTTTTACATGATCACTATTAGGATTTCCTTTGCTTTTTAGTCTAGTAGTTTAAATTTTCGAATTTTTTTTTGGGTTTAAGAAGTCTCATGTATCCCACAACAATCTTAAAAGAAAAATTTTGAAAAAGAAGTGGTAAAGGTACACAAGATTTCGAGCTATATCATGAGTTATTCTAATTACTTAAGATGTGGTGGCATTATCTTTAATTTCTGAATGTATGTATTAATAGTGCATAATTGATATTGAAGTTAAGTATGTTGGCTCTTGAAGAACAAGGAATTTAGAGAAGTATTATTGGGTCTCTGAAAAATAAAAAATATTGATTCTTGAAGCAAGAAAAAGCAGCAAAAAGAAAAATAAAAAGAAAAAACAAAAAGAAAAAGAAAAATACAAGAGCAAGGATCCAAGGCTTTGAGCATCAATAGTTAGGAGGGTCAAAATTGGCCTAAAAAGCTCAAATGAGTTGCTATCCCTAACTAAATGCTTGTGGTGTGAAGGCATCAAGTAAAAAGCTTGAGACTGAGCAGTTAAAGTCGTGATCCAAGGATAAAGAGTACGCTTAAGAACTTTGGGCACCACTGTCTGGGAATTTAAGCAAAGCTAAATTCGAATCCAAAGGGTTTCCCCAGTTAAGTGCCTGTGGCATTTATGTATCCGGTGGTAATATTTGAAAACAAAACGCTTAGAGTCACGGCTAGGCTCAAAGGTGCAAAGCACCAAAAAGAAGCTATGTTCAAAAATCAAGAAAAACTAAAAGAAGAGAACCAATAATATCATCCGGATTCTAGTTCCAAGAGATGTTAATATTTCTGAGCTTCAATGTAAAGTGAGATGCCAAAACTATTCAGAAATAAAGTGTTCATAGCCACATTCAGTGATTAGAACTGAACTTCACTGATAACTCTAAGATCATATGTATTTTTCTCTTCCATTTAGTCCTATCTTGTTTTTGGTTGCTTGAGGACAAACAACAGTTTAAGTTTGGTGTTGTGATAAGTGGATTTCTTATACGCTTTTCAATAGCATTTTCTTATTGTTTTTAGTTAGATTTTCTTAAATTTAGTAAGTTTTAGTGCAAAATTCACTTTTTGAATGTTACTTTGAATTTTTGTGTTTTTTCTATAATTTTAGGTGATTTTTGGGCGAAATTGGCAAAGTTGGCAAAGCCTTGTTCAGAGACGAAGAAAGGATAGCAGATGCTGTCAAATCCTGACCTTTGTGTATTCCAACGAGCATATCTTGAGCTATAGAGTTCCAATTGACGCGGTATCAACGACGTTGGAAATCTAACATCCAGAGCTTTCTAAAAATATATAATAGTTTATACTTCTCTTCCAGAATCATTGCCCGAAATGGGCGTTGAACATTGACTTCTAGATTTCAATGCCCAAAACTGGCGTTCAACGCCAGCCAAGGAGCAGGGGCCAGCGTTGAACGCCCAAAATCCAAGTTCAACGCCAGCCAGGGACCAGAAGCCAGCGAATTCACCCCCCTCTCCAAACTGAACGCCCAGAACCTAAATTGGACGCCAGGCATCAGCCCAAACACTCATCAAGTGGGCCCCATAGTGGATTTTTAGCACTCCTTAGCTTATCTTATTTTATCCTTCTAACTTTTAATTTTAAATTAACATCTTTTAGATTTATCTTTTACTATTTAAAGAGGAGATCACTTAGGAATTAATCACGCCTCCCGAAAGGGGAGTTCGAACAACATTATACAGATCTTCTCTGTTTTCTCTATAAATTATGAGCAACTAAACCTCCTAGGTTAAGGTTAGGAGCTCTGCTGATTCCTATGGATTAATAATATTACTGCTTCTATTTCAATATATGTTTGATTCCATTCTATGATCTATTGTCATTCTTCATCCAATTGAGACTAGGCATGTCCCTTTCTCTGCATGAGTTCTTTATGAGTCCTGACCCGGATAGTATTGAGCTAAAGCTTGAGAATACATCACCTGAACTAATAACTCATCTGGGCTAATCAAGGATAAGTGACATATAATCCAGTTAGTTATGGGTGATGAGGTTCTTGTGGCGCTATGGCTAGAATTATTGAGCTTCATTCTCCGATCCAGAAGATCTGACCTTGTCTGTGGCATTTTGAGTAGGATCAACAAAAGGAGAGTGAATTGTGTGGGCTTCATCCTCGGCCATATTGAATGACCACTGACAACGGCATTTGATATGGTTTAGAGGAGATTAACTTGATGAGGGGACATGAGTTAGTCACTTACAGCTTTGCCATGGAACGGATCATTCATTGTTGAAGTAGTCAATAAGATGTATTAATCCAAAAAGATAAAGCATCTCTGAAGTCTTAACTATTTTATCATTATTGTTTCTACATTAACTCTTTACTGTTTTCTTTATTTTCTTGTTTATGCGCACTCAACAATAACAACTATCTTTCAATTCACCTGACTAAGATCTGTAAGATAACCACAACTTGCTCAATCCAACAATCCTCATGGGATCGACCGTCACTCACCTGGGGTATTACTTAGATGACCTGGTGTACTTGCCGGTGAAGTTGTGCGAGTTCAATTTTGCGCACCAATACTGCTGCTGTCGAAGCACATTTGAGGCATGGAAGGTCGTGAAAGTTTTCTCTAACATATCATTATCAGTTATCTTTTCCACACATAATTTCATTCATGAGGTAATTCAGAACATTGCTGAATTGTATTCATTTATGAATTTAAAATCTTGTAGACGCAAGTGTGTCCACTCATATCGGGCCTGAGGAAGTATCACTATCTTTTGATGATTATACCTTTCTTCAAAGTTCTTCCACAGATCTGCAAGATCTCTTAGTGTGAGATATTTATTTTTCAATCCTTCGTCAAGATGACGATGAAGGAAGATCATAGCTTTGGTTTTATCCTTTTGGGATGCATTATTTTCGGCCTTAATGATATCTCTAAGATCTATGGAATCAAGATGAATTTTGGCATCTAATATCCATGATAAATAGTTATTTCCAGATATATCAAGAGCATTAAATTCAAAATGAGAGAGCTTTGACATAATAAAAAATTATTACTTGAGTCTTCTTAAATTTTGATTAGAGTCTCGTGCTGATAACGTGTTGTAAGATAAATAAATAAAGAAGAAAAAATAAATATAAAACAAAAAAATATAAATAGAAAACTCTACTATCAATATTTACCAATATTATTATTTTAACTGATCCGGCCGTTACAAATCAGACGTTATAAATCGGCATCATGTGTCGTAACTCGGCAAACTTACGTTATAGCTCGGCATTACACATTACAAGTAGACTCAACGGACTACATTTGGAGTCAAAACGTCCGATCAGATATCATCACCCATTACACCCTTATTATTGCTCTTCAATTCAAACAATAAAGCAGGAACATAACCAACCTGTACAATTTCACCTATAAAAGGTATGATCTTCTATGCTAAAGGAAACATTGTATTCACAATACTAACTTAAGCATCGGAGTGCCTTTTGCAGGTACACCCCCCATTCTTGCTCGCTCTCTCCACAAGCGTGTTGCAAGCTCGGACTCTCAGAATTCACAAGTTTGATGCTAAGAGCTATAACTCGGCATACTCATCCGGGACCGAGCTCTCTTAAAGGTATCCATACAGGAACAATTGGCGCCCACGGTGGGTCCGAGAATATAATTCTTTCTTTATTTCATCGACCTCGACGTTCTCACCCAAAGCCATGGCTGAGCAACTTCCACCTACGCCATCTGAACTTCTTCGGATGGTGATCGAGTTACAACAAGCCAACCAGCGCATGGCAGAAGAGAACCAAAGAATGGAAAATTAGATTGCTAATCTGAATAATGCTCGGATCGAAAATAACAATGACCGACAAGAGCGAACAGAAGAAGCCAAGCATCAGTCAGGGCCGACGCATGTCTCCAAAACTGCTCGGCGTAAAGAAGAACAGTTTGAGCACAATATGGAAGCTCGGCCAGAAAACGAAGATGACAACCTAGAAAACTCCCCCGAGCCATTCATGGCCGAGGTGATGAACTTCATGCTGCCCAGGAGGTTTACTCTACTAACTACCTTAACCCTATATGATGGGTTAGGTGATCCAAAGAAATACATAAAAAATTTCACCTCCATAATGATAGTAAATGGTACATCCGATAAAGTTTTATATTGTTGTTTTCCATCTTACTTAGATGGTCCTGCACTTGATTGGTTTTGTTCTTTGCCTGCAGGTACTATTTCTCATTTACGAGACCTGTCAAAGCCATTCGAGGAGGATTTTGCAGGATCAACAATCTATCTGCATGATTCTGATTACCTGAACACAATCAAACAAAGCCAGCATGAAAGCATAAGAGATTACATGACTCGCTTCACAAAAATAGCTATGAGTATACCAAATCTCCACCTTGAGGTGGAATTGTAGGGAAATTCCAGCAAACTATTGCTGTGGTCAAACCTAAACTATGGTCGAGTTTCGTGAAAAGGCGAAAGGTCAGATTGACATTGAAGAACTCCGACAAGCTCGGAAAACAGAGAGACCACAATATAGAGAAGACGATAAAACACGAGATAGCAAGAAAAACTTCAAGCCAACTCCCCGATATGAATCTTATACTCAATTTAACACCAAGCGTGACGACATCATCAAGGAAATCTTGAATTCAAAGTTGATCAAGCCACCACGAAAAGCCAGCAACCATCCAGATTCAAAGGGTGCAGACAGATCAAAATATTGTACTTTTCATCAAAAGCACGGACACACCACTGACGAGTGTGTCATCGCCATAGACCTTTTGGAGCGGTTAGCTCGGCAAGCTCATCTCGATAAGTATATTGGCGGTCACATACAACGGTGCGCACCTCCCCCTGGTGACCAAAGCTCGGCAGCACAGCATAGCCGAGATAAAGAAAGACCGAACACCAACCCTCCCGACCAACCGAGACGTATCATTAACTGTATTTCCGGAGGTTTTGCAGGTGGAGACGCCACAAGCTCGGCAAGAAAGCGGTCTTACCGAGGTATGCTTTCAATAGAAGCCAGTCAAAATCATCATCAGACATCTCCACACTTTCTTCAAATAACATTCCAGGCCTCCGACCTCAACACCAATGTAACAAATCTAGATGACCCCGTTGTGATCTTCCTCCAGCTCAGAGATCTCCTAGTTAAAAGGGTTTTACTGGACCTTGGGAGTAGTTAAAAAGGTTTTACTAGACCTTGGTCGGTTTCTCAGGTGAGAGGGTCCCGATTATGGGCTCTGTGTGGTTCCAAACCACACTTGGTGAGGTTCCCTTATCAAAGACTTCAAATATTCAATACTTTGTCATTGACTGTTTTAGTTCTTATAATTTGATACTTGGCCGACCTATCTTAAATAGGTTCGACACTATTATTTCTACAATTCATCTCTGTGTTAAGTTCCCTTTGTAGGATAATACAATTGTAACTATCCACAGTGATGCCCGAGAGGCCAGAGAATGCTACAACAACAGTTTTAAAAGACGTAACCGAAGTATCCAAACTCATGTGCACAACATCAGCAACCAACAGGAGCTACTAGCCTTGGCCGACCTTGATCCCAGGGTAGGAATCCTCGAACGACCACCCCGACCGAGGACTTGCATAAAATCTATTTTGCATATAACACGGAAAATTTCACTTACGTGGGATCCACACTAAGGAAGGAGGAGAAGACTTTATTCCAGACGTTCCTCCAACAAAACTCCGACTTATTCGCCTGGACCTCAGCTGAGATGCCAGGAATTGACCCATCCATCATATCCCATAAACTAGCATTGGACCCGTCCGTCCGACCTATAGCACAGAAAAAGCGAAACCTCGGCCATGACCAAAAACAACCCTCTCTAGAAGAAACCAAGAAGTTCATCAATGCCGACTTCATTCAAGAAATCAGGTTCACGACATGGTTGGCGAATCTCGTCTTGGTGAAAAAGCATAACGGTAAATGGCGCATGTGTGTTGATTTCACCGATCTCAACAAAGCATGCCCAAAAGACTCTTGTCCCTTACCATCTATAGATTTTTTAGTTGACAATGTTTCTGGTTATGAAAAATTGAGCTTTATAGATGCATATTCGGGCTACAACCAGATCCAAATGCATCTATCTGATCAAAGCAAGACCACTTTTATTACTGAATATGAAAACTATTGTTACAAAGTGATAAACCTATATTTTATGATATATTTTATGCTTAGTTTGAGTGATTTATTCAATCCTTCACCCACTTATTCATATTAATTGCATGGTTTTACTTTGCCTTCCTTATTATGTGATGTATGTGAAAAACATGTTTCCTATGCTTTAAATTAATTATTTTAATTACCTTTACTTCCATTCGATGCCGTGATTAGTGTGTTGAGTAGTTTCAGATCTTCTAAGGCAAGAATGACTTAAAGGATGGAAAGGAAACATACAAAAATAGAAGGAAAGCACAAAACAGAGTTTTTGAAGAAATTGGCAGCCACGCGATCGCATGGGCGACGCGGCCGCATGCCAGCGCGAAAAGGCATTGACGCGGCCGCATGACTGAGGCGACCGCGCACCTCGAGCGAAACACATATGACGCGGTCGCATGACTGACGCGACCGCGTGACAAGAAAAACTCCGAATGACGCGACCGCGTGACCCACGCGGATGCGTGACAGAGGCCACTGGTGCACGAAATTGTGATGTCCAGGATCGAACAATCCCTGGCAACGTGAGCAACTTGGTACGCGTAATCGTGATTACACTTTAATTATGTAAAATTCATGGCTCTTTCTTTCCCTGGCAATGGCGCCAAGAACATGGTGCCAATACCATGGTTCACAACTTCGATACAACTAACCAGCAAGTGCACTGGGTCGTCCAAGTAATACCTTACGTGAGTAAGGGTCGAATCCCACGGAGATTGTTGGTATGAAGCAAGCTATGGTCACCTTGTAAATCTCAGTCAGGCAGATATAAAGTGATAATGGTGTTTTCGAATATTATATAATAAAATAGGGATAGAGATACTTATGTAATTCATTGGTAGGAATTTCAGATAAGCGAATGGAGATGCTTTCGTTCCTCTGAACCTCTGCTTTCCTGCTATCTTCATCCAATCAGTCTTACTCCTTTCCATGGCTGGCTTTATGCAAGGGCATCACCGTTGTCAGTGGCTACATCCCCTCCTCTCAGTGAAAAATATGCTCACATGCTCTGTCACAGCACGGCTAATCATTTGTCGGTTCTCGATCATGCTGGAATAGGATTCACCCTCCTTTTGCGTCTGTCACTAACGCCCAACAATCGCGAGTTTGAAGCTCGTCACAGTCATTCAATCATTGAATCCTACTCGGAATACCACAGACAAGGTTTAGACTTTCCGGATTCTCTTGAATGCCGCCATCATTCTAGCTTACGCCACGAATATTCTGGTTAGGAGATCTAAGAGATATTCATTCTAGCTTATTTCATGTAGAACGGAAGTGTTTGTCAGGCACGTGTTCATAGGGGAGAATGGTGATGAGCGTCACACATAATCATCACCTTCATCACGTTCTTGGGTGCGAATGGATATCTTAGAAGCGAAATAAGATGAATTGAATAGAAAACAGTAGTACTTTGCATTAATCTTTGAGGAACAGCAGAGCTCCACACCTTAATCTATGGAGTGTAGAAACTCTACCGTATGAAAATACATAAGTGAAGGTCCAGGCATGGCTGAGATGGCTAGCCTCCAAAACGTGATCACAGGATCAAAATACAATCCAGGATGCCTAATACAATAGTAAAAGGTCCTATTTATAATAAACTAGCTACTAGGGTTTACATGAGTAAGTATTTGATGCATAAATCCACTTCCTGGGCCCACTTGGTGTGTGTTTGGGCTGAGCTTGAGTGTTGCACGTGTAGAGGTCTTTCTTGGAGTTGAACGCCAGCTTTTGTGCCAGTTTGGGCGTTCAACTCTGGTTTTGGCTCCTTTTCTGGCGCTGGACGCCAGGTTTGGGCAGAAAGCTGGCGTTGAACGCCAGTTTACGTCGTCTATTCTTGGCCAAAGTATGGACTATTATATATTTCTGGAAAGCCCTGGATGTCTACTTTCTAACGCAATTGAAAGCGTGTCATTTCAAGTTCTGTAGCTCTAGAAAATCCACTTTGAGTGCAGGGAGGTCAGAATCCAACAGCATCAGCAGTCCTTCTTCAACCTCTGAATCTGATTTCTGCTCAAGTCCCTCAATTTCAGCCAGAAAATACCTGAAATCACAGAAAAATACACAAACTCATAGTAAAGTCCAGAAATGTGAATTTAACATAAAAACTAATGAAAACATCCCTAAAAGTAACTAGATCCTACTAAAAACATACTAAAAACATACTAAAAACAATGCCAAAAAGCGTATAAATTATCCGCTCATCACAACACCAAACTTAAATTGTTGCTTGTCCCCAAGAAACTGAAAATCAAATAGGATAAAAAGAAGAGAATATACTATAAATTCCAAACTATCAATGAAACATAGCTTCAATCATATGAGCGGGACTTATAGCTTTTTGCCTCTTGAATAGTTTTGGCATCTCACTTTATCCATTGAGGTTCAGAATGATTGGCATCTATAGGAACTTCAGATTTCGAATAGTATTATTGATTCTCCTAGTTCAGTATGATGATTCTTGAACACAGCTTCTTTATGAGTCTTGGCCGTGGCCCTAAGCACTTTGTTTTCCAGTATTACCACCGGATACATAAATGCCACAGACACATAATTGGGTGAACCTTTTCAGATTGTGACTCAGCTTTGCTAAAGTCCCCAATTAGAGGTGTCCAGGGTTCTTAAGCACACTCTTTTTTTTTTTTTTTGCTTTGGACCTTGACTTTAACCGCTCAGTCTCAAGTTTTCACTTGACACCTACATGCCACAAGCACATGGTTAGGGACAGCTTGGTTTAGCTGCTTAGACCAGGATTTTATTCCTTTAGGCCCTCCTATCCACTGATGCTCAAAGCCTTGGGATCCTTTTTATTTGCCCTTGCCTTTTGGTTTTAAGGGTTATTGGCTTTTTGCTCTTGCCTCTTGGTTTTAAGAGCTTTTGGCTTTTTCTGCTTGCTTTTTCTTTCTATTTTTTTTTCTAAATTTTTTTTTTGCCCCTTTTTTTTCTGCAAGCTTTGTTCTTTGCTGCTTTTTCTTGCTTCAAGAATCATTTTTATGATTTTTCAGATTATCAAATAACATGTTTCCTAGTCCTCATTCTTTCAAGAGCCAACATATTTAACATTCTTAAACAACAACTTCAAAAGACATATGCACTGTTCAAGCATACATTCAGAAAACAAGAAGCATTGTCACCACATCAATATAATTAAACTAAGTTCAAGGATAAATTCGAAACTCATGTACTTCTTATTCTTTTGAATTAAAGCATTTTTCATTTAAGAGAGGTGATGGATTCATAGGACATTCATAACTTTCAGACATAGTTACTAACTACTAATGATCATGTAATGAAGACACAAACATAGATAAGCACATAACATAGAAAACGAAAAACAGAAAAAATAAGAACAAGGAATGAATCCACCTTAGTGATGGTGGCGTTTCCTTCTTGAGGAACCAATGATGTCCTTGAGCTCTTCTATGTATCTTCCTTGTCTTTGTTGCTCCTCCCTCATTGCTTTTTGATCTTCTCTTATTTCATGAAGCATGATGGAGTGCTCTTGATGTTTCACCCTTAATTTTCCCATATTGGAACTCAATTCTCCTAGGGAGGTGTTGATTTGCTCCCAATAGTTTTGTGGAGGAAAGTGCATTTGAGGCATCTCCGGGATCTCATGGTGATGAGCTTCATACGCCTCTTGAGCTCCATGAATGGGCTCTCTTGCTTGCTCCATCTTCTTCTTAATGATGGGCTTGTCCTCTTTAATGAGGATATCTCCCTCTATGTCAATCCCAGCCAAATTGCATAGATGGCAAATGAGGTGAGGGAAGGCTAACCTTGCCATAGTGGAGGACTTGTCAGCCACCTTGTAGAGTTCTTGAGGTATAATCTCATGAACTTCCACCTCTTCTCCAATCATGATGCTATGGATCATGATGGCCCGGTCTATAGTAACTTCAGACCGGTTGCTAGTGGGAATGATTAAGCATTGAATGAACTCCAACCATCCTCTAGCTACAGGCTTGAGGTCCAATCTTCTTAGTTGAACCGGCTTGCCTTTGGAGTCAATCTTCCATTGAGCTCCTTCCACGCATATGTCCATAAGGACTTGGTCCAACCTTTGATTAAAGTTGACCCTTCTAGTGTAGGGGCGTTCATCTTCTTGCATCATGGGCAAGTTAAACGCCAACCTCACATTCTCCGGACTAAAATCTAAGTATTTCCCCCGAACCATTGTAACATAGTTCTTTGGATCCGGGTTCTTACTTTGATCATGGTTCTTAGTGATCCATGCATTGGCATAGAACTCTTGAACCATTAGGATACCGACTTGTTGGATGGGATTTGTTAGAACTTCCCAATCTCTTCTTTGAATTTCATGTCGGATCTCCGGATACTCATTTCTTTTGAGTTTAAAAGGGACCTCAGGGATCACCTTCTTCTTGGCCACAACATCATAGAAGTGGTCTTGATGGGCTTTGGAGATGAACCTTTTCATCTCCCATGACTCGGAGGTGGAAGCTTTTATCTTTCCCTTCCCCTTTCTAGAGGATTCTCCGGTCTTAGGTGCCATCAATGGTAATGGAAAAACAAAAGCTTATGCTTTTACCACACCAAACTTAGAATATTGCTCGTCCTCGAGCAATAAACAAAAGAATAGAAGAAGAAGAAGAAGAGATATGGAGAGGGAGAGGAAGATGTGGTTTCGGCCAAGAGGAGTGTAGAGGGATGTGTTGTGTGAATTTGATGAAGAATGGAGGTCTTTATATAGGGAAGGGAAGGGGGGAAAGGTTTCGGCCATATGGGTGGGTTTGGGTGGGAAATTGGTTTTGAATTTTTGAAGGTAGGTGGAGTTTATGAGGTAGGTTTATGGGGAAGAGTGTTTATGGGGTTGTGTGAAAGAGAGTGGTGAGAAGAGGTGAGTGGAGGTAGGTGGGGATCCTGTGGGGTCCACAGATCCTGAGGTGTTCAAGGATTTACATCCCTGCACCCATTAGGCATGTAAAAATGCCTTTGCACCCAACTCTGGGCGTTCAGCGCCAGGTTGGTGGCCATTTTGGGCGTTCAACGCCCATTTGTGTGCCATTTCTGGCGTTGAACGCCAGAACCATGCCTGTTCTGGCGTTCAGCGCCCAGAAGCTGCCCATTTTGGGCGTTCAGCGCCAGCACCATGCTCTGTTCTGGCGCTGAACGCCAGACAGATGCTCCTCCAGGGTGTGATTTTTCTTCTGCTGTTTTTGATTCCGTTTTCAATTTTTATATTTATTTTGTGACTCCACATGATCATGAACCTACAAAGACATATAACTAATAAAAATATAGTTAGATAAATAAAAATTGGGTTGCCTCCCAACAAGCGCTTCTTTAATGTCAATAGCTTGACAGTGGGCTCTCATGGAGCCTCACAGATGTGCAGAGCTTTGTTGAGACTCTCCAACACCAAACTTAGAGTTTGGATATGGGAGTTCAACACCAAACTTAGAGTTTGGTTGTGGCCTCCCAACATCAAACTTAGAGTTTGACTGTGGGGGCTCTGGTTGACTCTGCTTTGAGAGAAGCTTTTTCTGCTTCCTCTCCATGGTTGCAGAGGGAGATCCTTGAGTTTTGAACACAAGGGAGTTCTCATTCCATTGAAGGACTATTTCACCTCTGTCAACATCAATTACAGCTCTTGCTGTGGCCAGGAAAGGTCTTCCTAGGATGATGGATTCATCCTCTTCCTTTCCAGTATCCAGGACTATGAAATCAGCAGGGATGTAAAGGCCTTCAACCTTTACTAACACGTCCTCTACTTGTCCATAAGCCTGTTTTCTTGAACTGTCTGCCATCTCTAATGAGATTTTAGCAGCTTGCACCCCATAGATTCCCAGTTTCTCTATTATAGAGAGGGGCATGAGGTTTATTCCTGAACCAAGGTCACATAGAGCCTTAAAGATCATGGTGCCTATGGTACAGGGTATTATGAACTTTCCAGGATTCTGTCTCTTCTGAGGCAATGTCAGTTGATCCAGATCACTTAGTTCATTAATGAACAAGGGAGGTTCAACTTCCCAAGTATCAATGCAAAATAATTTGGCATTCAGCTTCATGATTGCACCAAGAAACTTGGCATTTTGCTCTTCAGTAACATCCTCATTCTCTTCAGAAGAGGAATACTCATCAGAGCTCATGAAGGGCATAAGGAGGTTCAATGGAATCTCTATGGTCTCTAGATGAGCCTCAGAGTCCTTTGGTTCCTTAGAGGGAAGCTCCTTATTGATCACTGGACGTCCCAGGAGGTCTTCCTCCTTGGGATTCACGTCCTCTCCTCTCCTCATAGGTTCGGCCATGATGCTTATGTCAATGGCCTTGCACTCTCCCTTTGGATTCTCTTCTGTATTGCTTGGGAAAGTACTAGAAGGGATTTCAGTGATCCTTTTACTCAGCTGGCCCACTTGTGCTTCCAGATTTCTAATGGAAGACCTTGTTTCATTCATGAAACTTACAGTGGCCTTAGATAGATCAGAGACTAAGTTTGCTAAATTAGAAGTATTTTGTTCAGAGTTCTCTGTCTGTTGCTGAGTGGATGATGGAAAAGGTTTATTATTGTTAAACCTGTTTCTTCCACCATTATTAAAGCCTTGTTGAGGCTTTTGATCCTTCCATGAGAAATTTGGATGATTTCTCCATGATGAGTTATAGGTGTTTCCATAAGGTTCACCTAAGTAATTCACCTCTGCCATTGCAGGGTTCTCAGGATCATAAGCTTTTTCTTCAGAAGATGCCTCTTGAGTACTGTTGGATACAGCTTGCATTCCATTCAGACTCTGAGAAATCATATTGACTAGACGAGTCAATATTTTATTCTGAGCCAATATGGCATTCAGAGTATCAACTTCAAGAACTCCCTTCTTCATAGGCGTCCCATTGCTCACAGGATTCCTTTCAGAAGTGTACATGAACTGGTTATTAGCAACCATGTCAATGAGTTCTTGTGCTTTTGTAGGCGTTTTCTTTAGGTGAATGGATCCACCTGCAGAGGTATCCAATGACATCTTTGATAACTCAGATAAACCATCATAGAATATATCCAGGATGGTCCATTCTGAAAGCATGTCAGAAGGACACTTTTTGGTCAACTGTTTGTATCTTTCCCAAGCTTCATAGAGGGATTCACCTTCTTTCTGTCTGAAGGTTTGAACATCAGCTCTAAGCTTGCTCAGCTTTTGAGGAGGAAAGTACTTGGCTAAGAAAGCCGTGACCAGCTTATCCCAAGAGTTCAGGCTGTCTTTGGGTTGAGAATCCAACCATAATCTAGCTCTGTCTCTTACAGCAAAAGGGAAAAGCATGAGCCTGTAGACTTCAGGATCTACTCCATTAGTCTTAACAGTATCACATATCTGCAAGAATTTAGTTAAGAACTGAAAAGGATCTTCAGATGGAAGTCCATGAAACTTGCAGTTCTGCTGCATCAGAGAAACTAATTGAGGTTTCAGCTCAAAGTTGTTTGCTCCAATGGCAGGAATGGAGATGCTTCTTCCATGTAAATTGGAATTAGGTGCAGTAAAGTCACCAAGCATCTTCCTTACATTATTATTATTTTCGGCTGCCATCTCCTCTTCCTGTTCGGAAATTTCTGAAAGGTTTTTTTTCTGGATTGTTGTAATTTAGCTTCTCTTAATTTTCTCTTCAGAGTCCTTTCAGGTTCCGGATCTGCCTCAACAAGAATGTTCTTGTCCTTGCTCCTGCTCATATGACAAAGAAGAGGGCACAGAAAAAATAATAATAATAGAGACCCTTTGTACCACTGTATAGGGATCCCTTTGTGAGTGGAAGAAAAGAGGGGGAGATGAAGAATGTAATGTAATGGAAGAAACACAACTGTGAGGAGGGTTGAGATGTGAGATGTGATGTTAGTAAATGAATAAATAAATAGAATTAGATGGGAGAGGGAGAATTTTCGAAAAATATTTTTGAAAAAGAGTTAGTGATTTTCGAAAATGGTTTTTGAAAAATGTTAGTATTTTTCGAAAATTTTTTAAAATCAAAAATAAAAATAATTAGTTAATTAAAAAGAAATTTTTGAAAAAGGGGGGGAGATATTTTCGAAAATTAGAGAGAGAGAGTTAGTTAGGTGGTTTTGAAAAAGATAAGAAACAAACAAAAAGTTAGTTAGTTAGTTGAAACAAATTTGAAAAGATAAGAAGTTAGGAAGTTAGAAAAGATATTTTGAAATTAGCTTTTTGAAAAAGGTAAGATAAGAAGATATTTTAGAAATTAGTTTTGAAAAAGATTTTATTGTTAAAATCACAATTAATGACTTGATTCACAAGAAATCACAAGATATGATTCTAGAACTTAAAGTTTGAATCTTTCTTAACAAGCAAGTAACAAACTTCAAATTTTTTGAATCAAAACATTAATTGTTATTGTTATTTTCGAAAATTATGATATAAAAATAAAAAAAAGATTTTTTGAAAAATATTTTTGGAATTTTCGAAAATAACTAAGAATTTTGAAAAAGATTTGATTTTTGAAAAAGATTTTGAAAAAGATAAGATTTTCAAATTGAAAATTTGATTTGACTCATAAGAAACAACTTGATTTTAAAAATTTTTGAAAAAGTCAACTCAAATTTTTGAATTTGATGAGAGAAAAAGGGAAAGATAATTTTTTTGTTTTTTTTTTGAATTTTTATGATGAGAGAGGAAAACAGGAAAAATGATGCAATGCATGAAATTTTTAGATCAAAACATGTGATGCATGCAAGAATGCTATGAATGTCAAGATGAACACCAAGAACACTATGAAGATCATGATGAACATCAAGAACACATTTTTGAAAATTTTTAATGCAAAGAAAACATGCAAGACACCAAACTTAGAATTCTTTAATGCTTAGACACTAAGAATTCAAGAATGCATATGAAAAACGAGAAAAGACACAAAACAAAAAATCATCAAGATCAAACAAGAAGACTTACCAAGAACAACTTGAAGATCATGAAGAACACCATGAATGCATGAGAATTTTCGAAAAATGCAAGATACACATGCAATTGACACCAAACTTATAACATGACTCAAGACTTAAACAAGAAACAGGAAAAATATTTTCGATTTTTATGATTTTCTAATTTTTTTGGATTTTTATTTTATATTTTTCGAAAATTATTTAGAAAGAAAGAAAAATAAGGATTCTAAAATTTTTAATATGAATTCCAGGAATCTTGCCATGTTAGTCTAAAGCTTCAGTCCAGGAATTAGACATGGCTCACTAGCCAGCCAAGCTTTCAATGAAAGCTCCAGTCCAAAACACTAGACATGGCCAATGGCCAGCCAAGCTTCAGCATTTAACACCAGAGTATATTGCTCTTGATAACAAATTGCAAGCCTCAGTCCAAATAAATTTAGACATGGCTTTACAGCCAGCCAGGCTTTACATGCTTCATGAAACACTAGAATTCATTCTTAAAAATTTTGAATCTAAAATTTTTTTTTCGAAAACAGGTGAGAAAATTTTGAAATATTTTTGAAAAATTTTTGAAAAGAAAATAAAAAGAAGATTACCTAATCTGAGCAACAAGATGAACCGTCAGTTGTCCAAACTCAAACAATCCCCGGCAACGGCGCCAAAAACTTGGTGCACGAAATTGTGATGTCCAGGCTCGAACAATCCCTGGCAACGTGAGAAACTTGGTACGCGTAATCGTGATTACACTTTAATTATGTAAAATTCATGGCTCTTTCTTTCCCCGGCAACGGCGCCAAAAACTTGGTGCACGAAATTGTGATGTCCAGGCTCGAACAATCCATGGCAACGTGAGCAACTTGGTACGCGTAATCGTGATTACACTTTAATTATGTAAAATTCATGGCTCTTTCTTTCCCTGGCAATGGCGCCAAGAACATGGTGCCAATACCATGGTTCACAACTTCGATACAACTAACCAGCAAGTGCACTGGGTCGTCCAAGTAATACCTTACGTGAGTAAGGGTCGAATCCCATGGAGATTGTTGGTATGAAGCAAGCTATGGTCACCTTGTAAATCTCATTCAGGCAGATATAAAGTGATAATGGTGTTTTCGAATATTATATAATAAAATAGGGATAGAGATACTTATGTAATTCATTGGTAGGAATTTCAGATAAGCAAATGGAGATGCTTTCGTTCCTTTGAACCTCTGCTTTCCTGCTATCTTCATCCAATCAGTCTTACTCCTTTCCATGGCTGGCTTTATGCAAGGGCATCACCGTTGTCAGTGGCTACATCCCCTCCTCTCAGTGAAAAATATGCTCACATGCTCTATCACAGCACGGCTAATCATCTGTCGGTTCTCGATCATGCTGGAATAGGATTCACCCTCCTTTTGCGTCTGTCACTAACGCCCAACAATCGCGAGTTTGAAGCTCGTCACAGTCATTCAATCATTGAATCCTACTCGGAATACCACAGACAAGGTTTAGACTTTCCGGATTCTCTTGAATGCCGCCATCATTCTAGCTTACGCCATGAATATTCTGGTTAGGAGATCTAAGAGATATTCATTCTAGCTTATTTCATGTAGAACGGAAGTGTTTGTCAGGCACGTGTTCATAGGGGAGAATGGTGATGAGCGTCACACATAATCATCACCTTCATCACGTTCTTGGGTGCGAATGGATATCTTAGAAGCGAAATAAGATGAATTGAATAGAAAACAGTAGTACTTTGCATTAATCTTTGAGGAACAGCAGAGCTCCACACCTTAATCTATGGAGTGTAGAAACTCTACCGTATGAAAATACATAAGTGAAGGTCCAGGCATGGCCGAGATGGCCAGCCCCCAAAACGTGATCACAGGATCAAAATACAATCCAGGATGCCTAATACAATAGTAAAAGGTCCTATTTATAATAAACTAGCTACTAGGGTTTACATGAGTAAGTATTTGATGCATAAATCCACTTCCTGGGCCCACTTGGTGTGTGTTTGGACTGAGCTTGAGTGTTGCACATGTAGAGGTCTTTCTTGGAGTTGAACGCCAGCTTTTGTGCCAGTTTGGGCGTTCAACTCTGGTTTTGGCTCCTTTTCTGGCGCTGGACGCCAGGTTTGGGCAGAAAGCTGGCGTTGAACGCCAGTTTATGTCCTCTATTCTTGGCCAAAGTATGGACTATTATATATTGCTGGAAAGCCCTGGATGTCCACTATCCAACGCAATTAGAAACGCGCCATTTTGAGTTCTGTAGCTCCAGAAAATCCACTTTGAGTGCAGGGAGGTCAGAATCCAACAGCATCAGCAGTCCTTCTTCAACCTCTGAATCTGATTTCTGCTCAAGTCCCTCAATTTCAGCCAGAAAATACCTGAAATCACAGAAAAATACACAAACTCATAGTAAAGTCCAGAAATGTGAATTTAACATAAAAACTAATGAAAACATCCCTAAAAGTAACTAGATCCTACTAAAAACATACTAAAAACAATGCCAAAAAGCGTATAAATTATCCGCTCATCAGCCACGCACCAGAAATTGCAGAAAACGCTCATAGCAAATTCTGAAGCCTTTATTGGCCCAAATTCAAGTCCATAAGGCATAGACCAGAGGTTATGAAGTGGGGAAATGCATCCATTCAAGGAGAGTCTCCACTTTAGTTAGTTTTCATGATTTAGATTTAGTTTAGAGAGAGATTCTCTCCTCTCTCTCCTATCTTTAGGATTAGGATTTAGAATTAGGATTTTATTCGCTTACAGGATTATCTCTTTTTATCAGGTTCAATATTCCCTTTTATTTACTTTTGCAATTTAATTTATGAATTCTTCTATGTTACAGATTACTCTTTGAATTAATGTTATTTGAGGTATTTCAATTTATTATTGCTTTCTTTTATTTACATTATTATTATTCCCATCTGAAGACATTTTTTATTCCAGTAGATTTATTTTTCTCCTTTTGGTCTTGGTTAAGAAATCAGTAACTCAGGAGTTATCAAACTCAAACATGATTGATAATTGTTATCTTTGTTAATTAAATTGAATTTCAATAATCCCAATCTTTTCTTAGGAAATAAATAGGATCCGAAGATCAAACCAATTAATCCCTTGACCTTCCTTTGCCTTAGTAAAGGTTAACAAAGCGGAATTAAGATTCAATTTTCATCACCATTGATAAGGATAGCTAGGATAGGACCTCTAATTTCTCATACCTTGCCAAAAGTTTGTTTACAGTCATCTATTTATTTTACTTGCCATTTAAATTACTTGTTCTTCATTTACTTTAATTGCTAATTAAACCATTCGCTCCTCATTCTCAAAACCCCAATTTACAACCTCCATAACCAATAATAAGAACATATTTCCCTGCAGTTCCTTGAGAAGACGACCCGAGGTTTGAATACTTCGGTTATCAATTTATTTAGAGGTTTGTTACTTGTGACAACCAAAACGTTTGTAAGAAAGGTTGATTGATTGGTTTAGTAACTATACTTGCAACGAGAGTTTACTATAACCTCTAAACCATCAATCTTCTAGTTCTTTCAAAATGGCGCCGTTGCCGGGAAACTGCAATCGTGTGCCTTATTATTGGTTATTGTAAATATTTTTCTTTTACTTGTTTATTTGTCTTTATTTTCCCCTTTTTATTTCTATTAGCTACTATGAATTCTCACCCCTTTCGCTTTGAGTTTGGTTCTAATGTTATTGAAAGGAATGGAAGTTATAACAGGAACATGCATCAAGGTCAGAACAATCAAAGATGGATGGAGCCAAGAGGATCTGATCAACCCTTTAGGCAACAACACCCTCCAAGATATCATGGACAAAGACCATTCTACAATGTATACCAAGCCAATAGACATGGTGGACAAGCTTGTAATTACCCACAAGCCCCACCATGTGCTTATAGACCATCCTCTCAACACAACTTCGAACCACCACACTCACAAGCTCCTTTTCACCATTCACCACCGTATGATCCTCATCTACCCCGATTCCAGTCCAATTACTCCCAAGCATCACCACTTCCCCATGTACCATATCCAAATCTATCACCCCGAGAATCAGAGATTCGCCTCAAGGAAACAGTAGATCAACTTCAAACAACCCTTCATCAACTGGAGCAAGCAGTAAGTCTATTATCTTCTAGACGTTCGAATATTCAAGCACCTCCCACAACCCCATGTGGACAATCTAAAGAAGAGCGTAGCATGAAGGAGATACTAGAAACTCCAGTGGACAAGACAGAGCATGGCTTCGTCCTGGAACAAGTAGAGGAAGCTGTCATTGTTAAAGAAGAAAAGTTGGTTGAAGACTTAGGAGACGCTGAACCTCCATGGGAATCCAAGGTTGTGGAGCATTCTGTCAAGGATGTTACAATTGATGCTAAGGGAAATTGTGCGCAATCCCCAGAGCAAGTCTTTCATGAAGAACTAGACAGAATAACCCAAGAAGCAAGTCTCCTTGATAATGATAATCTCAAGTCAAGTTCTTCTAGTAATGAGCTTGCATCCGCGAGTGAATTCTCTGAGATCGAAGAATCTTTCCCAAGTGAATACGAAGATGATATGGAGGTAGATTTCTCTCAACCTCCAGTCTATGACTTAAGTGATGAGGAAGACATAGATGGCTTTGATCAGGACATGGATATGTTTGAAGAATCTTGCAAAGAAGTGGAGAAATTCACAGAAGAGCACAAGGGAGTAGAACTCACAGAACCACTGGAACCACCTATCCCAAGGCCATTACCACCCAATACAAGTTTCAAGTGGGTACAATCCTTAACCTTTAACTCTGTTTTTCCACTTGAATATGGTTTGCTTGAAACAGATGGCCAGCTTAGAGCTCTCTGCGGCTTTAAGAGTAAAAGGAAAATGGCTCGTACTCAGAGCTGGTGCACAAGGTTCAATAAGGTTCCACGCTTCGACTCGAAGTGCACGGATTGGCATCATGATCAATCGGATGGATCTCGGAAAACGTTTGGTTATCCTGGTAAGAATCTAATTTTTAAACTGCCCAGATGGAAAAGTATAGATCAAGACGAAGGCGGATTTAAAAGCAAAGTTTGGGATCCTGGAATCTATTCTGACAATCGTCACCCTGGGAGCCTGAGAATCTATTTGAAGCTACTCAAAAGCTTCACATGCATAGTTTGGGACCCCGGAGGCTATTGGCATTCCAAGCATTGGTGGAAATTTATGGATGAATTCAAAAATAAGCCACCATAACAGGAAGCTCATCCAATGTCCAACTTAAGGACTTTAACTAAAAGTGCTAGGTGGGAGACAATCCACCATGGTATGATCGTTCCTTTTTCAATTTTTTTATTATTTAGTTTTATTTGTTTTCAAGTTTTATTTCATTTTATTATATTGAACCTGGAGTTTTGCATCGCATTCATCTTAATCATTGCATTCTGCATACTGCATAATTGCATACCTGCATAAAAAAAAGGGTGCGCGACGTGACCGCATCATTCATGCGATCGCGTCAAGTTGCGAAAAAAACTTTCCACGCGACCGCGTCATTCACGCGGCCGCGTGATCTGGAGATCGGCGTAAAGATCCAACGTCCAGAAAGTTAGGCTGGAATCGTGCGGCCATTGTGCGTTTTGCACAAAATGCCCACGCGATCGCGTCGCATGGATTGCACAACACCCCTAAAGGAGACAAAGAGTTGCGCTGAAACGATGCTGGATTCGTGCGTTTAGCACAATTTCCAGCGACGCGATCGCATGCCCCAGGCAATTGCGTCATTCACTCTTTTAGCTATCCCATGCGATCGCGCCACTCACGCGATCGCGTCGACCCCCCATTTCACTCCAGCCACGCGACCGCGTGTCCCAGGCGATCGCGTGGATTCAAATTTATAACCCCCCAGTCACGCGAACCCTACCATTCGCCCCCCCCCCCAAACCCCTCTTCCTCCATAGCTACCCCTGCTACCACCACTGCACCTCCACCTACCCCAGAGCCCATCTATCATCTAGTGCACCGCCTGTTTCGACAGCTTGACCAGATGGAGTGTCGCAACAAGCGACGCTATGAGCACCTGAAGCTGATGATACGATCTGGCGACATCCCCTCAGAGCCTGACACACCATCCGAGGCATCTGAGGAGGAGGCGGATGATCACGAGGCAAAGACCCATCCACAGAGCGAGGCTGTGCAGGCAGGCACAGAGCAGGCCGCATCAGATCAGGAGGCTCCGCCTCAGATTCAGGCTGTAGACCCCGAGATCCCTATCCAGTCAGCACCTCCTCTGCAGCAGGCAGATCCTCAGACCACCACCACAGAGACTCCAGCTACCCGTCCTTCCAGTTATGACACCCCTTCACACCCTGCTTGAGTGAGCATCAGGGACGATGCTTCATTTTAAGTGTGGAGAGGTCGCCATCTCTGGCGTACATTTTTTTGGTGAACCACTACAGACTCTTTTTATTTTATTTTGCTACTTTTCTGTATTTTTTCTTTATTTTTATTTTTATTCTCTCAGAACTTATATATTGCTATTTTTATGTATTTTTACTCTATTTCTGCATTTTGCACTTTAGTTCATATTTTAGCCATTTAGTTTAGTTACAATTCTAACTTATTAGTTATAGAAATTGTGGATTAATTAGTATAGTTTACCCTTTTTAGCATAAGATAGCTTAGTTTAAATTGAAAAATATAAAAAGGGAGTAAACTAGGAACTTGAACATAATAAGAAACAATCCACACGACTTTTATATATAGCATTACATGTTAGTTACTTAACAACATTTCATCAAGGAGAAACACTAGAACTTTAAAGCCACCTTAAGTTTTACATTGAGAATAATGGGAACTTTTGATTTTACTTGCGTGACATACATAATTGATAAATGATTTTTGAGTTAGAGAATACACAGCCTGTGAGTTTTGAGCTTAATTGTATGGTTATATTCAAACCATAAATTTTATTCCTGTGTGTTCCGCCCTTCTTTTTTATTCTGATGTTCTTTACTTTGTTTCAATCTATATGTCCGATTATAGAATAGAAATACATACTAAGAGAGTGATTGAGGCCATTGTTTAATTTTAGCTCACTTATCCCAAATTAGCCTACCCTTTACATCACCTTTGTTAGCCCCCTTGAGCCTTTAAATCCCCTCTTATTCTATAAGCCACAATACTAGCCTTAAGCAGAAAAACAAAATAAAAATCCCAAGTTGAATCCTTGGTTAGCTTAAGATAGAAATTGTGTAATTGTTTAAGTGTGAGAAACCTATTGGGAACATGGATGATAAAAACAAAAGGTAGAAAAGTTGAAAAAAATAAAATAATTCAAAATAAAAGTTTTGGGAAGCATGCTCATGTGAAATCAAAATAATTGAATTACCATGTGCATTAAAAAAATGTTATTTTTCAGTGGTTGAATAAAGGGGACACAAAAGAATTCCCCAAATGTGAAATAAAGCAATGCACATAGGATAAAAAAAATAATAATAAACATTGAAACATAAGCATGTAACATCAAAAGTAGGAAAATATAGGAAAATGGGTAAAGAAGCTTTGCTTTACAAAGTATGTATGTTAGGTGAGATCTTAGACTAACTAAGGATTCACTTATTAGCTCACTTAGCCTTATACATATACCCTTACCTTTACCTTGGCCCCATTACAACCTTAACTGAAGACCTCATGATTTTTGGTATGTCTATATTCTATAATTGTTGATTGGTTAGATGAAGAACAAAGTTATAGAAAGTAAGAATAAAAAGAAGAATAGAGTGATTAACCCAATAAACACTGAGTGACTAGAGAGTAAACACAAAATCCAGTGAGGGTTCAATAGCTCATTAACATATATCTCTACTGAAATTATTAATTGTCTTACAAGTTTATAAAATGTTTTTCTCTCCCATTTCAATTGTAAAGGCACTTTATCTAAGGTTGGATATATATATATATATGACTCCTTGAGAATGTGAATTAATTCAACTACATGCAAGCTTTATATACAAGTGAATAAAAATTAGAATTGCATGATGTATCTAGGTAGTTGTATTTAGATTAGATTGCATTGCATGGCATTCCACCACTTTAACCTAACATTACTCTTGGACTTAGCATGAGGACATGCTATTGTTTAAGTGTGGGGAGGTTGATAAACCCATATTTTATGATATATTTTATACTTAGTTTGAGTGATTTATTCAATCCTTCACCCACTTATTCATATTAATTGCATGGTTTTACTTTTCCTTCCTTATTATGTGATGTATGTGAAAAACATGTTTCCTATGCTTTAAAATAATTATTTTAATTACCTTTATTTCCATTCGATGCTGTGATTAGTGTGTTGAGTAGTTTCAGATCTTCTAAGGTAAGAATGACTTAAAGGATGGAAAGGAAACATACAAAAATGGAAGGAAAGCACAAAACAGAGTTTTTGAAGAAACTGGCAGCCACGCGATCGCATGGGCGACGCGGCCGCATGCCAGCGCGAAAAGGCATTGACGCGGCCGCATGACTGAGGCGACTGCGCGCCTCGAGCGAAACACATATGACGCGGTCGCATGACTGACGCGACCGCGTGACAAGAAAAACTCCGAATGACGCGACCGAGTGACCCACGCGGACGCGTGACAAAGGCCACGCACCAGAAATTGCAAAAAATGCTCATAGCGAATTCTGAAGTCCTTATTGGCCCAAATCCAAGTCCATAAGGCATAAACCAGAGGTTATGAAGTGGGAAAATGCATCCATTCAAGGAGAGTCTCCACTTTAGTTAGTTTTCATGATTTAGATTTAGTTTAGAGAAAGGTTCTCTCCTCTCTCTCCTCTCTTTAGGATTAGGATTTAGAATTAGGATTTTATTCGCTTACAGGATTATCTCTTTTTATCAGGTTCAATATTCCCTTTTATTTACTTTTGCAATTTAATTTATGAATTCTTCTATGTTACAGATTACTCTTTGAGTTAATGTTATTTGAGGTATTTCAGTTTATTATTGCTTTCTTTTATTTACATTATTGTTATTCCCATCTGAAGACATTTTTTATTCCAGTAGATTTACTTTTCTCCTTTTGGTCTTGGTTAAGAAATCAGTAACTCAGGAGTTATCAAACTCAAACATGATTGATAATTGTTATCTTTGTTAATTAAATTCAACTTCAATAATCCCAATCTTTTCTTAGGAAATAAATAGGATCCGAAAATCAAACCAATTAATCCCTTGACCTTCCTTTGCCTTAGTAAAGGTTAACAAAGTGGAATTAAGATTCAATTTTCATCATCATTGATAAGGATAGCTAGGATAGGACCTCTAATTTCTCATACCTTGCCAAAAGTTTATTTACAGTCATCTATTTATTTTACTTGCCATTTAAATTATTTGTTCTTCATTTACTTTAATTGCTAATTAAACCATTCGCTCCTCATTCTCAAAATCCCAATTTACAACCTCCATAACCAATAATAAGAACATACTTCCCTGCAGTTCCTTGAGAAGACGACCCGAGGTTTGAATACTTCGGTTATCAATTTATTTAGGGGTTTGTTACTTGTGACAACCAAAACGTTTGTAAGAAAGGTTGATTGCTTGGTTTAGTAACTATACTTGCAACGAGAGTTTACTATAACCTCTAAACCATCAATCTTCTAGTTCTTTCACAAAGTCACGCCATTTGGCCTTAAGAATACAGGTGCAACATATCAACGCCTAATGGATAAGGTATTCGCCCAACAGATCAGCAGGAACATGAAGTCTATGTTGATGACATGGTCACCAAAACGGAGATCGGCAACAACCATCTTGATAACCTCGTAGAAATCTTCGGTTAAATCCGAAAATACAACATGCGGTTAAACCCCGAGAAGTGCGCCTTTGGCGTTTAAAGTGGAAAATTCTTTGGCTTCATGCTCACCCGCCGAGGCATTGAAGCAAATCCAGAAAAATGCCGAGCTGTTTTGGATACGAAAAGCCCACAAACTAGCAAAAAAGTCCAACAGTTAACAGAAAGGCAAAAGCAGCAATTGCTAATCTATTTCACTAGCAAAACACTACAGAATGCAGAACTTTGCTATCCGAGCATTGAGAAGCTAGCTTTAGCTCTTGTTTTCTCGGAAAGAAGACTTCGGCCATATTTCCAAAGTCATGTCATCTATGTTCGGAGAGATCAACCTTTGCGACAAGTCCTTCAAAAACCATAACTAGCTGGCCGACTAGTAAAATGGTTGGTGGAACTTTCTGAGTTTGATATCAGATACCAAGGCCGATCATCCATCAAATCTCAATTCTTGGCCGATTTCTTTGCCGAATTCACAATCCCAGATGCAACCGAAAATTCAACCGAATGGTATTTATATGTAGACGGCTCCTCTAACCCACACGGGTGTGGAGCTCGAATCATACTAGACGACGAAAATGGTAATGTCATCGAACAATCGCTACACTTTTCCTTAAAGGCAAGTAACAACCAGAGTGAGTATGAAGCTCTTATTGTCGGCTTCAAACTCGCTGCCGATCTCAATGTTGCCGAGCTTAAGGTATACTGTGATTTCCTGCTCATCGTCCAGCAGGTAAACAAGTTATACCAGGTAAAGGACCCTTTATTATCCAAATATCTTGCAATTGTTCAAACCTTACTTTCAAAATTTCATAAATGCGACATTGAACATATACCTCGGGAGGACAATAGCCGAGCTGACATCCTATCTAAGCTCGCCAGCACTCAAATAAATAATTCCTCCCTTCACCAATCTATGCTAATTAAACCCAGTATATAATTAACAGAAGTTCTAAGTGTCACACAGGATGCAAATTGGAGAACACCATACATAAACTATCTTCGGACAGGGATCTTGCCAGGCGAAGTCGAAAACATTCAACACTTTTGCCGACAAGCTTCGTTTTTTACTATATATAACAATTGCTTATATAAACGAGGATTCTCTCGTCCTTTACTAAAATGTCTTTGCAGATCAGAAGCCGATCTTGCGCTAGCCGAGGTGCACGAAGGTATTTGTGGTACACGCCTCGGAGTCTGGAGCCTGTCTTCCAAAATCCTCCGAGCTGGTTTCTATTGACCAACGTTGCAACAAGATTGTAAAACAAAAGTCAAAAGCTGTGACAACTGCCAGAAACACAGTCCGATCACACACCTTCCAGCAGAACTCCTACACAGTTCCGAGGTAAGTTGGTCGTTCAACCAATGGGGGCTCGACATCCTCGGTCCCTTCCCCTTAGCAGCCGAGCAGGTAAAATTTTTAATAGTAGCGATTGATTACTTTTCAAAATGGATAGAGACGCAACTTGACAGAGGAAAAATGTCAGTAAAGAATTTCACAAAAATATCGTGTTGCAAGTATAGTTCTAAACCAACAAATTATCCTCGGTCAATGTTTAAATTGTTTGTCACAAATACAAACCCAATAAAATAAACCGAAGTATTCAAACATCAGGTCGTCTCTCAAGGAATTGCAGAGAAGTGTAGTTTATTATCGGCTATGGGAAATTCTATTTTTGGGGTTTTTGAAATGAGGAACAAGAAAATATAGATTGCGAGAAAAATAAACTAATAATTAAGAAAGCTCTTAGCAAGGATTGAGAATTAGAAGTCCTATCCTCATTATCATCGTCAATTGTGACGGTAAATGTGAATTGCCTTCACTTAGTTAACCTCCAACCAATGGAGGAAGGTCAAGTGCATACAATCAACTTGAGTTCACAAGTCCTAGTCAACTCATAGTGAGAGACTAGCTTCGGTGAAGTTCAAGCTAACTGGCAATCTTCAAGCATGTGTCATAACTCGGCAAACTTACGTTATAACTCGGCATTATACATTACAAGTAGACTCAACAGACTACATCTTAGAGTCAAAACGTCCGATCAGATATCATCACCCATTACACCCTTATTATTGCTCTACAATTCAGACAATAAAATAGGAACATAACCGAACGATTTCACCTATAAAAGGTATGATCTTCTATGCTAAAGGACACATTGTATTCACAATACTAACTTAAGTATTGGAGTGCCTTTTGTAGGTACACTCCCCCATTCTTGCTCGCTTTCTCCACAAGCGTGTTACAAACTCGGACTCTTAGAATTCACAAATTCAGTACTGAAAGCTATAACTCGGCATACTCATCAGGGACCGAGCTCTCTTAAAGGTATCCATACACGAACATTAATATAATAAAAATGATTCATATATATATATATATGAAAAGAGAGAAGAGTATTTTGGTTGTATATATATTGTCTGACCTCTTTACTATTTATACACGCACAATATTTATTTTTTCAAATTTCATTTAAGTTTGGTTTAATTTAAAAGCTTCATTCTTTTATTATAAAAAAACTGAGCCGTATAATGAATTAAAGTTACATGTCATTAATTAAATGAACATCTACATCTATATCACAATAATATGAGTTAATATTTATTGTGTTATATTATCTATAATCATAAATTATAAAAAAAATAAAATTTTAATTTATTGTGTTTTTTTTTCACACAAAAAAATTAGAAATACAAACAAAATGATAAAAAGTTATAATTATAAAAAATTAATAAAAATAATAAAAAATTATATTTTTTTTATTTTTTTGTTAAAAAATATAAAATATATTAATTTAATATTTTAAAACATAGTGTATTTATTGAATATAAATTTATATATTTATATTTTTGTCGCAATATTCTGAGCGTGTCTGTCAAAAATACAACCGATGTAAAAATATGTAATTAAGAGTACAAGACAGAAAGATGCGTCTGAAGTTGGAACACCGAACACGTAAACGCTCCCAATATAATATTCATTTCAAATGCTTAATTACATCACTCAATTCATACAACGGAATGAACGGATACGGTTTCAAACATGAAAGTGCTTCATTGGTGAGTACGACATCCTTAAAGAAATATGGGGCACCTTTCCTCTAGTGACTTATATTATAGCTAAACAATGTTTAAGAATATGCACAAAGTAATCAATACCACAAACAAAAAAAGTGCATATTAAAAAAAAAACTAATAATGTGTGTTAGATTAATAATAAGTATATAGTTAGACATTTTGGTTCAATTTGAATAAATAGTTTAACTAAATTCTTTTTAAAAAAATATTTAAATAATAAATATTTATATTAAAAATTATTTATAAATAAATTATTTTATGTTTAATTTTTTAGTTTTAAAAGTATTTATTTAAAAAAAATATAATAAAAAGTTTTTTATTATAAAAAAATTATTTTTTTTAATTTTTTTATAAACACTTAAATAGGGTTTTAAAAAATTATAATTTAATTTTAAAAATTATATTAATTATTAATACTATTACTTATCATAAATAAAAAATTTAAAAAAATAATTTTTAAAATCTTTCAAAGGAATCCTTAATTGAAAATGATTTGATAATGCATTAATAGTTATAGCCCAAACCCCCCCCCCCCCCCCCCTCTTTTTCTCTTCGTCTTTTTTTTTTCTTTGTTAGTTCGAAATAATGGATATAATTCGCCTCCAAATTGTGAATCATGCATATAGTTGAAACCTGCGTTGAATAATGTGGCCTACACGTACAGTGTAATAATATTTAACGGCCCAAATAAAAACGGATTTAAAGATCTATATACCATCAATTTGAATGTAGCTCTAGAATTTTCTTTGTTATCATAAAATTAAAACGAATCAACCGTGGTATATTTTCGGGTTAAGTATGATAAAGTACAAGTCAAAATTTTTTTGTCCTCAAAATTTTTTTTTAATATAAAATTATCTTTAAGATTTAACTTAATTTTAAAATCGTCATCTTAAATTAAATTTTAAATTTTATTACCAAATTATTCCTAACAAAAAATATTATAAAATAAAAAAAAGAAGAGAAAGAGAACGGACAAGGGAGGGAGAAAGGGAATCACGTGGGGGGAGGGGAGGGAAGAAAAAGGGGGAAGGGTAGGTCGCGACGACGCCGCCGCCAGCAGATCGGCGAAGAGGATGTCCGCCGCGCAGCCGTTTTGCTCCTCCTCCTTGCTAGGTTGCCGCTGCTCCTCACCGCTTACCGCTGCTCATCGTCCTTCTTCTTGGTGAACTCAACGGCGGCATCAAAAGCTCGGCAATGGCGCAGCGACCCCCTTCTCCTTCTCCGATCTGTTCTCTCTCTGCCCTTTGTCGCTCGCGCTTTCTCGTCTCCCTCATGGTGCTCGATGGTGATTGCTTTGTGCCACTGCTCAATATGTTTTGGATATGGTATACGAAAAGATTCACCATTGAATATTAAAAGAAGTTCTCCAAAATCGGCATAGTCAAAGAGTAGTGTTGAGTTGACAAGTCTGTATATTTGTGCTGCCTAAGTTTTTATGATTGTTGTTCTGACTTCTACTTCCGATATTCTTACATTTCTGATTAGATTTGAATTCTTATGTTGCTTGACTTAGAATCTTTTTTTCTTTCTTGTTCTTGGTTGTACATATGCAGATTTAGGGGACTGTTGGTGATTCTGCATGGACTTGTTCGTTAATCGTGTATTTGTCTTGGATTTTACTATATTCAGCTACTTAATTTGTAATATATATTGGAACATTGCATAAGTGATTATCCTATCATTCTTTTGTGAAGTCAAGTACAATTCATGTGAACGCAAATTGAGACTTAGAGGTTACAAATAGGAATACAGTTAGAGCCTATTTCTTGGATAAGTTAATTAAAGATTATGTGATACTTCTATTTCTATAATTATTTCTACTGTATTGTTGTTGTTGCTGAAGAAGAAGAAGAAGAAAAAGAAGAGATGCTTTGATGGAGAAGCAGAATAGAAGCTAAGTATTTGTGAAGGAGGAGGGTATTTTAGTCCGAAGGACGATTTTAAAACTAAGTTAAACCTTAGGGACGATTTTATATGCAAAAAAGTTGGAGATGAAAAAATTTTCGACGTATACCTTAAGAACTAAAATCGTACTTAACCTTATATTTTTCCAAATTTTTCTTTAGAATAAAGATATTTTTATTTTTCAATTTTTATTTTTCAAAACATACTCTTTCTCTCCCTTATGGCTTAGTTTGTGACGGATCCAAAAAATTTTGACAGTAGAAAAAAAAAATATAATTTAATAATTTTTATAATAAAAATATTATATATATATATATATATATATATATATAAATTAGCTATCAAATTAACCATTATATATTTGTGTATAAATACATATTGTTTAATTCATTTTTAATGTATATTTTATATTTCAATATATATTCTATACGGGTAGTTATTTTTTATGTATATATAACATAATAATTATTATAATTATATTTTGTTATTGTAAAATATGATTAGTCTTTAAAATATTTAATTTACAAATTAAAACACTAAAATAGTAATTTGAATAATAACATTATTTAGAATTCTATTTTTTAGGTTTCATATTTTAAAAAAATTGAATAACTTTTTTCTTAGCAAAATAATCGAAATGTCTCTCTTTCTATATATATATATATATATATATATATATATATATATATATATATATATATATATATATATATATATCAGCAAATAATTATTTAGATATTCACTTCTCATACAATTAGAAGCCAACTCTTACTGATATTCATAGTTGAAAAAATTCTTTTAATTAATATAGTTGCTACCGAAAAAACTAAAGTTAATTTCAAAAGAAAATAAATAATACTCTTTCGAATCAATTTCTAAGAAAGAACACCAGTTTTATTTAAATTAAGAATTGATCATTCTAATAGACATCTAATATAAAAATCTTAAATTGACTATTAAGTACCAAAAGTTGAGTAACAAATTATTATGGGATCAAATTCAATAATTTAACGAGGACAAATAAATATTATTAATATATACTACTAAAAAAAGTTTCAAATTGTAATGGGGCACTTGCTCCCACAAATTGCATTGGTACATAGATTCATCCCTGCGCTTAGTCACTAGCTTGGGAGCTGAGGTCAAAGATGTATATTATTCGATTTTTTTTGTTATTATATACATCAATTCTGCTAGGTAAACCAACTAGGGGGTGCAACCAACTGTATCCAACTAGTTGGAAAAAAAAAGCCCCATAGGATTAAAAAAACCTAAAATAGTTAACTTAGTTTTAACTTAATCCCATTGACAATACAAAATTAAAAACAACCACAAAAATCCTAATCCATACCTCTCCATCCACATGACAAACCCTACTCCTTCTTTCCCCCTTCATGTGCGCGCCGTTGCCATTTTTCTCAACCACCGTAGAAGGGCTGCATCACTGTCGACCACCGTAGATTCCTCTGTTGTGATGCGCAGCACCTTCAACCACCAAGGATCCCTCCCTCGCGACGTGCAGAGCCTCAGACCACCGTGACTCCCTTCATCGTGACGTGTAGCGACTCCGATCATAACGATTTCCTCTGTCGCGATGCCCAGTACCTCTGATCACCGCGGCTCCCTCCCTCAAGATGCATAGCACCGCTGTCCACGACAATCCTTCCCTCGCGATTCGCAACACTGTCAACTACTGCAACTTCCTCCATCGAAATTCGCTGTACCGTCGACCACCGCAACGCCCTTTCCCAAAATTTAAAAGCAGCTTCGTGCTTATCACTGCCACGTTCAACCACAGCAAGGTCGTCGTTTCTCTTACTTTTTTTTGTCTGAGATTTTGTGTTTTGGAGGGAAAGGCGTTAATTAGCTGTTTCTTTCTGAAATTTTTTGCATGTTTCTTTCTATTATAATTTGAATGTTTATTTTTAATTTAATTTGGATGTTTATTTTTTATATGTTGGATATTCTTTTATTTTCGCATGTTGCATCTCAAGTTATATATTAGTAACCCAATGTTAGATTCGAGTGTTTTTTTCTTTTTAGTAGATTATGGATTTTTCTTTTGTATTAATTAAGTGTTTCTTTGTATAAGGTTCATTGATTAGGGTTTATAATTTAGTGATTAAGATTTAGGATCCGGAGTTTAGCATTTAAGGTTTAATGAGTAGGGTTTATAGTTTAGCAATTAGGATTTACTGTTTAGAGTTTATAGGTTTAGAGTTTAGTGTTTTGGATTAGAGTTTAGTGTATAGGGTTAGGGTTTAGTGTTTAAGGATTTAGGATTCATGGTTTGGTGTTTAGGATTTACTATTTAGTGTTTAAAGGTGAAAATTTAGGGGTTTGGAAGTAGGGTTTTGATGAGCGGATAATTTATACGCTTTTTGGCATTATTTTTAGGTAGTTTTTAGTATGTTTTTGTTACTTTTTATTATATTTTTATTAGTTTTTATGCAAAAATCACATTTCTGGACTTTACTATGAGTTTGTATATTTTTCTGTAATTTTAGGTATTTTTTTGCTGAAATTGAGGAACCTGAGCAAAAATTTGATTCAGAGGTTGAGAAAGGACTGCAGATGCTGTTGGATTCTGACCCTCCTGCACTCAAAGTGGATTTTCTGGAGCTATGGAAGCTCAATTGGCGTGCTCTCAATTGCGTTGGAAAGTAGACATCTTGGGCTTTCCAGAAATGTATAATATTCTATACTTTTCCCGAGATTTGATGGCCCAAAATGGCGTTTAAACGACAGCCAGAGACCCTTTTCTGGCGTAAAACGCCATAACTGGCACCAGAACTGGAGTTAAACGCCCAAACTAGCATCCAAGCTGGCATTTAACTCCAGAAAAGGCCTATGCACGTGTAAAGCTCAATGCTTAGCCCAAGCACACACCAAGTGGGCCCCGAAAGTGGATTTCTGCACTCTTTGCACTTAGTTACTCATTTTCTATAAACCTAAGTTACTAGTTTAGTAATAAAAACTACTTTTAGAGATTCATTTGAGAACTTATGACATTTTTACATCTCATATTGTATCTTCTACAGCATGAGTCTCTAAACCCCATAGGTGGGGGTGAGGAGCTCTGCTGTGTTTCAATGGATTAATGCAATTACTATTGTTTTCTTTTCGATCACGCTTGATTCTATTCTAAGATACTCACTCATACTTCAATATAAATCATATGATGATCCATGACACTCATCATCATTCTCAATTTTATGAACGCGTGTTTGACAACCACTCCTGTTCTATCTGAGCTCAACGTAGTCATTGGGCGACAGCTTGAGTGCTTATCTCTTGGGTCTCTGATCCACGGATTTGACTTGCCTCTCCTGACAACAGAGCATTCGAATCCGTGAGACTAGAACCTTTGTGGTATAGGCTAGAATCAATTGGCAGCATTCCTGAGATCCAGAAAGTCTAAACCTTGTCTGTGGTATTCCGAGTAGGATCTGGGATAGGATGACTGTGACGAGCTTCAAACTCATTAATGTTCGGCATAGTGACAGTGTGAAAAAGGATAGAGAGATCCTATTCCGACATAAGTGAGAACCGACAAATAATTAGCCGTGCGGTAGCTGTGCCTGATATTTTTCATCCGAGACGAGAGATCCGACATGTAAGACCCAGAACTTTTAAAAAGTCTTATCATGATCAAGTCTCAAATCATATACTTATTTATAGCCTTAATTTCGAAAATCAGTTTATTAAAGATGATTAAGGCAAGTTTTGATTTATTGGATTTGAGATAAGTTATGATTATCATCCAATTTCACAATTATTGGATTATTTTCTATATTTGAATTATAAAGTTGATAGTTATGAAATAATAAGGATTTTATATGATTTGGATTAGATAAGTAATATTTTAAATATTAATATTGCTATTTTAGAAAAATGAAGAAATTAAGTATATTATTTCTAATTATTTGATTTGGGCATTTTATTGAAAATAATATGTGAGATTGATGAGCAAATGGTATTTTCTATATATAATTAGTGTTGGATTTAACTTGGGTTTCAATTACTATATTATTCCCAATTTTAAGTGAAATTACCAAAATGCCCTTAACCCTAAGTTTTTAAAAAAATAATAATAAACCCTAATGCCCTATCCCTCAGCCGCCGAAACCCTAATCCTATTGCCTCTTCCAAAATCAGCGGCATTCATGAGATAGAACAGAGAGAGAAGTTGAGGAATCAGAGGGAACCGGGGAAGGGGAATCGGAGAAGAGGGACGGTGCGACGCCGGCGAGGTGAGTGACACGGAGGAGTGGGAGATGCGTCGCGGTTAGTGGGCCTCGCCGCCCGTGGCTGCTGTCATCCCCGACAATGGAGGAGCGAGAAGTGGGTGAACGCGAGGAGGGAGAGTGGGAGCTCGCGAGGGAGCTGCCGCCGTCGGAACTGAGTTCGCTGTCGTCGTTGGAGCCCGTCGTCGCCAGCTTTGTCAGGTCTCTGCCACCGAATCCATCCTTCCCGCCGCCACTGGAAGCACGAACAGAGAAAAGTCGCCTTCGTCGGAACCGCCGCCGCCACTGCCAGCTTCCACCTCCATCGTGGTTGACTATGGATGAGAGTGGAGGAAACTGCCTCTCTCTGCCGTTGAAATCCTCCGCCGCTGCTGCTTGCGTCTTGAGCTGCTGCATCAGCCACCGCGGCAGGTGTCGCTGTTGGAAAGGAGAGCTGCGCCTCTGTGTTTCTGGCAACCGGGAGTGGTTCTATGACTTCCGGGACCACCACCAAAGCTCAGGGCTGAGCCTCTGCCGCCAGGAACGTCTCTGCTGCCACTGGGTCCCGCCGGCGGTAAGAATTTTAAGTTTGGTTACTGTTCTTTTGGATTTTGGAAAGAGTATTGACACTGCGTGGTTGTACAACTGGTATTATCAGAAATTCGGGCTGCCGCCGTTATTCAGAATTTATTAACGGAGCCGCTGCCGAGTCGTTTTGGAGTTGCGGCTGTTTCGTTTCGCTAGTCTAGTGAGTATCTCTATTTCGAAAGCCTTGCGTTAGTACCTTGTTGTTCTTGGTTAATGAATATGAGTTTTGGTAACGTGGGGTCGAGTCCTAATTGTTATGTGTTGCGATTAGAGTTGGTGAGATTGTTGAGAACGCAAGTGGAGCCGAGTTGCTGGCTGCAGTTGGTTTTGGGTTGAGGCGAAGAGGACTCTGCGAGACTTTTGGACTATGGAATTGCGTTTTGAGGTAGGGGGGATTTTCGAAAACTATAGTTTATTATTGGAATTATTACATATGGGTACTGATGTGAGATATTGTGTATTTTGTGATTGTATCTGCCTTATGTATTATTTGATTGATTCGAATGACTATGGATGTTGGTTTGGCTGAATTGTTGTGTGGCTTGTGAAATGTAATGTTTGAAGTTGATTCTTTAAAGATTTGAAATGAGTTTAATCCGTTGAGGATTGGTTTGAATGGAGTCATTTATTTTGATGATGTGAAAGATAGAATACTTTTGAAATTCAGCCTGGGTTGCTTTAATTGATTTGGTTTTGATAAATGATTTATTGTTGAACCGATTCTTTAAAGCTTTAGAAATGATGAGTTAAATCGGTTGGTATTGAGTTGATTTTTGAAATGGTTTCCTTGAGATATGCCACTGAGGCGACTGTTGGATTTAGCTTGCTTTTGAATTGATTTCTGGATTTGAGCTGTTGAAAAGGAATGAGAAACGGTTTAGTTGGGACCCGAACCGGGTGGTAAAAGTCCAAGTTTTAGGGGAGGTGCTGCCGAAATTTCTATAAAATCCGAGTCTTTATTGAAATGTTGTCTGGCAAATGATGAGTTAAAGGCTTCTACTATTTTAATTGAATTATCAAGAAAGGGATGATTCATGTTTTCGAAATGAGTTAGTAAAGAGGAAATTGTGATTTAGTCTTGCTTCTTAAGAAAGACATTGTATCTCTTTCAGGAGAAAGTTATTTAGAGGAAACTTGTGTTTTAAAGCTATTTGAATGTGAAAAGGGTTTATGCCTTTGAATTTGACTTGGGGGTTTCAATTAAAGAAGTTTCAATGACTTTGAAAGAACCTGAATGTCTATTGACAAGTTTTATTTTGAAATGTTTTGAGAAAGGTTTTAAGTACACTTTGAACTCTGAACTTTTGCAAGACTAAAACAATTTTGAACAGTTGAAACGCTTTAGAATTTATTATGGGGGTTGAAGCTGGTTTTGCCTAAGTAAAGGAAACGGCTTTGAAAGAAGTAAATGATTACGTGACTCGGTTCGGCTTAGATCCTATTTTATTACTCAAATCGAAAAGCCAAGGTTTTAATGATTTTAAATGAATTCGGCGAAATGAGTTATGCTATTCTCCCCTAAAGACTTGGGACTCTGTCGAGAAATTTTTGTTATAAAATCCCATTGTTGGATGGGTGATTTTGAATATCTCAAAGAGGCTTTTAACTTGCCATGATTATGGAAGTTTTGGAAAGAGGATGCCGAGAGTGACAATGTTTTAAAAAGGGAATTTACCTTGAGTAAAAATGGCTTATGAGCCTGAGATGATTTGAGAAATGAGATCTTTAAAGCCAAGGCTGAAAAGAGTTGAAACTTGATTTCAAAGTGAAATGAATTGAGAAAATGATTTATGGCTTAAATGCTGATTTCATAAATATGATGATTTTGAATGGTGGAAGTGTTGTTTTATTATGAGCCGGAATGGCTATGTATGATTATGAATATTGACTGGTTCTGGATTGAACCGTGAGCCGGAATGGCTGTGTGTGATTATCAATATTGGCTGGTTCTGGACTGAACCGTAAGCCGGATGGCTGAGATGGATGTTGATCCATGGATGAGAATGAATGCATGTATATGCTGAATTATTGATAATTGTGATTTTTGCACTTCCACTATTGGAGATGAGGGTTTCCCTGGGTAGTAGCAATGGCTAGCCACCATGTGCTCCAGGTTGAGACTCGAAGCTCTGTTAACCCAATGTTGTAAGTGTGGCCGGGCACTGTGAAAGGCCCGGATGAGCTCGCCCCCATAAATATTCACCAGTGATGGTGATGGATATGGATCATGATTATGATCAAGTTTATGATGAGTATAACTCGAGTTGGGGATGCACGACAGAGGGATAGTCCAATGGTTAGCTACCTGGACTTGTCGGGTTGGCTCTATAACCGACAGATGATATCATCAGCCACTAGGGACAGGCATGCATCATATGCATCTATGTGACATTGTTTGGGTGTGCATATTGTACTTGGTTTGCCTATATGATTAACTGCTGTTTATTCTACTTGCTGTAACTGTTGTTTGTGCTTGAACTTCCTATTTGTGTTTGCAACTGGGACTCTGTTGGATTGTGGTGATTTGGTTGATGGTTGGATTGTTTGGGCCTAGGGCCGTGGTTGGATTGTTTGGGCCTAGGGCCGTGGTTGGATTGAGATGGACCGATGGTTGGTTTCGGTTTTGTGTTTCTGATTTGGAAAAATGTGAAAGGCTATTTGGTTCAGCATGGTTAAACCTTTTTAAAAGACTTTTGAGTTTTTGAGAATTGAACGGTTCCTCTTTTAGAAAAGATTTCCGACTTTACTTTCATTGTAAACCGTTGTTTTTGAAAAGAGGCATAAGACGGTTATTAATCACTGATGCGGTTATCTTCACGTATCCTATTACAGTAATTCCCAAAAACCCTCTACTGAGAACCCTTTCGAGGATGATGTTCTCACCCCCCTACATTTTTCCCCTTTCAGGATATGGGCGCAGAAGTTACGAAGAGCTTATTTAATTGTTGTTGTGATGCTCTGTATTGTTTTAGTTATGATTTACTGCACCCTCGCCTTTATCTTGATATAATCTGTAAGAGGTATAGGAATTGTATTGAATTATGTTTGTAATATTATTTATATATATTTATGTATATATATGGATGTACTCTTTATGAGTTGTTGTAAGTTGAATGGTATTTATGGAGGTACGTTATCGAACGAAAGTATTTTTGGGAGCGGTATTGTGGTTTAAAGTTTTAAACAGGCTCATATTTTAGTATTAAGTAGTATAAGTGTCGTCGTAATGTCCGAGCTATCAGAGTCGCGCAGCCGGAAGTGTGAACTTTGGTAGTTAGGGTGTTACATTATAGTATCAGAGCAGTTCTTCCTGTAGAGCCTGAGGAATGGACTGACTATGCTTCAGTTGCATACTCTGAGCGTTTGTCATGTATTAGGTCTTGTCGAATGACGAGAATTAGAGCTTTATGCACATGACGGTCTATTGATTAACGCTGTTAGTCTTGCATTGCATAATTCCTGATATTAAGTTCGGCCGGCTTAATACTAGTGAATTATGTATATAAAAGCACTGATGGGTTATCATAGATGATATACGAGTTTCGAGTAAAGCGAATCGCGGGCTTTGGGGGAACGTTAGAAACTTTTTCTCGAGGCTATTCAGTTGTGTGTCTTGAATTCTGTTCGAGTCGACCTGTTCTTTTATATCCTAACTTGAAGTTCTTGTTTGGTACTCCTCTTGAAAAGTAATTTGATGTTTCCACTCTATTCCTCTATTCATATGCATTCTTGGATGATCTTAAGTGCATATGCTTGTTTAGAATCCTTGATGCATCTGTCTTCCTCTGTTTGAGTTCTTCTTGATTCAAGTATTCTTTGATATAGTCTTGAACTTGTCTTAATGTGCTGTGACTTTTAACTCTGGGTTCCGAGTTCATTCTTAGAGAACTTGTTGATTCAGTTTTCCTCTTATTTGACAGTGATTACAGCTAATTTTGGGATTTTTATAAAAATTGCTGTTGATTAGATATACACTTATCTATATGTGGAACTTTGAAGATTTCTTATACGAGTTTAACAACTATTTATTTCTAATGCCTCGCATGTACCTTTACTGGTTTATAGAACTGCACCTACTTAAGATACAAATTGACTTTCTAGTAATTTTACTATAGTTTCAATGGACATCTTTATTTGATTGTGTATTTGGATATTTTCCGAAATACTGGAAAGAAAGGATTTTTCGCTTTTATTCCGGTTGAGTTTCGTTTGATAAGCTTTACTTAACTATTTTGAATTGAGTTTGGTTTAGCATACTACATGGTTTATGCCATTGTTGTTCTTTTGAAAATGTTGGATTCATAGCTTTCTTCTTATGAACGGACTGGTTCCTTCTTAAGCTTTTCACCTCTATGAATGTCATATGTGATTCTGTTTTTAACTAATCTTTTACATCTTGTGAACATTACCATTGATCTTGGTTTGTCCCCTCTTGTGAATCTCATCCTTATGTGGGTCAGTTTGATTCGTTTCAAGATAGTGCATTGTTTATTCTCCCATTATCTCTACAAGAGTTTTTAGTTAAAGATTTATCATTAAAAAATTACAAATGATTGAGTTGTCTTTTTCTATGACTTTTGTATTCTTTTGGATCAATTTAAAACTTGTTTGATGTTTCATGTCTAGTGGATCTTGTTTGAACTACTTTAAATTAAGATCCTTTCTTGCAAGGCTTGAATTCTTTTTAGTACATCTTAAACTTCTTGAATGTTCTTTCGAGATGGTGATTTCAAGAACGCTTTTGGAGTTTTGTTTTGAACCTTTTAAAGAAGTTTCGAATTCTCTTTGACGAAATATTAAACGGAATTTATTTTCTGTTGTTTGATTGAGATTAAAACCATCGTCCAATTTTGACGAAATTAATTTAAAGTTGGCATGCGCCCTTTTAAATGAAGTTTTGGAAAGCTCCCTTGTTTAGTGGAAATTGGTTCGTTTGTAATGCGCCACTTATTTCCTTTACCAAATTGTAAGCGAATTTTTACTTCGGAGTTTCTTTTTTAAAAAGAGTTTAACTTCCTCTTTCGTACTTGTTATGAATATTATACACGCTTGTTTGAATACGAAATTTTGAGAATTTTTGAACAAGCCTTTGATTTCTCTCCCGAGTTTTATGAACTGCTTTTGGTTAAGTTGTGCATCTAATTATCTTTTTAAAATATTTGAAGAAATATTTTAGCCTTTAGCCAAACCCGTGTGCACCTTGTTTTTAGAACTCGACAAAATCTATTTCAACATGAACTTGCATTAAAGCAAAGCCACGATTATGCTTTTGTTACTCTCTTGAAGGATGTTGTTAATTAACCTTTCTTTTAGATTGCGAAGTGGTTTTTCCGCAGGTTTCGGTTCCTTTATGAACAATGTATTTGGAAGTACTTTTAATCTTGCTCTTGAGTTTTGTGAGCTTTGTCTTGGGTTTGATATTCCTTTTTGTAAGCCTCCTACTTCTTCGACTCAACTTGAATTTGTTTTGAACTAAGGCGCTGGTTCTCTTCTGATTGGTCCTATTGGATTTCTTGGATCCAAGTGTTTTCTTTGGAGTTGTCAATCGATTTATTTCTAGCAAACTCCTTTGCTTGGACATCTTTGTCTATCCGGGGATTGGATACATTCTCTCGAATCTATGAGTATTATCCTTGACATTTGACTCTCCTTTTTAAATCTTGTATCCTTCTGAGTAGACTTGAGAATTGTTTTGATATCACGCGTGATTTGTAGACGTAGTAACACAATACGTTAGTTCTTTAAGACGTGATATGTGTATATGAAAGGTGAAATGGTGGGTGTACCATGTTATGAGTTGTGGATGTTTTGTTCCTTGCTAACGGGTTTGCGGTTGTTAGGCTTATGATTGGCCATGAGGTTGTAAAATGATTGGTGGAGTTGGGAGGTTGAGGTTCTGAAGTAAGAACGAGATTTGTCGGCGAACGTTGTGGCCGTTGTTTTATTACCAACCTGTTTTGGTAGCCTTTATGTCAAATTGATACCGCCTTGTTTTGTGAACGCCTATCTTGGTTTGCATCCTATTTGGTACCTCAAGTTTTTGTAAAGCTTTGAGATCATATGACCTTGTGCGTTGAGCCTATCTTGTAACGTTTGCTTTGCAATCACACCCCTACCTTTGTATCCTTATGCATACGACCATCCAAGTATTTGAAAACCATATATATGTTTATATTTTGAGATACGTTTGCTTTTCCCTTAAATGTGTTCAAGGATGAACTGTTATGAAATTTCTTTCGTTTTGTATCAATTTTCGAAGACGAAAATTTTTATAAGGTGGGTGGGATGTAAGACCCAGAACTTTTAAAAAGTCTTATCATGATCAAGTCTCAAATCATATAGTTATTTATAGCCTTAATTTCGAAAATCAGTTTATTAAAGATGATTAAGGCAAGTTTTGATTTATTGGATTTGAGATAAGTTATGATTATCATCCAATTTCACAATTATTGGATTATTTTCTATATTTGAATTATAAAGTTGATAGTTATGAAATAATAAGGATTTTATATGATTTGGATTAGATAAGTAATATTTTAAATATTAATATTGCTATTTTAGAAAAATGAAGAAATTAAGTATATTATTTCTAATTATTTGATTTGGGCATTTTATTGAAAATAATTTGTGAGATTGGTGAGCAAATGGTATTTTCTATATATAATAAGTGTTGGATTTAACTTGGGTTTCAATTACTATATTATTCCCAATTTTAAGTGAAATTACCAAAATGCCCTTAACCCTAAGTTTTTTTTAAAAAAAAAATAATAATAAACCCTAATGCCCTATCCCTCAGCCGCCGAAACCCTAATCCTATTGCCTCTTCCAAAATCAGCGGCATTCATGAGATAGAACAGAGAGAGAAGTTGAGGAATCAGAGGGAACCGGGGAAGGGGAATCGGAGAAGAGGGACGGTGCGACGCCGGCGAGGTGAGTGACACGGAGGAGTGGGAGATGCGTCGCGGTTAGTGGGCCTCGCCGCCCGTGGCTGCTGTCATCCCCGACAATGGAGGAGCGAGAAGTGGGTGAACGCGAGGAGGGAGAGTGGGAGCTCGCGAGGGAGCTGCCGCCGTCGGAACTGAGTTCCCTGTCGTCGTTGGAGCCCGTCGCCGCCAGCTTTGTCAGGTCTCTGCCACCGAATCCATCCTTCCCGCCGCCACTGGAAGCACGAACAGAGAAGAGTCGCCTTTGTCGGAACCGCCGCCGCCACTGCCAGCTTCCACCTCCATCGTGGTTGACTATGGATGAGAGTGGAGGAAACTGCCTCTCTCTGCCGTTGAAATCCTCCGCCGCTGCTGCTTGCATCTTGAGCTGCTGCATCAGCCACCGCGGCAGGTGTCGCTGTTGGAAAGGAGAGCTGCGCCTCTGTGTTTCTGGCAACCGGGAGTGGTTCTATGACTTCCGGGACCACCGCCAAAGCTCCGGGCTGAGCCTCTGCCGCCAGGAACGTCTCTGCTGCCACCGGGTCCCGTCGGCGGTAAGAATTTTAAGTTTGGTTACTGTTCTTTTGGATTTTGGAAAGAGTATTGACACTGCGTGGTTGTACAACTGCTATTATCATAAATTCGGGCTGCCGCCGTTATTCAGAATTTATTAACGGAGCCGCTGCCGAGTCGTTTTGGAGTTGCGGCTGTTTCGTTTCGCTAGTCTAGTGAGTATCTCTATTTCGAAAGCCTTGCGTTAGTACCTTGTTGTGCTTGGTTAATGAATATGAGTTTTGGTAACGTGGGGTCGAGTCCTAATTGTTATGTGTTGCGATTAGAGTTGGTGAGATTGTTGAGAACGCAAGTGGAGCCGAGTTGCTGGCTGCAGTTGGTTTTGGGTTGAGGCGAAGAGGACTCTGCGAGACTTTTGGACTATGGAATTGCGTTTTGAGGTAGGGGCGATTTTCGAAAACTATAGTTTATTATTGGAATTATTACATATGGGTACTGATGTGAGATATTGTGTATTTTGTGATTGTATCTGCCTTATGTATTATTTGATTGATTCGAATGACTATGGATGTTGGTTTGGCTGAATTGTTGTGTGGCTTGTGAAATGTAATGTTTGAAGTTGATTCTTTAAAGATTTGAAATGAGTTTAATCCGTTGAGGATTGGTTTGAATGGAGTCATTTATTTTGATGATGTGAAAGATAGAATACTTTTGAAATTCAGCCTGGGTTGCTTTAATTGATTTGGTTTTGATAAATGATTTATTGTTGAACCGATTCTTTAAAGCTTTAGAAATGATGAGTTAAATCGGTTGGTATTGAGTTGATTTTTGAAATGGTTTCCTTGAGATATGCCACTGAGGCGACTGTTGGATTTAGCTTGCTTTTGAATTGATTTCTGGATTTGAGCTGTTGAAAAGGAATGAGAAACGGTTTAGTTGGGACCCGAACCGGGTGGTAAAAGTCCAAGTTTTAGGGGAGGTGCTGCCGAAATTTCTATAAAATCCGAGTCTTTATTGAAATGTTGTCTGGCAAATGATGAGTTAAAGGCTTCTACTATTTTAATTGAATTATCAAGAAAGGGATGATTCATGTTTTCGAAATGAGTTAGTAAAGAGGAAATTGTGATTTAGTCTTGCTTCTTAAGAAAGACATTGTATCTCTTTCAGGAGAAAGTTATTTAGAGGAAACTTGTGTTTTAAAGCTATTTGAATGTGAAAAGGGTTTATGCCTTTGAATTTGACTTGGGGGTTTCAATTAAAGAAGTTTCAATGACTTTGAAAGAACCTGAATGTCTATTGACAAGTTTTATTTTGAAATGTTTTGAGAAAGGTTTTAAGTACACTTTGAACTCTGAACTTTTGCAAGACTAAAACAATTTTGAACAGTTGAAACGCTTTAGAATTTATTATGGGGGTTGAAGCTGGTTTTGCCTAAGTAAAGGAAACGGCTTTGAAAGAAGTAAATGATTACGTGACTCGGTTCGGCTTAGATCCTATTTTATTACTCAAATCGAAAAGCCAAGGTTTTAATGATTTTAAATGAATTCGGCGAAATGAGTTATGCTATTCTCCCCTAAAGACTTGGGACTCTGTCGAGAAATTTTTGTTATAAAATCCCATTGTTGGATGGGTGATTTTGAATATCTCAAAGAGGCTTTTAACTTGCCATGATTATGGAAGTTTTGGAAAGAGGATGCCGAGAGTGACAATGTTTTAAAAAGGGAATTTACCTTGAGTAAAAATGGCTTATGAGCCTGAGATGATTTGAGAAATGAGATCTTTAAAGCCAAGGCTGAAAAGAGTTGAAACTTGATTTCAAAGTGAAATGAATTGAGAAAATGATTTATGGCTTAAATGCCAATTTCATAAATATGATGATTTTGAATGGTGGAAGTGTTGTTTTATTATGAGCCGGAATGGCTATGTATGATTATGAATATTGACTGGTTCTGGATTGAACCGTGAGCCGGAATGGCTGTGTGTGATTATCAATATTGGCTGGTTCTGGACTGAACCGTAAGCCGGATGGCTGAGATAGATGTTGATCCATGGATGAGAATGAATGCATGTATATGCTGAATTATTGATAATTGTGATTTTTGCACTTCCACTATTGGAGATGAGGGTTTCCCTGGGTAGTAGCAATGGCTAGCCACCATGTGCTCCAGGTTGAGACTCGAAGCTCTGTTACCCAATGTCGTAAGTGTGGCCGGGCACTGTGAAAGGCCCGGATGAGCTCGCCCCCATAAATATTCACCAGTGATGGTGATGGATATGGATCATGATTATGATCAAGTTTATGATGAGTATAACTCGAGTTGGGGATGCACGACAGAGGGACAGTCCAATGGTTAGCTACCAGGACTTGTCGGGTTGGCTCTATAACCGACAGATGATATCATCAGCCACTAGGGACAGGCATGCATCATATGCATCTATGTGACATTGTTTGGGTGTGCATATTGTACTTGGTTTGCCTATATGATTAACTGCTGTTTATTCTACTTGCTGTAACTGTTGTTTGTGCTTGAACTTCCTATTTGTGTTTGCAACTGGGACTCTGTTGGATTGTGGTGATTTGGTTGATGGTTGGATTGTTTGGGCCTAGGGCCGTGGTTGGATTGTTTGGGCCTAGGGCCGTGGTTGGATTGAGATGGACCGATGGTTGGTTTCAGTTTTGTGTTTCTGATTTGGAAAAATGTGAAAGGCTATTTGGTTCAGCATGGTTAAACCTTTTTGAAAGACTTTTGAGTTTTTGAGAATTGAACGGTTCCTCTTTTAGAAAAGATTTCCGACTTTACTTTCATTGTAAACCGTTGTTTTTGAAAAGAGGCATAAGACGGTTATTAATCACTGATGCGGTTATCTTCACGTATCCTATTACAGTAATTCCCAAAAACCCTCTACTGAGAACCCTTTCGAGGATGATGTTCTCACCCCCTACATTTTTCCCCTTTCAGGATATGGGCGCAGAAGTTACAAAGAGCTTATTTAATTGTTGTTGTGATGCTCTGTATTATTTTAGTTATGATTTACTGCACCCTCACCTTTATCTTGATATAATCTGTAAGAGGGATAGGAATTGTATTGGATTATGTTTGTAATATTATTTATATATATTTATGTATATATATGGATGTACTCTTTATGAGTTGTTGTAAGTTGAATGGTATTTATGGAGGTACGTTATCGAACGAAAGTATTTTTGGGAGCGGTATTGTGGTTTAAAGTTTTAAACAGGCTCATATTTTAGTATTAAGTAGTATAAGTGTCGTCGTAATGTCCGAGCTATCAGAGTCGCGCAGCCGGAAGTGTGAACTTTGGTAGTTAGGGTGTTACATTATGGTATCAGAGCAGTTCTTCCTGTAGAGCCTGAGGAATGGACTGACTATGCTTCAGTTGCATACTCTGAGCGTTTGTCATGTATTAGGTCTTGTCGAATGACGAGAATTAGAGCTTTATGCACATGACGGTCTATTGATTAACGCTGTTAGTCTTGCATTGCATAATTCCTGATATTAAGTTCGGCCGGCTTAATACTAGTGAATTATGTATATAAAAGCACTGATGGGTTATCATAGATGATATACGAGTTTCGAGTAAAGCGAATCGCGGGCTTTGGGGGAACGTTAGAAACTTTTTCTCGAGGCTATTCAGTTGTGTGTCTTGAATTCTGTTCGAGTCGACCTGTTCTTTTATATCCTAACTTGAAGTTCTTGTTTGGTACTCCTCTTGAAAAGTAATTTGATGTTTCCACTCTATTCCTCTATTCATATGCATTCTTGGATGATCTTAAGTGCATATGCTTGTTTAGAATCCTTGATGCATCTGTCTTCCTCTGTTTGAGTTCTTCTTGATTCAAGTATTCTTTGATATAGTCTTGAACTTGTCTTAATGTGCTGTGACTTTTAACTCTGGGTTCCGAGTTCATTCTTAGAGAACTTGTTGATTCAGTTTTCCTCTTATTTGACAGTGATTACAGCTAATTTTGGGATTTTTATAAAAATTGATGTTGATTAGATATACACTTATCTATATGTGGAACTTTGAAGATTTCTTATACAGTTTAACAACTATTTATTTCTAATGCCTCGCATGTACCTTTACTGGTTTATAGAACTGCACCTACTTAAGATACAAATTGACTTTCTAGTAATTTTACTATAGTTTCAATGGACATCTTTATTTGATTGTGTATTTGGATATTTTCCGAAATACTGGAAAGAAAGGATTTTTCGCTTTTATTCCGGTTGAGTTTCGTTTGATAAGCTTTACTTAACTATTTTGAATTGAGTTTGGTTTAGCATACTACATGGTTTATGCCATTGTTGTTCTTTTGAAAATGTTGGATTCATAGCATTCTTCTTATGAACGGACTGATTCCTTCTTAAGCTTTTCACCTCTATGAATGTCATATGTGATTCTGTTTTTAACTAATCTTTTACATCTTGTGAACATTACCATTGATCTTGGTTTGTCCCCTCTTGTGAATCTCATCCTTATGTGGGTCAGTTTGATTCGTTTCAAGATAGTGCATTGTTTATTCTCCCATTATCTCTACAAGAGTTTTTAGTTAAAGATTTATCATTAAAAAATTACAAATGATTGAGTTGTCTTTTTCTATGACTTTTGTATTCTTTTGGATCAATTTAAAACTTGTTTGATGTTTCATGTCTAGTGGATCTTGTTTGATCAATTTAAAACCTGTTCCTCATTACTAAATCACAAGTATCATTCATTTAATGTTATTTACTTTTCATAAATAAAATCATTTTTATCACTAATCTCCTGACTAAGATTTACAAGATAACCATAGCTTGCTTCAAGCCGGCAATCTCCGTGGGATCGACCCTTACTCACGTAAGGTATTACTTGGACAACCTAGTGCACTTGCTGGTTAGTTGCACCAGAGTTGTGAAAAGTGTGATCACAATTCCGTACACCATATTTATGATTTAGGGAGTTGGGATTATGATTTATTGAATATGGTGGATGTTTTAGGTATTAGTTTGGATGTTTAGGGTTTACTAGATTATGAATACATGTTTCTTTTACTGCATATTCTGTACTTTTTTGTAAGTTTTATTATTTATCTTGAATAGATTATAAATTTGGTGCCAAAAGTTACAAATATTATTGCATTGGGCATCAATGATATTTTGCTGTTTCGTTATATATTAATGTGTTTTGTGTGTTTCTCTTTTATAAGTTAGATATTTTTTTAAAACTGAATGTTGCCGCTCAAGTTTAATATGAACATCATGTTAGAATCGATAAATTTTTTTAGATGATGGATGTTTCTTTTGTGTTAAGTAGATGGTTCTTTATATAGTTATTCGTATTTTCTTTTTTCATAACACCCTTGTTATGCTTAATTAACTTTTGTTGTTTAAAAATAGATCTTTGTTTAAAAGGAAATAGATGTTTCTTTTGTTTCTTATTGATATTTTATATTTAATAATGCTTTGAATTTTTTTGGAGAAATTAATATGGTATATTTGCAAGTTTATTTTAAAAAATTTTATTGGTTTTTTATGGCACGGATTTAGATGTTTCCTTTGATGATGTCAGATGTTTCTTTTGTTTCTATTGATATTTTTATTTTTTGGGGAGAAATTAATATGGTACATTTGCAGGTTTATTGGTTTTTTATTTGATAATATTTCTGATGCATTTCATCTTATGATGCACGGACACGGGACACAACACAATACGATACGGGACACACGAATTTGAAATTCTTATAAGTCACGAAGACATGATATATATAGAATATAAAGTATTTTTTAGATAAATTGTAATGATATTTTATTGTATTAAAATATAAATTAATTTTTTAATTATTTTTAATATCTTTTTTTGATTATATAAAGTATTTAAAATAATTTTTTTAATAATTAATAATATATATTATTTCTAAACTCATTTCAAGAATACATGTTAAGAATAAGGTTGGACACACCGAATTTTTTTATTTTTTATTACGACACGGTTTGACACAAAAGAGACACGTGTTGGACGAGTGCCAATGAGTGTTGTGTCCGAAATGTGTCCAACACGCCGACACGGCAAATCGGAAAAGTGTTTGTACTTCATATTTCACTTAATGCGTAGGAACTCATTCGAAGATTGGGATATCTTCATTTCCTAATAAAGCATAACCTAGAAGAGTTGACTTTCCATGGTGGTTAACACCAACAAAGAACCCAAAACGTTAGTTCATGCTTATAAGATAGCCAAACAACATTAACATAATTAAATAGATAACAAGAAAATCAAAGAGTATCAATAAAAAAACCTAAAATACACTTACTTATTTCTCTTGTATATAGTATCAAAAGAGACAACATCGCCAAAATATTCATACATTGTCTTGCATTTTGCATCTACTCAGAATGCACTTCTTAACCTGTAACTCTCATCAACGTCTATTGAATAAAAGAAGTTTGGATTGATATTATTGAGTCAAAATTGATTTGGTTCCTTGTAATGACAAACATAATTAATAATATCCTAATATACTTATTTCCTTTATGAGCATTGTAGGTATTAATGGATTGACAATCAAAGATGGAAATCAAGTAATTCATGATTCAAGCAAAAACAACACATGATATGCCAACGACTAAGAGCATTAAAGGTGCAACGGCTAGCTTGATCATATTAGGAATGATCCCAATAATAAAGAAGAGATATGAAGGTCTATATATTGATGAGTTATCAAAGAAGAAGGCAACTATTTTCGTGCATATTGAAAACCATAAAAAACACCTTTATTTTTCTTGTTTTTGAGTGTGTTCTTACTTTTCTTTTATCTAGATTCAATCTTACTTTGAGAGATACAAAAGACAAAGAAAGTAGTTCACACAAAAGCCATTTAACCTTTGATTGAGATTTTTTATTTCAAAAGTGTGCTAGGTTAAAGTGCCCATGGTTTTCTTTAACTAGGTTGGGTTAGCACCTAGATGATTTACTAAGCTTGGGATAGGTTAGGTAGTTTACAAGAGTGTGAGTCTCTTGGAATTGGTGTTTGTAATTAATCTTGATTATAATGAAAATTCTACCATTGTTGTAGTGGAGACTGGACGTAGGTTACATTGCACTTTGTGACCAAACCAGGATATATCGCGGTGTTACTCTTCTTCCCTAAAATCTGCAATTTGCATTTCTGTTTTATTCTCCTACTGCTAGATGAGACAAAAAATAAAAATAATCTCCTCTTTATCAGTTTTGCTGCATAATATGAAAAAAGTATTTATCACTTGTGTTTTCTTCTTCTCAACTCACTTGGAAACCTTCAGATATTTTTCATTCACAAGAAATACTTTAATATTTTTCTCACATCATCAATACTATCATTAGAGTGGAGGTTGTTTGTAATGTAATTCCTGACATCCTTTTCTAAGAATCCTTAATATGAAGAACCACCGACTTCGTTGGCAAGTGTGAGGTAGATCTTGTTAGGTCGTATTCAAGCCTCGTCATTGTCCTCAATCACAAACTTAGCAAGGACGGTAAACTCTCTGTACTCATGGTAGTGAATTGATTTTTCCAACGAACAAGGATTGGAATGCCTCACTTCTAACCTCAACCTCATTTAATAACTCTTTTCCTTGTCGAACATGACATACATCATTGCTTTGTAATTCATAACCGTTATTTTATTTGCTCGTGCTACTGCCCTCACCAGAGACACGCAATACCTCTCACGATTGCAATGAATTGATTGGTTGACCGGTATTTTTATTTCCTTGTTCTTCCTACCAAAGTTTGTGTTTCTCACTTTAGTAACAAACTTAACTTTCTTTTCATAATTCAAATAAAATTCTTGTGCCTGATTCAATGAATCAAAAAATCATTCCTACAGTTGGGATTTCCTTATGAAAATGCCGTTGTGGTCAGCCATTAGTAACAAAATTTAGAAGACTAAAGTGAATAATACTAAGGCTTTAAACCCTTTATCAAGAGATTGTTCGTGGAATTAAAATGCAAACCTTATAAACCTCTTTCGACTCGCCGTTGCCCGACTCAATAATATTTGTAGCTTTCGGAACTAGATTAATCTAAGAAAAATAACAACTTTAGAAAAGAAACATCGAAGATGCAGTAAAAGAAACATCTATTCATAATCTGGTAATCTATAAACAATCCAAACACATAATATCATCAACCACCATATTTCCTAAACCCTAAACCATAAATCCTAAACCCTGAACCCTGAATTTTGAACTATGAACCCTAAACCCTTAATTCTAAACCCAAAACTTTAATCCATAAACCCTAAACCCTAATCCTTGAACCCTGACCCAAATTCCAAATATCATAAACCCTAATTTCGAAACCTTAAACTCTGAACCCACATCCTGTAAACTTGAACCCTGAACCAAAAAACACGAAATTCTAAATCCTGAATCATAAACCTTAAACCTTAAATATTGACCCCCTAAATCCTAAAACCTAAATCATAAATACTAAACCAAAATGTCTAAACCCTAAACCCTAACAAAAAAATCCAACCTTAATGGATGTTATCAATTACAAGCATTTTTTTTCATTTTTTTGGATTAATTTTAGGCATCTAAAAAATGAGTATGTACATAAAATTTGGAGTGCTCGGCCAAAAAATTAAAAAGGTGTGACTCAAGTAGTACAAAGTGACAAGATCCAATGGTCCAACGGTTTAATATTTTTGGTATAGGCCAATTATACTGATTAAAGTATCCCACTTGTATTTGGTCCAAGAGCCATAAGAATTCACACATTTATCAGCTCTGAAATTTTAGTTTCATTTTTTTTGTTCCTACTTGTTCAATCATTTTTTGCCTATGGTTACCTTCATTCATGATATTTACATTTTCACACCACATGTACACCTATATAATGTCTTTAATAATGGCATAATTAGATAATAATTATATATTATACATATTTCCTAAATCACTATATGCACATTCAATATTACTGTAATGCATGCCATAAATATCACGTAATAATATTTCATCATGTGTTTTTTTAAGAGATTAAATTATGTTTTTTATTGGGAATATATTTATTTTTTATATTTTGAGGTACAATTGCTTGAACTATTTCTTTGAGTTATATTTCTTTGGGTTATGCTAATGTATGTATTTTGTTGTTGTTTTTTTTTTTTTTGCCTCAAGGAACAGTGAATTGAAAACAGAGTGCTATCTTTAAGAATTCTCGCAGTTCACGCCGGTTCGCATCCGATGTGTATCTTTCTTTCCAGTTATAAGAGGGTAAACTATTAATAAAGTTTTTATTTATACTTATTATTATTATTTGAAAAAGGATTAGATTTTTTACATAATGATTAATTTTAATATTCATTTTCTGATACTTAATACATTTTAATATATATACTTATATATTTATTATTTAAAAATAATATCTTTCTCCTTTTAAAGTTTTAATAATATACACTTATCTTGATAACTTATGCATTTTTCTCTCATAAAACACAATATATCTCAGCATAATTATCTGCAAAAATCTAAAACGTATCTAAAATGGAATCCATGGATCAGGTTGAAACCAAAGTCCAAGGGTCACCGTTGAATGAACCCTACTCCAAATACCACAATCCAGTCTCTCCCTCAACCATCACTAGGGCACATTCCCTCTCCACACTCATCCTTCTGGGTTGTTAGCCTCTACACATTCACACTCTTCATTCACCACCTCATCCAGCACTCGGTCTTATCACCTCTTCACTCTCCTTCTCACCGCTGCTCAGATTCTCCAAATTGGACTCCTTGTCTCACCACTTCACCCATCACTAAGTCTCAGCCCCTCTCCAGTCTCTTCCTCACTGCCGGTCATTATCTCCCCATTCACAGGTCTTCTCTCACCATTTTTCTCCCTCACAGTGATAATGTTATTGTTCATCGCCTGTCGCCGTGCATTCGTGCTTCCAATCTGCATCCAGTGTTCTCCAACGCTTTGCAAGAGCTGTCGTTCTTCTAGGTTTCTATTTTTCTGAACTTCTAATTATTTTTTTCTAAACTTCTGAACTTCCAATTTGTGCTTCTGTTTTTTTGAACTTCCGGTATTTTTCGTCTTGGATTTAGTCTTGATACAAAGACTAGCAATCTCATACAGCTGAATGACAATGCATGTAGATAGAGAAGATCCAAAAAGGTAACTTATTGAACATTAGTAGAAAATTCCTCAATTTCAACAAACTTACCTAGGTTTCATCCCTAACTGTTTTACCGCTTCTTAACCAAAGCTCTTGGAATTAATTATTATGCATATCCTCTTTCTGTATAAAGAGAACAAGATGAGTAAATCGTGAATGAAGGAAGATGATTATATTCACTTTGGTTTTGTCATTAAAAATTTGTTTTAGTTTTATCATGCATATGCTCCTTTTTTTTTAGAAAAAAATAAAGGCGATGAATGATTTGAGAAAAAAGAAGAAAGAAATGGTTCAACAACAACATCATTGACTTTTCTCTCTCTATCCTTTGAAAGCAATATTTAAGGTACAACTATTTATAGGTTAAAAAATAGTTCAGACTGGAATTTTGTTGTGATACAGTCAACATTAGAACACCTCCTGAAAAACAGGGTTAGCTTAATATCTTCAGGGTCTGGGTCATATTATTATGGTTAATATTTCCCCTTATTTTTTAAAATAAACTTCTGAAAACTATGAATTTGCGTAATTTTATTTCATAACTTGAGGTTTAGGTTAGTTTTCTTCACTGCATTTTGGATTTCATTGAAGTATGATCTACCTTTCTATTCACTGTCCTTCACATAAATTGTCATAATTTTCATGTCAGTTGAAATTCCATATTATGTCATCTATGATTTTCCTTAAATGCTTTGTCAGATACTTCTCATGTTCTAATTCAGTTTTATTGCCTTTTCATTTATATCTAGGTCATATTTCATAAGTTTCCATAATTTCTAAACTGTGTTGTATAGTATTTTTGTAAGGTGGTTTCTTGGACTTTAGTTGGAAGAATAGAGCATTATTAGAGAAATGATAGTGTAATAAGTTGCATTCTCTATGATATTTAATGTTGTTGATTGCTTGATGGATGTTTGGATTTTAGAGGTATCTAATTAAAGAGTGGTGGTACTTTTTAGTGGCATTCGCTATTGTTAAAAATCAGTAGTCAATAAGGGGTGAAGCTTTTAGGAAAAGTTTATAATGTTCAATAATTGGTTTGTATTTTTTGTATACTTAGGTACTTGATTCCTTGCTTAAAATGTGTTGGTCTTAGATTTTGATTGTCTTTATGTAGTTGTTCAAATCGTTTTAGTTTATATAAATAGGTATCATATCCAGTGATGGACCCAGAAAATTTATGTTTGGGGGGCAAAAATAATATACATTATTATCAAAAAATATATTAATCGAAATTTCAAAAAAAATAAAAATGCACATTAATTATTCGAATACCAAAAAAAATCAAAATTTACATATAATAAAATAGAACGAAAGATATTTTTTGAAATATTTTTCCACTAATTATTTCTAAAAATAAAAATACATATCATAAATTAGTAAATTGATCAATTGATTTTAGAAATTTATATGCAACATAATTACATATAATAAAATAAAACAAAAGATAAACAAATAAATAATAAGGATCACTAAATTAAGAATAAAATAAAATATATAAATTCATGAAGAGAATAAAAAATTAGATTAATACCTAAACTATAATTGGTTGAATTAAAATTTGCAATTGAAAATTTCAAAAAGAGAAAGAATGAAATTAAAAGATACATAGAGTCATAGAGAGTTATATAAAAAAAATAGAGAATTTAAATTTTATCTTTTGATGAAGAGAAGATGACCACTAAAAAATAAATAGAAAAAGAAGGTTGAAAATATGAAACTAAGAAGAGGGTTTAAGAGAATAAAGAAGTGGTGACGGCTGAAATTTGAGAATGGGAGAAGATTAAATTTGATTAGGTTAACTAATAATCAAAATGATAGAAAAATAAAATGGATTTGAGACTTTCAATAATTAGACTAAGTTTATTTGTAGTGGAGTTATTTAAAAAAAATGAAATAAAAATGGGGGCAAGTGCCCCCTCATTATACTAGGTAGGTCCGTCCCTGATCACATCAGTATGAAAAATGTGTATTCCATTTACTAGATTTTAAAATAACTACCATGGTGACTCTAACCTATAATGATACCATTCTGTGCTATCAGGATATTTGTAGCAACCTAACAATACTGGAACAAAGGAAAAGAAAGAATTTTCAGGTTTCGGCTTTTCAATGGGCAGGTAACCAAATATATTATGTAATATTATATGATGCATTTTAACCCATTGAAGAGATGGGTTTGCTTTTTAACTTTCAAGGGCTTATTTTTAGTTCATATTCAGTTAGTAGCCTTTTCAATTTCCTCCTCTCTCAACTTTCTTTTGCATATTAGATAACTTTGATTAGCTAAGTTTGAGTATCTGATCTTTTTTATCTGAAATGTGTGTAAAATACAACAAGCCTAATAGACTTGTGAAATGTTATAAAATATTAATTTTGATAAATTATCAATTTAAATTAAAAATAAATAAATACACAGTCTACTAATGATATATATAGTGAGTGTGAGTGTGAAAATCCAGCATTTATTGATATGGGAACACATGATTGGATGTTTAGGCAGAATATTTTACTTTGACAATGTATCAAGATAGTAGCAAAGCCTCTTTCAAGGTTTCTTTCAAAACTACAATATTTTTTCTGGAAATTCAGCAACACTTAATGTGTGTTTCTAGGTTAATTACTTATTTTTGTGATGCTGATTATAATGGCATTTTCATTTAACTGATTCTTGTTCTTTAGTCTTGCTCAATAGGTATTAACGGGGTTGTATTGCTAAATGATTAGCAACTTTTCATGGTAAATTTAAATGTGTTCGTATTGCTCTTTGCTAAATGATTATGTAATATTATGTGATGCATTTTAAACATGCTTTGTTAGATATGAATTAATTTAGAAATAACATCGAATATAGGGTGAGAGAGCTCTTCCACTGAGTTTTGTATCAACTTAAGGAAATGAATTAGGGTCAACCTTCTATGTGATTGATGAGTTGGATAATTGCTTGGTGCTAGAGCTGAAACGAAACCATGAGCAGCTGTTTATAACTGACAGCTCCTTTGAGAAAATTAGACTTTTCTATTTTGTCAATAGAGGGACAATTGTGCAATTTAGGTATGTGGGTTTTGGAATATTTTTTATTTCACTTTAGAATCACATAAACCAACCAGTTCAAGTTCTCCGCAATCGTAACTTTATGTGGCTGACCGAATAGATCAAGAAACACTTGACAATATATATATAGAGTATTCCATATAAAGTATAACAAGAATGGTGACCCTTCATCACTTGATGTGATGGTGTTTTCTGGGTCTAAACCATCTGATGATGAGTTCTCGTCAAATGACGATGAAAATGACACAATGGAAGGGGCTGATCCTCATAATCCAATAGATTTGTCTTGTGCAAGCCATTCATCAATTAAGGTGAGTGAAGAAAGTAATGAAACAAGAGAACTGTCTGACAACGGATAATGTTACATGCAATTTTTTCTCTTATGTCTTGCTTTAAATATCGTGGTACATACAGATATCTTTTATTGTGGTGACTAACATGTTTAAATATCCTAAACCAGATACACTCTATATGCTTATTATAAGAAGGCCATGACACATTCGGACTTGAGTGCATCTAGACTGGCAAGTTTATCTTAACAAACTTGTGAAATACTGGTTGTGTATCTCTTATTGATTATATAGCAAAACTCTCCCTAGACCCTAACTATGAATCATTCATTGCAGTATCTGTCCTATAATTTTGCTATATATTTTAAACCGTCTGGACATGGTTCGGTTTGGAAGATCACTGGTCCACCTTCCAGCGTAGGCAAGAATATATTCTTTTTTCACCTACTGAAAAGTGGAAGAAGAAATAGAGAATGAAAGTTCGGGGTTGAATGAAAAAAATGTTGTAAACTATACAAGTTAAAGAGAGGGGACAACATTATCCTGAAGCTGGCCTTCCTACCGAACCGGCACATAGAATTGTTGATTGAAAGATTTTAGACCTTATAAAAAAGGGCCTTCTATGTATTACTCTATGTAACACATGTTTTGGATTATATGTTGAATTGTGTCAGAGATATTTTGTTTTTTTTTTTATCAATAGCTATCTGACAATCCATGTTTTCAAGATTATACATAGTAGTAAATTACATTTGTATTGGATATTTTTTTTGTGTCTAAGAATATCCATTATATTTTGTTATCCTAAGAAACATGTTACAGTATTGATTGACATACTAGATAATTATTATATTATTTTATTTTATTTTAACATAGCTATAAACTTTTTATTATTAAAATATTAATACAACATACTGTATTTTTATCCAATATATTTCAGTTATATCTTAATATTCTTTATTTAAAAATTTTAAAAATATATGGATCCCGTGCAGTTGCATGAGTTATCATGTTAGTTTTAATAAAAATACAAAAAGATGAACAAGAAAAACATCCATAAAGCCACCAACACATATGCCTAAAACACTAAATCCTAAACTAAACACCCTAAACATCCAAAATCATGATGAAAATATCCTTGCAATAATGAAATGTATCAAATTTTTACTATGTCAACATTCGAAACATCAAAAAAAAAATATTCAAATTGAAATAAATTAGGCTACTTCAAGGGTAAAAAAGTAGCATCCAAACCAGTTAAAAGAAAAAATGCCATTTGGCATAAGAGAAATATCGACATTCTAACATCCAAAAATGTATTCCATTTCCATCATAAAAACAAATGCATGCAAAGTTAAAACTTAAAACAAAAACAAAAAAACTTGCACCCACAACTAACAAAACCACACCCGATATGAATAACCCAAAAATGACTAACAGCTTCCAATTACAACATTTAGAAAAAAACGTAAAAAACATCCAAAATACATCAGAAAAAAGATCCAAAATATGGTGTAAACAATATCCACAATTAACAAAATAATCACATTCCAAAATTATTTCAATAAAAATTCATAAAATATGAATAAAGGAAACATCCATAAGCCCACCAATACAAAACTAAAACATATACAAAAACATCTATTATTTAAAAAAATGGAAAACATACATAACCATCATTTTGACGACGCATACGATCCACACTCTCAACACTTTCTTCAGTCAAACTAAAACTCTGAGATATGCCATCTACATTTGAATCCCATTTAGAATTTGGAATTGTAAAGGGAGTGCGACCAAGGGAGAGAGAAGTGTGCTACGGCCTTGCTTGCTTTCGTGAATGGTTGGCAATGGGAACAATGAGGGCGTAGGGATCCCGAACAGGAGCAACTTGCATGCGGTAGTAGCACTGCTTCAAAAATGGAGTGTGCTTCATGCGACGGTGGCACTGGCTTCGCAAATAGCCGACGAAGCACGTGGCGATGCTGCTAGGATCAAGAATGAGAGGTGCTATGTGTAGCGGGGTTGCTAGGATCAAATATGAACAGCGTTGTGTTTGGCAACGACATTGGTTTCTAGCGAAGCAAGGCTCTAAAAATGGCAGCGATCTACGGTGCTAGATTTGGGACGAAGGTGGATTGCAAGAGATGGTGGTAGGCGGTGGTATGAGGTGACAGACGTGGCTAGATGGAGAATGATATTTTTTGTGCAGTTATCATTTTCACTATGTAATGTGAATATGTGAAAGCACGAAAATAGGTTGTACCTTTAAATTTTTTTTACCTTTTTTTTAAAAAAAAAAAGGAATCATTTTTGGGATATTTTTTTACCCTATTTGGCTACAGTTGGATGCACCACTAGTTGGTTCCCTAGACTTTTTCTATATCAATTTACATATATAGACGCATACATAAAATATGGGTTTATTAACATGCAGACATAAGAACTTTTTTATATTGGGCCTTGATTGGTGTTTTTCACTAAAATGAGCCCATTGGCGTGATTGACACCGTTGTGAAAAGCGCTATCAGAGCCGAATACAACGTCGTTGCCGTTAAGCTACAAAACGTTGGTGACATTTTGCATGCATGGGCGGCACGTGGATGCGTCTCTCACTCCCCCCCCCTTCGCAACCAAGCTAGCAGCGGCATCATCTTCATTTCTTCTTTTGTGGTCTCAACAACAATAACAGCTATCAATTTAAAAATTGTTTTACCCACATTCTTTAAAGAAAACATCGCTAAAGGAGCTGCAACACCATTCAACTAGGTAAGTGTAATTATTAGTTGTAAATTATTATTGTTATTATTAGTTGTAGTTAACTATTAATAGTCGTAGTTAATTATTAATACTGATTTTTTTAAGTTTCAGTAAAAAAAAGTTTATAATTTTATTATTATTATTATTTTGTTGATTAATTAGAAGTAGTTAAAAATATGATTTTGTTGGTGTAGTTATAGTAGTAATACTAATACTAGTGTTTGTGTTAGTAAGTTGTTGTTAGTGTATATTATTAATTAATTATTTATTTAATAGCTGTGAGTATATGTCTTTTAGTTATTTAGGTTTTAAAAAATTTAGTAAAATATATTAGCATTGATTATTATTAATTTAGGATTTATTTATTTCACATAAATTTAATTTTGATGTATTGTCAGTGTAAAGTAGTTTTATACGTGCATCCAATTACTTAATACCATATCAGTAAAAATAATTACCTTTCACATTGACCGCGTGAATGATCATCCAAAAGAATATATATGATTGCACGACTGTGTAAAACACTTTAATATAATTAATATTGATTATAAAATATTTTTAGTCATTATTAATTTATATTTTTAGTTATTTTCGTTTTGTTTAAAATATTTAACAATAAAATTGAATTATTTTTAGTATTTTAATTATTTATTAAAAATATAATTAACATTGATTATAAAATATTATTCACCAGTGAATAGGATGTAGTTATCATAGTTATCATTAATTGTTCATATTTTTTGTTGTAGAATTTAGAAAAGACAAAGATAGAAAAACGTGACATAACACGTGTTGAGTATAACACCTCAGATTTTTTAAAATTAAATAAATATTGTATGAAATTTAAAGAGTAGAGGTAGGTGACACCCAGACTTTTAGTGCTAAAAGAGTAGAGGTGCTAAAAGTTAGGGTGTTACATTATAGTATCAGAGCAGTTCGTTCCTGTTAGAGTCTTGGGAATGGACTGACTATGCTTCACTGCATACTCTGAGTGTCTGTCATGTAGTAGGACTTGTCCTAATGACAAGAATTTGAGTTTCAGATGCATGATTGTCTATTGATTAACTCTATTAGTCTACCATTGCATTTCTCATGGTATTAGGTCTGACCAACTTAATACTAATGATTTATGTATATGGAAATACTAATGGGTTATCATGGACGAAATAGAAGTAATAGGTAGTGTGAATTACGGAGTTTGGGAACGTTAGAAGTTACGAAGATAGCTCAGTTCCGAAGTATAATCTTTATTCATGCTACACAAACTCGTGCTATCTCTTCTTTCATTATCTTCATTGAAATTCTTGCCTTGGATTATTTAAGAATGAATATGATTATTTCCTGACCAAACCTTATTGTCCCCATGTACCTTTGTTTGCCTGCAGACCTAATTGCCTATCTGACCTCTTCCAAATATTATCTTTGATATTCTTGTACTTCTCTTCATGGACCTTATTTTCTTTAGTTTGAGTTTAAACTTATTTCAATATAACAATTTTCGATGGCAAAAATTTTTGTAAGGTGGGTGGATAATAACAGCCCAAATTTTTGAAAATTAAATAAATATAGTATGAAATTAAAAGCGTAGAGGGAGGTGACTGATAAACCACTATTTTATGGTTTATCTTGTGCTCAATTGAGTGAATTTTATCAACTCTTTACCCACTTATTCATAATATTTGCATGGTTTTATATTTCCTTCCTAATTTTATTCTATAATTGGAAACTTGCTTCCCGAGCCTTTTAATTACCAAAAATTAATTTTTCCTTGTTATCATTCGATGCCTTGATATGTGTGTTAAGTGTTTTCAAAGATTATAGGGCAGGAATGGCTCAGAGGATGGAAAGGAAGCATGCAAAAGTGGAAGGAATACAAGAAGTTGGAGAAATTGCTAAGCTGGCCAGCCTGACCTCTTCTCACTCAAACGGCTATAACTTTAGCTATAGAGGTCCAAACGACGCGGTTCTAGTTGCGTTGGAAAGCTAACATCCGGGGCTTCGATTTGATATATAATATACCATAGTTTTCCTGACGCTAGGCGACGTGAACGTGTGCTCCACGCGGCCGCGTCACAGTGACGAAAAATCAGCGTGTTTGAATTCGCAACCAGCGAATTCTGGGCTGTTTCTGACCCAGTTTGCGGCCCAGAAAACACAGATTAGAGGCTATAAAGTAGGGAAATGCATCCATTCAGGAACAAGCTTTCAAATTCACAAATTTAGGAGTAGATATAGTTTTTAGAGAGAGAGGTTCTCTCCTCTCTCTTAGGATTAGGATTTAGAATTTCTTAGTTTTAGGAGTGACTCTCAATCCCAGGTTCAAAGTTCTTTTTATTATTTTTCCAATTTTATTTATGAATTCTTCTATGTTACAGATTACTCTTTGAATTAATGTTATTTGAGGTATTTCAGTTTATTATTGCTTTCTTTTATTTACATTATTGTTATTCCCATCTGAAGACATTTTTATTCCAGTAGATTTGCTTTTCTCTTTTTGATCTTGGTTAAGAAATCAGTAACTCAGGAGTTATCAAATTCAAACATGATTGATAATTGCTATCTTTGTTAATTAAATTGGACTTCAATAATCCCAATCTTTTCTTAGGAAATAAATAGGATCCGAAGATCAAACCAATTAATCCCTTGACCTTCCTTTGCCTTAGTAAAGGTTAACAAAGTGAATTAAGATTCAATTTTCATCATCATTGATAAGGATAGCTAGGATAGGACCTCTAATTTCTAATACCTTGCCATGAGTTTATTTTATTATTACTATTTTATTTTATTCTTTTTGTTCAACATACTGCTTCCTTACTTTCAAAACCCTCAATTTACAAACTCATAACCAATAATAAAAACATACCTCCCTGCAATTCCTTGAGAAGACGACCCGAGGTTTAAATACTCGGTTATCAATTTTAAAGGGGTTTGTTACTTGTGACAACCAAAACGTTTGTACGAAGGAATTTCTGTTGGTTTAGAGACTATATCTACAACGCGACTGTTTTTATAAAATTCTTTACTAGCAAAAATCCTAACGTCAGTGACACCCGGACTTTTAGTGCGATCATGAGATGCTAAAAGTTAGGGTGTTACATTGAGGACCATATTATAGACTCGTATAATGTTAGAATGAGAGAGAGAGAGAGAGAGAGAGAGAGAGAGAGAGAGAGAAAGAGAGAGAGAACGTGACTATAGACGCACTAGTTGGAAAGTGGCATTGTGAGATGCACACGTTTCATTTTCCACATGGTGAGTGCATGATTACTTTAGAGGACGTTACCATGATTTTCAGACTTCGAACTGACGGCTTGCTAGTGACTGGATGATCACAATACAAGTGGGTTAGAGAACAAGTGTATGACCCAAGTTTGTAGTGCTTCTGGGCCAAACGACCAGAGAAAGCGGAATCAAGCTGGCATGGTTCCACACTCTAAAGTGGCACCAACATTTGTCTGACCGAGTAAGTAGGAAATTTTTATGAAATATCACATAATATGTCTATTTGATAAGACATTATTCAGTGACAAGTCTAGAATCATTATGCACTAGAAGTATTTTAAGTTTAGTTGAGGTTCTGCTTGCCTTGCTCACATGCATCGATCCTTATGTCGGGCATTGAGGTATGATTTTAAGGACATGGATGGTCCTCTTGCGTCGTTCCTTGCATGGGCCTGGATACGGATGCCGTCAATAAGGCCTCTGCCGGTGGGTTCTAGCTTTCCACTTGTTCGTAAGTAAAATTTAACTAAGCTATGGATTTAGTTATTTTGCTATAGTAATTACTATCTAATATGAACATGATATGCCAAATGGAATGATTATCAACCCACCATCGAGCAATATAAAACTTGGATAACCTCTGACGTCTGGAGAAGGTTGGACGATCTTTTTCTGCACAGGGTATGTGTTTTTTTATTTAGACTTTTCTTATATTGAATTAAATTGATGATTTCATATTTATACCTTTGAGACTTGATATGTTTTTATAGTTTGTATGGGGCGCAATTGTGCCTTTAATATGCTTTAAGGCTGTGGAATGGCATCCAACTGATAGAGTTAGAAGACATTCTAGATTTTTTCAAGACACCCCAGTCAAAGCTCTGAAACTTGAAGCGTTCCCATAACATAGTGTTGACGGGTCCAAAACACAAGAACTAGGGCGTAAAACCCGTAAAATGGATCTCACAATGGTTAAATAGTTATGCATGCATCTTAACAGGTGAATATGTCGACAACTATCAACCATATGACTAGTACATAAACTAGTACAATGGTAAATTCGGTGATCACCTGCATCTATCCGAGCATGCTGAGTAAGAGCAACAACCACAACAAGAGCAACCACCTCAGTAACAATAACCACCTTGGCAAGAACAACCACCAAATCTACAACCATATGCATACCCACCGTATCCATACCTTCCACATTCACATCCACAACCATATTCACACCCACCACAATATCTATACCCACCATACTCACAAGAATATGCACAACCTTCCACCCAACCTATTATACCATCATACTCACAATCATACCCACCATACACACAGGAATATGCACAACTTTCAACCCAGCCTTCCATACAACCATACGGTCAGTCCTCTACCATGTGTGAGGAATACATATCGACATAGACACCACAATATTCATTGTCATGGCACATTGGCACAGAATGAGGATCAGTATAGGCACATTATTGATTGGGTTCAAGATCCTGAGTCATCTCAGTGGGTGAATAATTTATTCTTTATCCAAGATCCTCTACAAGTGTTAGTGCCTCAAGTTATAGTTGTAAAAACTGAACTATGTAAGACCCAGTTAATTAACGGTTAATTAACCCATAAATGAGAATTTATTCTAGAAAGCCAAAAATATTATTTTTATGGCTAAATGTGATAGAGGAGATTGAGACGAGAATTTCGGTACCAATTTTATAGAAATCGGACCAAGATTGGACCAAACGGGCCAAACCGGTCCAACCGGACCCAAAGTGGGCCCTTGGCCCAACTAAACTAAACCAAAACCCTAGTTTTCAGCACTCTCTCTCCTCACAACACACTAAACACGCTGAAAATGGAGGCTATGGAGGGAAGAACACTCTCTCAAGTTCTTTCTCTCAGTTGATCTTCAAACCACCATAACTTTTGATCTAGAGCTCCGATTGCCGCTCCGTTTGTGGCCACGCGTTCACCGCGGAGAGCTCTACAAAACCCATACAATTAATCTTGAGGTAAGCCACGTTTTACTGTTCGAAATTCCAGCCCTTGATTTCGAGTTTCATGAGCAAAAATGTTAAGATTTTGGGTTCTTTGATGTTATAGGACCCAACTCTCTTGAAGGAGAAGGTTAATCTTGTCTCCTTGGACCTTGGGTGTGGTAAGATTCTCAACCCTAGTATAATTTGTTGTTCTATGAGGTTTGGGCATTGAGATGTTGTGTATGGGTATGATGATTGTGGCTTAGGTTGTGTATATGTGAATATTGGAGCTTGATTGGTGATTTTGGAAAGCTTGGAAGAGGGTTTTGTGTGACAAAATCTGTTCTTGGAGGTGTTGAGACCTTGAGAGCTTGAGGACAAGTGGTTTGGAAGTGCTCCGGTTGAGCTTGGAAAATCGGCTAAGGTATGGTTTCGGTTTTCCGTATCTAATATGTAATGTGGTAGGAAATACTTAGGCTAGAGGCCCTAAGATAGGCATTGAATTGTTGGTGTTGTTGAATAGTTGAGATATATGATGTGTTCATATATGTGATTATGAATATTGATGCCTTGATTGTGTGATGTATGAGAAATGCATGTTGTGATATATGCTTGATGGGTGATTGAGGTTGAATTGATGGGTGGTACCATGTTGATGGTGAGTATGATGTTGATCATGTATAATGATGGTTGATTTGGAATTTAATATTATTGGAAATTGGGATGAGAAGGATGTTGACATGAGATTGTGTTTGTCCTTTAGCCATTGATTAAGAAGTGTTAAAATGGGTTGGAGGTAGTTTTGGAAATTTTGGTAAAATGTCAATGTGTGAGTTGAGGATGGCTTGTTGTTGATTTTGGTACATTTCGAATGATTTCAAAGAGAAGGGTTGAAATTGGCATGTTTTGATTGATTTTGAAAAGAGTTGAAAGTGGCTTGTTTTGAAAATGGCACTTTGTGGTTTTGAATGAAAACATGGTTTTTGGGCATACTTTGACGGGACATAACTTGGACTACGAATCTCTGGTTTGTGCCAAATCTGTTTAGAAATGAAATTGGATCCGGGATGTCCATGCCGTTTGAAGAACGGGTGAAAAATGATTTAAAATGAGAGAGTTATGACCGTCGGAAGATTAGGAATTGAATTTGTGAATTCTGCAGTTTTTAACTTAGAAAATTTTTAGCAGAATGACCCCCCGCGCGTAGGCGCACTTGGCGCGTACGCGCCGTTCTTCCAGGAAGCGCCATCCACGCGTACGCGTGATGTGCGCGGGCGCGCCGAATGTGCTGCACCCAATGCCCAGCCATTTTCCAGAGAGTTGTGCCAGAGTTGTGCCAGTTTTGTGCCTAGGGCACAAGAGTACCCACGCGTACGCGTGGCTGACGCGTGCGCGTTGTTTGGCTAATTTTTAACCCGCGCGTTCGCGCGTATGACGCTTGCGCGTAGATGAGTTATAAGGCCATCCGCGCGTGCGCGTGGAGTGCGCGTACGCGCGGCCCTGTTTTCATCCCAAAGTTGATTTTTGAGTTTTAAAAGCCAAATTTCATACTTCTAAGCCTCCGATCTCACCACTTATGTCTTAGATCATTATGATATGCCTAGCATGAGAAAAAGGGCTAGTGACTGTGGTAACTTACGAGTGAAGCAAGGGGAAAAATGAATGATCATTGAGGATCAAAGATGATTATGTGAGATGCGGAGAATGGCGGTGGAAGTGCTTGTTATGCCATGGGCCGAAGGGCCATAATTGTTAATGAATTGGCTGGTTATGGATTTAACCGTGAGCCGGATGGCTAGATTATTGTCGTGTTACGGCGGAGCCATGTTTATGGCCACGTATAAATGCATATATGCTGTTGATTGAATTGTGTATGTTTGCACTTCCACCATTGGAGATGAGGGTTTCCCTGGGTAGTAGCAATGGCTAGCCACCATGTGCTCCAGGTTGAGACTCGAAGCTCTGTTAACCCAATGTCGTAAGTGTGGCCGGGCACTGTGAAAGGCCCGGATGAGCTCGCCCCCATAAATATTCACCAGTGATGGTGATGGATAAATATTCACCAGTGAGGGTGATGGATATGGATCATGATTATGATCAAGTTTATGATGAGTATAACTCGAGTTGGGGATACATGATAGAGGGACAGTCCAATAGTTAGCTACCAGGACTTGTCGGGTTGGCTCTATAACCGACAGATGATATCATCAGCCACTAGGGACAGGCATGCATCATAAGCATACTACATGAATTGTTTGAGATTGCCTATTGACTGCATATTACTTGCTAATTGCCTAAATGCCTTATCTGTTCCTATTTGTAAATCTCTTGTCTGATATAACTGTGTTTGCTATATTATACTCCTGCTGGTGGTTGGGAGGTCTGAAGGAATTGGAAAGGGAAGTATTAGTTAGAATGAAGGATCTTTAGTCAGTTGCCACTTACGGTTTAGCTTGTTTATAAGCTTTGATATTACCTGGAGGAAGTTCTAGGATTGCCTTCGGCTTTCCTCTATTATTATGTATTATATATGTAGAAGCTGTTACCGTACTGGGGACCTCTGGTTCTCACCCATGCGGATTTTGTGATTTTCAGATGCAGGACGCGAGGCTTCTCGTTGAGGCATGCTGGAGACTTCTGGATTAGCGAAGATCCTTTGTTCTTGGGACTCTGTTTGGTTTATATATCTTGTTTAGATACTTTTATCTCCATTAAATAATACAAACTGTGATGACTCCTTCTAGAGGGGATTTTGGAGAATAGGTTGTATGTATTTGTGTCCCTTTGGGTTTCCTTTGGGGTTTCCTTATTTTATTATATGTATATATTATTATGCTCGGACCGGTTATCTTCGCAGCCGGATTTTGAGTCTTGATATTCCCGTTTTTGACACTCCTTATATATATGATCTTGCGTTAGCTTATCCTTTGCTCGTTACGTTATCAATCGGAGTGTTGCGCGTTTGAGTTACGGTTTTTGTTTACCCCTTTTTCTACAAAGGCTCCTAGCTATAATCAATTATTCATACTACTATACGTACTAAATTTTTGTTTTAGAGGTCATAATACCTTGCCATCTCTGAATTATGACTTAAGCATAAGACTCTGTATGGTAGGGTGTTACATTATGGTATCAGAGCCAGAACCCGGATCGATGTGCCAGCGAGGGCGCTGGACTCCCTTAGGGGGTGGATTGTAAGGCCCACATCGGTTGGGGAGGGGAACGAAGCATGCCTTATAAGGTTGTGGATACCTCTCCCTAGCATGACGCGTTTTGACGAGTGAGTGTGGGGGGCTTCAGCTAGCATCCCTATCGTCAAAGGCAAAACTGTGAGGCCTTGTGTGCCAAAGCGGACAATATCGTGCTAGCGGGTGGTCTGGGCTGTTACATTATGGTATCAGAGCAGTTCGTTCCTGTAGAGCCTGAGGAATGGACTGACTATGCTTCTGTGCATTCTCTGTATGTGTGTTATGTGCTGTTAGTATATCTGCTTGATATAATTGGCATAAACGTTCATGAGCATGCATTTGGGACTTTGAAGCACTAAACTTCCGATATTGAGACTGATCAATTTAATATCGATTGTTTGGTGTGTATAGGAACTAGATGGCGCCTCGTGGACGTGGTAGAGGCCGTGGGAGAGGACATACGAATGCTCGTGCGCCGGAGACTAACCCTAATGACCCGGTGAACTTTATGAATGTGTTGGAGAACATGGCTGCTGCTATGCAAGCCACTGCTGAGGCTCTTGGCCAACAGATGAACAACCATGGTAATGATGGAGGTGGAGTTCAGGGCCCGATGACACTGGCAAACTTTTTGAAGGTTAATCCACCGAAGTTCAAGGGAACTACTAGCCCGACTGAAGCCGATACATGGTTTCAGGCCATGGAACGAGCACTGCAAGCGCAGGTGGTGCCTGAAAGGCAGCGTGTAGAGTTCGCTACCTATTTGCTCACTGGGGAAGCGTCGCATTGGTGGCAAGGAATCCGACGCCTTCTACAGTAGGGTGATGATTATATCACCTGGGATGTCTTCCAAGAGGAGTTCTATAAGAAGTACTTTCCGACTTCTGCTAGGACGGCCAAGGAGCTTGAATTGTTGCAGCTGAAGCAGGGTACTATGTCTGTATCTGAGTATACTGACAAGTTTGAGGAGCTGTTCAGATTCTCTCGTATGTGTCAAGGGACTCTGGTGGAATATGAGGAGTGGAAGTGTGTTAAGTACGAAGGAGGACTCCGGAGTGATATTTTTGGTTCGGTGGGGCCAATGGAGATTAGGACTTTCTCCGAATTGGTGAACAAGTGTAGGGTTGCTGAAGAGTGTGTGAAGAGGGCAGTCGCTGAGAAAGGAAGTCACAAAGGATCATTTCCACAGAACCGAGGGAAGAGCTTTGCACCTAGAGGTCCGTCTTTCAAGAGGGGAGGTTCTTTTAGGAGGCCCAACAACAACTACTCCCAAGGGAAAAGGTTTGGGAAGCAGCCTCAGAATGATCAAGCTTGTACTAGGTGTGGGAGTCACCATCCGGGAGTACCATGCAAGGCCGGATGGGGTTTGTGCTACAATTGTGTAAAAGCGGGGCATAAAGCCACAAGTTGTCCGGAGAAGCAAAAGCAAGGTGCTGGAAAAGCACAACAGACTGGTTGGGTGTTCAGCACCTCAGTTGTGGGTGCAGAGGGATCTGAGACACTCATTCGAGGTAACTGTGAAATGGCTGATCAAACTTTAAATGCTTTATTTGATTCGGGAGCATCACATTCATTTATTGCATTTGAGAAAGCCCGTGAGTTAGGATTGAAGATCGTAACCTTAGGTTATGACTTAAAAGTGTATAATGCTACCCATGAGGCCATGGTAACTAGGCTATGATGCCCGAAAGTTTCGTTTAGGTTCAAGCAGTGTGATTTTGTCCATAATTTAATCTGCTTACCGATGATCGGTCTTGATCTTATCTTGGGATTGGACTGGTTATCTGAGAACCATGTCCTGCTTGATTGTTCTACAAAGTCTGTGTACTTTATGCCGGAAGATACAGAAGGGCCGGTCGTGGTGAATAATTATTACTTGAATTCGATGATGGTGAACTGTTCTGGAATCGAATGTCAGGGTATCCTGTTGTTAACCGCTGGTGTTTCGGGTGATGATCAAAAGTTGGATCAGATTCCGGTAGTGTGTGAGTTTCCGGAAGTGTTTCCCGATGATATTGAGGAATTTCCACCTAACCGAGAGGTCGAGTTTGCTATTGAGTTGGTGCCTGAGGTGGGACCAATCTCAAGTGCTCCTTATAGGATGTCACCGTTAGAGATGGCCGAGCTAAAGTCTCAGTTAGAGGAATTGTTGGGTAAGAACTTTATCCGACCAAGTGTTTCCCCGTGGGGTGCTCCAGTGTTACTGGTAAAGAAGAAAGATGGAAGTATGCGGCTCTGTGTGGATTACAGGCAGCTGAACAAGGTCACCATAAAGAATAAGTTCCCATTGCCAAGGATTGATGATCTCATGGATCAGTTACAAGGAGCTGGGGTTTTCTCTAAGATCGATTTGCGATCCGGTTATCACCAAATAAGGGTGAGGGGTGAGGATATCCCTAAGACCGCTTTCAGGACTCGTTATGGTCATTACGAGTATACTATGATGTCTTTTGGGTTGACGAATGCTCCTGCAGTGTTTATGGATTACATGAATAGAGTATTCCGTCCGTTTCTGGATAAATTCGTTGTTGTCTTCATTGACGACATACTGATTTACTCCAAGACTGAAGAAGAGCATGCGGAACACTTGCGGACCGTGTTGCAGATTTTAAAGGAGAAGAAACTCTATGCGAAACTGTCTAAGTGTGAGTTTTGGAAGAGTGAGGTAAAGTTTTTGGGTCACGTGGTGAGTAAGCAGGGAATAGCCGTAGATCCAACTAAGGTGGAAGCTGTGATGGATTGGAGGAAACCAACCACAGTAACTGAGATAAGGAGTTTTCTGGGTTTAGCTGGCTATTACCGAAGGTTCATCAAAGGCTTTTCGCAATTAGCCTTGCCATTGACAAAGTTAACCCGCAAAGACACTCCGTTTGTTTGGACTCCTGAGTGCGAGGAGAGCTTTCAGGTATTGAAGAAAAAGTTGACCACTGCACCTGTGTTAGTGTTACCTGAGCCGAACGAACCTTTTGAGGTGTACTGTGATGCCTCACTAAAGGGTCTAGGATGCGTGCTGATGCAGCATCATAATGTGGTGGCGTATGCCTCACGACAGTTAAGACCTCATGAAGTTAGTTACCCTACGCACGATTTGGAACTCGCTGTGGTTGTGTTTGCCTTGAAGGTGTGGAGGCATTATCTCTATGGGGTTAAGTTCCAAGTCTTCTCTGATCACAAGAGCTTGAAATATCTCTTTGATCAGAAAGAGCTTAATATGAGGCAAAGGAGGTGGATGGAATTATTGAAAGACTACGACTTTGAGTTGAATTACCATCCGGGAAAGGCAAATGTAGTGGCGGATGCGTTAAGTCGAAAGTCGTTATATGCGTCTTGGATGATGCTTCAAGAGGAGAAGTTGCTCAAGGGATTCGAGAGTCTAAAAATTGGTGCTCGAGAAGTATCTGGAACCTTGTGTTTGAGCCGATTAGAAATCTCAAGTGACTTTAAGTCCGAACTCCTAAAGGCTCATGAAAATGATGAAGCATTATGGAAGGTGTTACTGGCTATCGAGCAAGGAAAACAGTGGAGAGTGTCGGAAGAAAAAGATGGGTTATGGAGATTCAAGGGTAGGATCATTGTGCCGGATGTTGGTACTTTGAGGCAAGATATCTTAAAGGAGGCACACAAAAGCGGATTCTCCATTCACCCGGGAAGTACTAAGATGTACCATGATTTAAAGGCGATGTTTTGGTGGCCGGGTATGAAGAATGATGTGGTGGAATATGTTTCAAAGTGCTTAACTTGTCAAAAGGTAAAGATTGAACATCAAAGACCTTCCGGGATGTTGCAACCTTTAGAGATTCCGCAATGGAAGTGGGAAAGTATTGCAATGGACTTTGTGTCGGGATTGCCAAGGACTAGGACTGGTTTTGATGCTATCTGGGTGATTGTGGACCGACTGACAAAGTCAGCTCACTTTTTGCCCATTCGGATGACTTACACCCTTGAGGAGCTAGCTCGGTTATACATAAAGGAGATTGTGAGACTCCATGGTGTACCTGCTACTATAATCTCTGATAGAGATCCTCGTTTCACTTCGAAATTCTGGGGTGCATTTCAGAAAGCTTTTGGAACCCGATTAAGCTTGAGTACAGCTTACCATCCTCAAACAGATGGTCAATCTGAGAGGACGATCCAAACACTAGAGGATATGTTGAGAGCTTGTGTTTTGGATCAACCGGCAAGTTGGGATTGGTATATGCCGTTAGTGGAGTTTGCATACAATAATAGTTACCATATGAGCATCGGAATGGCTCCGTATGAGGCATTGTATGGGAGGAAATGTCAATCTCCGCTATGTTGGTATGAAACTGGAGAGAAAGGCTTGTTGGGGACGGAAATGATACCTGAGACTACTGAACAAGTTAAGAAAATCCGAGATAGGATGCTTACGGCGCAGAGTCGCCAAAAGAGTTACGCCGATCAGAGGCGGAAGCCCTTGGAATTTGAGGAAGGAGATCATGTTTTCCTTAAGGTTACTCCGACCACAGGAATAGGTAGAGCGATTAAAGCAAAGAAGTTGAATCCTCGATACATTGGTCCATTTCAGATCCTGGAGAGGATTGGGCCGGTGGTGTATCGCGTGGCTCTACCACCTCATCTTTCGAACCTGCACGATGTGTTTCATGTGTCGCAGCTTCGGAAGTACACCCCTGATGCTAGCCATGTGTTAGAACCCGAATCGGTTCAGTTAAGGGAAGATTTGACGCTTCCAGTGGCTCCAGTCAGAATTGATGATACTAGTATCAAACGACTGCGTGGAAAAGAGGTTTCATTAGTCAAAGTGGCTTGGAGTCGAGGCGGTGTTGAGGAACACACTTGGGAACTTGAGTCAGAGATGCGAATGGATTATCCGCACTTATTCTCAGGTAATTGCATTTGAATTTTGTGGGCAAAATTCCCAATTAGGTGGGTAGAATGTAAGACCCAGTTAATTAATGGCTAATTAACCCATAAATGAGAATTTATTCTAGAAAGCCAAAAATGTTATTTTTATGGCTAAATGTGATAAAGGAGATTGAGACGAGAATTTCGGTACCAATTTTATAGAAATCGGACCAAGATTGGACCAAACGGGCCAAACCGGTCCAACCGGACCCAAAGTGGGCCCTTGGCCCAACTAAACTAAACCAAAACCCTAGTTTTCAGCACTCTCTCTCCTCACAACACACTAAACACGCTGAAAATGGAGGCTATGGAGGGAAGAACACTCTCTCAAGTTCTTTCTCTCACTTGATCTTCAAACCACCATAACTTTTGATCTAGAGCTCCGATTGCCGCTCCGTTTATGGCCACGCGTTCACCGCGGAGAGCTCTACAAAACCCATACAATTAATCTTGAGGTAAGCCACGTTTTATTGTTCGAAATTCCAGCCCTTGATTTCGAGTTTTATGAGCAAAAATGTTGAGATTTTGGGTTCTTTGATATTATAGGACCCAACTCTCTTGAAGGAGAAGGTTAATCTTGTCTCCTTGGACCTTGGGTGTGGTAAGATTCTCAACCCTAGTATAATTTGTTGTTCTATGAGGTTTGGGCATTGAGATGTTGTGTATGGGTATGATGATTGTGGCTTAGGTTGTGTATATGTGAATATTGGAGCTTGATTGGTGATTTTGAAAAGCTTGGAAGAGGGTTTTGTGTGACAAAATCTGTTCTTGGAGGTGTTGAGACCTTGAGAGCTTGAGGACAAGTGGTTTGGAAGTGCTCCGGTTGAGCTTGGGAAATCGGCTAAGGTATGGTTTCGATTTCCCGTATCTAATATGTAATGTGGTAGAAAATACTTAGGCTAGAGGCCCTAAGATAGGCATTGAATTGTTGGTGTTGTTGAATAGTTGAGATATATGATGTGTTCATATATGTGATTATGAATATTGATGCCTTGATTGTGTGATGTATGAGAAATGCATGTTGTGATATATGCTTGATGGGTGATTGAGGTTGAATTGATGGGTGGTACCATGTTGATGGTGAGTATGATGTTGATCATGTATAATGATGGTTGATTTAGAAATTAATATTATTGGAAATTGGGATGAGAAGGATGTATGACATGAGATTGTGTTTGTCCTTTAGCCATTGATTAAGAAGTGTTAAAATGGTTGGAGGTAGTTTTGGAAATTTTGGTAAAATGTCAATGTGTGAGTTGAGGATAGCTTGTTGTTGATTTTGGTACATTTCGAATGATTTCAAAGAGAAGGGTTGAAATTGGCATGTTTTGATTGATTTTGAAAAGAGTTGAAAGTGGCTTGTTTTGAAAATGGCACTTTGTGGTTTTGAATGAAAACATGGTTTTTGGGCATACTTTGACGGGATATAACTTGGACTACAGATCTTTGGTTTGTGCCAAATCTGTTTAGAAATGAAATTGGATCCGGGATGTCCATGCCGTTTGAAGAACGGGTGAAAAATCATTTAAAATGAGAGAGTTATGACCGTCGGAAGATTAGGGGTTGAATCTGTGAATTCTGCAGTTTTTAACTTAGAAAATTTTTAGCAGAATGACCCCCCGCGCGTAGGCGCACTTGGCGCGTACGCGCCGTTCTTCCAGGAAGCGCCATCCACGCGTGCGCGTGATGTGCGCGGGCGCGCCGAATGTGCTGCACCCAATGCCCAGCCATTTTCCAGAGAGTTGTGCCAGAGTTGTGCCAGTTTTGTGCCTAGGGCACAAGAGTACCCACGCGTACGCGTGGCTGACGCGTGCGCGTTGTTTGGCTAATTTTCAACCCGCGCGTTCGCGCGTATGACGCTTGCGCGTAGATGAGTTATAAGGCCATCCGCGCGTGCGCGTGGAGTGCGCGTACGCGCGGCCCTGTTTTCATCCCAAAGTTGATTTTTGAGTTTTAAAAGCCAAATTTCATACTTCTAAGCCTCCGATCTCACCACTTATGTCTTAGATCATTATGATATGCCTAGCATGAGAAAAAGGGCTAGTGACTGTGGTAACTTGCGAGTGAAGCAAGGGGAAAAATGAATGATCATTGAGGATCAAAGATGATTATGTGAGATGCGGAGAATGGCGGTGGAAGTGCTTGTTATGCCATGGGCCGAAGGGCCATAATTGTTAATGAATTGGCTGGTTATGGATTTAACCGTGAGCCGGATGGCTAGATTATTGCCGTGTTACGGCGGAGCCATGTTTATGGCCAAGTATAAATGCATATATGCTGTTGATTGAATTGTGTATGTTTGCACTTCCACCATTGGAGATAAGGGTTTCCCTGGGTAGTAGCAATGGCTAGCCACCATGTGCTCCAGGTTGAGACTCGAAGCTCTGTTAACCCAATGTCGTAAGTGTGGCCGGGCACTGTGAAAGGCCCGGATGAGCTCGCCCCCATAAATATTCACCAGTGATGGTGATGGATAAATATTCACCAGTGAGGGTGATGGATATGGATCATGATTATGATCAAGTTTATGATGAGTATAACTCGAGTTGGGGATACACGACAGAGGGACAGTCCAATAGTTAGCTACCAGGACTTGTCGGGTTGGCTCTATAACCGACAGATGATATCATCAGCCACTAGGGACAGGCATGCATCATAAGCATACTACATGAATTGTTTGAGATTGCCTATTGACTGCATATTACTTGCTAATTGCCTAAATGCCTTATCTGTTCCTATTTGTAAATCTCTTGTCTGATATAACTGTGTTTACTATATTATACTCCTGCTGGTGGTTGGGAGGTCTGAAGGAATTGGAAAGGGAAGTATTAGTTAGAATGAAGGATCTTTAGTCAGTTGCCACTTACGGTTTAGCTTGTTTATAAGCTTTGATATTACCTGGAGGAAGTTCTAGGATTGCCTTCGGCTTTCCTCTATTATTATGTATTATATATGTAGAAGCTGTTACCGTACTGGGGACCTCTGGTTCTCACCCATGCGGATTTTGTGGTTTTCAGATGCAGGACGCGAGGCTTCTCGTTGAGGCATGCTGGAGACTTCTGGATTAGCGAAGATCCTTTGTTCTTGGGACTCTGTTTGGTTTATATATCTTGTTTAGATACTTTTATCTCCATTAAATAATACAAACTGTGATGACTCCTTCTAGAGGGGATTTTGGAGAATAGGTTGTATGTATTTGTGTCCCTTTGGGTTTCCTTTGGGGTTTCCTTATTTTATTATATGTATATATTATTATGCTCGGACCGGTTATCTTCGCAGCCGGATTTTGAGTCTTGATATTCCCGTTTTTGACACTCCTTATATATATGATCTTGCGTTAGCTTATGCTTTGCTCGTTACGTTATCAATCGGAGTGTTGCGCGTTCGAGTTACGGTTTTTGTTTACCCCTTTTTCTACAAAGGCTCCTAGCTATAATCAATTATTCATACTACTATACGTACTAAATTTTTGTTTTAGAGGTCGTAATACCTTGCCATCTCTGAATTATGACTTAAGCATAAGACTCTGTATGGTAGGGTGTTACAAACTAGACCAGTCGGTTTGACAAAAAAATTGGTGAACTGGATCCTAAGCCGGTTTGGTTTACTCCTTGGACTGTTCAAGGATGTGAACTGGTAAGAACCAGAGAAAATCGGTTAAAACCAGTGAGAACCGAAAAAAATCAATCTAACCGAATCGGTCTGTTAACACCAAGTACGCGCCTTATGGTGCTCTATAGCACCGCTTGTCCAACCTGTGATCCAATGGAGAATGTGCAACCCTACGATGATCAACAGTCAATGGCACTCGAAGTGTCCCCCTGTGATTAACGTATGTTATTTTGGAAATTTTTTTCAATTGCCACTCAGCCATCATGCTTCTTATTATTATATATGATAAAAACTAATAATGTAGTAAACATTCAATTAAATAATTTTATAAGTATCTAATTTAATTTAATTTGTATTCTCTATTTTTTGAATTAATTATATTTTAATTATGTACCATTATTAATATAAATATAAATTTCATTAACAATTTTTTAAGCTATTCAATCTATTTCAATATTAGTATTTTGATACTAGTGTTAAAATCTATTGATATTATAGTTAGATGATAGGCTTCGTGAATTAATTAGGTGATGTACTAATATAATTGTTACCCTTATTGTGTCAAATTAAGATACTACTATAGTAGTACTAACAAATTTTATGTTTATTTTTAAAATTTGAGACTTGATTCTTCATAAAATGTTAGTGAAGATATATATTTTAAATTTTAATTTTAAGTTTTTGACAATTTTATATTTTTTATTTACGTGAGACTAGTTCTACCGGTTCAACCAGTAATTTATCGGTTAAACCAATAAACTAATAAACCAGTAGCTTAACCGGTTCGATCACCGGTTTAATTCTGACAACTATGTCTCAAGTTGTTCACGGACAATTATCTTTGGATGTAGGGCATCCACTCGGTCCTATTCTGAGCACTCTATGCCAAGAACTTCTGTTAATTCGGTTAAGAGTATTCATAGGGGATTAGATGTCGCCACACCCTAACACGGATTTCTATGCCTGAGGGTGACGAGGAAAAGAACGATGGTGCGGTTGATGAGACTCGTGCAGGTAAGGATGATGTTGATCAGCCTGGTTTAGGTAAAGGTGTAGTTAATGAGTGTGGTACAGGTGATGATGTGGTTGATGAGTGTGGTCCAAGTGATTATATGGTTGATGAAGATGGTTTAGGTAATTTAATTGTGATTGTTGTATATTGACTAGGATTGTATTTATTATTGATTAGGAGTGGTATTTATATTGCTGTGAATTGATAATGACTTTTTTTTTTGTTATCACGTAAGTGCTCACGATAAAGGTTATGACCTTAGGGTTGACCCGGCCTGTAAGAGTCGTTCAAGAAGAGGGTCAAAAAAGGATGTTCTCACGTAGAGCAAACCATGAAGAAGAGTATCTTTAAATGAATTGTTATCAACTTTAGTTAGTTGACATGTGCAATGCAATTTCTACACATTGTTTTGTTTTATAGATGACGATGTACTAGTGTGAACTCCATGCGCAATTTGAACAAAGCAATTAATTTTAGCAAAGTAACCATAACATGATAAAATATATCCAAAAAAAACAAACTACAACTGAATATAATACTAAATAAAATGCTAGAAACAAATGAGGTCACAAACTACGAATTTTGAGTCGATCCACTAGCACTTGCATCACCACGGTGCAAGCATCTGCTTCGGCTATGACCCTCACTTCCACAAAGCCTACAACGCCCAGGACTACGTAGATCACAAATATCCATCTCATTCAAGAAGCGAGTTTTCTTAGGATGACCTTTGGTCACTTGCTTGAGGTGGGGATTGGTAGGGATAAAGCTTAGCTTCGGCAATGGGGGGCCATGACCTCAAAAAAATTTTTATAAAAGAACTAGTAGTATTACTACCAAAGAACAAATATAACTCAATTGATTTATGTCTCACACTTTTATATTAGACTTGTGGGATCAACTTCCACTTTCTATATTTATTTAATTATTTTTAATTTTAAACATTAACATCTTGGACATAATTTTAATGGGCTTTTACAAATTAAAGACCTCGTTGGATTATTCATGCAAATTAAAATTTCATTCTCATTATCATTTATTATTCTCATTATCAACAAGATTTTACAATTTTAGTGTTGAAATTAGTTATAGTTAAATTAATTTGTTTTATCTATATAGTTATTTTGTTACAATAACATCTTGGACTTGGACTTCAATGGACTTTTACAAATTAAAAGTTTTATGGCTTATTGATACAAATTATTATTATTATTATTATTATTATTATTATTATTATTATTATTATTATTATTATCAACTAGATTTTACAATTTTAATATTGGAATTAGTTATAGTAAAATTAATTTTTTATCTATATAATTATTTATTTTACAATTTTAATTCTGAAATTTCTAAAGTATTTTATATTTGTCTACATAGTTATTTATTTATTGTTATATTAGTAATAAATTCAAAAATAATTATATTTATAGATTTTATTTTAATATAAATATTATTATATAATTTTTATGTTACGATTTTTTGCCCCTGCAAAAAATTTTTTCAAGCTCCGCCACTGGAGATTGGGTACTAGTGTTGATCCTTGATACACATGCCATGTTGATGGTGTCCTAGTGGCCTGAATCGGGTTCTATAAACTTTTCGGATCTCGTCCATCGTGTACACCTCGTGCACATACTATTTCTAATCTAGGCGCTGGTTTGCACAACAGCTAAATATATGGCAACAAGGAATTCAATCCACTTGAAACTTACCACAATCACAATGCTGAAGACACAAGTTTACAACAAACTCCAACTAGACATCTCGCGCACATCAAAGACTGTTCTGCCTATCAAATAAGTTAACTTGAATGTTTCTTGTTGATTGCTGATTTGACAGAATTTTCTCAGTTGTATATTCAGAGAATAGTTGACCTACACTTATACGAGCCTCAACCTCAGCCTTCTTCCTTGTGAACAACGTATTTAGCCTGTAAAAGTTACCTTAACAAAGGCTGTGTCGGAAAGATTGTGTGCCCCTTTCAATAGATTGTTAATGCACTCCACTAGGTTGGTGATCATATATCCCCAGCGATGTCCACCACCATATGCCAAGACATACTACTGTCGAGGGATATTGTCCAACCACTGCTTGTAAGCTTCCCCCACTCACATAATCTCTGGTAATGCATATCGAATTCACGTAATATTCTAGAATAGCCTATATTGACAATCAGCTTCTGCATATGCAACTCCTTGAACCTTAGGAAGTTGGATGCTGTGTCTGATACAAAATATGTGAATAGCTCTCGGATATTGCCATGCTCCATTACTACGACCTACAGCTGAGATAATTGACTCATGTTGATAAGAGATAAGGGCAACACTATCTCGATTAACCACATGTGTTCACAAATGGCTAAGAAAAAAGTGTCAAGCATCGGTAGTCTCACCCTCAACTAGGACTAATGCAAGAGGCACGATATTTTCGTTGTCATCTTGTGATACTGCAACTAAAAGAGTTCCTTTATGCTTTCCATATAAATGTGTGCCGTCAATCTGGGCTAGTGACTTGCAACTTCTGAATGCTTTAATACACGGGTAAAAAGCCCAGAAGACTCGTATCAGAATCCGGAGATCCTCAACTAACGTATCCCCTCGGTAGCCATATGCAGTTTTGTACTCAATAATTGCTGATGGTTCTTTCGTAATCATTGCTTCAAACCATGTGGGCAAGGTTTCATAAGAAGCTTTCCACCCACCTATATTTTCTCAACTGCCTTTTGCTTGGCCAACCATACTTTGCAATAACTTATAGTGTAGTTGAATTTCGATTGAACTTCAGTAATGATAGATTTCACCTTTATGGAGGGTCGTCTTTAACAAATGATTTTATCGCTTCTGCAATAGTTGTATCAGAGTCCAGTTTAGCATGATCTTTAGAGATGATACTTCTGGTGCATGTATGACTACCATTGTACCTCCTTATCACCCAACAATACCATCTTTTCATAAGACTAACTCTGATAAGCCAATCACAACTTGTTCCATATTGTATGCATTTAGAATAGAATGTCGTCAATCTTGATCGACTCCTCTTTGGATATTATACTCTTTAACTGACTCAATACAGCCTCTTTAGTGTTAAACTCCATTCCAACAATGAATTCACCGTCAGCGACAACAACGGAGCTACACCAATAATAAAACAAAATAAATCTAAATACTATCCGATTAATAATGATAATAATTATAATTATAATAATAAATAATAACAATAATAATATTTATAATAACAACACTACTCTACTACTACTACTACTACTACTACTACTACTACTACTACTAATAATAATAATAATAATAATAATAATAATAATAATAATAATAATAATAATAATAATAATAATAATAATAATCATTGTTACCTTAGTAGTAATAATTATTTTTATTATTATTACCAAAATTACCTGTATTGACGTATTCAGGAAATTTTAGTACATGCATGGCATCAAGATTTAAACTACGCATAAAAGATGGCTTCCCACGTAGATGCTCGCACGCTAATGCATTTGCAATATCTCCCACATCTCCTTCAACTATATTATATCATCTTTTTCCACATCTTCAGCTGGACCAATAATTTCTTAGTTATTTTCAAACTCTTCATCACTTTCAGTATTATAACCCATCCAATCTATGTTAGGTTTCAGAAAATCAACATCATCAATTTCTTGGAATTCAACATACAACTCGATATGTGAGACTTGTACTCTAGTTTGATGGTAGATCGCAAACATACCTTGCATATTAACTTCATCAGCTACATGCATTATGTGAAATTGACAAAACCACCAAATACTAACGCAAACTATTTGTACAAAATATTTGTCACCCTATTCAGCATTTGATGATTTATACTTTGAGAAAGTACACTCTTAAACCCATCATATGTTATTTAAAGAGGAACAATAATAACCATGAATTCTCACATGAAAAGCTCACGTCCTCATATATATGAGGTAAAATTTGACCATTGTAATATATTTTTAAACTAACATAACCTTTTATACACTCATTACTTTCACTCACAAATATGCAGAACACTCTGAAGGTGAAAAACAACACTCTTACAATGAACAACAACTTTACACTTAAACACAACACAATACTCATTTTATAGTTGATTTTTTTCCTATATACACAAAACTCACTGATGTTTTCACTTTTTCTGCAATACATTAGTGACGTTTTGACCGAATTATATCTTAAAATATAAAATGTCACCACTGTTTTCAATTTTTTAATTAAAAAACATTAAAAACACTCAAAACGTCATGGACGTTTTACATTTTCGCATTTTAAAAGATATACCACATGAAAACGGCACTGCCGTTTTGTTCTAAATAAAATTTTTTAATTATTTTTTAAACTAAAACGTTAGTCGGTTTTGTATTTAAGTAATTTAAAAAATATTTTTATACACAAAATATAAGTGACATTCTGTACTTTTTTAAAAAGTAAAAAATATCCCATAATAATATAAAATTAGAAGCATTTCAAGTGAGGTAGTGTACTTGTTTAGAAGTTTAATGTGCCATGCTTTAAAACGAATAAGATTTAATGTAAAATATTTGAAAGACTAAGATAGTAAGAGAAACATAATTGATGTGAATATTAAGTAAAGTGAGTGCACGGTACCATATAACCGGTTTATTCGTTGCGGAGTTCCGAGACACTGAATATCTCCATTATGCCAAGCCCTAGTGCGAAGAAAGGCTTAGCTATTTCTTCAAATCGTGGTTTAAAGCCATGTTTTGTCATCACTATTCTCATAAGCATATTCCAAGAATGAATTTATCATCTCCATTAACACATGTGGGCAGGAATTAAACAAAGGTAGACTAACATGAATCCCATGAACAGCAAGAGATGAGGAAAAATAATTCTTTCATATAGTTGAGATGATCCTAGCATCTCACTTTCCACTATCAAGTATCTTCGAATATCTAAAACTTTTGCTCCAACTGCATATCACTTTAGTTTACAATAATTAAACAAACATATATGTGTAAAATAAAATTGACACTCATACGATTAGGATTAATCATACATAGGGGTGGCAAGCGGGGAAGCCCGCCCCGCCTAGTGAGGCGGTCCCAAAATCCTAGCCCGCCCCGCCTAACGGCGGGCTGGCGGGCCGGCGGGCTAAGCCCGCCAATATCTTTTTTTTTTACTTTTAACTATTAAATAATATATATAAAAGCATAAAAAATTTCTTCTATTTTTTACTTTTAACTATTATAATTTCTAAGAGTATAAACAAATTATAATTTTTATATTCACAAACATTAAAGTCTTTGTAATTATAAATATCTAATAAACATAATTATAAACCAAGTTTTCATCCAAAACATAATTATAAATATTGTTCCCAAAGCAAAATAAACATAATCCAAAACATAATTATAAATAGTCTCTAAAACAAAATAAACATAATCCAAAACACTCAATTTTTATCTTCATTCTCTTGTAAGTTGGGTTGAAAAAGTTGGGTTTTGGCAAAAAAAATTATAAAAATACCCCTTGATAAAAAAATTTAAGCCCGGCGGGGAAGCCCGCCCCGCCCCGCCAAAGCCCGTGGTTTAAGCAGTGCGGGTTAGGCGGGCTTTTGCTATTTGGCAGTTGATGCACGAAATTATTACTCTCTTACAATTTCGCACACATGACCAGCAAGTGCACTGGGTCGTCCAAGTAATACCTTACGTGAGTAAGGGTCGAATCCCACGGAGATTGTTGGTTTGAAGCAATCTATGGTTATCTTGTAAATCTTAGTCAGGAAGTCAATTATGTTTATCAGTTGAATTGTGAATAACCAGTAGAGCATAAATTAAAAGTTACTTGTTGTGCAGTAATGGAGAATATGTTAGAGTTTTGGAGATGCTTTGTCCTCTGAATCTCTGCTTTCCTCTGTCTTCTGATTCACGCACGCACGTCCTCCTATGGCAAGCTGTGTGTTGGTGGATCACCGTTGTCAATGGCTACCTTCCATCCTTCCAGTGAAAACTACGCTCACGCGCTCTGTCACAGCACGGCTAATCACCGGTTGGTTCTCGATCCGGTTGGAATAGGATTTACTATCCTTTTGCGTCTGTCACTAACGCCCAGCCTTCAGGAGTTTGAAGCTCGTCACAGTCATTCAATCCTTGAATCCTACTCGGAATACCACAGACTAGGTTTAGACTTTCCAGATTCTCATGAATGCCGCCATCAGTTCTAGCTTATACCACGGAGATTCTGATTAAGGAATCTAAGAGATACTCATTCAATCGGATATAGAACGGAGGTGGTTGTCAGGCACACGTTCATGGTTTGAGGAAGGTGATGAATGTCACGGATCATCACCTTCATCACAGTTAAGCGTGAATGAATATCTTAGATAGGAACAAGCGTGTTTGAATGGAAAACAGAAATACTTGCATTAATTCATCGAGATACAGCAGAGCTCCTCACCCCCAACAATGGGGTTTAGAGACTCATGCTGTCAGAGAATACAAAGTTTAGATCTGAAATGTCATGAGATACAAAATAAGTCTCTAAAAGTTGTTTAAATACTAAACCAGTAGCCTAGGGTTACAAAATATGAGTGGACTATGATGGATGATGCAGAGATCCACTTCTGGGGCCCACTTGGTGTGCTGGGGCCCACTTGGTGTGTGCTAGGGCTGAGATTTCGTGCAGAGGCCATTTGTGGAGTTGAACGCCAGTTTTTATGCCAGTTTGGGCGTTCAACACCAGTTTTTGATCCTTTTCTGGCGCTGGACGCCAGAATTGGACAGAGAACTGGCGTTGAACGCCAGTTTACGTTGTCTATCCTTATGCAAAGTATGGACTATTATATATTGCTGGAAAGCCCTGGATGTCTACTTTCCAACGCAATTGGAAGCATGCCATTTCGAGTTCTGTAGCTCCAGAAAATCCACTTTGAGTGCAGGGAGGTCAGAATCCAACAGCATCAGCAGTCCTTTTTCAGCCTGAATCAGATTTTTGCTCAGCTCCTTCAATTTCAGCCAGAAAAATACCTGAAATTACAGAAAAACACACAACTCATAGTAAAGTCCAGAAATATGAATTTTTCCTAAAAACTACTGGAAATAGACTAAAAACTAACTAAAACATACTCAAAACTATATGAAATTATCCCCAAAAAGCGTATAAAATATCCGCTCATCACAACACCAAACTTAAACTGTTGCTTGTCCTCAAGCAACTAGACAAATAAAATAGAAGACTAATAGGTTGAGAAGCAATAATATCTCAGAATTTTTGAATGAAGCTCAGATTCTAATTAGATGAGCGGGGCTAGTAGCTTTTTTTTGCTTCTGAACAGTTTTGGCATCTCACTTTATCCATTGAAGCTCAGAGTGATTGGCATCTATAGGAACTCAGAATTCAGATAGTGTTATTGATTTTCTTAGTTCAGTGTGATGATTCTTGAACACAGCTTTTTTTTTTATGAGTCTTGGCCGTGGCCCTAAGCACTTTATTTTCCAGTATTATCACCGGATACATAAATGCCACAGACACATAACTGGGTGAACCTTTTCAGATTGTGACTCAGCTTTGCTAAAGTCCCCAATTAGAGGTGTCCAGAGTTCTTAAGCACACTCTTCTTTTTGCTTTGGACCTTGACTTTAACCGCTCAGTCTCAAGTTTTCACTTGACACCTGCACGCCACAAGCACATGGTTAGGGACAGCTTGGTTTAGCCGCTTAGACCAGGATTTCAGTCCTTTAGGCCCTCCTATCCACTGATGCTCAAAGCCTTGGGATCCTTTTTAATTGCCCTTGCCTTTTGGTTTTAAGGGTTATTGGCTTTTTCAGCTTGCTTTTTTTTTTTTTTTTGCAAGCTTTGTTCTTTGCTGCTTTTTCTTGCTTCAAGAATCATTTTTATGATTTTTCAGATTATCAATAACATGTCTCATGTTCATTATTCTTTCAAGAGCCAACATATTTAACAGTCTTAAACAACAAATTCAAAAGACATATGCGCTGTTCAAGCATTCATTCAGAAGACAGAAAGCATTGCCACCATATTTAACCAATTAGAATTTGTTTTATTTAAACTCGAAATTTTATTGCTTCTTATTCAAAAGATCTACTATTTTATTCATGTCTAATGATGATGAGAAAAATAAATTATAGCTTAATTGGAGATAAAATCAAATAGATACTAATTACTATTATATGACTTCTAAGGTAAACTTTTTTTTTTTTATAAGGACACTGTCACAGAGTTACGGCAGAAATTGGAAATTAACAACCTTTATTCTGGAGGTATGGGAGTTCCTCTGATCCTTGGGAGACTTGGTATCACAGAAGACTTTTGGCGCTTCAGTTCCCTTAAGTCACGTCCCTGCTCCTCTTGTTCTTTAAGCATATGGGTCAGCATTTGACTGTGTTCCTTCTGTTGTTTTATTATTTGCTCCATAGCTTCCTGTATCTTGGTGACAGACGTCTCAAGATGTTCCCAATATTCTGCTTGAGGAATCTCTGGAAGGAATTCCTGTGCTCTTTTCTTTATAGGATCCTCCTGTGCTTGTTGTCTCTCCATTGATGCTTTGGTGATTGGCCTTTCAATTAGGATATATTCAGTTATTCCCATCTTGACTCCAGCGTCCTTGCAGAGCAGAGAAATCACGCTTGGATAAGCCAACCTGGCCTCTCTTGAATTTTTGTTAGCAATCTTATAGAGCTCTGTTGAAATCAGCTGATGAACCTCCACTTCCTTTCCCATCATGATGCAATGAATCATCACTGCTCTTTTAACTGTGACTTCAGAACGGTTGCTGGTGGGCAACAGAGAACGCCCAATGAAGTCTAGCCATCCTCTGGCAACTGGTTTGAGATCCTCCCTCTTGAGTTGATTTGGGACGCCCTTTGTGTTGGTGGTCCACCTGGCTCCAGGAATACAGATGTCCTCTCCAATTTTATTCAGGCCAATGTCTGCTCTCATCATCCTCCTGTTGAAGGAGTCTGGATCATCCTTTAGCTGAGGTAGCTTTAGTATCTCTCTGATCTTGTCAGGGGTGGTATGAACAATCTTTCCCCTGACCATAGTCCGAAATTCGTAGCAGGCTGTTCCAGATAGTCTTTGCTTGTCAGTCTGCCACATATTAGCATAGAACTCCTGGACCATGTTCCTTCCTACTTTCGTTTCAGGATTAGCTAGGACTTCCCAGTTCCTGATTCGAATTTGCTCCTGGATCTCTGGATATTCATCTTCTTTCAGATCGAATCTAACTTCCGGGATCACTGATCTCAGACCCATTACTTTAAGATAATGGTCTGAATGTTCTTTAGATAAGAACTTCCCTTGATTCCAAAGTGGTTTTGGAACGCTCTCTTTCTTGTCTCTAGGAGTGTATTGTTTCCCTTTGGGAGCCATGATCTTAGTGATTTCGGAAAAACACACCAAACTTAGAGGTTTGCTTGTCCTCAAGCAAAAGAAAAGAAAGGAGAGGGATAGAAGGAGATTGAGTAGCACTTGTTGATGAAGGAGGGGGGAGGCCGAACCCAATTTAAAGGGGGGTGGATTTTCGAAAAATTGGAGGAGATAAGATAAAAAGATTGAGTTGAAAAAGATAAGATAGAAGATATAGTTTAATTTTGAAAAGATAGGATAGATTTTTGAAAAAAGATAATTCTGGATTTTGAAAAAGATAATATCAAAAAGATATTGAAAAAGATATGGATTAGTTGAAAAGATTTTTGAGTTAAAAAAGATAGATTTTGAAAAAGATAGATTTTTCAGAAAAGATTTTGAAAAGAGTTGGATTGAATTTGGAAAGATTGATTTTTAGAAATTAAGGTTTTAGAAATCAGGGTTCTTGATATGTTCATGGAAAAATCATGCATTGAAGCATAAAATTTGAAATTAAAATGGAAATACGTGTGGGATTGCTTGGATTTGGCTCCTTCCTGTCCTCCTGGCGTTTGAACGCCCAAACACTGCCTGTTTTTGGGCGTTCAGCGCCCAAATGCTGATCTCCTGGGCGTTCAGCGCCCAGTTGCTGCCATTCCTGGCGTTCAACGCCCAGTGGGTGGCCATTTCTGGCGTTGAACGCCCAAATGCTGCCATTACTGGCGTTCAGCGCCCAGTGGATGCCCATTTTGGGCGCTGAGCGCCCAAAATGCCCCTTTACTGGCGTTTTCTTGCCATTGAGCTCTTTTACTCTGTTTTGTGTGCCGAGGTCTTCTGTAAATGATTATTTACCTTGTTGTCAATGAACTTTATATAAAAAATAAAGATAGAAATAGGGCAAAATTCTTAGAGGATTGTTGCCCCATGGCTGGGTTGCCTCCCAGCAAGCGCTTCTTTATTGTCTTTAGCTGGACCTTGCTGAGCTTTTAATCTAGCTGCAGCCTTGAGCATTCCTGCTCAGTGTTGCCTTCAAGATAATGCTTGATTCTCTGTCCATTGACAATGAACTTCTTATCAGAATCAATATCTTGAAGCTCCACATAACCATATGGTGACACACTTGTAATCACGTATGGTCCCCTCCACCGGGATTTCAGTTTCCCGGGGAATAACCTGAGTCTAGAGTTAAACAACAGGACCTTCTGTCCTGGTTCAAAGATTCTGGATGACAGCTTTCTGTCATGCCATTTTTTTTATTTTTCTTTATAAAGTTTGGCATTTTCGAAAGCTGTGAATCTGAATTCCTCTAGCTCATTTAGCTGGAGCAATCGTTTTTCTCCTACTAATTTTGCATCTAAATTTAGGAATCTGGTTGCCCAATAGGCTTTATGTTCCAGTTCCACGGGCAGGTGACATGCCTTACCATACACGAGTTAGTATGGAGAGGTCCCTATAGGGGTCTTGAATGCTGTTCTGTAAGCCCACAGAGCATCATCCAAGCTCCTTGCCCAATCCTTTCTACGGGTATTTACTGTCCGTTCCAGGATTCTCTTTAATTCTCTGTTAGAGACTTCAGCTTGCCCGTTTGTTTGTGGATGATATGGAGTGGCCACTTTGTGGCGAATTCCATACCGAACCATGGCAGAGTAAAGCTGTTTATTGCAGAAGTGAGTGCCCCCATCACTGATTAACACTCTAGGGACACCAAACCTGCTAAAGATATGTTTCTGGAGGAACTTCAGCACTGTTTTAGTATCATTGGTGGGTGTGGCAATAGCCTCAACCCATTTTGATACATAGTCAACTGCCACCAGAATATAAGTGTTTGAGTATGATGGTGGGAAAGGTCCCATGAAGTCAATTCCCCATACATCAAACAACTCTATTTCCAAGATTCCTTGTTGAGGCATGGCGTAACCATGAGGCAGATTACCAGCTCTTTGGCAACTGTCACAATTACGTACAAACTCTCGGGAATCTTTATAGAGTGTGGGCCAATAGAAGCCACATTGGAGGACCTTGGTGGCTGTTCGCTCACCTCCGAAATGGCCTCCATATTGAGATCCGTGGCAATGCCAGAGGATTCTCTGTGCTTCCTCTCTGGGGACACACCTACGGATAATTCCGTCTGCACATCTCTTAAAGAGATAGGGTTCATCCCACAAGTAATACTTTGCATCAGTGATTAATTTCTTCTTTTGTATTCTATTGTACTCCTTGGGTATGAACCGTGCAACTTTATAGTTTGCAATATCGGCAAACCATGGTGCTTCCTGAATGGCAAATAGATGCTCATCAGGGAACGTCTCAGAGATCTCAAGAAAGGGGAGGGACGTCCCTTCCACTGGCTCTATCCGGGACAGATGATCAGCCACTTGGTTCTCTGTCCCTTTTCTGTCTCTTATTTCTATATCAAACTCTTGCAGAAGCAATACCCATCTGATGAGCCTGGGTTTTGAATCCTGCTTTGTGAGTAGATATTTAAGAGCAGCATGGTCAGTATACACAATCACTTTTGATCCTACTAAGTATGATCTGAACTTGTCAATGGCGTAAACCACTGCAAGTAGTTCCTTTTCTGTGGTTGTGTAATTTTTCTGGGCATCATTTAGAACGCGACTGGCATAATAAATGACATGCAGAAGCTTGTCATGCCTCTGTCCCAATACTGCACCAATGGCATGATTACTGGCATCACACATTAACTCAAATGGCAATGTCCAGTCTGGTGCAGAAATGACTGGTGCTGTGACCAGCTTAGCTTTCAGCGTTTCAAACGCCTGCAGGCATGCTGTGTCAAACACAAATGGCGTGTCAGCAGCTAGCAGATTGCTTAGAGGTTTTGCGATTTTTGAAAAATCCTTTATAAACCTCCTATAGAATCATGCATGCCCCAGAAAGCTTCTGATTGCCTTAACATTGGCAGGTGGTGGTAATTTTTTAATTACCTCTATTTTTGCTTGATCCACCTCTATTCCCTTGTTTGAGATTTTATGCCCAAGAACAATTCCTTCAGTCACCATGAAGTGACACTTTTCCCAGTTTAAAACTAGATTGGTTTCTTGGCATCTTTTCAGAACAAGTTTCAGGTGATCAAGACAGGAGCTGAATGAGTCTCCATATACTGAGAAGTCATCCATGAAGACTTCCAGAAATTTTTCCACCATATCAGAGAAAATAGAGAGCATGCATCTCTGGAAGGTTGCAGGTGCATTGCATAGCCCAAAGGGCATCCTTCTATAAGCAAACACTCCAGATGGACATGTGAATGCTGTTTTCTCTTGATCCTGGGGATCTACTGCAATCTGGTTATAGCCTGAGTAGCCATCCAAAAAGCAGTAGTAATCATGACCTGCTAGTCTCTCTAGCATCTGGTCTATGAATGGTAAAGGAAAATGATCCTTTCTGGTGGCTGTATTGAGCCTTCTGTAGTCAATACACATGTGCCACCCTGTAACTGTTCTTGTAGGAACCAGTTCATTTTTTTCATTATGAATCACTGTCATGCCTCCCTTTTTTAGGACGACTTGAACAGGGCTCACCCAGGGGCTATCAGAAATGGGATAAATAATCCCAGCCTCTAGTAATTTGGTGACCTCTTTCTGCACCACTTCCTTCATGGCCAGATTTAGCCGCCTCTGTGGTTGAACCACTGGTTTGGCATTATCCTCCAGTAGGATTTTGTGCATGCATCTAGCTGGGCTTATGCCCTTAAGATCACCTATGGACCACCCAAGAGCTGTCTTGTGTGTCCTTAGCACTTGAATAAGTGCTTCCTCTTCCTGTGAATTTAAAGCAGAGCTTATGATCACTGGAAAGGTGTCACCTTCTCCTAGAAATGCATATTTCAAGGATGGTGGCAGTGGCTTGAGCTCTGGTTTAGGAGGTTTTTCCTCTTTCAGAAGAAAGTTCAGAGGCTCTTCCATGTCCCCTGAATCCTCCAAATCAGGCTGAACATCTTTAAAGATGTCTTCCAACTCTGATTCGAGACTCTCAGCCATGTTGATCTCTTCTACCAAAGAGTCAATAAGGTCAACTTTCATGCAGTCTGTTGATGTGTCTGGATGCTGCATGGCTTTGACAGTGTTCAACTTGAACTCGTCATCGTTGACTCTCAGGGTTATTTCCCCCTGTTGGACGTCAATGAGGGATCGTCCAGTTGCTAGGAAGGGTCTTCCTAGAATGAGAGTAGCACTCTTGTGCTCCTCCATTTCCAGCACAACAAAGTCAGTGGGAAAGGCGAATGGCCCAACTCTGACAATCATGTCCTCAATCACGCCTGATGGGTATTTAGTGGAACCATCAGCAAGTTGGAGACATATCCGGGTTGGTTTAACTTCTTCAGTTAAGCCAAGCTTCCTGATAGTGGATGCAGGTATTAGGTTGATGCTTGCCCCAAGATCGCATAAGGCTGTCTTGGTGCAATCACCTTCCAATATGCATGGTATCAGAAAACTCCCAGGGTCTTTAAGCTTTTCAGGAAAGCTTTTCAGAATGACTGCACTGCATTCTTCAGTGAGGAGAACTCTTTCTGTTTCTCTCCACTCCTTTTTATGACTCAAGATCTCTTTCATGAACTTGGCATAAGAAGGTATTTGCTCAAGTGCCTCTGCAAATGGAATCTTTATTTCAAGAGTCCTTAGATAATCTGCAAAGCGAGCAAATTGCTTATCCTGCTCCTCTTTCCGGAGTTTTTGAGGATAAGGTATCTTGGCTTTATATTCCTCAACCTTAGTGGTTAAAGAAGCCTTTTTAGAGGGGTTGTTATCAGCACTTATGTGTGTCTGATCCCTCTCTGGCAATTGCGTACCAGAGTTAGAAGCTGGAGTGACGTTAGACGCCAACTCACTGTCTGTTCCTGGCGCCTGAACGCCAGAAACGTGCCCCTGTTGGGCGTTCAACGCCAGATTCTTTCCCATTTCTGGCGTTGAACGCCAATCCTGCCTTGTTTCTGGCGCTGAACGCCAGTTTTGGGCATGGTCTGGGCGTTCAGCGCCAGCCTTCCACCCATTTTCTGGCGTTTTAGTGCCAGAATTATTTTTCCCTGGGCCCTTACTGTCCTCAGGGGGATATTTGGTGGGTTGCTCATTTCTTGAATTTTTTATGCCTTGAGGTGGGGCATTTAATGTTTTCCCACTTCTTAATTGAACTGCTTGGCATTCTTCTACTATTTGCTTTGATAGCTGCTGCTTTGTTTGCTTAAACTGTTCTTCCATATGTATATTAGCTATCCTTGTCTCCTGTAACCTGTCTTTGAATTCAGCTAGCTGCTTTGTTAGAAAATCTAATTGCTGATTGAATTCAGCAGCTTGTTTTACAGTACTGAATTCAGCAGTTACTGTTTTAACCTCTTCATTCATGGAAGGGTTGCTGCTTAGATACAGATGCTGATTCCTGGCAACTGTATCAATGAGCTCTTGAGCTTCTTCAATTGTCTTTCTCATATGGATAGATCCACCAGCTGAGTAATCTAAATACATCTGAGCTCCTTCTGCAAGCCCATAGTAGAAGATGTCTAACTGAACCCACTCTGAAAACATTTCAGAGGGGCATTTTCGTAGCATCTCTCTGTATCTCTCCCAGGCATCATAAAGAGATTCATTATCTCCTTGTTTAAAGCCTTGGATGTCCAGCCTTAGCTGTGTCATCCTTTTTGGAGGGAAATATTGATTCAGGAATTTTTCTGTCAGCTGTTTCCATGTTCTTATGCTGGCCTTAGGTTGGTTATTTAACCACCTTTTAGCTTGATCTTTTACAGCAAATGGAAACAGTAATAGTCTGTAGACATCCTGATCTATTTCCTTATCATGTACTGTGTCAGCAATTTGTAAAAATTGTGCCAGAAACTCTGTAGGTTCTTCCTGTGGAAGACCGGAAATACTGGCAATTTTGCTGCACCATGATAATGAGCTGAGAATTCAACTCAAAGCTACTAACTCCAATGGAGGGTATGCAGATGCTACTCCCATATGAAGCAGTAGAGGGGTTAGAATATGACCCCAAAGTCCTCCTGGACTGTCCATCTCCACTTATGTCCATGATGGATCTATGGATATAACTTGGACTGATTTACCTTTTTATTTATTTTATTTTATAAGAAGTAAATACTTAAATAAAATAAAATAACTAAAAAGAATTTGAATTTTGAATTTTTTTTTTAGAAAAAAATTAAAAATAATTAGTTAAAAAAACTAAATTTTTGAAAAAGAGGGGAGATATTTTCGAAAATTTGAGAGAGAGAGAGTTAGTTAGGTAGTTTTGAAAAAGTTAAGAAACAAACAAAAAGTTGGTTAGTTAGTTGAAACAAATTTTGAAAAGATAGGAAGTTAGAAAAGATATTTTGAAAAGATATTTTTGAATTTAGTGAGGAAAGAGAAAAATAATAAGATAGTACAAGATTTAAAATTTTTAGATCTAATGCTCCTTGTTTTTGAAAAATTTGGAGGGAAAACACCAAGGAACACCAAACTTAAAAATTTTAAGATCAAGACACAAGGAAACTCAAGAACACTTTGAAGACTCACAAGAACACAAGAACATGAAGGAAGAACACCAAACTTAAAATTTTTAGAAAACCAAACCAAAATTTTCGAAAATCAAAGGGGAATCAACAAGAAAACACCAAACTTAAAGTTTGGCACAAGATTTAATAAAAAAATATTTTTGAAAAAGAAGGTTTTGAAAAGAGTATAAAAGATTCTAACCCAATCAAATTAATGTTCTAGCCAAATGAGTTATGGGACCTTCAAAAATTTTAAGAAAGATTATTTTTGAAAACACCAAACTTAAAGTTTGGCACAGGATTTAATAGAAAAATTATTTTTGAAAAAGGTTTTTAAAAATATGATAGCTAATTATCATGAACATAAACACCACGTTCTAAATAACTGAGCTATAAGTTTAAAGTATTTTAACAAGGGGTAATTAATAAAAGACTCTAAACCAAAAAAAAAAGAAAGATTTTTCCTAATCTAAGCAACAAAATAATCCGTCAGTTGTTCAAACACGCACAATCTCCGGCAACGGCGCCAAAAACTTGATGCACGAAATTATTACTCTCTTACAATTTCGCACACATGACCAGCAAGTGCACTGGGTCGTCCAAGTAATACCTTACGTGAGTAAGGGTCGAATCCCACGGAGATTGTTGGTTTGAAGCAATCTATGGTTATCTTGTAAATCTTAGTCAGGAAGTCAATTATGTTTATCAGTTGAATTGTGAATAACCAGTAGAGCATAAATTAAAAGTTACTTGTTGTGCAGTAATGGAGAATATGTTGGAGTTTTGGAGATGCTTTGTCCTCTGAATCTCTGCTTTCCTCTGTCTTCTGATTCACGCACGCACGTCCTCCTATGGCAAGCTGTGTGTTGGTGGATCACCGTTGTCAATGGCTACCTTCCATCCTTCCAGTGAAAACTACGCTCACGCGCTCTGTCACAGCACGGCTAATCACCGGTTGGTTCTCGATCCGGTTGGAATAGGATTTACTATCCTTTTGCGTCTGTCACTAACGCCCAGCCTTCAGGAGTTTGAAGCTCGTCACAGTCATTCAATCCTTGAATCCTACTCGGAATACCACAGACAAGGTTTAGACTTTCCAGATTCTCATGAATGCCGCCATCAGTTCTAGCTTATACCACGGAGATTCTGATTAAGGAATCTAAGAGATACTCATTCAATCGGATATAGAACGGAGGTGGTTGTCAGGCACACGTTCATGGTTTGAGGAAGGTGATGAATGTCACGGATCATCACCTTCATCACAGTTAAGCGCGAATGAATATCTTAGATAGGAACAAGCGTGTTTGAATGGAAAACAGAAATACTTGCATTAATTCATCGAGATACAGCAGAGCTCCTCACCCCCAACAATGGGGTTTAGAGACTCATGCTGTCAGAGAATACAAAGTTTAGATCTGAAATGTCATGAGATACAAATAAGTCTCTAAAAGTTGTTTAAATACTAAACCAGTAGCCTAGGGTTACAAAATATGAGTGGACTATGATGGATGATGCAGAGATCCACTTCTGGGGCCCACTTGGTGTGCTGGGGCCCACTTGGTGTGTGCTGGGGCTGAGATTTCGTGCAGAGGCCATTTGTGGAGTTGAACGCCAGTTTTTATGCCAGTTTGGGCGTTCAACTCCAGTTTTTGATCCTTTTCTGGCGCTGGACGCCAGAATTGGACAGAGAACTGGCATTGAACGCCAGTTTACGTCGTCTATCCTTGTGCAAAGTATGGACTATTATATATTTCTGGAAAGCCCTGGATGTCTACTTTCCAACGCAATTGGAAGCATGCCATTTCGAGTTCCGTAGCTCCAGAAAATCCACTTTGAGTGCAGGGAGGTCAGAATCCAACAGCATCAGCAGTCCTTTTTCAGCCTGAATCAGATTTTTGCTCAGCTCCTTCAATTTCAGCCAGAAAAATACCTGAAATTACAGAAAAATACACAACTCATAGTAAAGTCCAGAAATATGAATTTTTCCTAAAAACTACTGGAAATAGACTAAAAACTAACTAAAACATACTCAAAACTATATGAAATTATCCCCAAAAAGCGTATAAAATATCCGCTCATCAGCGGTCCTAATTTCCCAGCCCAGCCCGCTTTTTTTGGGGGGTTACGCGGGCCGGTTCGGCAGGTTTAGGCCCGTTTGCCACCCCTAATCATACATAATTATTGAATTTACTTTAGACAAATATTCTTATTTTGGCAATTAACAATCGGAAACTGTAGGACGATCAGACCCGTAGAAGCGGATCACCACACCCTTCTGCTCAACAACAGGTCCAAACCACAAGGGACCTGGCAATGTCAGGCTGTTAGCACACCATAGATCTGGTTGCTGCAATGCAATACGCCGCAAGCGCTCTCAATGACACTGTCCAGCAGATTTTGCAGTTTTGTCTCTACCAGCAACATCAGAAGAAAAGGCCTCCTCTCATGACTCCTGACCTACAAATCTTCACCACACACAAAGCCCTTCCACCATTAAAGCTAAGCTACTTTCTTCTTCCAAGCATAATTTAGTTTCGGAGCAGTTTATTCTCACATTACCCAGCTACCCAATACGATCTTTTTTTACCTGCTTTAGAGGCTATATTGGTCATTCAATATAGGCTTGTTGCATAAAACTAAGAAATTTCTATCGAACAAATTTGAAATGAAAGATCTTGGTGATGCCTCTTTTGTATTAGGAATCGAGATACTAAGAGATCACTCTCAAGATATTCTTGGATTATCACAAAAGAACTATATCGAAAAGATTTTAAGTAAATATGGCATGGAAAGTTGTAGACCAATAGACACACCCGTAGCTAAAGGAGACAAGTTTAGTCTCAAGCAATGCCTCTAAAAATGATCTTGAGAGGATAGCAAATTGGCAATGTATGATAAACCTTATGAATCGGCACTAGAGAGCTTAATGTATGCTCAAGTCTGCACACATCCCGATATATCATTTATAGTGGGAGTGTTAGGTAGATACTTGAGCAATCCGGGCACGAATCATTGGATAGCTGTTAAACGCGTAATGCGTTATTTGAAGAGAACAAAGGATTACATGCTTACTTATTGGAGATCAAAAAATTTGGAGATCATTAGGTATTCTTATTCTGATTTCATGGCATATGGTTGTGAAACTTTGTCACTGAGCTTCGTATAGTAGATGACATTGAAAAGTCATTAAAGATATTTTGTGACAATAAGTCAGCAGTACTATACTCCAATAATAATAAGAGCTTGCCAAAATCGAAGCATATAGACATCAAGTTCTTAGTTATCAAGGAGAAAGTTTAAGAAAAACTAATTTCCATAGAACATATAGGAAGAGAGTATATGCTAGCAGACCCATTAACTAAGGGATTGATCCCTAAAGTCTTTTGTTATAACTGAGAATAAAAAAAGAAGAGGGGCACGTGAAAAGCACGTGACCCCATTAATTCCTCTTATTCCCTTTAGGAAGGCTCTAAAAGCCCTTCCCCTCCCTTTCTCAATCTCATCTCTCTCCTTCCTCATCACTCTTATCTTTCTAATCTCTTCCATCTTCTTCTTTTCTACTCTAACATCATTCATCAAAATTTCATTTATTACAATCCCAAATTATGGTGTTTTAACTTAATGAGTGAGGAAAGTATTCAACCTTTGAGTTCTGATTATTATTGAGGCTTCAAGGTAACTCTTTGACTCAATAATTAGCTATATCTCAAATTTTTGTCATCTCTATACTTGTGAGTATAGCAAAATCCAAAATTGGGTTTTTAGGTTAGAGAATTTGGGATTTTTGTCAAAATGAGTAAGATTATGTTAATTGACAATATTAGTATCTCACAAATATCATTATTGTCATATTTTTAGAGTTGTAGAGTTATTGGACATCATTTGGTAGCTCGTTGACGCGCTTAGAGTTACTTTCGGGTCTTTGAAATCAAGTTGTGAGTGGATATTATATCTATAATTATTTTTAAATATATTATTATTAATATTTATGTTGAATCATTATTTTTGGAGTTTGAAAATATTTTATTATTGTAATTTTTGAATATTAAAAAATAAATATTGATTTGTGAAACTTATAATTTTATAAAAATACACACGAGACGATATTCATATATTTTGTAAAGCATACATGTTTTCTTATTTGACTTTATTGAATTTTAATTAAATTTTAGTATGCAATATTATATATATTTGATTTGCTATGGAATTTAGTAGTATGTTATAAGCATTAGAGATTTTTATAAGTGATTTGGTTAGGATTGGTTTCGGAGACTTTGACTAGAAAATCGTAGTTAACGTCGGTTATGACATTAACTTAGATGCATCTGACTCAGACCTCAACTAGCAGGGGCGTTGCTAGCCTAACGTGTAGGCCACATGTTGGATCTGTTATACCGTACGGGCGCACTAGAGGAAAGGGCTACCCTTAGAGGTGGAGCTGCCCTAAGTGTGTAATATCGATTTGATTTGACTTCTGAAATGAGAACTCCCATTTCAGTTCATTCCGCTTTATTATTTATCTATTTGTTTGTATAATTAATTAATATGAATTCTTCATCTTTGGAAAGAAATTTAATTTTTATGGTAAAATTTGTATTGTCTCGTGTGGGTTATAGATGTAATATTTGCTCACTGAGTTACAAAACTCATCCTATTATATTCCCATATTTTTCAGATACAGGAGTCATTCCAGGTTCCATTCCACCTACCCCTCAGTAGATCTTAGTTATTTCAGTGAGCGCTTCTTCTTTTCAAGGGCTAAGTAATTATGTAATGGAACCTTTACTCAAAGTCTAGATTATGTCAATGCTCCATATGCCACAGGTAAGATTCTCGTGTGGGTTATGTTATTTTGAATCTCAAACTGTTCAGATAGTAATTATAATTTGGCTATGCAAGACTTATAGATTTAACTGTATACTCTCGTTATCAACTTAATATATATATATATATATATATATATATATATATATATATATAATGCGTATTTTGGACATGTTTGGTTATGGCTATGATTGGAATATGTTGTTGTTGTTGTTGTCTCTGGATATGGATGTTTATTATTGATACAGGAAGATAGTATTTATGTTGGTAAGGTTCTAGGAACAGAGGGGGTGTTGTCCGTTTTTCTGAAAATTTGGTCATTTGGCTTGTTGAGGGAGTTGTCCCTTGAGCATTAGTCATGACTTAGTTCGAGTCATGACAAAGTGGTATCAGAGTCTTAGGTTTCCTGTGTAATATGGAGTAAGTGTCATGTAGTAATATCACAATTGTGCAAATGGAAGCCGGCTTATTTTTACAAGGTGTGATGTTACTAGAGGCCTATAGGAAGTTGTCTTCAATCTTTTGGTCTCATAATTCTTTCTGTCTATCCGATTGTCTTTGAACCCCATATACGTATCTCGTTGATGATTCGATCATTTTATTTACTCAATAGGTGGAAGATGCCACCTGAGAAAAGACGTGGTGGAACTGTTAATGCTCTTGATACTGCTGAATCCAATAGGGCAGTTTCTCCGCCACTTGGAGCACTTCGACAATGACCAAGGAGACAAAGAATAGCTGATATGCGCGGAGAAGGGATACCCCGTGAGGGAGTTCAAGAAAACCTTGTAGTAGGAGTGGCTCAAGCAGACTTAGCAGCTGAACTGAGGGGAATGAATCAAACCCTTTATGCAGTATTACAGGTCCTAACAAATCAAAATAGGAGCGAAGCAGGACTTTCTAATGTGTTAAATCCTCAGCCTCATAGAGTTCATCAATTGTTTGTGGATCAAGAGCCTCCAATTGAGAAGTATTTGAAGTTAAATTCGTCCACTTTCAATGGAGATTCATTGGATGAAGATCCACAACAATATCTAGAGGATGCAAAGAAAGCTATTCGGGCTCTCAAGTGCACCAAGGAATGGGCCGTTGAGTTAGTATCCTACAACTTGCATGGTTCAGCAAGATACTGGTATGAGTCTCTTCTTGAGATTAAAGAAGCAGCTGGATTACCTCCTTCTTCTTGGGAAGAGTTCACTGAAGAGTTTCTTACTCGATTTTATCCAGCTAACAAGCAAGCAGAAGATGCAATTGCCTTTGAAAGATTAAGGCAAGAGAATATGACAGTGACTGAGTATGCTAAGGAGTTTACTAGACTTTCTAAGAGTTCCCCGTACTTGGTGAATTCTGAAGAGATGAAAGTTTGTTGGTTTGTTCGTGGGTTGGTAGAACCTATGTTCACTACTCTTATGCCTGAAGTCGGATGCATGTCTTTTAAAGATATCCTAAATTCTGCTTATGGAATTGAAGCTGGGATAGTGGAGAGAAATGATTTTAAGGATGTTGGTAAGAGGCCCAAGATGAAGGGGCAATTTTCTAGTGGATCTAGTTCAGGAGGATTTCAGTCTCATTATGGTCAGACTAATCAGCAAGGTTATTCGGGTTATCGAGCTCGTCCTCAAATATCTTTTGGTGGGGTTGCTTCTTCTAGATCTGCTCCTATGAGTGTTTCGAGTCCCAGACCTTTTGTTAAGGGCACCTCTCAATCTAGTGCACAAGGTTCAAATCAGATAAGACCAGCTCATCCCTACTGCCATCAGTGTGGGAGTTACCATTCTGGTATATGTTTCAAGGCTACTGGAGCATGTTTTGGTTGTGGTCAATCCGGTCATCTTAGGAGAGAATGTCCAAATGCTAGAAGAGGCTTTGCTCCAGGTATTGCACATTCTACAACACAAATGCCATCATCTTCAGCTATGTCTATTAGAAATTCTTTGGGTCCTAGTGGGAGAAGAGCTGGTGGCAGGGGTCAGACTTATAATAGAGGAGGGAGTTAGAGAGGGAGAGGTCAGGCACGTGTGTACCCTTTGACTCGTTAGGATGCTCAAGCATCTAATGCTATGGTGGCAGGTACTTTACAAGTTTGTTCTTTAGATGCTCGAGTGTTATTTGATACGGGTTCTCATTATTCATATGTATCTCCATATCTTGCATCCCGTTTCGATAAACAACCTGAATTGTTATCCCACCCATTTCATGTTGGCACTCCACTTGGAGTCTCCATGGTGGTTCGAGTCGTGTTTCGATCTTGTGTTGTTAGAATTAATATGGTTGATACCTTAGCTGACTTAATTCTTCTAGAACCAATGGAAGATATTGATATTATCTTAGGTATGGATTGGTTAGTAGCTTGTTATGCTGATGTGGGTTGTTACTCCAAACCTGTGAAGTTTGATATACCGGGTATTTCATCTTTTGCTTTTAAGGGTAACGATTGTCCCTCTTTAGCTAGCATCATCTCGTCGATGAGTGCTATGCAATTGATGGATAAGGGGAGCCAAGAATTTCTGGCAGTTGTTAGAGATGTTGATGCTGAAGTGCCTAGTCTTGATCAGGTTCCTATTGTTAGGGAATTTCCTGACGTGTTCCCTGATGAGTTACCAGGGATGCCACCTGACCGCAAAGTTGAATTTCCATAGAATTAGCTCTGGAGTCCAACCTGTGTCCATTACTCCCTATCGTATGGCTCCAACTGAGTTACGAGAATTAAAAGTTCAATTGGAAGACATGTTGGAGAAAGAATTCATTCGTCCTAGCACTTTTCCGTGGGAAGCTCCTGTTCTATTCGTAAAGAAGAAGGATAGAACGATGCGACTATGTGTGGATTATCGTCAGCTCAATAAGATGACTGTTCGCAAACAAAAATCCATTACTGAGGATTGATGATTTGTTTGATCAACTTCAAGGAGCTACCTGTTTCTCAAAAATTGACCTGTGTTCAAGGTACCATCAATTGAAGATAAAAAGAGGGAGACATTCCAAAAACTGTCTTTCATACTCATTATGGACACTATGAGTTCTTAGTAATGTCCTTTGGTCTGACGAATACGCCTGCAGCTTTCATGGACTTGATAAATCGAGTCTTCAAACCTTTCTTAGATCATTTTGTTATGGTCTTCATCGATGATATCTTGGTGTATTTGAAAAGTGCTATGGAGCATGAGTATCATTTAAGAATTGTGTTGCAAACCTTGAGGGATCATAAGCTTTATGCTAAGTTTTCTAAATGTGAATTTTGGCTTGATTAAGTGACATTTTTGGGCATGTTGTATCAAAAGATGGAATCATGGTGGATCCAAAGAAGGTTGAAGCCGTTCAGAAGTGGCCAAGGCCTACTATAGTGACGGAAATTTGTAGCTTTCTAGGGTTGGCTGGCTACTATCGGCGATTCATCAAGGACTTCTCGAGAATTTCGGCACCATTAACCAAGTTAACTCAGAAGAATGTAAAGTTTCAATGGTCAGAAGCTTGTGAGGAAAGTTTCCAGAAACTTAAGGCTTATCTAACCTCAGCACCAGTTCTTGTTTTACCTTCTGGGTCTGGGGAATTCTCAGTCTTTTATGATGCATCTCGAATAGGACTTGGTTGTGTATTGATGCAGCATGGCCACATTATTGCTTATGCCTCGTGACAACTCAAGAAGCATGAGTTGAATTATCCAACTCATGACCTGGAAATGGTAGCGGTCATCTTTGTTTTAAAGATTTGGAGATACTACCTTTATGGTGAGACCTATGAGATCTATACGGATCACAAGAGTTTGAAGTATATATTTCAACAGAAGGATTTAAATTTGAGGCAATGGAGATGGATGGAGTTGCTAAAAGATTATGATTGTACCATTTTATATCATCCTGGAAAGGCAAATATTGTAGCAGATGCCCTCAGTAGAAAATATATGGGTAGCTTAGCCCATATCACTCTTGCAAGGAAACCAATTGTTGAAGAAGTCCATCAATTGGAGGCCGGTGGAATTCAATTTGACCTTGGAGAATCAGGAGTTTTCTTAGCACATGTTCAAGCCCAATCTTCCCTGATAGAACAGATCAAGGTTGCACAAAGTGATGATTCGAAACTAATAAAGCTTATGGAAGATGTTCGCAATGGGAGGAACTTGAACTTTTCTCTTGATCAAGATGTTTTGCGTTGTGGTCAACGCTTATGTGTGCTAGATAACCCCGACTTGAAGAAAGCTATTTTGGAGGAGGCTCACAATTTTAAGTACACACTCCAATAAGATGTATCAAGATTTGAAATAATTGTTTTGGTGGGAAGGCATGAAGAAAGACATAGGAGTTTTTGTTTCTCATTGCTTAACTTGCCAACAGGTTAAAGCTGAACATAAAAGACCTGTTGGGTTATTGCAACAGATTGAGATACCTAAATGGAAGTGAAAAAGGACTACGATGGATTTTGTAACAGGTTTACCTCGTAGTTTTAAAGGTTTTGATTCAATTTGGGTGATTGTGGATAGAATGACGAAGTCAGCCCACTTTCTTCCATTGAAAACAACTTTTAGTGCAGCTCGGTATGCTCAACTTTATGTTGATGAGATAGTTAAATTGCATGGGATTCTAGTATTCATTATTTCAGATTGCGGACCTCAATTCACCTCTCATTTTTGAAAATCTTTTCAGAAAGTGTTAGGAACTCATCTGGATCTTAGCACAGCTTTTTACCCTCAAACTGATAGACAGTCGGAGAGGACGATCCAAACATTGGAAGACATGTTAAGGTGTTGTGTTCTAGATTTTGACGGAAATTGGGACAGATATCTATCTTTGATCGAATTCTCTTATAATAATAGTTATCAAGCCAGCATTCAAATGGCACCATTTGAGGCTCTTTATGGGAGAAGATGCAGGTCACCTATTGGGTGGTTTGAGGTTGGTGAGGTTAAGCTTTTAGGGCCAATTTTGGTACAAGATGCAGTTGAGAAGGTTCGCTTAATAAGAGAACGTTTATTAGCAGCTCAGAGTAGGCAAAAGGCTTATGTTGATAATCGGAGGCATAACTTAGAGTTTTCAGTGCATGATCAAGTGTTTCTCAAGGTGTCACCTATGAAGGGAGTGATGAGGTTTGGAAAAAGAGGGAAACTTAGTCCTCATTACATTGGTCCATTTGAGGTATTGGACAGAATAGGTGCAGTCGCTTATCGCTTGGCACTATCATCTGAGTTGTCTATGATTCATCCAGTTTTTCACGTATCAATGTTGCGCAAATATCTTCCTGTCCCGTCTCACGTGCTTGCACCACAAGACACAGAGCTAAAGGAGGATTTATCATTTGAAGAGGAACCCGTGGCTATAGTTGATCGCCAAGTAAAGAAACTACGTTCTAAGGAGATAGCATCGGTGAAAGTTGTTTGAAAAAATCATTCAGAAGAAGCAACTTGGGAAGTGGAGGGTGCCATGCGCAACAGATATCCGTATCTGTTTGAGTCTGAAGGTAACTATCATACTTATCACAGTATATGAGTTTGAAACTCGAAGACCGAATTTCTTAAGGGGCAGAGAATGTTATAACTGAGAAGAAAAAAGATGAGGGGCACGTGAAAAGCACGTGACTCCATTAATTCCTCTTATTCCCTTCAGGAAGGCTCCCGAAGCCCTTCCCCTCCCTTTCTCAATCTCATCTCTCTCCTTCCTCATCCCTCCTATCTTCCTAATCTTTTCCATCTTCTTATATTTTCTTATTTCAATCATACACTATCATCAAACTTCCTTCTTCTTTTCTACTCTAACTTTATTCATCTAAATTTCATTTATTACAACCCCAAATCACGGAGTTTTAACTTAATGAGTAAGGAAAGTATTCAACCTTTGAGTTTCGGTTATTATTGAGGCTTCAAGGTAACTCTTTGACTCAATAATTAGCTATATCTCAAATTTTTGTCATCTCTATACTTGTGAGTATAGCAAAATCCGAAATTAGGGTTTTTAGGTTAGAGAGTTTGGAGTTTTTGTCAAAATGAGTAAGATTATGTTAATTGACAATATTAGTAGCTCACAGATATCATTATTGTCCTATTTTTAGAGTTGTAGAGTTATTGGACATCATTTGGTAGCTCGTTGACGTGCTCAGAGTTGCTTCCGGTTCTTTGAAATCAAGTTGTGAGTGGATATTATGTCTATAATTGTTTTTAAATATATTATTATCAATATTTATGTTGAATCATTATTTTTGGAGTTTGAAAATATTTTATTATTGTGATTTTTGAATTTTTGAAATAAATATTGATTTGTGAAACTTATAATTTTATAAAAATACACACGAGACAATATTCATATATTTTGTAAAGCATACATGTTTTCTTATTTGACTTTATTGAATTTTAATTAAATTTTAGTATGCAATATTATATATATTTGATTTGCTATGGAATTTAGTAGTATGTTATAAGCATTAGAGATTTTTATAAGTGATTTGGTTAGGATTGGTTTCGGAGACTTTGACTAGAAAATCGTAGTTAACGTCAGTTATGACATTAACTTAGATGCATCTGACTCAGACCTCAACTAGCAGGGGCGTTGCTAGCCTAACGTGTAGGCCACATGTTGGATCTGTTATACCGTACGGGCACACTAGAGGAAAGGGCTACCCTTAGAGGTGGAGCTGCCCTAAGTGTGTAATATTCTATTTGATTTGACTTCTGGAATGAGAACTCCTATTTCACTTCATTTCGCTTAATTATTATCTATTTATTTGCATAATTAATTAATATGAATTCCTCATCTTTGGAAAGAAATATAATTTTCATGGTAAAATTTATATTGTCTCGTGTGGGTTATAGATGTAATGTTTGCTCACTGAGTTGAAAAACTCACCTTATTATATTCCCATATTTTTCAGATACAGGAGTCATTCCAGGTTCCATTCCACTTGCCCCTCAGTAGATCTTAGTCATTTCGGTGAGCCCTTCTTCTTTCCAAGAGCTAAGTAATTATGTAATGGAACCTTTACTCAAAGTCTAGATTATGTCAATGCTTCATATGCCACAGGCAGGATTATCGTGTGGGTTATGTTATTTTGAATCTCAAACTGTTTAGATAGTAATTAAAATTTGGCTATGCAAGACTTATGGATTTAACTGTATACTCTTGTTATCAACTTAATATATATAATGCGTATTTTGGACATGTTTGGTTATGGCTATGATTGGAATATGTTGTTGTTGTTGTCTTTGGATATGGATGTTTATTATTGATACAGGAAGATAGTATTTATGTTAGTAAGGTTCTAGGAACAGAGGGGGTGCTGTCCGTTTTTCTAAAAATTTGGTCGTTTGGCTTGCTGGGGGACTTGTCTGTTGAGCGCCAGTCATGACTTGGTTCGGGTCATGACATCTTTCATGAGCACATTGCTCGGATGGATGTCAATATTTGTGATGCCTTAGTTTAGTGGAATTTTATTTTATGCTATATGTTCTATGACTGATATTGAATTATTTTTCTGCAGAATTAAGTTGATGGTTTATTCATGTTATGTGAAATGTTCATTTTGTAATATTTGTTTTGTGTTTGATCTCAATAATTTTTTTTTAAAGTTGGACCAGCTGGAAATAGACTTGCATGAGATATTTGGCATGTAATTTCCATATTACTCATCCAAATTTGATCTATGTCGTTAAGTATATTAGGATGGTGATTGTCGTGATTCAGTCACGACATTAATGTGATAAAAGTTGTGGTAATTCCATATCTGATGTATCAGACAGACCAGATTGTTAAAGTAATAAAGGAAATAACATTCAGATGCGCGCATAAAGTTTATAAGATGTGATTATGTCAAGAAAGAATATATGTATAGCCCAAGTGGGAGATTGTTAGGAAATTACTTTAATTTCCTAATTTGCTTGTGGGCAAAACATATATTAATCATAATCACAAATTATGCTATTTCAAATTAAATGACTTATATAATGGTGATCTCATTTATTGTTATAAATGCTAAATTGAATAAGTCATAATTACTGTTGATTTGGAATTAAATGAGAATAAAACCAGATATTATCTTTTGTTCTTTAGATAATTATCTTTTGGATTTTAGATATATTATCTTTTGGACTTTAGATACTATTTTATTTGTGTTTTAGGGTTTAATAGGTATACTCAAATATAAATAGTGCCTTCAGGATTTCGGTCCCCAATATGCCAAAGCTGCCTTTATCGCTCTTTTCCCATCAGAAGAGTCACAATTAAGTCCTATTAGGGATACAGAAGGCTTTGGTTGAGGAAGAACGAAAGAATCACAAGACCAAAACAATCCTTCCATCAACTTCTGATTTCTAATTTTTGATTTATATGAGTAAAGGTACGCTTCTGCATCATAATATATTTTTGATTATTCAATATAGATGATCTAAATTAATGAAATAATTTATTCCAACATTCTCCTTGCCCCATTCATATTATACAACATCAATAGAGTTATTTTTATACTCTTCATGTTTAATTCTTATCTTTTTTATGCTATTAGTTTTCATACCCTTCATGTTTAATTCCTATCATTCTTATGCTATTAGTTGTGATGAGGGAAATCTTTGTCTTTTTCCATTAACAATCTCATCAGAACAAGAAACACTCTTTTTCTCCTTGTGATTTCCAATCGATTGAATTTTGAAAAAACCCATATTGTCGTACGAAATTCAATCGATTATGTTACACTACCAATTGATTGAATAAGAAAAAACTCATATTCTATTGCGCAATTCAATCGATTGTGTTACACTTCCAATCGATTGAATTTTGAAAAAATCTATATTATCATGCGAAATTCAATCAATTGTGTTGTACTTCTGATCAATTGAATTACCAACAAATACGATTTTCCTAGCGTTTTTACGGATGTAATGGTTCAATGGATAACAAACTCATTGATTATCATTGCCAAAATATTTATGAAGGTCACGATTAATGGAAGGTTTATTTTGTTGTTATTTTTGTTTTTAATTATTAATAAACATAATAGATGAATAATAAAAAATAATTTATAAAAAAAGGTAAATTTTATAATTAAATAATATATAAAGAATTAATTTGTAATTAAAATTAAATAAAACTATTTAACAATTATTAAAAATTTTAAAAATATATTTTATTATTGAAACCATTTAATAACCTAAACGTTATGGAACCGTCGAATTCTTTACCTCCTTTGACTACATAAACAAAATTAAACTGTTGAAAATATTTGTGTACTTATTTATGTATTACTTATTTTGTTTTATAAAGTATACTGATGAATCATACAATATTATGTTCAACCAGTAGTCCAATTAATAGAACTTAGTATAGGGGGAGAAAAAGTAGTATAAATAAAATATTAGGAGTTATAATTATTTAGTTATTATGATTATTTTGATTGAAAAATTTTTTTCTTTGTGCTTTTCTGTTCTCAATAATTATTCTTCTTCTCACTTAACAATTTTTCTCAAATTTTCTCTTAGTCTTCTATTCTTTATTAACATTTTATGATCTGAACATACACTTCTACTTTTTACACTATTTCAGTCGATATATATCTTTCTATTATTAAAGTGAACACTCACGAACAAATTAAAATAGTATATAGAATACAGAAGGTACTTTTGCCAAAAAAAAAAAGAAAGAAGAAAGGAAACCCACATATTAATTTCTCTCTATATACAAGTTTGCAATATGTATGAGAATAAATTACCGAATCCCACTAGGGAGCCAATGAAATATCTATACAATGTGTACAATGGGTTATTTATTAAGCCCAGTATCAATAAAAAATAAAAACTAACTTACCTTTTACCCTAATTTCAAAAATCGCCATTCAGTTTTATTTTAATTATAATCATCTAATCACTAGTTCAATTTTTTCCCAATCCCTTTCTGACGGCAACCCTCCCTACCCAATCCTTAAGACCTCTCTTGACTATCCCACCGCAGCAGCGGCGAGTGACCCCGCACCTCCATCAGCACCATCCAGACCCCTGCTGCTCACCCTCCAGCGCGCACCTCCTATGTTGCCGGTCGCAGCCAGTTCGCTCGTCTCCCACTTTCCTCCCAATTATTTTTGTGTAGGCTGTTTTATGGCACACGGATACCTTGAAGCAGAACGCTGTTCTTGAAGAGCATTCGTCTATGAGCACCGATGTTCGTTTTAGTCCAAGCATGCCTCGTTTAGCAACAACTTCATTTGACAAAACTGCCAAGGTTTGGGACATTGATAATGTTAGTTGATTCTTTTTCTTTTGACTCTAATGAAATGTCATTTTGTGCGAAATTATTTCTATGGATTCTGAAGGGTTTAATTATTTTTTGTGCTGAAAAATGTTGCACACCAAAATATTGTTGAAAGTTGCTTCTGAAGATTAAAAAGGGTTTGAAGTTTTTTTATCACAAAGATAAATTGCTAACTAAGTAATATAAGAAATAGACAAATAAAATATAGTTTTATTCAAAAACAAACTAAAAGTTGATTTGACCATTGGAATAAGTCAATTAATTTTAGGCCATCTTTTCTATAATTTGTTTAATATACGCTATTTTTTGCAGAATAGCTGCAAGTTTTCTTTGATTTTTATGTCAAGCTTTTGCCAAAAATAAGCGGCATATCATGGAAGGAAGAGACTTTTACCAAAAATAAGCGGCATAATGTAGAAGTGGTATTCTGGATTTCTTTTAGCATGCATCCAACTATGATTTAGCTTCTTTTTAATTACTAGCAACATATCATGCATATAATAACAAAAGAAGACTTTATATAGTAGCATATATGCTGTCTGATTGTGCTGTTGGTGGTGGCATTGGATTTTAATTAAGAATGTAATAATTGAATAAAAGTTCTTAATTTGTTAGATGTTTATTATCAACTAAAGTATATGTTTATTTTATTATTATGCAGATGGTTCATTTATTCGAAAAGTGGATGTTTATTTTACTTATAATATTGATCTTTTGGTTGATTTGCTGAATTCTGCATGTACATGCTCCACTAATTTCTTTTGTTAAGTTGTTTCAGATTAATGGAGAAAAATTGGATTAGACCTAGTTTATGTTTTCTTGAATTGAAGTTGGGTTTGAGTTAGGCTATGTAAACATGGTGCACGGATGAAATTTTGATTAATTTGTTAGATGTTTATTATCAACTAAAGCAGATGTTCATTTACTATGTATGCATATGTTCATTTTATTTGTGTTAGAATTGAGTTTCACTCTGTTTTATTGGTTATAGTGAAAGCAATTATTTAGTTAATCATTTAGTTATGCTTTTTTGAGGTTAAGACTTTTTTTCATAAATTGTTGATTATCTTATAAAGCTTGAGGTTAATGAGTTCTTGTTACATACTAATAATTGATATGCCTGAAAATTGAGCTGTGTTCCTACTTTTCAGTGCACATCGACTATCGCATGAGTTACAAAATTGAAGAGCAAGGAAGAGAAAGAAGGATCACAGGTACAATCTCTAGCAGCCAAAATGTTGAAGAAAGATTACAAGTAGAGAGCTTCTGACAAGCTTACTTAACTTAGCCTTGAAGAGCTTAACACTGTCATCATGATGCAGCATTTCTTGAAGATTCTTCTTATGTTAACACACTTTTAAATATTGATGACTAACTATTAGCTTTCTAGTATTTCTCTAAACTATAAATTATATATCTCGTGTAAATGTTATGTAATAAAAGAAAATTTAATTTCAAATTAAGACTATTTGTTTTTCAAGTTAATATCAATGTTTACACAAATCGTATTTTAATCTATAATTCCCAAACCAAAAAACAAAAGAAACACGTAGAGCATGCAGATGCAAAAACCAGAAAATTAAGTAAAGGACAAACGGTATACCCAAAATAAACATCCACTCTAAAAAGAAAGGAACAATTCACATACACAGTAAAATGAACATCTACATTAGTTGATAAAAAACAACTAAGCAATTGACAAAAAATACCAGTCGTGCATCATGTTTAAATGGCATAACTAGAACCCAGCTTGAATTCAATCAAATTAAACTAAATCTAGTTCAACCGGCATAATAAAAAAAAACTTGCAGGGCATGTGCAATTGAAATCAAGTAAAAGATAAATAATTTACCCAAAATAACCATCTACTTTAGAATGGAAAGAACCATCTGCAATTATACTAAAATGAACATCCGATTTAGTTTAAATGGCTAAAGAAAAATACAATTTAGTATTTGTTTTACAAATCTAAATGTCACATAACCTTGTTATAACTTAATCACTTATATCTAACTGCAACAACTCCAAGCATATTTGAATTCATTGAATGGTACACTAAATCTAATTTTACAATATGACTAAGTTCTGTCTCATCAGTTTCTAGCTCAGTCACGTCCGTCACTTCCACGACCTGCAATCGAACACAAACAAAAAAAAACAACCAAAGAAATTAAGTGACATATGGTATTATGACATAGATATTAGCAATGTAAACCACCAAGAAAATGACTAACTTAAACAGGATTAAGCGTGTTAGTAAAATTTCAATTTATAATAGGCACCATGCTCACAATATTTTTTAACAAATTCTTCTTATCAGGAAAAATTATATTAAATTTAATCCAAATCAAATAAACATCTAAATTAGAATGAAAATAACTATCGACCTACCTAGTAAAATAAACATCTAGCCTATATTAACTACTTTACACTGAAAGTGCATCAAAATTAAATTCTAGAACATATATCTATACTCCCCTTCATGAAAAAGAACCATTGGAGCTCTAAGCCATAGAAACAAAAATAGAAAATGGATATATACAAAACACTATTCTCTCTAGGATATACATTCTTTGCGGCCTATAACTTACATTTTCTGTATTTTATTTTATTTATGTCAATTTAGTTAGACTATAGTATAAGATCTTATCTATGAGTTAAGACTTATTTAGAGACTATAACTCAAAGAAACCATCTTAAAATAGAATTCTAAATAGAGAAAACTAGAAAAGAAGCATTTGTACTAGCTTTCCAAGAGTGAAATCAAAGGCTGCACCAGCAACACCAGCACCTACAATGATGATATCATAACATCCTTCTGAGACTTCTGGTGGAGTTCATGTACCATTTTCTGATGTCTTTATACTTTGTGCATGTGTTGTTGCACTTGGAACACTAAGTTTTCTCTTATTTGATGCAGAACCGTACAGAACAAGTACAAGCACCAAACCAGAAGCTATGACACTTCCAAAAATGAACGTATAATCCATTGCCAAGAAAAAGAAGATTAAAAATATAATTATAGCTTAATAATTCATTATTATTGTTTGCAGCACACAAAACAGAAATGGATGAGGATCCAAATAAGAAGGATAAGGGTAAGAGGCTAGCATCTGAAGCAGCAGCACCAACTTCAGAAAAGGATCCAAATTAAAGAAGCCATGGCCATTGTTGGAATCATCATCAGTAGCTGATAACTTTCAGCAAGTGAATGAAGCCGAAGCCGCCGCAGCTGCCGTCGCTGAAAGCTTTCATGAAACGAACATAACAGATGTGGTGATGGATTCTGAGGAGCTAGAAGTCGAATCCCATGAGCAGTTCCAAACACATGGTGAGATTATTGGATGCAAAGAAATCATAGAGCGAGCCAAAAAGTTTAATGAAAAATGTAAGCAACTACTACACCCTGCTGTATGATAATTAGTTTTAATTTCCATTATAGTAATAATAATTTCTTGAATATTTTTAATTATTCTTGTCAGTGACAGGATGTTCTTTAAGTAAGAAGTAGGGTGATAATGATAAGGATAATAAGGACAATAAGAAAAAAGATGAATAGATTCCATTCTACTTCAATTGTTAAGGCTTTTATATGTGATGAAGATTTCGAAAATCTTCTCAGAAGCCTGAAAGAAAATCTATTGTTGTATCTGTTATATACTATATGATCCAAGTGAACACAATATACACTATACAGTAGTTATAGTTAATGAATGAATGAATAGTGTACCACCATGCTTGGATGCATCTTGGAATTTGAAACTCAACTTTTGGAATAATATTATCTCTGTTGTTCTCTTAGCTAGTATTTGATTGCATAGTTTATATTATTTGAGCTATATATATATATATATATATATATATATATATATATATATATATATATATATATATATATATATATATATATATATATATATATGAACTAAATAATAGTGTTTGAAAGTTTATATTATTTGAGTTAAATAATAGTGCTTGAAAGTCAGTAATATGAATTGCATTGTTAGGAGAATACATTAAACAATACATTAAAAAAGATTTTTACTAATTAAAAATCCTACTTGAACAGTTGCTAAAAAGAATCCAGTTCCCTTCACATATCTATTATAACTTTTTGTAAAACAGCAGCAGCGCTTTGGATCAGGATAAATCACATCTAGACTCTTTTAAGGAAACAATTCATTTTAGTTGCTAAGTGGCCTTTTCTTTTTGAAATCTGCTTAAAAAATAGAGAATGAACATCCAACTTAGTGGTTCATAAAATTTCATAAAGAACATTGTGTTTGAGATTTTACATCTTCTATAGTTGAAGAACAGAAAAAAACAATGACCAAGTCTAAACAAAATGCACAACACTAACACTTTATGTTATTATTATGTTAATATAATCAACACATGTACAAAAAATGGCTCTAATAAACTGACCCATTGTGCCGGAAGCATCACCACCACCATAGAAAGTGGCATGTCCACCCTGCCAACCACCATCATAGTCAACAATGGCACCTTGAAGGTTGATAACAATAAGTAGAACAATGAGAGCAACTAGAAGTGTAGTTTGTGTATAACCTTGTGGTGATGAATGACGATGTCGGAGGGTGAACCGTCGCCGGCTGGGGGAGAATCTTCTCCGACTGGGATGTCCACGGCTGCAAGAACTAAGCAACCCTCACGACGGTGTTGCACGGTCCGCGGTGCGCACGACAGCGTCTCCCAAGGCTATGCCAATGGCGGCTGTTGCGGGTTGCGGGGTGGCACCGTTGAGAGAAGGTGAGAATTTTCGAGAAGCAATTTCCTGTAAATGAGGGGAGAGGGTTGGCAGTTTTCAATTTTGCATTATTGACGGTATGAAATTCTTATTTGAGTTGAATTTGAAATTTGAAATAAATAATAATTAATTGCTTTAATTATCATTTTACTTTAATTACGAAAATATCCCCATTATACACATTGTATAGCAATTACATTGGCTCCTCATACTTTTCCTAAATTACCTTATCACTCACATACATAGAGACTATTTATTGCAAAAAAAAAAAAAAAAAAACCCACATGTTCATTTCCCTTTTTTATTTCCGTTAGCTTGCAATATATAATATGTATAAGGATTTAGTTAATATGTGTCTCACAAATACATGATAAATTTAATTTATTATTGATAAAAAATTTTAAATATTTTTATTTAATAATATAAAATAAATATATTAAAAACTTAAATTTTTTATATTTTTAATAAAAATTTTCTCAATTTATAAATTTAATATGTATTCTTAGGTTGCATTTGATTTTTAGAACAGGATAAAACAAAAACACAAAGGACAAAGATACAAAATTAGTGTTCTTGTATTTTGTTTGATAATAAACTAGAACAAAGTATGAAAGTCTAATTTATTCTTATTTTTTTCATTCAAAAAATTTAAAAAGAAAAATATAATAATAAAAAAAATATATTTATGAAAAATTAATAAGAATAATGAAAGAAAAATAAAAAATAAATTATATCTCTTGTTAGTATCTCTATATCTTTATATTAGAATGACATAAAATATACTAATTTAGTGTTTTTAGATATAGTGGCAAAACCAAAAGGGCCAACGTGGGCTATGGTTCTCTTCTAAAAAAAAATTTTAATATATATGTGTGTTTGTGTGTGTTAAATTATTAATTATTTACTTCTAGATTTTTTAATTTATTAAACATATTTTTAGTATAAATGAATATAATAATTTTATAGATTATACTAATTTTTTAATGAGTAATTGAATAATTATTATATAGAATATATTATTTTATTTTTGTTAATTCTTAAAATAAGAATAAATACTCCTCTTTATTTTATGTACACAAAAATTTTTTTAAATTAGAATTGGCCTAAAAAATATATTTCATTAAAAGTGATTGAAAATATAATTTTTTTTTATATCTTCAATGTATTAAATATATAAAAGATTCTAAAATCTTTATTATTATATCTTTAAAAAGTACTTTTAGAATAAGTTCATTATAATAAAAAAACTAAAATTAAAAATATTATAGATTTAATATTAATTATAAGAATTTGGTCTCCTTAATATTAAAATTTTAGTTTTATCACTGTCTAAATAATAAATACAATATCTTTATTTATGTCTTATTTTTTAACTATAATTTTATTTTTTTATGTCTTTGTCTTAATATCTCATACCTAAAAAAAACACATTTCTAAGACATAAAATAGATAAACTCTGTATATAAAAAGCAAGCACTATTTGTAAACTTTTATTTATATGAAAACCGAGATTCAGGAGCCAAAAGGCTACACTGTCAAAAGTCTTTGTAGTAAAGGGCCAAAACCCACAATTGTTTGTAATCTGGGGCTTTGTTAAATACGTTCAGGAACATCCATAGCCACTCAATCTTAATATTTTCGTTAGGAACCAATAAGATATGCAGTTAGCTGTAGTCAATTAGTATTTTTTTGAAAATTTTTTGGACAAAATATAAATTTAAATTATCATAAAAAAACATTTAAAATTTAACGAAAAAAATCTAACTTTTTAAAAAATATTTAAACCCTAATAATAACAAACATTCAAAATTATTATAAAAATTTTAAAATTTATTTTAAAAATAATTTTAAAATTTTCTAATAAAAAAACATCTGAAATGTAACAAAAAGAAGTATCTAAAATCTAACAAAAAAATATCTAAAATCATTTTAAAAATTTTAAAATTTAACAAAACGAGACATACAAAAAATAAAATTCAAAAAAATTCAAAAATTAAGAAAAGAAATATCTAAAACTATTAAAAAAAAGCCAAAACCCAAAATAACGAAACATCTAAAACATAAGAAACAAAATTCAAAATTTAAGAGAAAGAAACATCTAAAAACTAGTAAAAAGAATCATCCAAAACTAGTAAAAATAATCATCCAAAACCAAACATAAGAAAAAAAAAATATCTGAAACGTAACAAGACTTAGCAAAAAACGAGATATCCAAAAACTTTTCAAAATTAGTTTGGAGGGAGGTCGATTCAAATTATCATAAAAAATATCCAAAATTTAATGGAAAAAAATCAACAATTTAAAACTAAATAATAACAAACATCCAAATTCATTGTAAAATCATTTTAAAATTTTCAAAATTCGTTTAAAAATTCCAAAAACATTTTAAAATTTCCTAATAAAAAGGAACATCCAAAATGTAAAAAAATAAACATTCAAAACCTAACAAAAATAAGACATTTAAAATTATTCTAAAAATTCAAAAAACCTAATAAAACGAAACATAAAAAAATTAAAAAAAGAACATCTGAAAACTAAGTAAGAAACATTTAAAACTATTAAAAAATCATCAAAAACAAAAAACATCCAAAATTTATGAGAAAAAAAATATCCAATCAGAGCAGCTCAAGGGGTGTTGACGGGGCTCCACTATGCGAGGAGGGAGCCGGCGAGCCGCGGTGGTCAAGGCACTACACATCACGAGTGGGAGAGCTGCAGTGGTCGGCGGGAGGAGATTGTAGTGCGGTGTTGCTTCGTTTGTGATGGGCGTGCAGGCGGCAGAAGAAGGTCGTGGTGCGACCTTGCGTGTGTGCGGCGGAGGGTGGATTTGGCGAAGAAGAAGAAGAAAAAGAGGAGGAAGAAGAAGAAGAAAAGGAAGAAGAAGACAAAGAACGTGCCCAGATAAGTACTAGGCACACATTTTTTGATATTTAAAAGTTTCTTAAAATTTAAAAAGTTGGCTCAAGTTGGCTACACTCCTAATTAGTTCTCTATACTTTTTTTTAATATAATCTCTAAAACATTATAAATAATATTAAGCGACTAAAAATATTTTAGAAGTGAAACTGTCTAGCAAACAAGTTCTTTATTATTAATGCCTTAAGGTAGCGTTTGGTTAGGGGCCAAGACTGAGATTGGGAAACTCAAATTCGATATTGTATTTGATAATCAAAGATTGGAATCAATCTCCATTCCCAAAATTTCAATCCCTTCAGTACCTCCAGAAAGTTGAGACTTTAATAATATTTTTTAAAACGGAGATTAAAACTTTAATAATATTTTTTATAAAAAATATCTTCATTTAACTTTTAAATTTCAAATCTACTTTTCAATCTCTATATTTATTTTAAATTAAACATAATACTGAGACATAACTCAGTTCAGTACATTTTACACCAAATACAATACAAAAACTTAATTTAGTCTCAATTTCTCAATTTCTATCTCTCTGTTTCAGTCTCTCATTCCCAGTCCTCCTTCCAAATGCAGCTTAACACTTAAAAGCACTAGGCACACATAGTATGCATCCCTTTACGTTGAAAAGGTGTTGAAACTTAAAAAGAGACACCAAATTTCTCATGGACTATGCAGAAAACCTGTCTCTGTCATGAGGGGAAGAATAATCAATATCTGGTCCTGCAGGAACGATTCCGAATGGATTAATCGAAGGATGGCTTCCGTAGTAATGCAACTTTATATGCTCCATGTTCACGGTGCTACTCATGCCGGGAATTTGGAAGATGTCTTTAGTGTAATTGAAGAGGTTCGGGTACTCCCGGAGTAGCTTCTTGTTGCACTTAAAGTGAACTGCATAAACCTACAATCAGCAAAAGCAAATTACTCTGAAAAGTTTTGGAACAAATATATTGCAAAATGAAGAAATCCTTGCGTGTCTACACAAGCTAGGTTCATTAGGTTAATAAATAATTGGCACATTAGTAGCAATGATATTTGATCATTGATTAGCTCTTGATGATGTGTTACTTACCTATTGACCTATTGAATAAGAGGGGGTATAAATCATTCATGATTTGAAAAGGATATTTAAGAAGTTCCATTTCCTTTGCAATCTATGACTCCATTCATCTTTTAGCATTCAACTTGAATCAAAACTTTGAAAAATTCAGAGCTCAAACCAGAGATAATGATTTTTAACCAACAAACATGAAATTCAGCAGGACAAATCCCACACTTGTAACAGATTTATGGTCTTAAAGTTAAAACTAATAGTGATTTGATTTTGAAAAGTCACCTAGATGCAAGCTTCACAAACTAGCTTAGGTCTGATATGGCCCCCAATTCTTACCAAGAAGGAGTCTCTAACTCAATGTAATGTTTCTACGAGACGATGATTTGCATAACATCAAGAAATTCCTATTCATAAACACATATATAAACTCACTATACCTCATCAAATCGGATGAGAGTGACGAACAATCGAATGTCTGCTTCAGTAACTAAGTTGCCACATATGTATCGCTGCTTGCTTAGTATACTCTCACATTTGTCCAAAGCTTCATACAATTGTTGTACAGCCTGCAGAGAGGACCGGGTAAACGGTTTCAATTTCCTTAGTAATATTGTAATAATAACAATCTTTTAATTAAGATAAGCATTAAACTGTTAAACTATTAGCTGCTACCGAAAAAAAGAAAAAAGAAAATCAGCCAATGCTACATACCTCATTGTATGGTTCTTGCATCTTTGCAAATCCACATTTATAAACACCATTGTTTATTCCACTATATATCCACTCATTAGCCTCATCAATTTTGGTTCTCAAATCAGTTGGATATAAGTCCAAGGAGGGATTTTCTGCAATGTCATTGAATTCAGTGTTAAACATGCGGATTATCTCTGAGCTCTCATTATTAACAATGGTCTTGAGTTTCTTATCCCACAGAACCTGTACAGATAAAAATCCATCACTTGAAAATATAAGTGTGCTCAGAGAAAGCAAATGACACAAACAAGAAAGAAGCTATTTCATACTAAAGAGAACACATACCGGAACGGTGAACTTCCCTGTGTAGTTTGTACTTGCAATTTCATAAAGTTCTCTAATGCTCTTTGCTCCGTTTAACAGGTCAGGTTCAGCTCCTAGAACCTCAGTTTTCGAATCAGGAAAAACCCATCCCTTATGCTCATCTGATTCTTTAGTTCTTTCCCAGATGGGTTTGACTGACTGATAATTGAACATGTCAAACATGAAATTCCTCCTTTGGTGAACACAACTAATGTAATTATTTCATTTCAATTTGAAAATACTCAATTCAAGAGTGTCAAACTCGAGTTAATTGTGAGAGTATACAAGTTTAGGTCCGTAATCAAGTCTATTATTTGCAAGAAAACTCTTATAAGTTTATGACTTAAGCTTTACAATTCAAGGACACCGAAACTTGTGTAAGCTCCACAAGTTTAGGTGAACTCCGAGTTTGATTACCATGATTCGATTCAATTCAACATGAAGGATCGACTACTAACCGAGAAACTTATAGCTTTCTGAAGCCCTTTGATATTCAAATAAGCAAGGCACCTGGAAGCCCAAGGACAAGCATATGATACATAGAGATGATACCTTCCTGGCTCTGCTGGGAATTGGGAATTCGGGTCCCTCGAAATGAATTGCCGAAATGTGGAAGCAGATCTTACAAAAGCACCAGTGTCGGATACCTCATCGATTGCAGATTGCGCCATTTGAATAATACACTAAGCAGATATTTTAGTAAAAAGGATCACACTGCCAAATCTTCTAAGTAAAGAATACTATAGAACTTAGTTCAGCAAAAAAACACTTTAAATTTCAATTTGATTCAGCACACTTATCATGCCACCCTACTCAATGAATTCAAAAACAATTAAGACAAATCGTAATTTCAATCTTTCATACTTTAGTTCACTAACAAATATCCTGAATTCCTAATCAGCTCACTCCAAATTGAAAAAAAAAAAAAATCCCTCTTTCAAACAAAATTCAACTAAGAGTAACCAGCAGAAAGAACCAACTGAAATCAAATTTCAGTGGAAGTGATCACATCACTTACCTCACTTAAAAGAATATACAATATTTGGAGCCTATAAATGTTATTCAGAGCCCATACATGCAGAATCAATGAACCATTTTGACATGCATCACATGAACATGAAACAAAATGAATTTCAATAGAAAGCTTTGGAGATGAAAGGAAGGTACCTTGTTGTAGTTGTGGAAGGAAAATTGGGAGAGAGTAAAGTATATGCTGCTGGGGCGCACTACTGTGGGATACAACATTAGTTTCAGTATAATATATGAATCGATCAATTATTACAAGATAATGGAACACTTAGGGAAACAAACAAAAAATTTTCCTTAACTAAGGGAGTGGGTAGCATGCATTACAGATCAACGGTCAACAAAAGCATGCTGCCTATACTTAAATCACAAGACAGGTTGACGATTTAAGTAATGGGGATGGCTGGTAATCAGTCACTAAATTAAATATTTATATAAAATATATATTAAAAATAACTAATTTGATGGTTTATTTTTTTTTATGTATATAATATTTTTATAAATTATTGCCAGAGGTTATGTGGGTGATTATGGAAGATGGTAAACAGACCAACCGGAATGATTTGCAATTATTATGGTGTAGTGCCTTCTCTATTTTATTAGTCCAATCATAGGAAAATTTAGGACCCTCTATTATAATTATAATATAATAAACACTGCCCTTTGTATTATAATTCATGTTTTCTTTTTAATAATATTCTTTTTCTTATATCTAGATTCTCAAGATTTTTGTTTTCTTTTAGTCTTTTTCTTTTTATGTTTCTGTTAAAAATATTTAGGTGAAAGTGATACAGTAAAATAGAAAATATTAAGTTAAAATGAGACATAAAAAATTAACAAATAAATAATATTTATTTACACTAGCAATAATGAAGTTTAAACTAAAATTCCATGCAGTCACCAAAAAAAAAAAAAAAAAAAAAACTAAAATTCCATGCAATAAAATCATATCTTTATTTATATAGAGTTATAGACTAAGTGGAACAAAAACCCTAAATTTGCTGCATAGCGGAGGTTGTATACCTGAGCAAAATAAATAAATAAAATAAAGAAACTAAATGAACTTCAATTTTAAGGATTATAAATTCCTTCACATACATAATATTAAGAATTCTGTTAACTATTTAGCATCAGTCAAATTTCAAATTTCAATATAGTTATTGTAAGATATAAAAGATGATTATTAGACCAAAATTTTGCATGCCAAAACTTATTCTCTTAATATATATATATATATATGAGAAAATTTTTTTTAAATAGTCCTAATAATTACACCGAAAGATAATGAGGCTCCTATTAAAAATATAATTTTTTTTGGTCTCTTACAATTAATTCTGTGAGATTAATTAATTCTTTTGTTAATAAATTGTCTTTGAGATTGACGAAGCATGTCTACATAGTACATTAAGTGCTAGTTTAGAATGACAAATATTAAACTCATCTAACTCTATCCTTATTAATTCTACTAAAATTACGTCGTTTAACAGATTTAAGGAGAATATAATATCAATCTTCACCCCATGACACAAAAACTCTTTTTTCCTTTCTGAAATTACATGAAATCCTAACCATCTCCCTCCAAATTTTATTGACTAAACTTGACTCCCAAAAAGACGTTGGTGTCGACGATGCGACTGATGGCGTTTGACGGCGCCGTGACTGAGCATTTCATCGGTGAGGTAAATATATTTACTTAAGGACTCTGCCATTGCATTTTACTCTAGTTTTCATGATTTCTTTTGATCATGATTCTGTTACTCTTGTTGGTTGCCTATGATTCTGAATTATGCTTTGTTAGTGATATTGCATGCATGTGATTGTATATATATAAAAAGAAAAAAAATTAGTTCTACCAATTTGAATTATCAAAAACAGAAAGCAAATTTGATAGAAGGGTTTTATCCTAATTGAATTAAATGTAAAATAACTATTTAAATTGTACTGTATCTAAGAACTGTCACTTTTTTTTATAGTTGTTTCTATGAGATAGAATGAGCATTAAGATATGATCACGGAATATAAAATAAATAATAGTCCCCTTTTGGTATCCCCATCTCCCTTTTGTTGTATTTTTTTTTTTTTGGTAAAAATTACTTTCCCTATTTTTAAATTTTGTTTTTAATTTAGGTGTTGAATTATTTTTTTTTGGCTATTGCTACAAATGTCTAATTTTTTTGTGTCCGTGTTTAATCATAGTGGAAGTAAAACCCTAAAAATTAATAAATAATTAAATGATAAATTAATTATTATTCAAATAAGTTAGGAAATTAAATTTGATAAGTTAGAAGAGTAAAAATATTTAAAATATGAATTTTGACATTAATTTTAAAGGTTTTGGCTCAAAATTGGGCCAACAGGCCGAACCAGTTAGACCGAATCCAAGGCCCATCATATATAAAGCCAACTCAGCCATTCCTCTCCCAAAATACAATAAAGCACACTGGAATTTGGGAAAAGGGTGCCATCAAGAACCCTAACCCCTTCTCAATCTTTAATCTTCCATATCTCTTAATTCGGCCACGCATTCGTCTCGAAATTTTCTTCAAAACCATACCAAAATTTCGGTAAGGAATTTGATATTTTGTGCCCAGTTCTCTTTTTTCCCTTTTCCACGAATTTGGGTTTTGGTATTGAGATATTTTGTGATTTTGATGGTTTAGGCGTGCTTTAGCAGTGGATAATTGTTGGGTTTTGTCCAATTAATCCATGGATAAGGTAAGAAAACTCTAAACCCTTGTGGTTATCCCCTTTATGTGAACCCTGGTTATTAATTTGGTGAATTTCATGGAATTAGATTGGATTTATGTTAAATTAGAAGTTGAATCGGTGAATTGGAATGCTTGAAATCAAGCTTTGGTGGATGGAACTTATAGCACTTGATTTAGAACCCTGGAGGCTTGAATTGAGGTGTTTAAGCTTGGGGAGAAATCAGCCAATGTATAGTTTTGGTTTCTCGTAGTTAATGTTTAATGTCATGTGAAAACTTAGGCTAGAAGACCTTAAGATAGGGATAAACTGAATGAATGATTGTTGAATTGTCTAAGCGGTATATGATTTGTGTATGAAGGGTGAATGAGTTGGTATGTGTTGAATCATGTGTTTGATGAGTATAGAATAATGATGATTATTGATGTGTTGAGGAGGGATGGCGGGTTTGTGTAATTGAATTGAATGTTTGAATGGTTGGATTTTTAATGGAATAAATGTATATGTATGTGTGTAATGAGTATGATGATGATGAGTTGATAATGAGAATTTGATAAATTAGGTGTTTGGTGTGATTGAGGAAATTAATCAGTTTATATATTAGGATGATTGAAAAATTGATAATAAGTGTGTGATATTGTGTAGATACAATTTGTGTTGATTTGGGTTCGGAAAGTTTGGAAAACTTGAAAATTGAGTTTTTGGTAAGAACATGATTTTTGACCAACTTCGGCGGGGCATAACATGGCTTCCGGACTCCCAAATTTTATGAAACTTATTTTGAATGAAAATTGGGTCCGTGAAGTTTATAACGTTTGAAGGACAGATAAAAAATTATTTTTAACAAAAAAGTTATGCATGTTCGAAGTTGGGTGTGTAAAATGGAATTCTGCAGACTTAACAGTTTTTTCTGAGAAAAATGATGCATGCGTACGCATGAGGTGGATGCGTACGTGACTTTTCCAAATCTCACAATCATGCGTACGCATGAAAAGCCAAGTTTTAAAGTTACATGTACGCGATGATGTTCACGCGTACGCAAGGCACTCCTTCTGTTTTGAGTACCCGTGTATGCGGGAGGTGCTCATGTATGCGAGTTTGTCAGGATTACACCCGTGCGTACGCATAGTGTGGCATGCGTACGCATGACCACCCTTTTTTGGAAAAAAGTTGTGTTTTGAAATTTAAACCTATCTTCTAACTTTCCAAACCTCTTTAACCCCCTATTTAGGATCTGTTAGCGAGTTTCTAAACCTTAGAACGAGGGTGAATATGTTAAATAAGTTAAGGGGATATTGGGGGGATATGCGAAGAGATAACTGAATTAATAAAGTGTTGGTGATGTTAAATAAGAAGTGATTGATAAATATGATGATGATAATGATGAATTACAAATTGAATGAGAGATGGATTGATGATTGAATTTGAATGAAGGATGATGAAGATTGATATTAAAGTATGATATTTGAATGAATTGAATGATATTGAGGTATGTGACCGAATAAGATGCAGGGGTGTTATCCACCTACTCCGAGTATGAGTTGAGACTTCGGGTAAGACGCAGTGGTATTGTCCACTTGCTCCAGGGATGAGTTAAGGCTTCGGGTAAAGTGTTATCCACTTGCTCCGGGTAAGAGTTAAGAAGCCAGGTAAGATGCAGTGGTCTTATCCACTTGCTCCGGGTAAGAGTTCAAGACTCCGAGTAAGAGGCAAGGGTTGAGTTCTGTCGCCACTTACTCCGGGTTGAGAATTGTAACATTTCCTGGGTAAGAGTTAAGGGTGAGATTGTCCCCTTGCTCAAGTACATGAGTAAGATGCAAGAGTTGCGGTTTGGTCCCACTTGCTCCGTATTTGATATTTTATCTAGGGTTCACTACCAGACATGTCGGATTTGGCTATATAACCGACAGATGAGATTTGTAACACCCTAATTACCCTAAGCCTTACCTCTAGCCATAAAACAAAGGTTAATCAGAGGTTACGACAGTCCTAAGGCTTATACATATTTATATTTAGAAGGGAATATTATATTCTAGAAGCCTGATGAAGGATTAAGCTCAAAAATAGGATTACAAAAGCGTGAAACGTTCACACGAAGCTAACGCATAAGATACAAGATATAGATACAAGAGAATAAAACATATATAAATATAAGAATAGAGGACTAGCCGCAGCTTGGAGAGTTTAAGCCGACTAATTACAAATAGAAAGATACAAAGTTTTAGAATTAAAACAGCTTATACAACCTATCGCTCAAATAAGCCTCTAAGGCCATAAAGATATATATACAAAAGGTGAGAGAATACTATGACAGAAGTAAAACAGAAATAAACAAGGAACGAACCATACTCCGCTCTGTCACCATATCCACAATCTCACCGAAGTAGATGATGACCTGCATCTAAAAAACAACAACAGAGTATGAAATGAGAACCGGAGGTTCTCAGTATGGTAACAGTACTGGTATGCAAAATTGTGATCGTTCATTCCTTGGTAACGGTGTCAAAAACTTAATACGCACGTTCATAATCTTAGTTCTTCTACACAACTTCGCACAACTAACCAGCAAGTTCACTGGGTCGTCCAAGTAATAAACCTTACGTGAGTAAGGGTCGATCCCACGGAGATTGTCGGCTTGAAGCAAGCTATGGTCATCTTGCAAATCTCAGTCAGGCGGATTCAAATGGTTATGGTGAATTGATAATTAAAATATAATTAAAATATAAATAAGATAGAGATACTTATGTAATTCATTGGTGAGAATTTCAGATAAGCGTATAGAGATGCTTTTGTTCCTTCTGAACCTCTGCTTTCCTATTGTCTTCATCCAATCCTTCATACTCCTTTCTATGGCAAGCTGTATGTTGGGCATCACCATTGTCAATGGCTACTTCTCGTCCTCTCAGTGAAAATGGTCAAAAATGCACTGTCACCGCACGGCTAATCATCTGTCGGTTCTGGATCATACTGGAATAGGATTCAGTAATCCTTTTGCGTCTGTCACTACGCGCAGCACTCGCGAGTTTGAAGCTCGTCACAGCCATCCCTTCCCAGATCCTACTCAGAATACCACAGACAAGGTTTAGACTTTCCGAATCTCAAGAATGGCCGCCAATAATTCTAGCCTATACCACGAAGACTCTGATCTCACGATCAGGAGGCTAAGAGATACACATTCAAGCTTGTTTGCATGTAGAACGGAAGTGGTTGTCAGGCACGCGTTCATAGGTGAGAATGGTGATGAGCGTCACATAATCATCATATTCATCATGTTCTTGTGTGCAAATGAATATCTTAGAGAAGAAATAGGCTTGAATTGAATAGAAAAACAATAGTACTTTGCATTAATTCTTGAGAAATAGCAGAGCTCCACACCTTAATCTATGGTGTGTAGAAACTCTACCGTTGAAAATACATAAGAACAAGGTCCAGGAATGGCCGAATGGCCTGCCTCCCCAAATGGCATATGAATTCAAAAATAGGGAAAAAGACCCCCTAGTACAATAGTAAAAAGTTCTACTTATACTAAACTAGTTACTATGGTTACAGAATTAAGTAAATGATGCAGAAATTCAATTCCGGGCCCACTTGGTGTGTGCTTGGGCTGAGTATTAAAGCTTTCATGTGTAGAGACTCTTTTTGGAGTTAAACGCCAGTTTGTAACTTGTTTCTGGCGTTTAACTCTGCTTTGCAACCTGTTTCTGGCGTTTAACTCTAGAATAGGGCAGAGAGCTGGCATTGAACGCCAGTTTGCATCATCTAAACTCGGGAAAAGTATGGACTATTATATATTGATTGAAAGCTCTGGATGTCTAATTTCCAACGCAATTGAGAGCGTGCAATTTGGACTTCTGTAGCTCCAAAAAATCTACTTTGAGTGCAGGGAGGTCAGAATCCAACAGCATCTGCAGTCCTTCTTCAGCCTCTAAATCTGATTTTTGCTCAAGTCCCTCAATTTCAGCCAGGAATTACCTGAAATCACAGAAAAATACACAAACTCATAGTAAAGTCTAGAAATGTGAATTTTATTTAAAAACTAATAAAAATATACTAAAAACTAACTAAATCATACTAAAAACTATGTTAAAACAATGCCAAAAAGCGTATAAATTATCCGCTCATCATAACACCAAACTTAAATTGTTGCTTGTCCCCAAGCAACTGAAAATCAAATAAGATAAAAAGAAGAGAATATACTATAAATCCCAAAATATCAATGAAACTTAGCTCCAATCAAATGAGCGGGACTAGTAGCTTTTTTGCCTCTTGAATAGTTTTGGCATCTCACTTTATCCATTGAAGTTCATAATGATTGGCATCTATAGGAACTCAGAATTCAGATAGTGTTATTGATTCTCCTAATTCAGTATGTTGATTCTTGAACACAGCTACTTTATGAGTCTTGGCCGTGGCCCTAAGCACTTTATTTTCCAGTATTTCCACCGGATACATAAATGCCACAGACACATAACTGGGTGAACCTTTTTAGATTGTGACTCAGCTTTGCTAGAGTCCCCAATTAGAGGTGTCCAGGGTTCTTAAGCACACTCTTTTTGCTTTGGACCTTGACTTTAACCGCTCAGTCTCAAGCTTTTGGCTTGACACCTTCACGCCACAAGCACATGGTTAAGGACAACTTGGTTTAGCCACTTAGGCTAGGATTTTATTCCTTGTGGGCCCTCCTATCCACTGATGCTCAAAGCCTTGGGTCCTTTTTATTACCATTGCCTTTTGATTTTAAGGGCTATTGGATTTTTGCTCTTGCCTTTTGGTTTTAAGAGCTTTTGGCTTTTTCTGCTTGCTTTTTCTCTTTTTTTTTTGCCATTTTTTTCTCTTTTTTTTTCCGCAAGCTTTTGTGTTCACTGCTTTTTCTTGCTTCAAGAATCATTTTTATGATTTTTCAGATTATCAAATAACATTTCTCCTTTTTCATCATTCTTTCAAGAGCCAACATATTTAACATTCATAAACAATAAATTCAAAAGACATATGCACTGTTCAAGCATTCATTCAGAAAACAAAAAGTATTGTCACCACATCAAAATAATTAAACTAATTTCAAGGATGAATTCGAAATCATGTACTTCTTGTTCTTTTGTAATTAAAATATTTTTCATTTAAGAGGGGTGATGTATTCATAGGACATTCATAGCTTTAAGACATAGACACTTAAACACTAATGATCATATAGTAAAGACACAAACATAAATAAAACATAAGGCTCAAAAACCGAAAAATAGGAAAATAAGAACAAGGAGATTAAGGAACGGGTCCACCTTAGTGAGGGTGACGTCTTCCTCTTCTTGAAGAACCAATGGTGTTCTTGAGCTCCTCTATGTCTCTTCCTTGTCTTTGTTGCTCCTCCCTCATAGCTCTTTGGTCTTATCTAATTTCATGAAGGAGGATAGAATGCTCTTGGTGCTCCACCCTTAGTTGTCCCCTGTTGGAACTTAATTCTCCTAGGGAGGTGCTAATTTGCTCCCAATAGTTTTGTAGAGGAAAGTGCATCCCTTGAGGTATCTCAGGGATTTCATGATGAGGAATTTTCTCATGCTCTTGTTGAGGTCCATAAGTGGGCTCTCTTGTTTGCTCCATCATTTTCTTAGTGATGAGCTTTTGAGATGAATCTCTCCATCTCCCATGACTCAGAGGTAGAAGCTTTTGCCTTCCCTTTCCTCTTTCTAGAGGTTTCTCTGGCCTTAGGTGTCATAAATGGTTATGGAAAAATAAAAAGCAACGCTTTTACTACACCAAACTTAGAAGGTTTGCTCATCCTCGAGCAAAAGAAAAGAAGAGGGAGTAGAAGAAGAAGAAAATAGATGAGATGGAGAGGTGTGAGTGGTTCGGCCAAGGGGGGTTTTAGGTAGTTATGATGTGTGAAAAGGAAGGAGTGATGTTTTGAATTTGAGTGGGTGGGTTGTATGATGTTTTGGAGGAGTAATGGAGGTGATTGGTGAAGGGTATTTGGGAAAGAAAGTTATGAAAAGGTGTGAAGAGGAGAGAAGAAGAGGTGGGGTAGGTGGGGATCCTGTGGGGTCCACAGATTCAAAGGGGTCAAGGACTTAGCATTCCTGCTCCAATTAGGCATGCAAAACGCCCTTAGAGTGCATGTCTGGCATTAAACGCCAGCTTGCTGCTTGTTTCTGGCGTTTAACACCACTTCCATGCTCTGTTCTGGCGTTAAACGCCAGTCTGGTGCTTGTTTATGGCGTTTAATGCCAGCTTGATGCTTCTTTCTGGCGTTAAACGCCAGTTTGATGCTTCTTACTGGTGTTTAAACGCCAGTAAGTTCTTCCTCCAAGGTGAGCTATTTTGAATGCTATTTTTTCATTCTGTTTTTTATTTTTCAGTAGTTTTTGTGACTTCACATGATCATCAACCTAAAAAAATAACATAAAATAACAATAGAAAATAAATAGATATAATTAAATAACATTGGGTTGCCTCCCAACAAGCGCTTCTTTAAAGTCAATAGCTTGACAGTGAGCTCTCATGGTGTAAGACCCAAGACCTTTGAAAAAGGGCTATCATTAACTAATTTCAAATTCAGTGTTTCTGTAGCCTTAATTTCGGAAATTTCTTTATTAAAGAAAATTAAAGCAAGTTTTGATTTATTGAATTTGAAATAAATTGAGATTATTATTCAATTTTACAATTATTGGATTATTTTCTATATTCAAATTATAAAATTGGTAGTTGTGAAATAATAAAGATTTCTATATGGTTTGGATTAAATAATTAATATTTTAAATATTAATACTGCTGCTTTGGAAAATAAATGATTTAATTATATTATTTTCAGTTATTGGATTTGGGCATTTTATTGAAAATAATTTGTAAAATTGATGAGCAAATAGTATTTTCTATGTACAAATAGTGTTGGATTTAATTTGGGTTTCAATTACTATATTATTCCCAATTTTAAGTGAAATTACTAAAATGCCCCTAACCCTAAGTTTCAAAAATGAAACCCTAATCCTATACCCAGCAGCCACCATCTTTCTTCTCCCCTCAGCAGCTGCAACCCCTCCTTCCCAAACAGATACACACGCATAGCTTTCCTCACCTAGCAGCAAACAACACATTTTCCCCCTTTCTCCAGTTCAATGTGCAACAATAGTAGGAGAAGGAAACAAGAGAAACGGACCAGAGAGAGAGGATGAGTTGCGGATGAAGAGAGGAGGAGAGGAAGGAGATTCGTGCCGGCGTGTTGGGCTCCACCGCCGCTGTCGCGTCGTCGCCGTCAGGACTGCGAGATGCCATCCGCGTCGCTGTCGCTGAAGCTTCGCGCCGCTGTCCAACCGCCGTGCCTCGCCGTCAGTTGCTGCTCATCCTCATCGCGACCAAAGGGGAGCGCGAGACCGAGGGAGAGAGAGAAAGCGTGGAGTTGGCGTCGCGCGGAGAGGGACTCGCCGCTCCTTCCCACCGCCGCCGAGCTGCCATTGTCGACGCGTGTCACCGCGGCTGAGGGTGTCGCCACCACCAAACCCTGGCCGAAGATTCTTCTGCTGCACGCGAGAGGAAGAGGAGCGATGAGGCAGAACGCGTCCTCGCCGGAGTTCTTGAGCGCCGCCGTCGCTCGTGCCTCCTCCCGCCGCCAAATCTGCTCCCACTTCTGGGTTCTGGAATCTGACCCGGACGCCGCTGCCACCATCCGAGCTCGCTGCTGCTGATGATGGTAAGCCCAAACTGCCGCCGGCAAAAGGGGTTCAGGCCGCCGCAGGTGTCGCTGTCGGAGAAGGGAGATGCATCTCTGTGATTCCGACCGCCAGGAGTGGTTCTGTGACGTTAGGGACCACTGCCGGAGCTGCTGGCTACTCCTGCCGTCGCCGGAAAAGTATGCGGGTAAGGGTTTTAATTTGCGGTTTATGTCCTTTTTGGATTTCGGAAAGAGTATTGACACTGCGTGGTTGTACAGCTGCTATTATCAGAAATTCGGGCCGCCGCCGTTATTCAGAATTTATTAACGGAGCCGCTGCCGAGTCGATTTGGAGTTGCGGCTATTTCGTTTCGTTAATCTAGTGAGTATCTCTATTTCGAAAGCCTTGCGTTAGTACCTTGTTGTGCTTGGTTAATGAATATGAGTTTTGATAACGTGGGGTCGAGTCCTGATTATTGTATGTTGCGATTAGTGTTGCTATGGTTATTGCGAAAGTGGCTGGGAGCTGAGGTCTTGGTTGCCGTCAGTTCGGGTTGAGGCGTAAAGGACTCTGTGAGACGTTTGGGTTATGGAATTTGCGTTTTGAGGTAGGGGCGCTTTCCAAAAATTATATTTTGTGTATTGGAATTATTACATATGGATACTGGTGCGAGATATTGTGTATTTAGTGATTGTATCTGCCTTATGTATTATTTGATTGACTCGAATGACTATGGATGTTGGTTTGGTTGAATTGTTGTGCGGCTTTGTGAAATGTAATGTCTGAAGTTGATTCTTTAAAGATTTGAGATATGAGTTTAATCCGTTGAGGATTGGTTTGAATTGAGTCAATTGTTTTGATGATGTGAAAGATAGAATACTCTTTGAAATTCAGCCTGGTTTGCTTTCACTGATTTGGTTTTGATAAATGATTTGTTGCTGAACCGATTCTTTAAAGCTTTGGAAATGAGTTAAATTGATTGATATTAAGTTGATTTCTGAAATAGTTTCCTCGAGATATGCCACTGAGGCGATTGTTGGATTTAGCTTGTTTTTGAATTGATTTCTGGTTTTGGGCTGTTAAAAAGGAATGAGAATCGGTTTCGTTGGGACCCGAACCGGGTGGCAAAAGTCCAAGTTTTAGGGGAGGTGCTGCCGAAATTTCTACAAAATCCTACTCTTGTTTGTAAAGTTATTTAAAAAGGGTTGGATTTGAGAAATTGTATTAATTGATTTATTAAGAGAATATTTATGTTTTCAAGCTTAATTTATTTAATGAACTTTATGCGTTGAGTTCAGCTTATTTAGAAACGAACTATTTGTACAGTTTGAATCACTGAAGGAAAGAATGAGGCTCTAATATTGATTTCAATATAAAAAGGAGCTTTTAGTGATTTTAAAGGAATTTAGACTTTTGATTGAGTAATCAAGTTTGAGGCATTTTGGAAGAGTTAGAAAAATGGGTTCCAAAAAGAAACCTGAAAGTGGTTTGATTCAAATGAACCGGTTCCGTTTCAAATGAGTTGATTTTTGGACCAGGTTGGAACTTGTGATTTTGTATGATCGGTTTCATAATAAATTCAGTTTTATTTACTTGAACCGGGAATCTATGATTTTAAAAGTTTCAATGAATTTTAAGGAATTTATATAAGTTGACCTTCCCTAAAGACTTGGGACTCTGGCAAGAAACTTTTGTTATAAAATCCCATTGTTGAATGGGTGATTTTGAATGTTCCCAAAAAGAATCTTTAACTTTCCATGGTTTTGGAAGTTTTGGAAAGAGAATGCCGAAAGTGGCTTTGCTTAAAAAAAAAGAAACTCACTTTGAGTAAATTTGGCTTATGAGCCTGAGATGATTTGAAAATGAGATCTTCAAAGTCAAGGCTAAAAAGAGTTGAGACTCTATTTCAGGTGAAATGATTTGGGAAAAAGTGATTTATGGCTTAAATGCCGATTTTATGAATTTATGATGTTGAATGTGGAAGTGCTGTTTTGTTGTGAGCCGGAATGGCTATGTATGATTATAAATATTGGTTGGTTCTGGATTGAACCGTGAGCCGGAATGGCTGTGTATGATATGAATATTTGCTGGTTTTGGACTGAACCGTGAGCCGGATGGCTGAGATGGATGTTGATCCATGGATGAGATTGAATGCATGTTTGTGCTGAATCATTGATAAATATGAATGTTGCACTTCCACTATCTGAGATACGAGTTTCCCTGGGTAGTAGCAGTGGCTAGCCACCACGTGCTCCAGGTTGAGACTTGATACTCCGTTGGCCCTATGTCGTAAGTGTGGCCGGGCACTGTGAAAGTCCCGGATGAGCTCGCCCCCATAAATATTCACCAGTGATGGTGATGGATAAATATTCACCAGTGAGGGTGATGGATATGGATCATGATTATGATCAAGTTTATGATGAGTATAACTCGAGTTGGGGATGCACGACAGAGGGACAGTCCAATGGTTAGCTACCGGGACTTGTCGGGTTGGCTCTATAACCGACAGATGATATCATCAGCCACTAGGGACAGGCATGCATCATATGCATTTGTGTGATATTGGTTGGGTGTGCATATTATACTTGGTTTGCCTATGTGATTAATTGCTAACTGTTCTACTTGTAATAACTGTTTGTTTGTGCTTGAACTTCCTATCTGTGTTTGCATCTGGGACTCTGTTGGATGGTGGTGATTGGTTGTTGGTTGGATTGTTTGGGCCTAGGGCCGTGGTTGGAAAGAGATGAACTGATGGTTGATTTCGGTTTTGTGTTCTGGTTTGGAATAAAATTATGAAAGGCTATTTTGGTTCCGCATAGATAAACCGTTTTGAAAAGCTTTTGAGTTTTTGAGAATTGAACGGTTCTTCTTTCAGAAAAGATTTCCGACTTTACTTTTATTGTAAACCGTTGTTTTTGAAAAGAGGCATAAGACGGTCTGGCACGGTTTATCTTCATGTATCCTATTACAGTAATTCCCAAAAACCCTCTGCTGAGAACCCTTTCGAGGATGATGTTCTCACCCCCTACATTTTTCCCCTTTCAGGATATGGGCGCTGAAGTTATGAAGAGCTTATTTAATTGTTGTTGTGATGCTCTGTATTGTTTTAGTTATGGTTTATTGTACCCTCGCCTTTATCTTGATATATATTCTGTAAGAGGGATAGGAATTGTATTGGTTAATGTTTGTAATATTATTTATATATATTTATGTATATATATGGATGTACGTTATCGAACGAAAGTATCTTTGGGAGCGGTATTGCGGTTTAAAGTTTTAAACAGACTCATATTTTAGTATTAATTAATATAAGTGTCGTCGTAATGACCGAACTATCATAGTCGCGCAGCCGGAAGTGCGAGCTTTGGTAGTTAGGGTGTTACATTATGGTATCAGAGCAGTTCTTCCTGTAGAGCCTGAGGAATGGACTGACTATGCTTCGGTTGCATGCTCTGAGCGTTTGTCATGTATTAGGTCTTGTCGAAAGACGAGAATTAGAGCTTTATGCACATGACAGTCTATTGATTAATGCTGTTAGTCTTGCGTTGCATAATTCCTGATATTAAGTTTGGCCGGCTTAATACTAGTGAATTATGTATATGAAAGCACTGATGGGTTATCATAGATGATATACGAGTTTCGAGTAAAGCGAATCGCGGGTTTTGGGGGAACGTTAGAAACTTTTTCTCGAGGCTATTCAGTTGTGTGTCTTGAATTCTGTTCGAGTCGAGCTGTTCTTTCATATCCTAACTTGAAGTTCTTGTTTGGTACTCCTCTTGAAAAGTAATTTGATGTTTCCACTCTATTTCTCTATTCATATGCATTCTTGTTTGACCTCTGTTGCATATGCTTGTTTAGAATCCTTGATGCATCTGTCTTCCTCTGTTTGAGTTCTTCTTGATTCATGTATTCTTTGATATAGTCTTGAACTTGTCTTAATGTGCTGTGACTTTTAACTCCGGGTTCCGTGTTCATTCTTAGAGAACTTGTTGATTCCGCTTTCCTCTTATTTGACAGTGATTACAGCTAATTTTGAGATTTTTATAAAAATTGCTGTTGATTAGATACATACTTATCTATATATGAACTTTGAAGATTTCTTATACAGTTTAACAATTATTTACTCCTAATACCTCAACCGTACTTTTACTGGTTTATAGAACTGCACCTACTTAAAATACAAGTTGACTTTCTAGTAACTTTACTATAGTTCCAATGGACATCTTCATTTGATTATGTATTTGGTTATTCTTCAAGATCCCGGAAAGAAAGAATTTTTTGCTTTTACTTAGGTTGAGTTTCGTTTAGTAAACTTCACTTAATTCATTTTGATTGGAGTTTGATTTAGCATACTACATGGTTTATGCCATTGTTGTTCTTTTGAAAGTGTTGGACTCATAGCTTTCTTCCTATGAACGGACTAAATTCTCTATTAAATCTTCCATCTCCATGAATGTCATGTTTGACCTTGTTTTTAACTGATCTTTTACATCTTGTGGATATTGCCATTGATCTTGGTTTTTCCTCTTGTGTGAATCTCACTCTTATGTGAGTCAGCTTGATTTGTTTCAATTTCATGCACCGTTTATCCTCTCATTGTCTTTACAAGATTTTTTAGTCAAAGATTTATCCTTGAGAGATTACTAATGGTTGAGTTGTCTTTTTCTATGACTTTTGTATTCTTTTGGATCAATTTAAAACTTGTTTGATGTTTCATGTCTAGTGGCTCTTGTTTGAACTACTTTAGATTAAGATCCTTTCTAGTATGGCTTGACTCCTTTTAGTACATCTTAAACTTCTTGAATGTTCTTCTGAGATGGTGATTTCAAGAACACTTTTGGAGTCTTGTTTTGAACCTTTTTAAAGGAACTTTGAGTTCTCTTTGAAGAAATATTAAACGGAATTTATTTTCTATTGCTTGATTGAGATTGAAATCATTGTTCAATTTTGACGAAGTTAATTCAAAGTTGGCAAGTGCTATTTTAAATGAGGTTTTGGAAAGCTCCCTTGTTTAGTGGAAATTGGTTCGTTTGTAATGCACCACTTATTTCCTTTACCAAATTGTAAGCGAATTTTTACTTCGGAGTTTCTTTTTTAAAAAGAGTTTAACTTCCTTTTTCGTACTTGTTATGAATATTATACACGCTTGTTTGAATACGAAATTTTGAGAATTTTGAACAAGCATTTGATTACTTCCGAGTTTTTATGAACTGCTTTTGGTTAAGTTGTGCATCTAATTATCTTTCTAAAATATTTGAGGAAATATTTTAGCTCTTAGCCAAAGTTGTGTGCATTTGTTTTTAGAACTCTACAAAATCTACTTCAACATGAAATTGAATTAAAGCAAAGCCACGATTATGCTTTTATTTTTCTCTTGAACGAGGCTTGTTGCTTAACTTTCCTTTTAAACTGCGAAGTTTTCGATTCTTTTAAGAACAATGTATTCGAAAGTATTTTAATTATGCTCGAGTTCTGTGAGCTTGACTTGGGTCTGAGATATTCTTTTCTGTAAACCTCTTACTTCTTCGACTCAGCTTGAAATTGTTCCGAACTAATGCGTTGATTCTCCTTCCTATTGATCCTATTGAATTTCCTTGATCCAAGGGTTATCTTTGAAGTTGTCAATTGAATTGTGTCTAGCAAACTTCATTGCTTGAGCATCCTTGTTTATTTGGAATTGGATACTCTGTCTCGAATCTATGAGTATGGTCCTTGACATTTGCCTCTCCTTTCTAAAGTTTTGTATCCTTCTGAGTAGACTCGAGAATTGTTTTGATATCACGTGCGACTTGTAGACGTAGTAACGCGATGCGTTAGTTCTTTAAGACGTGATATGTGTATACGGAAGTTGAAGCGGTAGGTGTGCAACGTTATGAATTTTGGGTGTTTCGTTCCTTGCGAACGGGCTTGCAGTTGTCTGGCCTATGATTGGATGTGAGGATTGTAAGGTGCTTAATGGGGTTGGAAAGTTGAAGCTTGGAGATTGAGATGAGATTAGTGTGCGGAGGTTAAGCACGTTGTTTTAACCCCATCATGTTTCACATGTTTGAACCATGTCATCATTGCTTTGTGAACGCCCATCTTGATTTGCATCCTATTTGGTACCTCAAGTTTTTGTAAAGCTTTGAGATCATATGACCTTGTGCGTTGAGCCTATCTTGTAACGTTTGCTTTGCAATCACACTCCTACCTTTGCACCCTTATGCATATGACAATCAAAGTATTTGAAAATCGTATATATGTTTATATGATGAGATATTTTTGCTTCTTCCTTAAATGTGTTCAAGGGTGAACTGTTATGAAATTTCTTTCGTTTTGTATCAATTTTCGAGGGCGAAAATTTTTATAAGGTGGGTAGAATGTAAGACCCAAGACCTTTGAAAAAGGGCTATCATTAGCTAATTTCAAATTCAGTGTTTCTGTAGCCTTAATTTCAGAAATTTCTTTATTAAAGAAAATTAAAGCAAGTTTTGATTTATTGAATTTGAAATAAATTGAGATTATTATCCAATTTTACAATTATTGGATTATTTTCTATATTCAAATTATAAAATTGGTAGTTGTGAAATAATAAAGATTTCTATATGGTTTGGATTAAATAATTAATATTTTAAATATTAATACTGCTGCTTTGGAAAATAAATGATTTAATTATATTATTTTCAGTTATTGGATTTGGGCATTTTATTGAAAATAATTTGTAAAATTGATGAGCAAATAGTATTTTCTATGTACAAATAGTGTTGGATTTAATTTGGGTTTCAATTACTATATTATTCCCAATTTTAAGTGAAATTACTAAAATGCCCCTAACCCTAAGTTTCAAAAATGAAACCCTAATCCTATACCCAGCAGCCACCATCTTTCTTCTCCCCTCAGCAGCTGCAACCCCTCCTTCCCAAACAGATACACACGCATAGCTTTCCTCACCTAGCAGCAAACAACACATTTTCCCCCTTTCTCCAATTTAATGTGCAACAACAGTAGGAGAAGGAAACAAGAGAAACGGACCAGAGAGAGAGGATGAGTTGCGGATGAAGAGAGGAGGAGAGGAAGGAGATTTGCGCCGGCGTGCTGGGCTCCACCGCCGCCGTCGCGTCGTCGCCGTCAGGACTGCGGGATGCCATCCGCGTCGCTGTCACTGAAGCTTCGCGCCGCTGTCCAACCTCCGTGCCTCGCCGTCAGTTGCTGCTCATCCTCATCGCGACCAAAGGGGAGCGCGAGACCGAGGGAGAGAGAGAAAGCATGGAGTTGGCGTCGCGCGGAGAGGGACTCGCCGCTCCTTCCCACCGCCACCGAGCTGCCATTGTCGACGCGTGTCACCGCGGCTGAGGGTGTCGCCACCACCAAACCCTGGCCGAAGATTCTTCTGCTGCACGCGAGAGGAAGAGGAGCGATGAGGCAGAACGCGTCCTCGCCGGAGTTCTTGAGCGCCGCCGTCGCTCGTGCCTCCTCCCGCCGCCAAATCTGCTCCCACTTCTGGGTTCTGGAATCTGACCCGGATGCCGCTGCCACCATCCGAGCTCGCTGCTCCTGATGATGGTAAGCCCAAACTGCCGCCGGCAAAAGGGGTTCAGGCCGCCGCAGGTGTCGCTGTCGGAGAAGGGAGCTGCATCTCTGTGATTCCGACCGCCAGGAGTGGTTCTGTGACGTTAGGGACCACTGCCGGAGCTGCTGGCTACTCCTGCCGTCGCCGGAAAAGTATGCGGGTAAGGGTTTTAATTTGCGGTTTATGTCCTTTTTGGATTTCGGAAAGAGTATTGACACTGCGTGGTTGTACAGCTGCTATTATCAGAAATTCGGGCCGCCGCTGTTATTCAGAATTTATTAACGGAGCCGCTGCCGAGTCGATTTGGAGTTGCGGCTATTTCGTTTCGTTAATCTAGTGAGTATCTCTATTTCGAAAGCCTTGCGTTAGTGATTGTATCTGCCTTATGTATTATTTGATTGACTCGAATGACTATGGATGTTGGTTTGGTTGAATTGTTGTGCGGCTTTGTGAAATGTAATGTCTGAAGTTGATTCTTTAAAGATTTGAGATATGAGTTTAATCTGTTGAGGATTGGTTTGAATTGAGTCAATTGTTTTGATGATGTGAAAGATAGAATACTCTTTGAAATTCAGCCTGGTTTGCTTTCACTGATTTGGTTTTGATAAATGATTTGTTGCTGAACCGATTCTTTAAAGCTTTGGAAATGAGTTAAATTGATTGATATTAAGTTGATTTCTGAAATAGTTTCCTCGAGATATGCCACTGAGGCGACTGTTGGATTTAGCTTGTTTTTGAATTGATTTCTGGTTTTGGGCTGTTAAAAAGGAATGAGAATCGGTTTAGTTGGGACCCGAACCGGGTGGCAAAAGTCCAAGTTTTAGGGGAGGTGCTGCCGAAATTTCTACAAAATCCTACTCTTGTTTGTAAAGTTATTTAAAAAGGGTTGGATTTGAGAAATTGTATTAATTGATTTATTAAGAGAATATTTATGTTTTCAAGCTTAATTTATTTAATGAACTTTATGCGTTGAGTTCAGCTTATTTAGAAACGAACTATTTGTACAGTTTGAATCACTGAAGGAAAGAATGAGGCTCTAATATTGATTTCAATATAAAAAGGAGCTTTTAGTGATTTTAAAGGAATTTAAACTTTTGATTGAGTAATCAAGTTTGAGGCATTTTGGAAGAGTTAGAAAAATGGGTTCCAAAAAGAAACCTGAAAGTGGTTTGATTCAAATGAACCGGTTCCGTTTCAAATGAGTTGATTTTTGGACCGGGTTGGAACTTGTGATTTTGTATGATCGGTTTCATAATAAATTCAGTTTTATTTACTTGAACCGGGAATCTATGATTTTAAAAGTTTCAATGAATTTTAAGGAATTTATATAAGTTGACCTTCCCTAAAGACTTGGGACTCTGGCAAGAAACTTTTGTTATAAAATCCCATTGTTGGATGGGTGATTTTGAATGTTCCCAAAAAGAATCTTTAACTTTCCATGGTTTTGGAAGTTTTGGAAAGAGAATGCCGAAAGTGGCTTTGCTTAAAAAAAAAGAAACTCACTTTGAGTTAATTTGGCTTATGAGCCTGAGATGATTTGAAAATGAGATCTTCAAAGTCAAGGCTAAAAAGAGTTGAGACTCTATTTCAGGTGAAATGATTTGGGAAAAAGTGATTTATGGCTTAAATGCCGATTTTATGAATTTATGATGTTGAATGTGGAAGTGCTGTTTTGTTGTGAGCCGGAATGGCTATGTATGATTATAAATATTGGTTGGTTCTGGATTGAACCGTGAGCCGGAATGGCTGTGTATGATATGAATATTTGCTGGTTCTGGACTGAACCGTGAGCCGGATGGCTGAGATGGATGTTGATCCATGGATGAGATTGAATGCATGTTTATGCTGAATCATTGATAAATGTGAATGTTGCACTTCCACTATCTGAGATACGAGTTTCCCTGGGTAGTAGCAGTGGCTATCCACCACGTGCTCCAGGTTGAGACTTGATACTCCGTTGACCCTATGTCGTAAGTGTGGCCGGGCACTGTGAAAGTCCCGGATGAGCTCGCCGCCATAAATATTCACCAGTGATGGTGATGGATAAATATTCACCAGTGAGGGTGATGGATATGGATCATGATTATGATCAAGTTTATGATGAGTATAACTCGAGTTGGGGATGCACGACAGAGGGACAGTCCAATGGTTAGCTACCGAGACTTGTCAGGTTGGCTCTATAACCGACAGATGATATCATCAGCCACTAGGGACAGGCATGCATCATATGCATTTGTGTGATATTGGTTGGGTGTGCATATTATACTTGGTTTGCCTATGTGATTAATTGCTAACTGTTCTACTTGTAATAACTGTTTGTTTGTGCTTGAACTTCCTATCTGTGTTTGCATCTGGGACTCTGTTGGATGGTGGTGATTGGTTGTTGGTTGGATTGTTTGGGCCTAGGGCCGTGGTTGGAAAGAGATGAACTGATGGTTGATTTCGGTTTTGTGTTCTGGTTTGGAATAAAATTATGAAAGGCTATTTTGGTTCCGCATAGATAAACCGTTTTGAAAAGCTTTTGAGTTTTTGAGAATTGAACGGTTCTTCTTTCAGAAAAGATTTCCGACTTTACTTTTATTGTAAACCGTTGTTTTTGAAAAGAGGCATAAGACGGTCTGGCACGGTTTATCTTCATGTATCCTATTACAGTAATTCCCAAAAACCCTCTACTGAGAACCCTTTCGAGGATGATGTTCTCATCCCCCTACATTTTTCCCCTTTCAGGATATGGGCGCTGAAGTTATGAAGAGCTTATTTAATTGTTGTTGTGATGCTCTGTATTGTTTTAGTTATGGTTTATTGTACCCTCGCCTTTATCTTGATATATATTCTGTAAGATGGATAGGAATTGTATTGGTTAATGTTTGTAATATTATTTATATATATTTATGTATATATATGGATGTACTCTTTTTGAGTTGTTGTAAGTTGAATGGTATTTATGGATGTACGTTATCGAACGAAAGTATCTTTGGGAGCGGTATTGCGGTTTAAAGTTTTAAACAGGCTCATATTTTAGTATTAATTAATATAAGTGTCGTCGTAATGACCGAACTATCATAGTCGCGCAGCCGGAAGTGCGAGCTTTGGTAGTTAGGGTGTTACACATGGAGCCTCACAGATGTTCAGAGCATTATTGGGACCTCCCAACACCAAACTTAGTTTGGTTGTGGCCTCCCAACACCAAACTTAGAGTTTGACTGTGGGGGCTTTGGTTGACTCTGCAGTGAGAGAAGCTTTTCATGCTTACTTTCCATGGTTACAGAAGGAGATCTTTGAGTTTTAAACACAAGGTAATTGGTGCACGAATTATGAATCACACTTTTCACAACTCGTACCACTGACCAGCAAGTGCACTGGGTCGTCCAAGTAATACCTCACGTGAGTAAGGGTCGAATCCCACGGAGATTGTTGGTTTGAAGCAATCTATGGTTATCTTGTAAATCTTAGTCAGGAAGTCAATTATGTTTATCAGTTGAATTGCAAATAAACAATAGAGCATGGATTAAAGGTTACTTGTTATGCAGTAATGGAGAATATGTTGGAGTTTTGGAGATGCTTTGTCTTCTGAATATCTGCTTTCCTCTGTCTTCTTGTTCACGCACGCATGTCCTCCTATGGCAAGCTGTGTGTTGGTGGATCACCGTTGTCAATGGCTACCTTCCATCCTTCCAGTGAAAACTACGCTCACGCGCTCTGTCACAGCACGGCTAATCACCGGTTGGTTCTCGATCCGGTTGGAATAGGATTTACTATCCTTTTGTGTCTGTCACTAACGCCCAGCCTTCAGGAGTTTGAAGCTCGTCACAGTCATTCAATCCTTGAATCCTACTCAGAATACCACAGACAAGGTTTAGACTTTCCGGATTCTCATGAATGCCGCCATCAGTCCTAGCTTATACCACGGAGATTCTGATTAAGGAATCTAAGAGATACTCATTCAATCGTATATAGAACGGAGGTGGTTGTCAGGCACACGTTCATGATTTGAGGGAGGTGATGAGTGTCACAGATCATCACCTCCATCACAGTTAAGCGCGAATGAACATCTTAGATAGGAACAAGCGTGTTTGAATGGAAACCAGAAATACTTGCATTAATTCATCGAAACACAGCAGAGCTCCTCACCCCCAACAATGGGGTTTAGAGACTCATGCTGTCAGAGAATACAAAGTTTAGATCGTAATGTCATGAGATACAAAATAAGTCTCTAAAAGTTGTTTAAATACTAAACTAGTAGCCTAGGTTTACAAAAAATGAGTAGACTATGATGGATGATGCAGAGATCCACTTCTAGGTTTACAGCATCAGCAGTCCTTTTTCAGCCTGAATCAGATTTTTGCTCAGCTCCTTCAATTTCAGCCAGAAAAATACCTGAAATTACAGAAAAATACACAACTCATAGTAAAGTCCAGAAATATGAATTTTTCCTAAAAACTAATGAAAATAGACTAAAAACTAACTAGAACATACTCAAAACTATATGAAATTAACCCCAAAAAGCGTATAAAATATCCGCTCATCACAACACCAAACTTAAACTGTTGCTTGTCCTCAAGCAACTAGACAAATAAAATAGAAGACTAATAGGTTGAGAAGCAATAATATCTCAGAGTTTTTTGATTGAAGCTCAGATTCTAATTAGATGAGCGGGACTAGTAGCTTTTTGCTTCTGAACAGTTTTGGCATCTTACTTTATCCATTGAAGCTCAGAGTGATTGGCATCTATAGGAACTTAGAATTCAGATAGTGTTATTGATTTTCCTATTTCAGTGATGATTCTTGAACACAGCTATTTTATGAGTCTTGGCCGTGGCCTTAAGCACTTTGTTTTCCAGTATTACCACCGGATACATAAATGCCACAGACACATAATTGGGTGAACCTTTTAGATTGTGACTCAGCTTTGCTAAAGTCCCTAATTAGAGGTGTCCAGAGTTCTTAAGCACACTCTTCTTTTTGCTTTGGACCTTGACTTTAACCGCTCAGTCTCAAGTTTTCACTTGACACCTTCACGCCACAAGCACATGGTTAGGGACAGCTTGGTTTAGCCGCTTAAACTAGGATTTTATTCCTTTAGGCCCTCCTATCCACTGATGCTCAAAGCCTTGGGATCCTTTTTATTTGCCCTTGCCTTTTGGTTTTAAGGGTTATTGGCTGTTTGCTCTTGCCTCTTGGTTTTAAGAGCTTTTGGCTTTTTCTGCTTGCTTTTTCTTTTTCTTTCTATTTTTTTTTCTGCAAGCTTTGTTCTTTGCTGCTTTTTCTTGCTTCAAGAATCATTTTTATGATTTTTCAGATTATCAATAACATGTCTCATGTTCATCATTCTTTCAAGAGCCAACATATTTAACAGTCTTAAACAACAAATTCAAAAGACATATGCACTGTTCAAGCATTCATTCAGAAGACAGAAAGCATTGCCACCACATTTAACTAATTAGAATTTCTCTTATTAAAACTCGAAATTTTATTGCCTCTTATTCAAAAGATCTACTACTTTATTCATGTTTGCTGATGATGAGAAAAATAAACTATAGCTTAATTGGAGATAAAATCAAAATAGATACTAATTACTACTATATGACTCCTAAGGTAAACTTTTATAAGGACACTGTCACAGAGTTAAGGCAGAAATTGGAAATTAACAACCTTTATTCTGGGGGCACGGGGGTTCCTCTGATCCTTGGGGTGCTTGGTCCTACAAGAGAAGACTTTTGGCGCTTCAATTCCCTTAAGTCACGCCCCTGCTCCTCTTATTCTTTAAACATATAGGTCAGCATTTGACTGTGTTCCTTCTGCTCTTTTATTATTTGCTCCATAGCTTCCCGTATCTTAGTAACGGACGTCTCAAGATACTCCCAGTATTCAGATTGAGGGATCTCTGGGAGGAATTCCTGTGCTCTCTTCTTGATGGGATCCTCCTGTGCTTGTTGTTTTTCCATTGATGCTTTGGTGATTGGCTTTTCAATTAGGATATACTCAGTTATTCCCATCCTTACTCCAGCGTCCTTGCAGAGCAGAGAAATCACGCTTGGATAAGCCAACCTGGCCTCTTTAGAATTTTTATTAGCAATTTTGTAGAGTTCAGTTGAAATCAGCTGATGAACCTCCACTTCCTTTCCCATCATGATGCAATGGATCATCACTGCTCTTTTAACTGTGACTTCAGAACGGTTGCTAGTGGGCAACAGAGAACGCCCAATGAAGTCCAGCCATCCTCTGGCGGCTGGTTTGAGATCCTCTCTCTTGAGTTGATTTGGGACACCCTTTGTGTTGGTGGTCCACCTGGCTCCAGGGATACATATGTCCTCTAGAATCTTATCCAGGTCAATGTCTGCTCTCATCATCCTCCTGTTGAAGGAGTCTGGATCATCCTTTAGCTGAGGTAGCTTTAAGATCTCTCTGATCTTGTCAGGGGTGGTATGAACAATCTTCCCTCTGACCATGGTCCGAAATTCATAGAAGGCAGTTCCAGATAGTTTTTGCTTGTCAGTCTGCCACATATTAGCATAGAACTCCTGGACCATGTTCCTTCCTACTTTCGTTTCAGGATTAGCTAGGACTTCCCAGTTCCTGATTCGAATTTGCTCCTGGATCTCCGGATATTCATCTTCTTTCAGATCGAATCTAACTTCCGGGATCACAGATCTCAGACCCATTACTTTAAGATAATGGTCTGAATGTTCTTTAGATAAGAACTTCCCTTGATTCCAAAGTGGTTTTGGAACGCTCTCTTTCTTGCCTCTTGGAGTGGGTTGTTTTCCTTTAGGAGCCATGATCTTAGTGATCTCGGATAAATACACCAAACTTAGAGGTTTGCTTGTCCTCAAGCAAAAGAAAAGAAAGGAGAGTGATAGAAGGAGAGCTAGGTGCATTGTTGATGGAGGAGGAGGGAGGCCGAACCCAAATTTAAAGGGATGGGGGGTGGGTTTTCGAAAAATTGAAAAAGATAAGAAAAAAAGATTGAGTTGAAAAAGATAAGATAGAAGATATAGTTTAATTTTGAAAAGATATGATAGATTTTTGAAAAAGATAAATCTGAATTTTGAAAAAGATAATATGGAGATTTGAAAAAGATATGGATTAGTTGAAAAGATTTTTGAGTGAAAAAGATAGATTTGTTTTCAGAAAAGTTTTGAAAAGAGTTTGGATTGAATTTGGAAAGAGGGATTTTTAGAAATTAAGGATTTTAGAAATCAGGGTTCTTAACATGTTCATGTAAAAATCATGCATTGAAACATAAAATTTGAAATTAAAATGGAAATACGTGTGGAAAAATGAATTTGGCTCCTCCCTGCTGTCCTGGCGTTTGAACGCCCAAACACTGCCTGTTTTGGGCGTTCAACGCCCAAATGCTGCTCTCCTGGGCGTTCAACGCCCAGCTGCTGCCATTACTGGCGTTCAACGCCCAGATTGCTACCATTACTGGCGTTCAACGCCTAGTGGATGCCCATTTTGGGCGTTGAACGCCCAAAATATACTTTTACTGGCGTTTTCTTGCCAGTGAGCTCTTTTTCTCTGTTTTGTGTGCCGAGGTCTTCTGTAAATGATTATTTACCTTGTCGCCAATGAACTCTATATAAACAAATAAGAATAAAAATAGAAATAGGGCAAAATGCTTAGAGGATTGTTGCCCCATGGCTGGGTTGCCTCCCAGCAAGCGCTTCTTTATTGTCTTTAGCTGGACCTTGCTGAGCTTTTAATCTAGCTTCAGCCTTGAGCATTCTTGCTCAATGTTGCCTTCAAGATAATGCTTGATTCTCTGTCCATTGACAATGAACTTCTTATCAGAATCAATATCTTGAAGCTCCACATAACCATATGGTGATACACTTGTAATCACGTATGGTCCCCTCCACCGGGATTTCAGTTTCCCGGGGAATAGCCTGAGTCTAGAGTTAAACAACAGGACCTTCTGTCCTGGTTCAAAGATTCTAGATGACAGCTTTCTGTCATGCCATTTTTTTTATTTTTCTTTATAAAGCTTGGCATTTTCGAAAGCTGTGAATCTGAATTCCTCTAGCTCATTTAGCTGGAGCAATCGTTTTTCTCCTGCTAATTTGGCATCAAAGTTTAGGAATCTGGTTGCCCAGTAGGCCTTATGTTCCAGTTCCACGGGCAGGTGACATGCCTTACCATACACGAGTTGGTATGGAGAGGTCCCTATAGGGGTCTTGAATGCTGTTCTGTAAGCCCACAGAGCATCATCCAAGCTCCGTGCCCAATCCTTTCTACGGGTATTTACTGTCCGTTCCAGGATTCTCTTTAATTCTCTGTTAGAGACTTCAGCTTGCCCATTGGTTTGTGGATGATATGGAGTGGCCACCTTGTGGCGAATTCCATACCGAACCATGGCGGAGTAAAGCTGTTTATTGCAGAAGTGAGTGCCCCCATCACTGATTAGTACTCTAGGGACACCAAACCTGCTAAAGATATGTTTCTGGAGGAACTTCAGCACTGTTTTAGTATCATTGGTGGGTGTGGCAATAGCCTCAACCCATTTTGATACATAGTCAACTGCCACCAGAATATAAGTGTTTGAGTATGATGGTGGGAAAGGTCCCATGAAGTCAATTCCCCATACGTCAAACAACTCAATTTCCAAGATTCCTTGTTGAGGCATGGCGTAACCATGAGGCAGATTACCAGCTCTTTGGCAACTGTCACAATTACGTACAAACTCTCGGGAATCTTTATAGAGTGTGGGCCAATAGAAGCCACATTGGAGGACCTTGGTGGCTGTTCGCTCACCTCCGAAATGGCCTCCATATTGAGATCCATGGCAATGCCACAGGATCCTCTGTGCTTCTTCTCTAGGCACACACCTACGGATAATTCCGTCTGCACATCTCTTAAAGAGATAAGGTTCATCCCACAAGTAGTATTTTGCATCAGTAATTAATTTCTTCTTTTGTATCCTGTTGTACTCCTTGGGTATGAACCTTGCAGCTTTATAGTTTGCAATATCGGCAAACCATGGTGCTTCCTGAATGGCGAATAAATGCTCATCAGGAAACGTCTCAGAGATCTCAAGAAAGGGGAGGGACGTCCCTTCCACCGGCTCTATCCGGGACAGATGATCAGCCACTTGGTTCTCTGTCCCTTTTCTGTCTCTTATTTCTATATCAAACTCTTGCAGAAGCAATACCCATCTGATGAGCCTGGGTTTTGAATCCTACTTTGTGAGTAGATATTTAAGAGCAGCATGGTCAGTATACACAATCACTTTTGATCCTACTAAGTATGATCCGAACTTGTCAATGGCGTAAACCACTGCAAGTAATTCTTTTTCTGTGGTTGTGTAATTTTTCTGGGCATCATTTAGAACGTGACTGGCATAATAAATGACATGCAGAAGCTTGTCATGCCTCTGTCCCAATACTGCACCAATGGCATGATCACTGGCATCACACATTAGCTCAAATGGTAACGTCCAGTCTGGTGCAGAAATGACTGGTGCTGTGACCAGCTTAGCTTTCAGCGTTTCAAACGCCTGCAGGCACTCTGTGTCAAACACAAATGGCGTGTCAGCAGCTAGCAGATTGCTTAGAGGTTTTGCGATTTTTGAAAAATCCTTTATAAACCTCCTATAGAATCCTGCATGCCCCAGAAAGCTTCTGATTGCCTTAACATTGGCAGGTGGTGGTAATTTTTCAATTACCTCTATTTTTGCTTGATCCACCTCTATTCCCTTGTTTGAGATTTTATGCCCAAGAACAATTCCTTCAGTCACCATGAAGTGACACTTTTCCCAGTTTAAAACTAGGTTGGTCTCTTGGCATCTTTTCAGAACAAGTTTCAGGTGATCAAGACAGGAGCTGAATGAGTCTCCATATACTGAGAAGTCATCCATGAAGACTTCCAGAAATTTTTCCACCATATCAGAGAAAATAGAGAGCATGCATCTCTGGAAGGTTGCAGGCGCATTACATAGCCCAAATGGAATCCTTCTATAAGCAAACACTCCAGATGGACATGTGAATGCTGTTTTCTCTTGATCCTGGGGATCTACTGCAATCTGGTTATAGCCTGAGTAGCCATTCAAAAAGCAGTAATAATCATGACCTGCTAGTCTTTCTAGCATCTTGTCTATGAATGGCAAAGGAAAATGATCCTTTCTGGTGGCTGTATTGAGCCTTCTGTAGTCAATACACATGCGCCACCCCGTAACTGTTCTTGTAGGAACCAGTTCATTTTTTTCATTATGAATCACTATCATGCCTCCCTTTTTTGGGACGACTTGGACAGGGCTCACCCAGGGGCTATCAGAAATAGGATAAATAATCCCAGCCTCCAGTAATTTGGTGACCTCTTTCTGCACCACTTCTTTCGTGGCTGGATTTAGCCGCCTCTGTAGTTGAACCATTGGTTTGGCATTATCCTCCAATAAGATTTTGTGCATGCATCTAGCTGGGCTTATGCCCTTAAGGTCACCTATGGACCACCCAAGAGCTGTCTTGTGTGTCCTTAGCACTTGAATAAGTGCTTCCTCTTCCTGTGAATTTAAAGCAGAGCTTATGATTACTGGAAAAGTGTCACCTTCTCCCAGAAATGCATATTTCAAGGATGGTGGTAATGGCTTGAGCTCGGGTTTAGGAGGTTTTTCCTCTTTCAGAAGAAAGTTCAGAGGCTCTTTCATGTCCCCTGAATCCTCCAAATCAGGCTGAACATCTTTAAAGATGTCTTCCAACTCTGATTCGAGACTCTCAGCCATGTTGATCTCTTCTACCAAAGAGTCAATAAGATCAACTTTCATGCAGTCTGTTGATGTGTCTGGATGCTGTATGGCTTTGACAGCGTTCAACTTGAACTCATCATCGTTGACTCTCAGGGTTATTTCCCCCTGTTGGACGTCAATGAGGGATCGTCCAGTTGCTAGGAAGGGTCTTCCTAGAATGAGAGTAGCACTCTTGTGCTCCTCCATTTCCAGCACAACAAAGTCAGTGGGAAAGGCGAATGGCCCAATTCTGACAATCATGTCCTCAATCACGCCTTATGGGTATTTAGTAGAACCATCAGCAAGTTGGAGACATATCCGGGTTGGTTTAACTTCTTCAGTTAAGCCAAGCTTCCTGATAGTGGATGCAGGTATTAGGTTGATGCTTGCCCCAAGATCGCATAAAGCTGTCTTGGTGCAATTATCTTCTAATATGCATGGTATCAGAAAGCTTCCAGGGTCTTTAAGCTTTTCAGGAAAGCTCTTCAGAATGACTGCACTGCATTCTTCAGTGAGGAGAACTCTTTCTGTTTCTCTCCAATCCTTCTTATGACTCAAGATCTCTTTCATGAACTTGGCATAAGAAGGTATTTGCTCAAGTGCTTCTGCAAATGGAATCTTTATTTCAAGAGTCCTGAGGTAATCTGCAAAGCGAGCAAATTGCTTATCCTGCTCCTCTTTCCAGAGTTTTTGAGGATAAGGTATCTTGGCTTTATATTCTTCAACCTTTGTTGCTGTAGGTTTATTGCCTACAGAAGTGGTTGAAGAAGCCTTTTTAGAGGGGTTGTTATCAGCATTTGTGTGTGTCTGATCCCTCACTGGCACTTGAGTGCCAGAGTTAGAAGCTGGAGTGAAACTGGACGCCAGCTCCTTGTCTGCTCCTGGCGTCTGAACGCCAGAATTGTGCCCTTTTTGGGCGTTCAGCGCCAGATCCTACCCATTTTGGGCGTTCAACGCCAGATCCTTGCCCATTTCTGGCGTTGAACGCCAGTCCTGCTGTATTTCTGGCGTTGAACGCCAGTTTTGGCCATGGTCTGGGCGTTCAGCGCCAGCCTTCCACCAATTTTTTGGTGTTTTAGCGCCAGAATTATTTTTCCCTGGGCTCTTACTGTCCTCAGGTGAATTTTGGGTGGTTTGCTCATTTCTTAGCTTTTTGCTGCCTTGAGGTGGGGTATTTAATGTTTTCCCACTTCTTAGTTGAACTGCTTGGCATTCTTTTGCTATTTGCCTTGACAGCTGCTGCTTTGTTTGCTTAAACTGTTCGTCCATATGTATATTAGCCATCCTTGTCTCTTGTAACCTGTCTTTAAATTCGGCTAGCTGCTTTGTTAGAAAGTCCAATTGCTGATTGAATTCAGCAGCTTATTTTACAGGACTGAGTTCAGCAGTTACTGTTTTAACCTCTTCATTCATGGAAGGGTTGTTGCTTAGGTACAGATGCTGATTCCTGGCAACTGTATCAATGAGCTCTTGAGCCTCTTCAATTGTCTTTCTCATGTGGATAAATCCACCAGCTGAGTAATCTAGAGACATCTGAGCTCCTTCTGCAAGCCCATAGTAGAAGATGTCTAACTGAACCCACTCTGAAAACATTTCAGAGGGGCATTTTTCGTAGCATCTCTCTGTATCTCTCCCAGGCATCATAAAGAGATTCATTATCTCCTTGTTTAAAGCCTTGGATATCCAGCCTTAGCTATGTCATCCTTTTTGGAGGGAAATATTGATTTAGGAATTTTTCTGTCAGCTGTTTCCATGTCCTTATGCTGGCCTTAGGTTGGTTATTCAACCACCTCTTAGCTTGATCTTTTACAGCAAATAGAAACAGTAATAGTCTGTAGACATCCTGATCTATTTCTTTATCATGTACTGTGTTAGCAATCTGTAGAAACTGTGCCAGAAACTCTGTAGGTTCTTCCTGTGGAAGACCGGAATACTGGCAACTTTGCTGCACCATGATAATGAGCTGAGGATTCAGTTCAAAGCTACTGACTCCAATGGAGGGTATGCAGATACTACTCCCATATGAAGCAGTAGAGGGGTTAGAATATGACCCCAGAGTCCTCCTGGACTGTTCATTTCCGCTTAGGTCCATGATGGAGAAAGGGAGATGATGTAAAATAGAAAAAATATTTTTATTTATTTATTTATATATTTATTTCGAAAATGAAATAAATTAAAATAAATAAAAATTGAGTGAAGATTTTCGAAAAACTGAGGAGAGAGAAAGTGGTTAGGAAGTTTTGAAAAGGATATGATGAATTTTTTTTTAAAAAAAAATTTTAAATTTTGAAATAAAAAATATGAATTTTTAGAAATATATTTCGAAAAATTGTTTTTAAAATAGAGAGAAAAGATATTTTTGATTTTTAAGAGGAAAGAGAAAAACAATAAGATAGCACAAGATTTAAAATTTTTAGATCTAATGCTCCTTATTTTCGAAAATTTTGGAGGGAAAACACCAATGAACACCAAACTTAAAATTTTTTTGAAAACCAAAATAAATTTTTCGAAAATCAAGGGAAATCAACAGGAAAACACCAAACTTAAAGTTTGGCACAAAATTTAATAGAGAAAATATTATTTTTGACAAAGATTTTAAAAAGAGTGTACCAAACTGCCACGGGCTTAGACTAACGCTCTAGCCAATTGAGTTATGAATGTAACACTTGTTTTGAAGAAGTATTTTAATTTTTTTTGAAAACTAATGTTTTGAAAAGGCACAGAAAAACAAGAAGAATCACAAAACAAGAAAAACCAGAGATCAAACAAGAAAAGTCAATAAATAAAAAATATAATTTTCGAAATTTTTTTTTTGAAAAGGAAAATAAGGATTCTAAAATTTTAACCAAAAACAATAATAAGAGACTCTAAACCAAAAAGAAAAATTTTTTCTAATCTAAGCAACAAAATAATCCGTCAGTTGTTCAAACACGAACAATCCCCGGCAACGGCGCCAAAAACTTGGTGCACGAATTATGAATCACACTTTTCACAACTCGTACCACTGACCAGCAAGTGCACTGGGTCGTCCAAGTAATACCTCATGTGAGTAAGGGTCGAATCCCACGGAGATTGTTGGTTTGAAGCAATCTATGGTTATCTTGTAAATCTTAGTCAGGAAGTCAATTATGTTTATCAGTTGAATTGCAAATAAACAATAGAGCATGGATTAAAGGTTACTTGTTATGCAGTAATGGAGAATATGTTGGAGTTTTGGAGATGCTTTGTCTTCTGAATATCTGCTTTCCTCTGTCTTCTTGTTCACGCACGCACGTCCTCCTATGGCAAGCTGTGTGTTGGTGGATCACCGTTGTCAATGGCTACCTTCCATCCTTCCAGTGAAAACTACGCTCACGCGCTCTGTCACAGCACGGCTAATCACCGGTTGGTTCTCGATCCGGTTGGAATAGGATTTACTATCCTTTTGCGTCTGTCACTAATGCCAGCCTTCAGGAGTTTGAAGCTCGTCACAGTCATTCAATCCTTGAATCCTACTCGGAATACCACAGACAAGGTTTAGACTTTTCGGATTCTCATAAATGCCACCATCAGTCCTAGCTTATACCACGGAGATTCTGATTAAGGAATCTAAGAGATACTCATTCAATCGTATATAGAACGGAGGTGGTTGTCAGGCACACGTTCATGATTTGAGGGAGGTGATGAGTGTCACAGATCATCACCTCCATCACAGTTAAGCGCGAATGAACATCTTAGATAGGAACAAGCGTGTTTGAATGGAAACCAGAAATACTTGCATTAATTCATCGAAACACAGCAGAGCTCCTCACCCCCCAACAATGGGGTTTAGAGACTCATGCTGTCAGAGAATACAAAGTTTAGATCGTAATGTCATGAGATACAAAATAAGTCTCTAAAAGTTGTTTAAATACTAAACTAGTAGCCTAGGTTTACAAAAAATGAGTAGACTATGATGGATGATGCAGAGATCCACTTCTGGGGCCCACTTGGTGTGTGCTGGGGCTGAGATTTAAGTAAGTCACGTGCAGAGGCCATTTGTGGAGTTGAACGCCAGTTTTTGTGCCAGTTTGGGCGTTCAACTCCAGCTTTTGATCCTTTTCTGGCGCTGGACGCCAGAATTGGGCAGAGAACTGGCGTTGAACGCCAGTTTATGTCGTCTATCCTTGTGCAAAGTATGGACTATTATATATTTCTGGAAAGCCCTGGATGTCTACTTTCCAACGCAATTGGAAGCATGCCATTTCGAGTTCTGTAGCTCCAGAAAATCTACTTTGAGTGCAGGGAGGTCAGAATCCAACAGCATCAGCAGTCCTTTTTCAGCCTGAATCAGATTTTTGCTCAGCTCCTTCAATTTCAGCCAGAAAAATATCTGAAATTACAGAAAAACACACAACTCATAGTAAAGTCCAGAAATATGAATTTTTCCTAAAAACTAATGAAAATAGACTAAAAACTAACTAGAACATACTCAAAACTATATGAAATTAACCCCAAAAAGCGTATAAAATATCCGCTCATCAGTTATCCTCATTCAATTGAAGGACCAACTCTCCTCTGTCCACATCAATCACAGCTTTTGCTGTGGCTAGGAAGGGTCTTCCAAGGATGATGGATTTATCCTCATCCTTCCCAGTGTCTAGAATTATGAAATCAGCAGGGATGTAAAGGCCTTCAACCTTTACTAACACGTCCTCTACTTGTCCATAAGCCTGTTTCATGGATTTGTCTGCCATCTCTAATGAGAAACTGGCAGCCTGTACCTCAAAGATTCCCGATTTCTCCATTATAGAGAGTGGCATTAAGTTTATGCCTGACCCCAGGTCACACAGAGCCTTCTCAAAGGTCATGGTGTCTATGTTACAGGGAATTAGGAATTTACCAGGATCCTGTTTCTTTTGAGGTAATTTCTGCCTATCCAATGCATTCAGTTCATTGGTGAGCAAGGGAGGTTTATCTTCCCAAGTCTCATTACCAAATAATTTGGCATTCAGCTTCATGATTGCATCAAGGTACTTAGCAACTTGCTCTTCAGTAATGTCTTCATCCTCTTCAGAGGAAGAATACTTATCAGAGCTCATGAAGGACAGAAGCAAGTTGAATGGAATCTCTATGGTCTCTGTATGAACCTCAGATTCCTTTGGTTCCTCAAAGGGAAACTCCTTAATGGTCACTGAACATCCCAGGAGGTCTTTCTCACTAGGATTCACGTCCTTCTCCTCCTCTCTGGGTTCGGCCACACCAAGTAAGGTAATGGCCTTGCACTCTCTTTTTGGATTCTCTTTTGTATTGTTGGGAGAGTACTAGGAGGAGTTTCAGTGACCCTTTTACTCAGCTGGCCCACTTGTGCCTCTAAATTTCTAATGGAGGACCTTGTTTCATTCATAAAACTTAAAGTGGTCTTAGATAGATCAGAGACTATATTTGCTAAGCTAGATGGGTTCTGCTCAAAATTCTCTGTCTGTTGCTGAGTGGATGATGGAAAAGGCTTGCTATTGCTAAACCTGTTTCTTCCACCATTATTAAAGCCTTGTTGAGGCTTTTGTTGATCCTTCCATGAGAAATTTGGATGATTTCTCCATGAGGGATTATAGGTGTTTCCATAGGATTCACCCATGTAATTCACCTCTGCTATTGCAGGGTTCTCAGGATCATAAGCTTCTTTTTCAGAAGATGCCTCTTGAGTACTGTTGGATGCAGCTTGCAATCCATTCAGACTCTGAGAAATCATATTGACTTGCTGAGTCAATATTTTGTTCTGAGCCAATATGGCATTCAGAGTATCAATTTCAAGAACTCCCTTCCTCTGAGGAGTCCCATTACTGACAGGATTCCTTTCAGAAGTGTACATAAATTAGTTATTTACAACCATGTCAATGAGTTCCTGAGCTTCTGTAGGCGTTTTCTTTAGGTGAATGGATCCACCTGCAGAATGGTCCAATGACATCTTAGATAATTCAGACAGACCATCATAGAATATATCCAGGATGGTCCATTCTGAAAGCATGTCAGAAGGACACTTTTTGGTCAGTTGCTTGTATCTCTCCCAAGCTTCATAGAGGGATTCACCTTCTTTCTGTTTGAAGGTTTGAACATCCACTCTAAGCTTGCTAAGCTTTTGAGGAGGAAAGAACTTGGCTAAGAAAGCCGTGACCAGCTTATCCCAAGAGTTCAGGCTATCTTTAGGTTGAGAGTCCAACCATATTCTAGCTCTGTCTCTTACAGCAAACGGGAAAAGCATAAGCCTGTAGATCTCGGGATCAACCCCGTTGGTTTTAACAGTATCACAGATTTGCAAGAATTCAGTTAAGAACTGAAAATGATCTTCTGATGGAAGTCCATGAAACTTGCAATTCTGTTGCATCAGAGAAACTAATTGAGGCTTTAGCTCAAAATTATTTGCTCCAATGGCAGGGATTGAGATGCTTCTTCCATGTAAATTGGAATTTGGTGCAGTAAAGTCACCAAGCATCTTCCTTGCATTGTTGTTATTTTTAGCCATGTCTCCTTCTTTTTCAAAAATTTCTTTCAGATTTTCTCCAGAGAGTTGTGCTTTAGCTTCCCTTAGCTTCCTCTTCAGAGTCCTTTCAGGTTCAGGATTAGCTTCAACAAGAATGTTCTTATCCTTGTTCCTACTCATATGAAAAAGAAGAGAACAGAAAATAATAGGGATCCTCTTTGCCACAGTAGAGAGGTTCCTTTATGTGAGTAGAATTCGAACACATAAAGAGGAAGAGGGTTCGAATTTTTTAAGAAGAAGAGAAGTGTTAGTAGATAAATAAATAATTAGAAGGAGATGAGAGAGGGAAGAATTCGAAAATTTAAATAAAATAAAATAAAATATTTTTGTTTTTAATTTAAAATTAAGGTTAGAATTCGAAAATTTTAAAAAGAAAAATGAAATTAAATTAAATTAAAATTTAAAATAATTAGTTTAATTAAAAAGGAATTTTGAAAAAGAGGAAGGTGATTTTCGAAAATTAGAGAGAGAATTAGTTTGGTAGTTTTAAAAAAGGTATGATTGAAATAGAAAACTTTTAAAATCAAACAAAAAGTCAAGTAGTTAATTGAAAAAGATTTGAAAATCAATTTTTGAAAAGATAAGAAGTTAGAAAAGATTTTGAAAAAGATGTGACTGAAACTTATATTGAAAAAGATTTGAAAAAGAAATTTAAAAAGATTTGATTTTAAAAATTAAAGTTGGTTACTTGACTAACAAGAAACAGGAAGATATGATTTTAAAATTTAAAGATTGAACCTTTCTTACGAGGCAAGTAACAAACTTAAAATTTTTTGAATCCATCACATTAATTGTTAGCATTAATTTTGAAAATATGAAATAGAAATAAGAAAAAGATTTTGAAAATAAATTTTGAAAATTTCGAAATTATGAAAGAAAAAATGAAAAAGATTTGATTTTTGAAAAAGATTTGAAAAAGATAGAATTTTTAAATTGAAAATTTGACTTGACTCATAAGAAACAACTAAATTTTAAAAAGTTTTGAAAAAGTCAACTCAAATTTTTGACAATTTATGAGAGAATAAGGGAAAGATATTTTTTTGATTTTTGAATTTTAATGATGAGAGAGAAAAACATCAAAAAGACTCAATGCATGAAAATTTTGGATAAAAACAAATGATGCATGCAAGAACACTTATGAATGTCAAGATGAACACCAAGAACACTTTGAATGTCAAGATGAACACCAAGAACCTATTTTTAAAAATTTTTAAGAAAAGAAAAACATGCAAGACACCAAACTTAAAAATTTTTCATGTATAGACACTAACAAATTGAAAATGCATATGAAAAACAAGAAAAGACACAAAACAAGAAAATATGAAGATCAAACAAGGAGGTTCATCAAGAACAACTTGAAGATCATGAAGAACACATGCATGAAATTTTCGAAAATTTTAAGAAAAATTAAAAAGATGCAATTGACACCAAACTTAAAATTTGACACAAGACTCAAACAAGAAACACAATATTTTTGGTTTTATGATTTTATAAATTTTTTTTTGTATTTTTTTCGAAAATTAAATGGAAAGAAAAAATAAGGATTTCAAAATTTCTAATGAGAATTCCAGGAATCATGCAATGTTAGTCTAAAGCTCTAGTCCAGGAATTAGATATGGCTTACTAGCCAGCCAAGTTTTCAGTGAAAGCTCTGGTCCAAAACACTAGACATGGCCAATGGCCAGCCAAGCTTTAGCAGATACAAATCAGGCATATAACAGCTAATCAGATGAGAGTCCAAGGGCTCTTGCCATGATAGGTGGAAGCCTCAGTCCAAAAATTTAGACATAGCTTGACAGCCAGCCAGGCTTCAACAAATTGTGAAGAAACTCTAGAATTCATTCTTAAAAATTCTGAAGAACAAAATAATTTATTATTATTATTATTATTATTTTTTTTTGAAAAATTTATTTATTTATTTTTATGAAAATTTTTCGAAAATAAAAATAGAAATAAAAATAATAAAAACAAAAAGCTTAAATTTAAAATAAGATTTACTTAATCTGAGCAACAAGATGAACCGTCAGTTGTCCAAACTCGAACAATCCCCGGCAACGGCGCCAAAAACTTGGTATGCAAAATCATGATCGTTCATTCCTTGGTAACGGCATCAAAAACTTAATACGCACGTTCATAATCTTAGTTCTTCTTCACAACTTCGCACAACTAACCAGCAAGTACACTGGGTCGTCCAAGTAATAAACCTTATGTGAGTAAGGGTCGATCCCACGGAGATTGTCGGCTTGAAGCAAGCTATGGTCATCTTGCAAATCTCAGTCAGGCGGATTCAAATGGTTATGGTGAATTGATAATTAAAATATAATTAAAATATAAATAAGATAGAGATACTTATGTAATTCATTGGTGAGAATTTCAGATAAGCGTATAGAGATGCTTTTGTTCCTTCTGAACCTCTTCTTTCTTACTGTCTTCATCAAATCCTTCATACTCCTTTCTATGGCAAGTTGTATGTTGGGCATCACCGTTGTCAATGGCTACTTCCCGTCCTCTCAGTAAAAATGGTCCAAAATGCGCTGTCACCGCACGGCTAATCATCTGTCGGTTTTCGATCATACTGGAATAGGATTCAGTAATCCTTTTGCGTCTGTCACTACGTCCAGCACTCGCGAGTTTGAAACTCGTCACAGCCATCCCTTCCCAGATCCTACTCGGAATACCACAGAAAAGGTTTAGACTTTTTGGATCTCAAGAATGGCCGCCAATAATTCTATCCTATACCACGAAGACTCTGATCTCACGATCAGGAGGCTAAGAGATACACATTCAAGCTTGTTTGCATGTAGAACGGAAGTGGTTGTCAGGCACGCATTCATGGGTGAGAATGGTGATGAGCGTCACATAATCATCACATTCATCATGTTCTTGTGTGCGAATGAATATCTTAGAGAAGAAATAGGCTTGAATTGAATAGAAAAATAATAGTACTTTGCATTAATTCGTGAGGAACAGCACAGCTCCACACCTTAATCTATGGTGTGTAGAAACTCTACCGTTGAAAATATATAAGAACAAGGTCCAGGCATGGCCGAATGGCCAACCTCCCTAAATGGCATATGAATTCGAAAATAGGGAAAAAGACCCCCTAGTACAATAGTAAAAAGTTCCACTTATACTAAACTAGTTACTAGGGTTACAGAATTAAGTAAATGATGCAGAAATTCAATTCCGGGCCCACTTGGTGTGTGCTTGGACAGAGCATTGAAGCTTTCATGTGTAGAGACTCTTTTTGGAGTTAAAAACCAGTTTGTAACCTGTTTCTGGCGTTTAACTCTGCTTTGCAACCTGTTTCTGGCGTTTAACTCCAGAATAGGGCAAAGAGCTAGCGTTGAACGCAGTTTGCATTATCTAAACTCGGGAAAAGTATGGACTATTATATATTGCTAGAAAGCCCTGGATGTCTACTTTCTAACGCAATTGAGAGCGCACCATTTGGACTTCTGTAGCTCCAAAAAATCCACTTTGAGTGAAGGGAGGTCAGAATCCAACAGCATCTGCAGTCCTTCTTCAGCCTCTAAATCTGATTTTTGTTCAAGTCCCTCAATTTCAGCCAGAAATTACCTGAAATCACAGAAAAATACAAAAACTCATAGTAAAGTCCAGAAATGTGAATTTTATTTAAAACTAATAAAAATATACTAAAAACTAACTAAATCAGATACAGATATTCAAGCTTAGAGTAAGATAAATAAATAAAGAACTTAACCATAAACCATAAGCAGGGTTATCTAACTTAGGGGATTTCTAACTAGAACTAGTCACACCACTGTATCCCACATCCTTTGCCACCCTAACCTCCATGCGATCCCATCACCACCACCTACCTAACCTCCTCAGCACCAGACAAACACAATTAATGCAAACAAGTAATACACAGGTAATAATCATATATCACAATTAATTCAAGAAGCAAGTAAGCATATTATACAATTAGGAAAACTCAACAAGAACATAAAAGATTCATATGATGAATGCCTGTCCTATTGGCTCGTGATATCACTTGTCGGTCTATAAATGCCAACCTGACACATCCTTTCGGATGTCGCCTTTTCTGCCGCACCCTTGGATATAGTGCCAGGCACACTCTATTAACCCACGGATATAGTGCCGGACACACCCTATTCACCCACGGATATAGTGCCGGGCACACCCGCATGCGTAACACAAGGATATAGTTCCTAGCCCACTCTTACAGCAGAAAAGGTTATCAATCATAATCTGATCCCAGGGACATGATACCCTGCACACTATCATAATTGACCCAAGGATATAGTGCCTGGCACACTCTCAACATCCATCAAGATCATTCATTCCTTTTTGAGCCCTCAGCTCATCTCAACCATCATCAAATTCATAATTACCATTCCGAACTCATCAGATCATCAGTTTCTCAGTTCATTGTCGGCCATTACCCAGTTCACTACTCTTCCTTCTTTCTCAACCAAACTCATCCTCAGTACATCAAAAACCTAAGCCACCATTTTCTAACTTTCTAATGTAAAACCCAAATAAATTCTCCTAAGATCTTTTCCCATATTTCAATGCTAAAAAAATAAGCCCAAGAGTCTTAAAGTGGTGTTATAGAAGCTTACAACCTTGTTGGGAAGGTAAAATAGTTGAAAACAAAACTTAAATTTGTGAAACAAGGCGTGTGCGTACGCACAGGGGTGCGTGCGCACGCCCAGGAAGATTTTTAAAGTGTGCGCACGCACAGGGGTGTGCATATGCACAATTACCAAATTTGATAAGGTATGTGCGCTCGCACAGAGTGTGCTAGCGCCCCAACAGACTGGCCTTCCCAATGTGTGTCTGCGCACAGGGCTGTGCGTACGCACAGGTTGCAAAACCTCATTGGTATGCATGCGCACAAGCTATGCTAGCGCTACAAAGAGGGAGCCTTCCCCTGCATGTGCGTACGCACAGGTCTGTGCAGACGCATAGATCAAGATTTTTGCAGGGTTGTGCATGCGCACAAGGTTGTGCGTGCACACATACCAGAAATCACAAAATTCTGCAACTCTTTGCAGAATTTCAGATTTCGACACTAATCTTTGAATGATCATAACTTTCTCTACAAAATTCCAAATTTTACAAACTTTATATCAAATCAAAGGGTTTTCAATAGTCTTTAATTCTAAACTAAATTCAATAAATTTTGAAAATCGAGGCAGAAGTTATGATCAGACAAAATTCACCAAAAATCTATTTTTACCCAAAACCTCATAACCTCCAATTTTAACTAATCTCAATCCAAACCAAATCAATCACATATCAACCATACCAAAACAGCCCAAAATTCATACCAAACACTACTTCAACCATTTTCTCAATCACCCAACCTTCCAAACCATTCAACAACTCTAAATCTAACCAATGTCACATATCTCAATTTCCATGGACCTCATTACCATCAATATTACCAATTACCATTTCCATCAATCATCAACATAACTAATCACCATAAATACTCATCAACACCAATACAAATCCTCATTAATTCCAATAATTATCACCAAATAATACCCAGCATTACTCAATTCCATCAAAACGTTTATTCTTCTCATTATCCTGAATAACTCACATTTACACCAATTGTTCTCAAAAATCAAAATTCATACTTCTCATCAATTTACCTCAACATTATCAATCCTTATAAACATTCACATTTCCACAATCAACATACACACTCATCAACATCAACCAACATCATAATATATCATTAACACCAATAACCCTCATCAACAATAATAAACCATAACTCTCATCATCTATCAATACCAAGCATTGCACCCAATCTCATTTTATCTCAATCTAATTATTTCACACCATATTTAGCATTACAACATCATAATTCATCAATATACTCAAAAGTCATCAATCCATCATAATTCATCATAAATCATCATTCAACAATTCCGACAACCAATTTAATTCAATCCTATCCTATGTGTCAACTAGCCTAAGTTTCCAGAAACATTACATATTACATAAAGAAAACTAAAATCATACTTTGGCCAATTCCAAATGCTCCAAACACCAAAACGAAGCCACCAAACTTGATCCAAAGCCTCAACCAATTCCAACAAACACCAAAGCTCAAACTAACAACAGATATATCACCAAAATCAAAACCTAACAAAACAACTAAACACAAGGGTTTAGTGAAACCTTATCTTATCCAACGAGATTAGGGGTAAAATCCAATAATTACCCGCTATTAGAGATCACCTAAACAACCAAAATCACAAAACTTGCTCAAAAACCAACCCAAAAATGTGCAGGAACTTAGGGCTAGAAACTGGAGCATGAAGATAGAGATCTTACCATATTTCTTTAGATAGCAAGGAAGAGCTCGTCAAGAGCTTCGCGTGGTCGCAAACGACTCGTCAACCGGAGCTCCGGATCAAAAGTTTTGGCTTCCGGAAGGTGATGATGAATAATACCACCACCTCCCCTCTCTCAATCCTCGTGGCTCTCTTTGTGGAGGGTGAGAAATGAGTTCAAAGCTCATTTAATGAGTATATATATGTTGGACTTTGGGCCCGGTCCAACCCGTTAGCATTTTTGGTTCGTTTGGCCCACTTTGGGTCAAAACCTTTAAGATTAGTGCCCGGTTTTAAATTCTAAAATTATTTTTGTCCTTTCAAAACTATAAACCAATTTTCTAAATCTTATTTTTCTCAAAATACAGTACCGGACAGGCTTGAACCGGTTCGACCGGTTCGATTGCCGGTTCTCAGTCTTTCGCAGAAAATACATTTTCTAACTCAGGAAAATTTATTGAAATCAAATTTCACCTTTATATCTTCAAATTAAAACTTCTGAATCCATCTCAGGCACTTAAAAATTATTAATTTATCAAAACGGTTTTACGTAAAAAACCCCGGTTCTTACATTCTCCCCTCCTAATAAAATTTTCGCCCTCGAAAATTCGTATCACGCTATATATCCCTATCAAAGAGTCCTACCATGCCGATGTTCCCTTTTTCCTTCCGCTGCATCACTCTGATTATCGTCATTAAGGATCCGAAATTTTTCTTAAAACAATTACTGATTTTTGTAACATTTTCTAAAACCTTCAAAACAAGTTCAATATCAAATCTTTCTTAAAAGACTCAAAATTATTTATCCTTAAATCAAAACCTTGCAACTTGAATCCCTTTTGTTAAGTTAAGCTTGAAACCAATTCATAATTTAGCAAAACCATAGATTTCACTTTCCTTCTAAATCATATCATTAAATCAAAAATTCCGACTTACTTTCAAAATCAAATCATTTAAAGGAACAGTTTCAAACCAAAATTTCAAAATCATTATAAACCTTAAAACTTTTTCAACATGGTTTAAGACCATACCAGTTAGAAATTGAAAATCATAAGTAAAAACCGCTAAAGAAACAGTCGCCACTCCTCTTGCCGCCCGTGTTGAGCCTCACCTATCAACTAATACGCCGCAACTCCACGAATTGGTTTTTCGGAACATGTTGAGCTCAAAACGCATAGGCTAGGATAGCCATCCTCACTACCTCTCCGTTAACGTGATCGACCTCATCCGTAAGTTGCCATTTGGGTTTCTTTTCTACACCAAACAATCGATACCGAGGTGATCAGTCTCAATATCTCAAGCCTAGTACTTCAATTATCCCCAAAGGCACTCACAAACAAGCATGCTATGATATATCAAGTAGATAACCTAAATAGCATGAAAGAAAAATGACCCAGAGTGTGCAACGAAGCACAATCTGTCCATCCCTTAGGCTCACGAGGAGGAACTGCTATAATACCACTAAATGTAACACCCTAATTACCCTAAGCCTTACCTCTAGCCGTAAAGCAAAGGTTAATCAGAGGTTACGACAGTCCTAAGGCTTATACATATTTATATTTAGAAGGGAATATTAAATTCTAGAAGCCTGATAAAGGATTAAGCTCAAAAATAGGATTACAAAAGTGCGAAACGTTCACACGAAGCTAACGCATAAGATACAAGATATAGATATAAGAGAATAAAACATATATAAATATAAGAATATAATAATCATAGAGAACTAGCCGCAGCTTGCAGAGTTTAAGCCAACTAGTTACAAATAGAAAGATATAGAGTTTTAAAATTAAAACAGCTTATACAACCTATCTCTCAAATAAGCCTCTAAGGCCATAAAGATATATATACAAAAGGTGAGAGAATACTATGACGGAAGTAAAACAGAAATAAACAAGAAACGAACCATACTCTGCTCTATCACCATATCCGCAATCTCACCGAAGTAGATTATGACCTACATCTGAAAAATAACAACAAAGTATGGAATGAGAACCGGAGGTTCTCAGTATGGTAACAGTGCCCAATGATGTAAGATGTAAGGCTCCAGGATGCCGAAGGCAATCCTAGAACTTCACATCACATACGGATATTCAAGCTTAGAACAAGATAAATAAATAAAGAACTTAACCATAAACCATAAGCAGGGTTATCTAACTTAGGAGATTTCTAACTAGAACTAGTCACACCGCTGTATCCCACAGCCTTCGCCACCCTAACCTCTGTGCGATCCCATCGCCACCACCTACCTAACCTCCTTAGCACCATACAAACAGAATTAATGCAAACAAGTAATACACAGGTAATAATCATATATCACAATTAATTTAAGAAGCAAGTAAGCATATTATACAATTAGGCAAACTCAAGTAATCAAAGCAAACAAGCACATAAAAGATGCATATGATGAATGCATGTCCTATTGGCTCGTGATATCACTTGTCGGTCTATAAATGCCAACCTGACACATCCTTTCGGATGTCGCCTTTTCTGCCGCACCCTCGGATATAGTGCCGGGCACACTCTATTGACCCACGGATATAGTGCCGGACACACCCTATTCACCCACGAATATAGTGCCGGACACACTCGCATGCGTAACACAAGGATATAGTTCCTGGCCCACTTTTGCAGCAGAAAAGGTTATCAATCATAATCTGTTCCCAGGAACATGATACCCTACACACTATCATAATTAACCTAAGGATATAGTGCCTGGCACACTCTCAACATCCATCAAGATCATTCATTCCTTTTTGAGCCCTCAGCTTATCTCAACCATCATCAAATTCATAATTTCCATTCCGAACTCATCAGATCATCAGTTTCTCAATTCATTTTCGGCCATTACCCAGTTCACTACTCTTCCTTCTTTCTCAACCAAACTCATCCTCAGTACATCAAAAATCTAAACCTCCGTTTTCTAACTTTCTAACGTAAAACCCAAATAAATTCTCCTAAGATCTTTTCCCATATTTTAATACTAAAAAAATAAGCCCAAGAGTCTTAAAGTGGTGTTATAGAAGCTTACAACCTTGTTGGGAAGGTGAAATAGTTGAAAACAAAACTTAAATTTGTGAAACAGGGCGTGTGCGTACGCACAGGGGTGTGCGTACGCATAGGGGTGTGCGTGCACATGCCCAGGAAGATTTTTAAAGTGTGCGCATGCACAGGGGTGTGCGTACACATAGTTACCAAATTTGATAAGGTCTGTGCACTCACACAGAGTGTGCTAGCGTCCCCAATAGACTGGCCTTCCCAACGTGTGTGTGCGCACAGGGCTGTGCGTATGCACAGTTCGCAAAACCTCATTGGTATGCACGCGCACAAGCTGTGCTAGCGCTGCAAACAGGGAGCCTTCCCCTGCGTGTGCGTACGCACAGGTCTGTGCATCCACACAGATCAAGATTTTCGTAGGGTTGTGCGTGCGCACATACCAGAATTCACAAAATTCTGCAACTTTTGGCAGAATTTTAGATTTCGACACCAATCTTTGAATGATCATAACTTCCTCTACAAAATTCCAAATTTTACAAACTTTATATCTAATCGAATGGTTTTTAATAATATTTAATTCTAAACCAAATTTATTAAATTTTGAAAACTGAGGTAGAAGTTATGATCAGACAAAGTTCACAAAAAATCCATTTTTATCCAAAACCTCAACCTCCAATTTTAACCAATCTCAATCCAAACCAAATCAATCACATATCAACCATACCAAAACAGCCCAAAATTCATACCGAACACTACTTCAACCATTTTCTCAATCACACAACCTTCCAAACCATTCAACAACTCTAAATCCAACCAAAGTCACATATCTCAATTTCCATGGACCACATTACCATCAATATTACCAATTACCATTTCCATCAATCATCAACATAACTAATCACCATAAATACTCATCAACACCAATACAAATCCTCATCAATTCCAATAATTATCACCAAACAATACCCAACATTACTCAATTCCATCAAAACGTTCATTCTTCTCATTATCCTTAATAACTCACATTTACACCAATTGTCCTCAAAAATCAAAATTCATACTTCTCATCAATTTACCTCAACATTATCAATCCTTATAAACATTCATATTTCCACAATCAACATACACACTCATCAACATCAGCCAACATCATAATATATCATTAACACCAATAACCCTCATCAACAACAATAATCCACAACTCTCATCATCTATCAATACCAAGCATCGCACCCAATCTCATTTCATCTCATTCTAATTATTTCACACCATATTTAGCATTACAATATCATAATTCATCAATATACTCAAAAGTAATCAATCCATCATAATTCATCATAAATCGTCATTCAACAATTCCGACAACCAATTTAATTCAATCCTATCCTATGGGTCAACTAGCCTAAGTTTCCAGAAATATTACATAGTACATAAAAGAAATAGAAACCATACCTTGGCTGATTCCAAACACTCCAAACACCAAAACGAAGTCACCAAACTTAATCCAAAGCCTCAACCAACTCCAACAAACACCAAAGCTCAAACTAACAACACATATATCACCAAAATCAAAACCTAAGATACACAAAACAACTAAACACAAGGGTTTAGTAAAATCTTACCTTACTCAATGAGATTAGGGATAAAATCTAACAATTACTTGCTACTAGAGGTCACCTAAATAACCAAAACCACAAAATTTGCTCAAAAACCAACCCAAAAATGCGCAGGAACTTAGGCTAGAAACTGGAGCGTGAAGAGAGAGATATTACCAGATTTCTTTAGATAGAAAGGAAGAGCTCGTCAAGAGTTTCGCGTAGCTGCAAACGGCTCGTCAATCGGAGCTCCGGATCAAAAGTTATGGCTTCCGAAAGGTGATGATAAATAGTACCACCACCTCCCCTCTCTCAATCCGCGTGGCTCTCTTTGTGGAGGGTGAGAAATGAGTTCAAAGCTCATTTAATGAGCTTATATATGTTGGACCTTGGGCCCGGTCCAACCCGTTAGCGTTTTTAGTTCGTTTGACCCACTTTGTGCCAAAACCTTTAAGATTAGTGCCCGGTTTTAAAATTCTAAAATTATTTTTGTCCTTTCAAAATAATAAACCAATTTTCTAAATCTTATTTTTCTCAAAACACAGTACCGGACAAGCTTGAACCAGTTCGACCGGTTCGGCTGCCGTTTCTCAGTCTTTCGCAGAAAATACATTTTTTGACTCAGAAAAATTCATTGAAATCAAATTTCACCTTTATATATTCAAATTAAAACTTCTAAATTTTGAATCCATCTCGAGAACTTAAAAATTATTATTTTATCAAAACAGTTTTACGTAAAAAACCTCGATTCTTACAAGATTCATCAACCATAGGGCAGACATGCATCATATGCATTTGTATGTGTTATTTGAGTATGCTTTGTTTTGGCTTGCCTAATTGTTTAAATGTAATTAACTGCTACTTGTCCTATCTACTGTATTTGCTATCCATAATTGTGTTTTCTTTGATTATATTGTATGTATTTGCAACTGAGAGATTCCTCATTCTGGCGGAGGTGATGCTGAGGGTTGTTTCACCGGTGATTCAGACGGTTGGAGAGACAGAAAGTGAAATGTTAGGTTAAAGTTAGATTAGAACTTGATACCTTAGATAGTTTTCCTAGTTTCTGGTTTAGTTGGCTCTTAAGTTTAAATCTGAGTGTCGAAGTTCTAGGAATGCCTCTGGCTTTCCCGGGACCTTTTATATTAACTATGCGGGCACCCTTACCATGCTGAAAACTCCCAGTTCTCAGTCCATACATATTCTGTTATTTTCAGATGTAGGTCGAGAGGCATCTCATTGAGCATTCTAGAGACTCTTGGAAGCGAAGAACTATCTTGGGACTTATAGTTTGTATTTTGTGTATGTGCATATATGTAAATAGATTGTCCACCTTGTATATTTTATGTTTTATCCCTCTTAGAGGCTGACTTGGAGAAACATGTGTTTATTTTGGAGTTTCAGTCAAATTTTTGAGTTATATATATTATCCTTTCCATTCAATCTTATCTACTTTTCTGCGTTGATCCATGCGAGTGTGATGCGGCTTCTGTTATGTTTTTGTTTAGCTTCTTTTTCAAGACTTCTAGTTACAATTTCTCCCAACTATATTATATAAGTATTTTTATTTTTAGAGGTTATAGCGCCTTGCCACCTCTGATTTACGTCATAGGCGTAAAACTCTATGTAATAGGGTGTTACCGTAGAAGACTTGGGAAGAATAATATTGGAATGCTACATTATTTGGATAAAAAAGTGCATAAATTTTTTTCAATGGAAATAAACTTAATAAACTTTTTTTATCCAGAAGAATTACTAAAGAGTTTAGGATATGTTGATTATACTGCAATATACTGGTTAGAACCTACAGCTGCTAATTTAGAATTTGACCTTTATATGATCAAAGAAGATTGTGAGATAGATGAGTTGAAGAATACTCTACTAACAAATGACTATGTGGATTTTAATTTGTACTTTTGATCACCTAGTTAGGTTGCTTTGTTATGCTCAAAAAAATATAAGTCAAGCCAAGGTTGAAATTAGTGATTCTTTTTCCTCATCCTCATCTGATGATGGTTACAAAAGTGCTGAGGATGAGGCATACCAATCTCCTCAAAATGGGTACGATGAGATCAGTGACACTGATGGTGATGAAGATAGAGTCAAGGTGAGAAAGTCTACTAAAAAAATAAGGTTGAGAATTTAGCAAAGAAAAAAGATGATTATGAACTACGAGTAGATTGCGGTAATGAAACTAGTGTGAACATTGACAAGAAAAATGTCGTGTCAAGAAAGTATACTGACAAGAAGAAGAAACATGCTAGCCCAACTTTAGTTTAAGTGGTCGGGGGTGATGTTAGAGCTAGTTTAGAGTCCAATAAAGACAGACAATGTAGTGGGCTTGGTGGTAGTTTTCCAACCTGATTCTAGACAAATATAGTTGAGCCATCCCGTACTAAGGTTGTTGAGCTCTTTATAAAAGAGGGTGATTGTGAGTTAATTGTCTCATTAAAAAATTAATAGGATCCTATTTGATCTTACCAAAATTATTTAGGAACTTAATTGTCTCGTTGAATTTATTATAAGGGGTTGATAGTAATGTCTTTTAACTATGTCTCAAACATTAATAACTATAAGTAACAACACAAACCAATGAAAGTAATATTATCTACTAAAATTAGAAGAACAAGTGGTGATCCTATAATAAGATAAATTGTAACATTGTTTGTAGTAAAAATTTTTGCATTAAGTAGTGTGTGATCACTACAAGAAAAATTACTTTTAGCGGCCATTTATTTTTCTTTTAGCGGCAATAAAAATAGCCGCTAATACATTTACCGGCAATTAGACATTAGCCATCTTATGTTTCGCTGCTAAAAGGTTTTAGCGGCAATTATAACATTTGCCGGTAAAGACCTTTTTAATGGCCACAAAAAGTATATAACTATTAGCGGCTATTTTCTTGGCAATTTATATAGCCACCAAAAGTAATTCCAAAATTGTAATATTATTCATTTTTAGCGGCCATTATTATTGCCACCAAAATCCATTTTACCGGCTATTTATATGGCCATTAAAAATCATTTTAAAATCATAATGTTATTTACTTTTAGTTGACATCACTATTGCCGCTAAAATCTTAAGACTTTTTTTAGTTATATTATACTCATTTTTTTTAAAAGCAACGAACTATCTTTTTTTTTCCTAGAATCTCAATTATTTGTGCCAACAATTATTATTATTATACATAATATAAATATACTAAAATTAATTACTACAAAATGAGATATTTTATTAAACTCAAAATATTGATACACAAATTTCTCTTAAAAAGTAATAAATCATATTACAAATCTAAAAGACAAAAAATATTACAAATCTAAAAGACAAAAAATGTTACAAGCCTATAACTATGTTACATTAAGTTAGGCTATAAACCAATCTCAATGACAAATTCTAAGAAGCATTTCCATGGCATGAAGGGTTGTTGCAAGCATTTCCAACCAGCATTACTTTGTTGTCAAATAGCTCAACCTGTGACAAGAATACGTGTTAAGGAAGAAACAAAGTCATAAAATCATTCTAAACATAAAGAGAACTTTCACAAAATCATCACATGAACCAAGTCAGTGATTAGGCAGTTGCCAAGTTTCGAAATAATATTAGGTAAGTTATAGTATTTGTATTTTTCAAAAAAATAAATATCAGGAAAGAAATAAGCGAATGGCTGAATAGAAATTGCCAAAATAAATATAACTTGTCTTCCACTTTTAACTTTCACTTGAATGAGTGATGAATAGATTCTTGACGGTTTAGAAATTCACTAATAAAATCTCGTTGTAAAGTATAGTTTCTAAACCAAGCAATAATCCTTTCATACAAAAAGTTGTTTGTCACTAAAACAAACCCCTAAAATTAATAACTGAAGTATTCAAACCTCGGGTCGTTCTCCCTAGGAATTACAATAAAGTGTCTTGTTATTGGTTATGAGTTATTTTGGGGTTTTGGATAAGAAGCATGAAAAGTAAATGGCAATGAAAATAAACTAACAACTATAAAAGGCTCTTGGCAAGGTATGAAAATTAGAAGTCCTATCCTAGTTATCCTTCTCAATTGTGATGAGAATTGTTCGTTGCTACCACTTAGTTAACCCTTACTAATTAAAGGAAAGTCAAGTGGATGAATTGACTTGAGCCACAAGTCCTAGCCAACTCCCAAGGAAAGACTAGCTTTAGTGCACTCCAAACTAATTAGCAATCTCTCCAATGATCAATCAACAAAGAAATTAGATAACTCAAGTGTCACTAATTACTCTACCTAGGCCAAGAGGAACAAAATCTACACTAAAACTAAAAGAGACATTTCAACAAACACATAAAGTGCAATAGAAGTAAACATTATTAAATGCAAGAATTAAAGGAATCTACAACTACAAAAATAAGAGATCAACAATAGAAAAGCAAAGAAGACACATTTATTATGAATTACCTCTTATTGAATTGGAAGAATATAGAAGGAACAATACTAGATCTACAACAAAATATAAGAACAACATAAAGGAAATTACAACAAAAGAATAGAAGAAGATTGAATGTAGCAACAAAGAATTGAGAGATAGAAGTGGAAGAAATCAAAGATTAAAACTTAAATCTAAGAACTAAACCTAATCCTAATCCTAATTCTAGAGAGAAGTGAGAGCTTCTCTCTCTAGAAACTAACTCTCACTACTAAACTAAGCTAAAACTAAACTAATGGTAACTAACTTCTAAAGTATGAAAAGTCTCTTCATTCCCCCTTCAATCCTTGGCTTAAATAGCATCAGAAATGAGTTGGATTGGACCCACAAGGCTTTAGAATTCGCAGGCCACGTTTTGCTTTAAGTGAACCAGGTGGCAGCAACGGCGCGTGCGCGTACTATGCGCGTACGCGTCACCATGCGCGGTTCAACCATAGCAAATCTTATATCGTTTCGAAGCCCCAGATGTTAGCTTTCCAACCCAACTAGAACCGCATCATTTGGATCTCTGTAGCTCAAGTTATGGCCGATTAAGTGCGAAGAGGTCGGGTTGACAGCTTTTGCGTTTCCTTTATTTCTCCATGAGTTCTCCATTTCTACATGCTTTTCCTACATTCCCTTGGTCCAATCCTCGCCTCCTAAATCTAAATCACTTAGCAAACATATCAAGGCATCTAATGGAATCAAGGAGAATTAGATTTAGCTATTTTAAGTCCTAAAAAGCATGTTTTCACTCTTAAGCACAATTAAAGGAGAAGTTATAAAACCATGCTATTTCAATGGATAAATGTGGGTAAGAGGGTATAAAATCCCCTAAATCAAGCACAAGATAAACCCTACAAATGGGGTTTATCAACCTCCTTACACTTAAACCAAGCATGTCCTCATGCTTAAACCAAGAATGAAGTAAGGGTATGGCATTTATTCAATGGAAACTAACTAAATGCAATCTACCTATATGCAACTATCTAAATGAATGCAAGTACTTGGTCAAAATAAATCAATTCCCAAGAAACATATATGCACAAGGGCTAAGGACTAGCAAGTCTAATCCACAATTGAATTGAGTTATTAAATATTTTTACAAACTTGCATGAAAATTATGATCATAGGTGAAAACATGTAATTGAGCATCAAACCCTCACCGGTAGTGTTTGCACTCTATTCACTCAAGTGTTTAAGGTTGATTCTCTCCTAATCATGCTTTATAAGATTTGTTTTTCTTCTAACAATCAACAAATATTTCATGCATGCATACATATATCATGAGGTCTTTTCATAGGTTGTAATGGGGTTAGAGTCAAGGTAGGATGCATATTTGGTTAAGTGAGCTTGGAATTTGAATCTTTGATAAGCTTAAACTTTCCACTTAACCCATATAATAACCTATACAATTAAATTCTACTCTAACTACCCATTCTACTCACTTTTTCACATACTCATGCATCCCTTTTCATTTCACAACACTTATGCATTGATCTTATTGAGCTTCGCTTTGGGGCATTTTGTCCCCTTTTTATTATTTTACTTCTTCTTTTTTTTTTTACTTTTTTTTCTTTTTCTATTTTTTCCTTTTCTTTTCCATATTGTTTTTCTTTTTCTTTTGTTCTTTTGTTTTTCTCATTTTTTTTCTTTCTATATACAAGAGCATCAATGCATAAGGTTTTACATTTGATCAATACATGAGTATGTACCTAATTCCCAATATTTTCAATAACAATACAAAATATCCTTTTATTCACCCAATGTCCCAAGGTTCCCACACTTGAATGATATTCACACACACTAGCCTAAGCTAATCAAAGATCCAAATTAAGGGACAATTATTATTTTTCGCTTTAAGGCTTGTAATGTGCTAAAATAAGAATAAGTGGGTTAAGCATAGGCTCAAAGTTGGCTAACAATGGAAGATAAAAGGTAAGGCCATTTGGGTAAGTGAGCTAATGAAATGATGGCCTCAATCATATAAATGCATGAATACACAAAATAATGGACATAAAGAATCAAACAAATCAAAGATTACAATCATAGAAAGAGAATCATGCACACAAGAAGGAAAAATAAGTGGTTATAAGATTTATCCACGCTATTAGGCTCAAGTCTCACAAGCTTGTGTTCTTAGCTCAAAACATGATCCATAATATATATAATTCAAGCAAGTTCTATGAAAAGTTTTCACTCAAATCAATTGAGGTGCCCTATAGATAGAAATCCTTGAAAAATTTCATTATTTTGACTAAGCTTATTGTGTATACATATGCAAAAATAAGAAAATGAAAGTAAAAAAAATCCTAAAAACCTAAAATGAAATGCAAAAGTGTTGGGATTAGAAATTTGTCACCCAAAATCGCCGATCGGTTGGACGACCTCCCCATACTTAAAAGTTTGCACCGTCCTCAGTGCACTCAAAGATGAGCAAGGGGGTACGGCAAATCTCCAGATTGCTGCGTGTTCTTAATCTTGCTTCCATGTTTGCTTGTGGTGCATTTATCATGAAAAACAAAAATACAACACCATAAGATGAGAAGATATAAAAGCAAGGAAGCATACATTGTTGGAATGAGGTGAATCACTAGAATGAGGTGAGTGAATTAGTGTGACATTAAGAACTATTAGGTGTGTGAATTCTAAATTGCGCGGTTTAGAACACACATTAGCATAAAAGCTATGTCACAAAAGAAGCATGCACTTCACTTATCCTAGTGTGCTTGAGATGCATTAAGTAAGCTCGTAAGGTAAGACAAGCATTAGAGAAGCATGAAAGCATTCAAGCCAAACATATGGATGGATATAATCATGAAATACAATGCATTAAGGTAAATGCACAACATCATCCATCAAGAGGTTGCCTAATCGAGGGAAAAGGATCCAAATCACATGATGGCTAGCTACAACATGCAATTCAAAAGAGTTATAAGTTCGAAGACAATTCTCATCACTTGGTATTTTTCAAAAGGTAAGCATGAAGAACTCAAAACCAAGTAACAAAATATAACCTCAATCATAGAATCCAACAAAGATTATCTAAAAATCATGCTAAAATAGCATTTAGGCAATAAGGGCAGCAACGTATAATAAACAAAGTCAATAAGCCAACACGTATAATGAAAAGAGAGAAAATAAAATGAAAGCTAAACTAAAACTAACTAATTAACTAACCAACTAACTAATTAACTGACTAAAATAAATGGTTATCCATGGTGTTTGGAAGTGTTGGATGAGGGGTAGGAGAAGGGAAGAAGAAAGGAGAAGGAAAGAATTGGAAAGAGGAGAAGAAAAGAAAAGTGGATGGGAGAAAGAAATCCGCACGTACGCGTCGTGTGCGCATGTGCGCAAGTGGGGTGTGTGCCAGAGGCACAACGTTGGCGCGGCGCAGGCACAACTCTCTGAAAAATGTATGGAGGTTGGAACTTCTTAATTCGCGCATACGCACGCATGGCGCGCGTGCGTGGATGGTCAAAAAATGCTGGAAGTGCGCGTACGCGCCATGTACGCGTACGCGTGGATGGTGCTCTGTTTTTCAAAATTTTTTTTCTATGTTTTTGCACCAATACAAACATTCCAAACCTCCAAACAGCTACCAAAACACCGTAAAACCTTATTTAACATACTTAAACTAGCAAACATACTCAACTAACTAAACAAAACATGAAATTAAACTAATTCTACCAATATATATAAAAGAGAAAATGAAAGGATTTTACCATGGTGGGGTGTCTCCCACCTAGCACTTTTGTTTATTGTCCTTAAGTTGGACTTATGGGGAGCTCCTCATCAAGGTGGCTTGTGCTTGTATTCATCTTGGAACTCCCACCAATGCTTGGTTCTCCATTGTGCCCCAAGATTCTTCATGGATTGAGCCAAGTCTTGATGGAGTTCTTCACAAGCTTGGAGCTCCCAAAGTTGATCCTCTTCTTGTAATCCGGGATCCCACACTTTGTTTTCACACCTGATGAGCGGATAATTTATACGCTTTTTGACATTATTTTTAGTATGTTTTTAGTAGGATCTAGTTACTTTTAGGGATGTTTTCATTAGTTTTTATGTTAAATTCACATTTCTAGACTTTACTATGAGTTTGTGTGTTTTTCTGTGATTTCAGGTATTTTTTGGCTGAAATTGAGGGACTTGAGCAAAAATCAGATTCAGAGGTTGAAGAAGGACTGCTGATGCTGTTGGATTCTGACCTCCCTGCACTCAAAGTGGATTTTCTGGAGCTACAGAACTCAAAATGGTGCGCTTCCAATTGCGTTGGAAAGTAGACATCCAGGGCTTTCCATCAATATATAATAGTCCATACTTTGACTAAGAATAGACGACATAAACTGGCGTTCAACGCCAGCTTTCTACCCAAATCTGGCGTCCAGCGCCAGAAAAGGAGCCAAAACCAGAGTTGAACGCCCAAACTGGCACAAAAGCTGGCGTTTAACTCCAAGAAAGACCTCTACACGTGCAACACTCAAGCTCAGCCCAAACACACACCAAGTGGGCCCAGGAAGTGGATTTATGCATCAAATACTTACTCATGTAAACCCTAGTAGCTAGTTTATTATAAATAGGACCTTTTACTATTGTATTAGGCATCCTGGATTGTATTTTGATCCTGTGATCACGTTTTGGGGGCTGGCCATCTCGGCCATGCCTGGACCTTCACTTATGTATTTTCATACGGTAGAGTTTCTACACTCCATAGATTAAGGTGTGGAGCTCTGCTGTTCCTCAAAGATTAATGCAAAGTACTACTGTTTTCTATTCAATTCATCTTATTTTGCTTCTAAGATATCCATTCGCACCCAAGAACATGATGAAGGTGATGATTATGTGTGACGCTCATCACCATTCTCCCCTATGAACACGTGCCTGACAAACACTTCCGTTCTACATGAAATAAGCTAGAATGAATATCTCTTAGATCTCTTAACCGGAATCTTCGTGGCGTAAGCTAGAATGATGGCGGCATTCAAGAGAATCCGGAAAGTCTAAACCTTGTCTGTGGTATTCCGAGTAGGATTCAATGAATGAATGACTGTGACGAGCTTCAAACTCGCGAGTGCTGGGCGTTAGTGACAGACGCAAAAGGAGGGTGAATCCTATTCCAGCATGATCGAGAACCGACAGATGAATAGCCGTGCCGTGACAGGGTGCGTGAGCATATTATTCACTGAGAGGAGGGGATGTAGCCACTGACAACGGTGATGCCCTTGCATAAAGCCAGCCATGGAAAGGAGTAAGACTGATTGGATGAAGATAGCAGGAAAGCAGAGGTTCAGAGGAACGAAAGCATCTCCATTCGCTTATCTGAAATTCCTACCAATGAATTACATAAGTATCTCTATCCCTATTTTATTATATAATATTCGAAAACACCATTATCACTTTATATCTGCCTGACTGAGATTTACAAGGTGACCATAGCTTGCTTCATACCAACAATCTCCGTGGGATTCGACCCTTACTCACGTAAGGTATTACTTGGACGACCCAGTGTACTTGCTGGTTAGTTGTATCGAAGTTGAGAACCATGGTATTGGCACCATGTTCTTGGCGCCATTGCCAGGGAAAGAAAGAGCCATGAATTTTACATAATTAAAGTGTAATCACGATTACGCGTACCAAGTTGCTCACGTTGCCAGGGATTGTTCGAGCCTGGACATCACAATTTCGTGCACCAAGTTTTTGGCGCCGTTGCCGGGGATTGTTTGAGTTTGGACAACTGACGGTTCATCTTGTTGCTCAGATTAGGTAATCTTCTTTTTATTTTCTTTTCAAAAATTTTTCAAAAATATTTCAAAATTTTCTCACCTGTTTTCGAAAAAAAAAATTTTAGATTCAAAATTTTTAAGAATGAATTCTAGTGTTTCATGAAGCATTTAAAGCCTGGCTGGCTGTAAAGCCATGTCTAAATTTATTTGGACTGAGGCTTGCAATTTGTTATCAAGAGCAATATATTCTGGTGTTAAATGCTGAAGCTTGGCTGGCCATTGGCCATGTCTAGTGTTTTGGACTGGTGCTTTCATTGAAAGCTTGGCTGGCTAGTGAGCCATGTCTAATTACTGGACTGAAGCTTTAGACTAACATGGCAAGATTCCTGGAATTCATATTAAAAATTTTGGAATCCTTATTTTTCTTTCTTTCTAAATAATTTTTGAAAAATATAAAATAAAAATCCAAAAAATTAGAAAATCATAAAAATCAAAAATATTTTTCCTGTTTCTTGTTTGAGTCTTGAGTCATGTTATAAGTTTGGTGTCAATTGCATGTGCATCTTGCATTTTTTGAAAATTCTCATGCATTCATGGTGTTCTTCATGATCTTCAAGTTGTTCTTGGTAAGTCTTCTTGTTTGATCTTGATGATTTTTTGTTTTGTGTCTTTTCTCGTTTTTCATATGCATTCTTGAATTCTTAGTGTCTAAGCATTAAAGAATTCTAAGTTTGGTGTCTTGCATGTTTTCTTTGCATTAAAAATTTTTCAAAAATGTGTTCTTGATGTTCATCATGATCTTCATAGTGTTCTTGGTGTTCATCTTGACATTCATAGCATTCTTGCATGCATCACATGTTTTGATCTAAAAATTTCATGCATTACATCATTTTTCCTGTTTTCCTCTCTCATCATAAAAATTCAAAAAAAAAACAAAAAAAATTATCTTTCCCTTTTTCTCTCATCAAATTTGAAAATTTGAGTTGACTTTTTCAAAAATTTTTAAAATCAAGTTGTTTCTTATGAGTCAAATCAAATTTTCAATTTGAAAATCTTATCTTTTTCAAAATCTTTTTCAAAAATCAAATCTTTTTCAAAATTCTTAGTTATTTTCGAAAATTCCAAAAATATTTTTCAAAAAATCTTTTTCTTATTTTTATATCATAATTTTCGAAAATAACAATAACAATTAATGTTTTGATTCAAAAAATTTGAAGTTTGTTACTTGCTTGTTAAGAAAGATTCAAACTTTAAGTTCTAGAATCATATCTTGTGATTTCTTGTGAATCAAGTCATTAATTGTGATTTTAAAAATCAAATCTTTTTCAAAACTAATTTCTAAAATATCTTCTTATCTTACCTTTTTCAAAAATCTAATTTCAAAATATCTTTTCTAACTTCCTAACTTCTTATCTTTTCAAATTTGTTTCAACTAACTAACTAACTTTTTGTTTGTTTCTTATCTTTTTCAAAACCACCTAACTAACTCTCTCTCTCTAATTTTCGAAAATATCTCCCCCCCTTTTTCAAAAATTTCTTTTTAATTAACTAATTATTTTTATTTTTGATTTTAAAAAATTTTCAAAAAATACTAACATTTTTCAAAAACCATTTTCGAAAATCACTAACTCTTTTTCAAAAATATTTTTCGAAAATTCTCCCTCTCCCATCTAATTCTATTTATTTATTCATTTACTAACATCACATCTCACATCTCAACCCTCCTCACAGTTGTGTTTCTTCCATTACATTACATTCTTCATCTCCCCCTCTTTTCTTCCACTCACAAAGGGATCCCTATACAGTGGTACAAAGGGTCTCTATTATTATTATTTTTTCTGTGCCCTCTTCTTTGTCATATGAGCAGGAGCAAGGACAAGAACATTCTTGTTGAGGCAGATCCGGAACCTGAAAGGACTCTGAAGAGAAAATTAAGAGAAGCTAAATTACAACAATCCAGAAAAAAACCTTTCAGAAATTTCCGAACAGGAAGAGGAGATGGCAGCCGAAAATAATAATAATGTAAGGAAGATGCTTGGTGACTTTACTGCACCTAATTCCAATTTACATGGAAGAAGCATCTCCATTCCTGCCATTGGAACAAACAACTTTGAGCTGAAACCTCAATTAGTTTCTCTGATGCAGCAGAACTGCAAGTTTCATGGACTTCCATCTGAAGATCCTTTTCAGTTCTTAACTGAATTCTTGCAGATATGTGATACTGTTAAGACTAATGGAGTAGATCCTGAAGTCTACAGGCTCATGCTTTTCCCTTTTGCTGTAAGAGACAGAGCTAGATTATGGTTGGATTCTCAACCCAAAGACAGCCTGAACTCTTGGGATAAGCTGGTCACGGCTTTCTTAGCCAAGTACTTTCCTCCTCAAAAGCTGAGTAAGCTTAGAGCTGATGTTCAAACCTTCAGACAGAAAGAAGGTGAATCCCTCTATGAAGCTTGGGAAAGATACAAACAGTTGACCAAAAAGTATCCTTCTGACATGCTTTCAGAATGGACCATTCTGGATATATTCTATGATGGTTTATCTGAGTTATCAAAGATGTCATTGGATACCTCTGCAGGTGGATCCATTCACCTAAAGAAAACGCCTGCAGAAGCGTAAGAACTCATTGACATGGTTGCTAATAACCAGTTCATGTACATTTCTGAAAGGAATCCTGTGAGCAATGGGACGCCTATGAAGAAGGGAGTTCTTGAAGTTGATACTCTGAATGCCATATTGGCTCAGAATAAAATATTGACTCAGCAAGTCAATATGATTTCTCAGAGTCTGAATGGAATGCAAGCTGCATCCAACAGTACTCAAGAGGCATCTTCTGAAGAAAAAGCTTATGATCCTGAGAACCCTGCAATGGCAGAGGTGAATTACTTAGGTGAACCTTATGGAAACACCTATAACTCATCATGGAGAAATCATCCAAATTTCTCATGGAAGGATCAAAAGCCTCAACAAGGCTTTAATAATGGTGGAAGAAACAGGTTTAACAATAATAAACCTTTTCCATCATCCACTCAGCAACAGACAGAGAACTCTGAACAAAATACTTCTAATTTAGCAAATTTAGTTTCTGATCTATCTAAGGCCACTGTAAGTTTCATGAATGAAACAAGGTCTTCCATTAGAAATCTGGAAGCACAAGTGGGCCAGCTGAGTAAAAGGATCACTGAAATCCCTCCTAGTACTCTCCCAAGCAATACAGAAGAGAATCCAAAGGGAGAGTGCAAGGCCATTGACATAAGCATCATGGCCGAACCTATGAGGAGAGGAGAGGACGTGAATCCCAAGGAGGAAGACCTCCTGGGACGTCCAGTGATCAATAAGGAGCTTCCCTCTAAGGAACCAAAGGACTCTGAGGCTCATCTAGAGACCATAGAGATTCCATTGAACCTCCTTATGCCCTTCATAAGCTCTGATGAGTATTCCTCTTCTGAAGAGAATGAGGATGTTACTGAAGAGCAAAATGCCAAGTTTCTTGGTGCAATCATGAAGCTGAATGCCAAATTATTTGGCATTGATACTTGGGAAGTTGAACCTCCCTTGTTCATTAATGAACTAAGTGATCTGGATCAACTGACATTGCCTCAGAAGAGACAGGATCCTTGAAAGTTCATAATACCCTGTACCATAGGCACCATGATCTTTAAGGCTCTATGTGACCTTGGTTCAGGAATAAACCTCATGCCCCTCTCTGTAATAGAGAAACTGGGAATCTATGGGGTGCAAGCTGCTAAAATCTCATTAGAGATGGCAGACAGTTCAAGAAAACAGGCTTATGGACAAGTAGAGGACGTGTTAGTAAAGGTTGAAGGCCTTTACATCCCTACTGATTTCATAGTCCTGGATACTGGAAAGGAAGAGGATGAATCCATCATCCTAGGAAGACCTTTCCTGGCCATAGCAAGAGCTGTGATTGATGTTGACAGAGGTGAAATAGTCCTTCAATGGAATGAGAACTCCCTTGTGTTCAAAACTCAAGGATCTCCCTCTGCAACCATGGAGAGGAAGCAGAAAAAGCTTCTCTCAAAGCAGAGTCAACCAGAGCCCCCACAGTCAAACTCTAAGTTTGGTGTTGGGAGGCCACAACCAAACTCTAAGTTTGGTGTTGAACTCCCATATCCAAACTCTAAGTTTGGTGTTGGAGAGTCTCAACAAAGCTCTGCACATCTGTGAGGCTCCATGAGAGCCCACTGTCAAGCTATTGACATTAAAGAAGCGCTTGTTGGGAGGCAACCCAATTTTTATTTATCTAACTATATTTTTATTAGTTATATGTCTTTGTAGGTTCATGATCATGTGGAGTCACAAAATAAATATAAAAATTGAAAACGGAATCAAAAACAGCAGAAGAAAAATCACACCCTGGAGGAGCATCTGTCTGGCGTTCAGAGCCAGAACAGAGCATGGTGCTGGCACTGAACGCCCAAAATGGGCAGCTTCTGGGCGCTGAACGCCAGAACAGGCATGGTTCTGGCGTTCAACGGCAGAAATGGCACACAAATGGGCGTTGAACGCCCAAAATGGCCACCAACCTGGTGCTGAACGCCCAGAGTTGTGTGCAAAGGCATTTTTACATGCCTAATGGGTGCAGGGATGTAAATCCTTGAACACCTCAGGATCTGTGGACCCCACAGGATCCCCACCTACCTCCACTCACTTCTTCTCACCACTCTCTTTCACACAACCCCATAAACTCTCTTCCCCATCACCTCTTCACCACTCACATCCATCCACTCTTCCCCATAAACCTACCTCATAAACTCCACCTACCTTCAAAAATTCAAAACTAATTTCCCACCCAAACCCACCCATATGGCCGAAACCTTTCCCCCCCTCCTTTCCCTATATAAAGACCTCCATTCTTCATCAAATTCACACAACACATCCCTCTACACTCCTCTTGGCCGAAACCACATCTCCCTCTCCCTCACCATATTTCTTCTTCTTCTTCTTCTATTCTTTTGTTTATTGCTCGAGGGCGAGCAATATTCTAAGTTTGGTGTGGTAAAAGCATAAGCTTTTTGTTTTTCTATTACCATTGATGGCACCTAAGACCGGAGAATCCTCTAGAAAGGGAAAAGGGAAGACAAAAGCTTCCACATCCGAGTCATGAGAGATGGAAAGGTTCATCTCCAAAGCCCATCAAGACCACTTCTATGATGTTGTGGCCAAGAAGAAGGTGATCCCCGAGGTCCCTTTCAAACTCAAAAGAAATGAGTATCCGGAGATCTGACATGAAATTCAAAGAAGAGGTTGGGAAGTTCTAACAAATCCCATCCAACAAGTCGGCATCCTAATGGTTCAAGAGTTCTATGCCAATGCATGGATCACCAAGAACCATGATCAAAGTAAGAACCCGGATCCAAAGAACTATGTTACAATGGTTCGGGGGAAATACTTAGACTTTAGTCCGGAGAATGTGAGGTCGGCGTTTAACTTGCCCATGATGCAAGGAGATGAACGCCCCTACACTAGAAGGGTCAACTTTAATCAAAGGTTGGACTAAGTCCTTATGGACATATGTGTAGAAGGAGCTCAATGGAAGATTGACTCCAAAGGCAAGCCGGTTCAACTAAGAAGATTGGACCTCAAGCCTGTAGCTAGAGGATGGTTGGAGTTCATTCAATGCTCAATCATTCCCACTAGCAACCGGTCTGAAGTTACTATAGACCGGGCCATCATGATCCATAGCATCATGATTGGAGAAGAGGTGGAAGTTCATGAGATTATACCTCAAGAACTCTACAAGGTGGCTGACAAGTCTTCCACTATGGCAAGGTTAGCCTTTCCTCACCTCATTTGCCACCTATGCAATTCAGCTGGGATTGACATAGAGGGAGATATCCTCATTAAAGAGTACAAGCCCATCACTAAGAAGAAGATGGAGCAAGCAAGAGAGCCCAGTCATGGAGCTCAAGAGGCACAAGAAGCTCATTTCCATGAGATCCCTGAAATGCCTCAAATGCACTTTCCTCCATAAAATTATTGGGAACAAATCAACACCTCCCTAGGAGAATTGAGTTCCAATATGGGAATAACTAAGGGTGGAACATCAAGAGCACTCCATCATGCTTCATGAAATTAGAGAAGATCAAAAAGCAATGAGGGAGGAGCAACAAAGACAAGGAAGAGACATAGAAGAGCTCAAGGACATCATTGGTTCCTCAAGAAGGAAACGCCACCATCACTAAGGTGGATTCATTCCTTGTTCTTATTTTTTCTGTTTTTCGTTTTCTATGTTATGTGCTTATCTATGTTTGTGTCTTCATTACATGATCATTAGTAGTTAGTAACTATGTCTGAAAGTTATGAATGTCCTATGAATCCATCACCTCTCTTAAATGAAAAATGCTTTAATTCAAAAGAATAAGAAGTACATGAGTTTCGAATTTATCCTTGAACTTAGTTTAATTATATTGATGTGGTGACAATGCTTCTTGTTTTCTGAATGTATGCTTGAACAGTGCATATGTCTTTTGAAGTTGTTGTTTAAGAATGTTAAATATGTTGGCTCTTGAAAGAATGAGGACTAGAAAACATGTTATTTGATAATCTGAAAAATCATAAAAATGATTCTTGAAGCAAGAAAAAGCAGCAAAGAACAAAGCTTGCAGAAAAAAAAAGGGGGCGAAAAAAAAATTTAGAAAAAAAATAGAAAGAAAAAGCAAGCAGAAAAAGCCAAAAGCTCTTAAAACCAAGAGGCAAGAGCAAAAAGCCAATAACCCTTAAAACCAAAAGGCAAGGGCAAATAAAAAGGATCCCAAGGCTTTGAGCATCAGTGGATAGGAGGGCCTAAAGGAATAAAATCCTGGTCTAAGCGGCTAAACCAAGCTGTCCCTAACCATGTGCTTGTGGCGTGTAGGTGTCAAGTGAAAACTTGAGACTGAGCGGTTAAAGTCAAGGTCCAAAGCAAAAAAACAGAGTGTGCTTAAGAACCCTGGACACCTCTAATTGAGGACTTTAGCAAAGCTGAGTCACAATCTGAAAAGGTTCACCCAATTATGTGTCTGTGGCATTTATGTATCCGGTGGTAATACTGGAAAACAAAGTGCTTAGGGCCACGGCCAAGACTCATAAAGAAGCTGTGTTCAAGAATCATCATACTGAACTAGGAGAATCAATAACACTATTCGAAATCTGAAGTTCCTATAGATGCCAATCATTCTGAACCTCAATGGATAAAGTGAGATGCCAAAACTATTCAAGAGGCAAAAAGCTATAAGTCCCGCTCATATGATTGAAGCTATGTTTCATTGATAGTTTGGAATTTATAGTATATTCTCTTCTTTTTATCCTATTTGATTTTCAGTTGCTTGGGGACAAGCAACAATTTATGTTTGGTGTTGTGATGAGCGGATAATTTATACGCTTTTTGACATTGTTTTTAGTATGTTTTTAGTAGGATCTAGTTACTTTTAGGGATGTTTTCATTAGTTTTTATGTTAAATTCACATTTCTGGACTTTACTATAAGTTTGTGTGTTTTTCTGTGATTTCAGGTATTTTCTGGCTAAAATTGAGGGACTTGAGCAAAAATCAGATTCAGAGGTTGAAGAAGGACTGCTGATGCTGTTGGATTCTGACCTCCCTGCACTCAAAGTGGATTTTCTGGAGCTACAGAACTCGAAATGGCACGCTTCCAATTGTGTTGGAAAGTAGACATCCAGGTCTTTCCAGCAATATATAATAGTCCATACTTTGGCCAAGAATAGATGACGTAAACTGGCGTTCAACGCCAGCTTTCTACCCAAATCTGGCGTCCAGCGCCAGAAAAGGAGCCAAAACCAGAGTTGAACGCCCAAACTGGCACAAAAGCTGGCGTTCAACTCCAAGAAAGACCTCTACACGTGCAACACTCAAGCTCAGCCTAAACACACACCAAGTGGGCCCAGGAAGTGGATTTATGCATCAAATACTTACTCATGTAAACCCTAGTAGCTAGTTTATTATAAATAGGACCTTTTACTATTGTATTAGGCATCCTGGATTGTATTTTGATCCTGTGATCACGTTTTGGGGGCTGGCCATCTCGGCCATGCCTGGACCTTCACTTATGTATTTTCATACGGTAGAGTTTCTACACTCCATAGATTAAGGTGTGGAGCTCTGCTGTTCCTCAAAGATTAATGCAAAGTACTACTGTTTTCTATTCAATTCATCTTATTTCGCTTCTAAGATATCCATTCGCACCCAAGAACATGATGAAGGTGATGATTATGTGTGACGCTCATCACCATTCTCCCCTATGAACACGTGCCTGACAAACACTTCCGTTCTACATGAAATAAGCTAGAATGAATATCTCTTAGATCTCTTAACCGGAATCTTCGTGGCGTAAGCTAGAATGATGGCGGCATTCAAGAGAATCCGGAAAGTCTAAACCTTTTCTGTGGTATTCCGAGTAGGATTCAATGAATGAATGACTGTGACGAGCTTCAAACTCGCGAGTGCTGGGCGTTAGTGACAGACGCAAAAGGAGGGTGAATCCTATTTCAGCATGATCGAGAACCGACAGATGAATAGCCGTGCCGTGACAGGGTGCGTGAGCATATTATTCACTGAGAGGAGGGGATGTAGCCACTGACAACGGTGATTCCCTTGCATAAAGTCAGCCATGGAAAGGAGTAAGACTGATTGGATGAAGATAGCAGGAAAGCAGAGGTTCAGAGGAACGAAAGCATCTCCATTCGCTTATCTGAAATTCCTACCAATGAATTACATAAGTATCTCTATCCCTATTTTATTATATAATATTCGAAAACACCATTATCACTTTATATCTGCCTGACTGAGATTTACAAGGTGACCATAGCTTGCTTCATACCAACAATCTCCGTGGGATTCGACCCTTACTCATGTAAGGTATTACTTGGACGACCCAGTGCACTTGCTGGTTAGTTGTATCGAAGTTGTGAACCATGGTATTGGCACCATGTTCTTGGCGCCATTGCCAGGGAAAGAAAGAGCCATGAATTTTACATAATTAAAGTGTAATCACGATTACGCGTACCAAGTTGCTCACGTTGCCAGTGATTGTTCGAGCCTGGACATCACAATTTCGTGCACCAACACCCGTCTTGAGGTTGATCATCATTATAAGTCCAACCGGGTGGTGAACAAGATGAATTCTCTATGAAATGCTCAACAATCCTCCTAGACCCATCTATTTGAGCACTATTCCCACCTTTGTATTCAACTCTTGAAGTATCAACCAAAATGAGCCTTGATTTGCAACGCCAACCACGAAACATCTTTCGCTTACGCTTCATCCCACAAAGCATCCTAAGTTGACCATCCGTTTCAAGCAAGCCATACTCAAGTGGGACAATAAAGCTAATAGAAATGAATTTTACCCACTCAAGTGAAAGGGTAGATGACAACCTAGGCATAGATGCTTCCAACGATCTTGACAGAGTGTATTCCACTCCCATCCTTCTACTTCTAAGGACTTCCACCTCTTCACAAGATCTCTCTAATTCAATCCTTTGTTCATTAATACTATCTAAGCCTTTTCCCTTAATCAAACTATAATTGGGAGGGTGAAAGAAGTTTACCTCCGCAACATTTTCAAATACACCGGGAGAAGGTTCTTCAAGTTCAAAGGATTCTCCACCACTAGGACTTGATGCTTGCTCTTCATTGCCATGGGAACTCAATTCTTGCTCTATCCCATCCAAGTCTTCATATGGAATATGCCTTGGAAGGTGTGCACTTTCCTCCCTAGCATCAATTTTAATCATCTTGGAGGAGTTTTCTTCAACTCTATGTTCCCATGGAGGCTCCGCATCTCCTAAGTCTTCTACCACTTCTTCCTTGTCTTCAACAATTAAAGCTTCCTCCAATTGTTCCAATACAAAGCAACTTCCTTCATTTCCCACCGGAGTTTCCAATCTCTCCTTCATGCTACGTTCTTCATTTGATTCTCCACATGTAGCCATGGGAGTTCCTTGAGTGTTCAAGCATTGGGAGGCTAATTGATTTGTCACCGCATCCAAGGTGGCCATGAAATTTTGCACATCCCTTTTCATCTCTTCTTGCCCTTGAACAAGAACACCAAAGGTTTCATCCATTAGAGATTGGGGTGGGTGGAAGGGTTCATTAAATTAGGGGGAGGGTTCATAGTAGGAAGGTGGTTCTTCTTGGTAGAGTTGTGGTGGTTCTATATTTTCCACTCTTTCCACTTGTTGCACAACACACTCCATAGTTGCTTGAAATTGATCCAATGCTTCCTTGAGACGATCCCTTGACTCTTGTTCCTCTTGGATAATATGATTAGGATCATGTGGCTCTTGGATCAATGGATATGAGTATTCTTCCATGGAAGGTTGTGGTGGAAAGTAGTATTCATCTTGTGGTTGAAAATTTTCATATATTGGAGGTGGTCCATCTTGGTAATAATGTAGAGGAGGTGGCTCACGAAAATATTGATGTTGGAATTGTGGTGGCTCTATATATGTGGTTCATATTGCTCATATGGTTGTTGGTAGGATGGATATGGATTAGGGTCATATGAAGGTGGTTGGTAAGAAGGGGCTTGTGAGTATGGTTGGAAGTTATGCTGAGGGTATGGATCATAGGCATATGGTGGTGGTTCTTGAAAATCACAAGGTGAGTCACCATAACCATTGGATTGATATGCATCATAGAATGGCTCTTCTTCATAGTGCATTGGTGGGGGTTGTTGCCATGAGGATTGATCATACGCATATGGCTCCTCCCACCTTTGGTCATCCCATTCTTGATACACATCTTCATTATAGTCCTCATTTCTTACAACATGTTGATAACCAAACTCATAGCCAAGGTGAGAATTCATGATAGCAAGAAGAAAATGAAAACAAAATCAAATAAGAAGCAAGAAAATTAAATCCTAAAACTAGCAAGAGCTAACAAAAGCAAACATATTCACATATATACAATAACCAATAACATAACACCATTGCAATTCCCCGGCAACGGTGCCATTTTGATGAATAGATTCTTGACGGTTTAGAAATTCACTAATAAAATCTCGTTGTAAAGTATAGTTTCTAAACCAAGCAATAATCCTTTCATACAAAAAGTTGTTTGTCACTAAAACAAACCCCTAAAATTAATAACCGAAGTATTCAAACCTCGGGTCGTTCTCCCTAGGAATTACAATAAAGTGTCTTGTTATTGGTTATGAGTTATTTTGGGGTTTTGGATAAGAAGCATGAAAAGTAAATGGCAATGAAAATAAACTAACAACTATAAAAGGCTCTTGGCAAGGTATGAAAATTAGATGTCCTATCCTAGTTATCCTTCTCAATTGTGATGAGAATTGTTCGTTGCTACCACTTAGTTAACCCTTACTAATTAAAGGAAAGTCAAGTGGATGAATTGACTTGAGCCACAAGTCCTAGCCAACTCCCAAGGAAAGACTAGCTTTAGTGCACTCCAAACCAATTAGCAATCTCTCCAATTATCAATCAACAAAGGAATTAGATAACTCAAGTGTCACTAATTACTCTACCTAGGCCAAGAGGAACAAAATCTACACTAAAACTAAAAGAGACATTTCAACAAACACATAAAGTGCAATAGAAGTAAACATTATTAAATGCAAGAATTAAAGGAATCTACAACTACAAAAACAAGAGATCAACAATAGAAAAGCAAAGAAGACACATTTATTATGAATTACCTCTTATTGAATTGGAAGAATGTAGAAGGAACAATACTAGATCTACAACAAAATATAAGAACAACATAAAGGAAATTACAACAAAAGAATAGAAGAAGATTGAATGTAGCAACAAAGAATTGAGAGATAGAAGTGGAAGAAAGCAAAGATTAAAACTTAAATCTAAGAACTAAACCTAATCCTAATCCTAATTCTAGAGAGAAGTGAGAGCTTCTCTCTCTAGAAACTAACTCTCACTACTAAACTAATGGTAACTAACTTCTAAAGTATGAAAAGTCTCTTCATTCCCCCTTCAATCCTTGGCTTAAATAGCATCAGAAATGAGTTGGATTGGGCCCACAAGGCTTTAGAATTCGCTGGCCACGTTTTGCTTTAAGTGAACCAGGTGGCAGCAACGGCGCGTGCGCGTACTATGCGCGTACGCGTCACCATGCGCGGTTCAACCATAGAAAATCTTATATCGTTTTGAAGCCCCAGATGTTAGCTTTTCAACCCAACTGAAACCACATCATTTGGATCTCTGTAGCTCAAGTTATGGCCGATTAAGTGCGAAGAGGTCGGGTTGACAGCTTTTGCGTTTCCTTTATTTCTCCATGAGTTCTCCATTTCTACATGCTTTTCCTACATTCCCTTGGTCCAATCCTCGCCTCCTAAATCTAAATCACTTAGCAAACATATCAAGGCATCTAATGGAATCAAGGAGAATTAGATTTAGCTATTTTAAGTCCTAAAAAGCATGTTTTCACTCTTAAGCACAATTAAAGGAGAAATTATAAAACCATGCTATTTCAATGGATAAATGTGGGTAAAAGGGTATAAAATCCCCTAAATCAAGCACAAGATAAACCCTACAAATGGGGTTTATCAATGAGTTCCATCAAGAAGAAAGCAGGAATAGATATCCTCAATCCTAATGATTTATCCATATCTTTAGGTCCCCTTACCTTTAACTACAAGACTTCACCAAACATATTCAAACCACCTAGTTCTACCATCTGTTTTACAAGTGGCATTACCCCAAATCTCTTTCTAATGCATCCATTCCTTATTATATCTTGTCTACTGAATCCATTCATTTATTGCAACATTTTATCTATGCTAGCCCAACACCTAGTCTCATACACATTGTCAATATGCAGTTACCATTTATTTTTACCCTTAAGCTTCAGTCATACTTTTCTATTGTAAATAATAGCCAAAGCACTCTCCAATTTGACCACTCAATTTGGATGCTATAGTTTAATCCTCTAGAGTTGCCATACACATCCAAAGCTTGTTTCCCAACTCTATTAATTCATTTATTTATTTTTTTTATCTTGATTCTCCTAATAGGACTATATGCTCCTAATGAAATTTTCAAGAAACACAGAGATCAATATACTCACTTGCACATAACATATCCATAAAAGGAATTAAGTATACACTTGTGAGCAAGTTGCAATGAATCATAAAGCACAACCATGTCCTAGATCACAATAAAAACAGAAACCTGCAAAATAAAAAAAGAAACCAAAACTTAGTGCCAGGCAACCCAACTTGTGGCATTCACAATTAATATAATTCAGACATCAATAAGAATTCCAGTTCTTACACAAACAATATCCACATATGCATATTGCAAAAGGCAAGATAAACAAAAAATTATTGTATATGTGATTTTGTAAAATCAAAGAAAGAACATACAATGCAGCGTAATGCTCAACAAGGACATGGCTAACGCCTAGTGCAGCATCACGTACAGATTCATTCTTATCAGCAAGACCTACAAAATATTAAAGGAAAAATAAAAAATAATTTACTTTACTTGTAACAACAATAAATAACACATAAAGAAGACAAAGAAAGTACCATACCATCTAGGATAGCAGGCAGCACCTGTGGAAGATAATTCTGGAACTGGACTCCTAATGACCTTGCAAGTGCTACAATGAAGTTGTTTGGAAGGCTATTTAATCAGAGTTCAAGAAGATAATAACACTAAATTGATTCTCCATTACTATGACGAAAGGAATGGTCTAAACTTTTCTAATCCCTCAAGATACTCTTCACTAATTCTATCACATTGCAACCATCTTCTATTTCTAGAATTTATAATTTACTATTGAAGACTTAGAATTTAGAGTTTAGAACATAGGATGTCAATATATTTTTAACCAACAAACAAGTACACAAGTTCTGGACCCTCTCTTTTGATTTACTTCAAACAATTTCTGAGACAAGCTAAAGCAACTGATAAGCATAAGTCCAAGAGAATGGTAGATAAAAGGATTAATGAATACCACCTTCACATTGTTGTGGCAGTCAAACAAAGATTTGCGAGCAATTAAATGGTAGGCAACACATCCAAAACTAAAAATATCAGAAGACCAGCCTGCAAAAGGCATAGTGCTCCTCACCAACTCAGGACCTGTGTAATTAAATGATGGCTGAAGTAGTAAAACAGAGTCTTCAACATCAAATCCCTGTAAATAGTCATAGTGAAATAAGAATTTTTGATAGGAGCAAGCTCAAGAAGAAATGCAAGAAGGGTAAGTGAAGTGCTATAATAAGGAAGCTATGAAAACTGCAGTAAACCAGAAAAAGTGATAAGGACAATTGAAAATTGAAAATTAAAAATGCAGCTCATAATCTTCTACTAATTGAAAATGCAGTTCATAATTTGAATCCAAGAATATATTTTCTCCCAAGATAGTTAGTTGAGTAATTTAAGGACAATGAATCTTGACAAACAATTCATAAGGAAAAAGACCTTGCAGCATCTATAAATGTAAGATAAAATTGCACAAGACACAAAAGAACATAAAAATAAGCAAATAAATAGAAATTTGTACAAGAAAGAACCTTCTCACTGTGAAATAGCTTCTTAACATTTGGTTGAATCCTCAGTATCTTCTCCATCAGAACTGTTTTTATATTACAAAACCAAACACATAAATACATTTAGTAATATGAATGAATTATACATTGAAAGAGAGAATAATATATGTACTTTTGGCAAGGAAGCCAGTGGCAATATCTGAGCATTAAAAGAGAGAATAATATATGTACATTGAAAGATGTGAAGTAATATGATCCAAAAAAGTTTCATAATTAAAATATCTGAGCATGACAAGTAATATGATCCTCATGTTACATCTCTTCTTCTATTTCCATCACAAGTAGTGGCTGCACAAATTAAAATTAGTTTCACAATCATCATGTTACAAATTAGTAAGTAATAGAAATTATTCTCTTATATATACTGTACCTAGTTATATAGCTAGTATTGTATGAATTGGCCCCACTAATTAAAGTTTGAGAAGCAAATTAATTAGGACTATCTAGAACTTAATTATTATAACTAGAAGAAGAGAATTGTGTGTTCTTACGTATATATGGAGGTCCATAAGAAGTAGCAGTGCCAACATCTCCAAGAATTAGGGTTAATTTTATGAACAATAATGTTGACAAAAGTGCAAGGTGAAAAAACCTCATCATCATGATTTTCAAGTAAGGCAATAATAATAAGTTAAGGATCACCCTAATAAGGATTTTAATTTGTTTAAATTGATAGTGTGCATACATATATAAAACACGATTGGGGTTATCAATTTATACCCAACAGGTTGCCATGCTGCTAATAGTCGCTTAATGCTTTGACCTCCACAAGCGGTTGCAACATGACAACCAGTAGCTACTGCAATCTAAATTGCAGCAAAACCTACTGCTCCTCCACCTCCCACTACTAATATCCTTTGTCTGTTGAGGTAAACTAAAGAATATTAGTGAGTAAAACAAAGAAAGGTTTCAACAAGATGAATTTAGAGGGTATAAGATGAAAACTTAAATTCATCCAATTGAAATCATACCCTTCAGTTATTCTATGCCAGTTCCTCACAACCACAAATTTGAAATTCTAAATCTTGAGATCAATAACTTGAGATCAATCATAAAAATTCCAAACAATGAGTTGATTAACCTAAGGTAGCTAATGAATCTATCTAAAATTCTAAATTATGTTATTTGTTTCTTGCCATTGATAACCTCCAAACGATAAAAACTGCATCCTCTGCTAAAAAGAAAAGGTTTTCCCTTTCACTCTGCAACCATTTCAAACAGTGAAATGAATAATACAACAATTAAAAAAGCAAATATAGTTGAAATTAGAAGAATATGAGAAGAGACCTAAATGTCATGTGACCCCAACAGAGGAGTGGTCGTTAGTGGACAAATCATCAATCACGAACTGTAGATCTGTGCTGGTAGCGTTCGTGAAATATCTAAAGAATTATAGAATCTCCTGTACAATACAAGAGATAATAAACCCTAATTCCTAAATCATAGAACAACTTGATTCAGGAGTTGGAAGTGAAATTACCTTACGACGAACAAAGGGACGGGGAAACACGAGGTCTTCATAGACACAATTGAGGGAAATAAGGTCCTCCGCAGAATCAAGGTCGCGGGAATTGATTCCGCCATAGAAATTCCTCACAACATCTGCAGCTGAGTCCACTGCTACTGTGGGCGATTGATTCTTCTCAGTATCCTTACTGATGAGAGCTTTCAATTTTCTTGTTCTTGATGGTTCTTGATGGTAAAAGGGAAGATGCATTGTTCAACAAAAATAAACCAATTTCTCTAAATTCCTCGCAACCAAAAATTTGAAATCCTATGCAGTTGTACAATTAACACAAGTATTAACAAAAATTAGCAGTAGCATCTTCAAATTTGAAAGCTAAAATACTCAAAATTGCTGAGAGAGAGAGAGAGAGAAAGAGAGAGAGAGAGGGGAGAAGAAAACTGTTGAACCTTTTCACGAACATGCAGCATCGGAATTGGAGGAGATGCAGAGAAGGAAGAGCTTGGAGAACAAGAGCTCAAGCTTGGAATTTTGCAGCGAGCATCCAGTCAAGAAGCTCCTCAACCTCTGCGTCGAACTTCCTTGCCATCATTGACGATGCTTTTGAAGATGAAAGGGGGATGCCGGTTCCGTCATAGCGACATAGATCTGAGATGAACAAAGAAACAAAGACAGCAATGCAGATCTGAGGCGGAGGATGAAAATAGGAACAACGATGCAGTTTGAATGATGGACGGTTGTCGGCGATTGCAAGGTCTGCGGCGGTGGTCGGCGATGGAGGGAATGCTTGAGGTTGTGCCGATATGAGTTTCTGATATAGGGTGGGAGAGTCTTTTATTATGTGTTGGCAATCTATGGAAGAAAATGATAAAAATAAAATTAAAATAAAAAATTTAGCAACAATAATGTTAATGGCCGTTGTTGATGCAAAAAATTAGAACTAAAATAGGAAAACAGTAATAGTTTAGTGGCAATAGTAATAATTTCCATTATAAAATATAATAATAATGGCAAATGTATAATTGCCACTAAAATATAATTTAAATAAAATTAATAGTAGCCATTGTATTATGGTCACTAAAAATTTGTCGCTAAAACTAATTTTTTAGTAGTGGATATGAGTGATTATGTCATTGTATGCAATTTTGTGACTATTTGAATAATATAAAATTTGTGAATTATTGGTTAAGTAACTGTATTCATTATATGTTATATTTGGATTGTTACTTTTAGGCAAAGATAAAAAAAATAAGAAGATGACAAGCTTGACAACCTTAGCTAGTTTAGAGCATGTTGAAGAGATTAATTTATCTCAATCATCACAAAATAATGGATTAATCTATTTATCTATTTTTATTATATAAAAGTTGATACTAACTCTTTGAATATTGGATCTAAGCTATATTTCTTCTTCTAATGAGCTACATTATCAATTTTGATTACTTGACAAAACCTTAGAAATTAGCCAATCAATTTCTAGTAAAATATTAACAAAATTAAAACCATATCTCCAATACATAATTAATTAATTTATTACATGTTATTATTCAATAAAAATATAAAATATTAATTAAATGTAATAAATATCTACATTAAAAAAGTATCATAACAATAATATTATCATAATAAATTTAAAGTTACAAAATATTTTAATTCTATCCTATTTGACCTACTTATGTATCATACATAGGTCTTTTATCACTATTATTTTATTTCACAATTTTTGATTCGCCTATAAAAAATATTTACACCAATAAATGAAGAGAAACTTGTCTACTTAAAAATGATTCTATTAGATGATTAGGTACAAAATAAAAATATTTATTATATTTTTAAAATAAATTTATGAAAAAATACTCTTATTACTTTTATTATTTTTAATTTTTTTAAATTTTTGTAATACTTTACATTTAATTATATTTTAAGATTCTTATAATCATACTTATTTTAATATGCTATTTAAATTAAAGAATAAATTTTGATCATTTTTCACTACTATTTTGAGTTTATATCATTCAAGACATTGTCTGACAAAATAGACTAAAAAAAATATTAACAGGTATTTTTACTTTATCATATTTAAATTATTCTTATTAAAAATAACTTATATATATATATATATATACCATAAATATTCTAAAAAATTTTATTCTTACTATTATAGATGTCATTGAGAAGTATATGCACTAGGAAAAGAAAAACAAATAGATGTTAAAAAAATCTACAAAAAATAAAGTTTTCGTGCTACAACATAAAAAATTATTACAGATTCATATTATAAAAAATTCTATCAAATTCTATCAAATTATACTTATCATAAAAAATTTCATCAAATTATAAATTACTATCTCAATAATTATTACATATTTAAAATTAAATTAAAAGTTACAAATCAAAGTGCTATAATAACTTTTGTGCTATTTGATAAAAAAATTATTTAGCACAATTGCCTTAAATCTAATTATACTCAAAGTCAGTAATGTCACTAAAGCACCATTTCAATTGAAGAATTTATACAATCTTACACTTATATTAAAATTCAAAGTAAAAGATTTTAACTTTTAAAAAAGACTCTCAACAATATATTGTTACTAAGATATTTGTCCTAATAAAAAATACTGAAACTCAACCCCTATTACAATAAATAAAACATATAATTTTACAAAAAATTTATTTATTCAAAACATAATTTATATTGTTTATTGATTATAGGAACTAATTTCACCAACACTAATATTATCACATCTAGATGATATACCAATAAAGAGATTAAGAAAAAAGAAAAGTAAACAAATTCAAGACACATATGAAGAATATACATACAAAGATGGAATAAAAAAGTGATGCGGGCAGAAATTAGCGAATTAAAAATTATTAAAATATATACGTTGCAAATATAGTTCTTAATTCGCCAGAAATCTGCCTATCAATTTAGAAAGGTGTCACAGAAAATTGAATTTAAAATACTGGGAGTATGAATCCCAGGTCGTCTTCCAACGAGTTGCAGAAAAGTGTGCTATTCTGTTAATCAGAGGGGTTCAAAAAGATTTGAATTGGGCAACAGGAAATTAAATTGATGAATTGGAATAATGTAAATAAAAGCCTTGACTGGGAATTGATTAGTTGGAATCCCTATTATTGTTGGAATGCTCTCAGGATTAATTGACAATTAAAGGTTATCCTGTTTAGTTATCCTTCACTGGGTGAAGGAAAGTCAAACAAGTTGGAATGCTACGTCCATTCACAAGTCGCAATCCACTTAATTAAAAGGGATTGGTGTTAGTGAGTAGGAGGCAATCCAACCATAAACTCAATTACAATTTTTCTTTCAAGCCTTCCAACTCAAGGGTTCCTTTCAATCATTTCCCCCTCAAGTTAGGGAACTACTCACTCATTGTAAAGATAAAATTCATAGCATATGAAAAGGAATTAAAGAAAGACATTGTAAATAAAAAAAATTAAAATAGTCAATTAAAAATAAAAGTGATCCTTGTATTAAATAACCCTAAGAATATTCCAATGGTAAAATTAAACAAAGCAAAGAACATGGAAGAGTAAGACCAAGTAAAAAAAACGAACTAGAATGACGAAGTGTTGATGAGGTAATAGCTCTTCTCAATATCCCAGACTATGGATGTAAAATAATAATCCTAAAAACTATGAATGTGTAGAGAGAAAACCTAGAGGAGGAGTAAAACTAGATCTAAAAACTAAAACTGTGTAGAATGAATGTTCTCTTTGGTTTCTGCATGTTCTCTGGTTCTAGTCTGTTGTTCTGGACCGAGAACTGGGTCAAAATAGGGTCCAAAATCGCCCCCAGCGAATTCTGCAGATTATGCAGATCGCGCATGTCACGCGATCGCGTCATCCATGCGGACGCGTCATTCGCGCTTTTCCTTGCCACGCGTTCGCATCGTCCACGCTTTCGCGTCGCTCGAGCTTTTCCAATCCGCGCGGTCGCGTGAGCCATGCGACCGCGTTACTGCGATTTCTCCTCTTTCACGCGGTCGCGTGAGCCATGCGACCGCGTCACTTCTCGCTGGTTATCTCCTCAATTTCTTGTGTTTCTTCCATTTTTGCTAGCTTCCTTTCCAATCTCTAACTCATTCATGCCCTATAAAGCCTGAAACACTTAACACACAGATCACGACATTGAATGGAATAAAGGAGAATAAAAATACATAACTAAAAGTCTCTAGGAAGCAGTTTTCAAACATGTAATAATTTCAGGAAGGAAATATAAATGCATGCTAGTTTAATGAATAAGTGGGTAAGAATCAAGATAAAACCACACAATTAAACACAATATAAACCATGAAATAGTGATTTATCAAAAAGATAATAAAAAATATATACAAGTTAACAGTTCAAAAACATGTCTTCACAAGAACATATGAAGAAAGAAACAAGTCTAATAAAAATCGAAAATAAAAAAAGAGGACAAATATCATATAAAAAAACTAACTCCGTCAATTAAAACAAATGCAAAAATAAAAACAACAAATAAAGATGTAACTTTATACAACTTTAATATAAAAAAAATTTGTATTATAAAAGATTTTAAATAAAAAATACCAAAAATTTAATATTAATTTGTATATATTTTAATTAATTTTTAAACAATATAATACTTATTAAAATATATTTTATAATATCATTAATTTACCATCCCATGCATCGCACAGATCTCACTCTAATAAGTATAGAATAGAAGACTTGTGACAATAAATTTATTATTTTTTGTCTCATTAGGCTGAAATTGTTATTTATCTTATACATGCTACTCAACCAACACCTCCTACTGGTCGAGTACCACCACTTCTTATTGGGCTCAAATGAAGCAACTCATTGTGAAGCCTCTAGTACCACCAATTAAAAATAATTTAGAGACATTTAGAGCAGCTAACTTAGGGACATCTGTAAGCATGTTTATTTTCATGCCTACACTGATTTAGGCTCCAAGAAAAATTTGAGGATATTGATTAATGAAAAGCAAGTAATGAAAAAAGAGCAAGCACTTGCTGAAGATACTTTTTATTTAGTACCCTGTTATTTGACATGTTTTATTATGAACTGAATTGTGTGTTAATAACCTTAGTAGTTATAAATTTATGAGCTGGTCTATATATTGAAAAACCAGCATATTAGAGTCATGTATATCTTGTTACTGTATAAACAATTACTTGCTTTTGATTACGTAAATTAGGATATATTATGCTACTCTTTCGGATTGTGCTTATAATTATATTATCTGCTATGTAACACCCTACCATACAGAGTCTTATGCTTAAGTCATAATTTAGAGATGGCAAGGTATTACGACCTCTAAAACAAAAATTTAGTACGTATAGTAGTATGAATGATTGATATTAACTAGGAGCCTTTTTAGAAAAAGGGGTAAACAAAAATCGTAACTCGAATGCGCAACACTCCGATCGATAACGCAACGAACAAAGGATAAGCTAACGCAAGATCATATATATAAAGAGTGTCAAAAACGGGAATATCAAGACTCAAAATCCGGTTGCGAAGATAACCGGTCCGAGCATAGCAATATATACATATGATAAAATAAGGAAAACCCCAAAGGAAACCCAAAGGGACACAGATACAGAAATCTAATCTCCAAAATCCCCTCTAGAAGGAGTCATCACAGTTTGTATTATTTAATGGAGATAAAAGTATCTAAACAAGATATATAAACCAAAACAGAGTCCCGAAAACAAAGGATCTTCGCTAAATCCAGAAGTCTCCAGCATGCCTCAACGAGAAGCCTCGCGTCCTGCATCTGAAAACCACAAAATCCGCATGGGTGAGAACCAGAGGTCCCCAGTACGGTAACAGCTTCCACATATATAATACATAATAATAGAGGAAAGCCGAAGGCAATCCTAGAACTTCCTCCAGATAATATCAAAGCTTATAAACAAGCTAAACCGTAAGCGGCAACTGACTAAAGATTCTTCAGTCTAACTAATACTTCCCTTTCCAATTCCTTCAGACCTCCCAACCACCAGCAGGAGTATAATATGGCAAACACAGTTATTCAGACAAGAGATATACAAATAAGAACAGATAGGGCATTTAGACAATTAGCAAGTAATATGCAGTCAAATAGGCAATCTCAAACAATTCATGTAGTATGCTTATGATGCATGCCTGTCCCTAGTGGCTGATGATATCATCTGTCGGTTATAGAGCCAACCCGACAAGTCCTGGTAGCTAACCATTGGACTGTCCCTCTGTCGTGCATCCCCAACTTGAGTTATACTCATCATAAACTTGATCATAATCATGATCCTTATCCATCACCCTCACTGGTGAATATTTATCCATCACCATCACTGGTGAATATTTATCCATCACCATCACTGGCGAATATTTATGGGGGCGAGCTCATCCGGGCCTTTCACAGTGCCCGGCCACACTTACGACATTGGGTTAACAGAGCTTCGAGTCTCAACCTGGAGCACATGGTGGCTAGCCATTGCTACTACCCAGGGAAACCCTCATCTCCAATGGTGGAAGTGCAAACATTCACAATTCAATCAACAGCATATATGCATTTATACTTGGCCATAAACATGGCTCCGCCGTAACACGGCAATAATCCAGCTATCCGGCTCACGGTTAAATCCATAACCAGCCAATTCATTAACAATTACGGCCTTTCGGCCCATGGCATAACAAGCACTTCCACCGCCATTCTCCGCATCTCACATAATCATCTTTGATCCTCAATGATCATTCATTTTTCCCTTGCTTCACTCGCAAGTTACCACATTCACTAGCCCTTTTTCTCATGCTAGGCATATCATAATGATTTAAGACATAAGTGGTGAGATCGGAGGCTTAGAAGTATGAAATTTGGCTTTTAAAACTCAAAAATCAACTTTGGGATGAAAACAGGGCCACGCGTACGCGCACTCCACGCTTACGCGCGGATGGCCTTATAACTCATCGACGCGCAAGCGTCATACGCGCGAACGCGCGGGTTGAAAATTAGCCAAACGACGCGCAAGCGTCAGCCACGCATACGCGCGAATACATTGTATCCCAGGCACAAAACTGACACAACTCTGGCACAACTCTCTGGAAAAATGGCTGGGCATTCGATGCAGCGCATCGACGCGCCCGCGCACACCACGCGCACGCGTGGATGATGCTTTCTCGAAGAACGGCGCGTACACGCCAAGTGCGCCTACGCGCGAGGGATCATTCTGCTAAAAATTTTCTAAGTTAAAAGCTGCAGAATTCACAGATTCAACCCCCAATCTTCCGCCGGTCATAACTCTCTCATTTTAAATTATTTTTCACCCGTTCTTCGAACGGCATGGACATCCCAGATCCAATTTCATTTCTAAACAGATTTGGCACAAATCAAAGATCCGTAGTCCAAGTTATGTCCCGTCAGAGTATGCCCAAAAACCATATTTTCATTCAAAACCACAAAGTGCGATTTTCAAAACAAGCCACTTTCAACTCTTTTCAAGATCAATCAAAACATGCCAATTTCAACCCTTCTCTTTGAAATCATTCAAAATGTACCAAAATCAACAACAAGCCATCCTCAACTCACACATTGACATTTTACCAAAATTCCCAAAACTACCTCCAACCATTTTAACACTTCTCAATCAATGGCTAAAGGACAAACACAATCTCATGTCATACATCCTTCTCATCCCAATTTCCAATAATATCAATTTCCAAATCAACCATCATTATACATGATCAACATCATACTCACCATCAACATGATACCACCCATCAATTCAACCTCAATCATCCATCAAGCATATATCACAACATGCATTTCTCATATATCACACAATCAAGGCATCAATATTCATAAACACATATATGAACACATCATATATCTCAACCATTCAACAACACCAACAATTCAATGCCTATCTTAGGGCCTCTAGCCTAAGTATTTCCTACCACATTACATATTAGATACGGGAAACCGAAACCATACCTTAGCCAATTTCTCAAGCTCAACCGGAGCACTTCCAAACCACTTGTCCACAAGCTCTCAAGGTATCAACACCTCCAAGAACAGATTTTATCACACAAAACCCTCTTCCAAGCTTTCCAAAATTATCAATCAAGCTCCAATATTCACATATACACAACCTAAGCCACAATCATCATATCCATACACAACATCTCAATACCCAAACATCATAGAACAATAATTTATACTAGGGTTGAGAATCTTACCACACCCAAGGTCCAAGGAAACAAGATTAACCTTCTCCTTCAAGAGAGTTGGGTCCTATAACATCAAAGAACCCAAAATCTCAACATTTTTGCTCATGAAACTCGAAATCGAGGGCTGGAATTTCAAAAAGTAAAACATGGCTTACCTCAAGATTAATTGTATGAGTTTTGTAGAGCTTTCTGCGATGAACACGTGGCTGCAAACGGAGCGGCAATCGGAGCTCTAGATCAAAAGTTATGGTGGTTTGAAGATCAACCAAGGGAGAGAACTTGAGAGAGTGTTCTTCCCTCCATAGCCTCCATTTCAGCGTGTTTAGTGTATTGTGAGGAGAGAGAATGCTGAAAACTAGGGTTTTGGTTTAGTTTAGTTGGGCCAAGGGCCCACTTTGGGTCCGGTTGGACCAGTTTGGCCCGTTCGATCCAATCTTGGTCCGATTTCCATAAAATTGGTACCGAAATTCTCGTCTCACTCTCCTCTATCACATTTAGCCATAAAAATAATATTTTTGACTTTCTAGAATAAATTCTCATTTACGGGTTAATTAGCCGTTAATTAACCGGGTCTTACATGCTACTATCTTCTTGCACATATCAGAGTCATATTGTATCATCTTATTTTAAATAAAAGAAAAAAATATTTTAAATTGTACTCACAATTATTTTGTTACCATATTTTCATACATTGATGTGCTAATATATTTGAAGTGTAATCCAATCTCATTCAACATTAAATGAATCCATAATAAGTTGACAATAAAAAACACAACTAATACTAAATTCATTAGCATAAAATATAACCTTATATAAGATTGGTTATATTTCAAAAGCATTACAGGCCAAAATAATAGTCACAATATACCTAACATAATTTTACATCATTTATTTAAGACATGTCTTAAAAACTAATGCAATCAGAAAACTAACATACCCAAAATCGCAATCCTAAAACATTTGTTATCATATCCATCACCTTGGGATATCTCTCTCTGGATTTTCATATTTACTTCCATGTCTAACTCCTTCACTATATGTTATAGCTCCTTCAACCTCCTTTCCATTAAAATATTCCAACAAGTAATGTCCTCATCAATATTTTTTTCAATTAAAACATCTAGCCACTTAAAACACAGACAATGTGAAACTATTGTGATTTGAAAATTAAACCCAAAAACTCAATTGTAAAAATATAAAAATTATACAAAAATTAGAAAATATACAAAAAAAAAAAAATCAAATTCATGCAAAAATTATAAATAATTACTTACATTGTAATTAGGGCATTTTAGGAAGAATCTATTCGGATTAAATTTTGTACAAGATTAAAAGAGAATTGTATATCAGACATGGTGATATTTGGAAGAGACGAATTTCTTTTTTTTTTTTTTTGCTGTCTAACACTCCCAGAAGAAAAAGTGTAGCTCTTACTGTCTCCACCAAAATTATAATCACGCAAAGTGCGACTCCTATAGCTAGTTTCTGACGAATGGTTTCCACGGCTCATGATGGTAGAAATAGTGGCTACATAAAGAAAAAGTGACAATAACGTTAGGGTTAAACAATAGAGCCTGCTCATGTTCTTCTCCTTTAAGAAGAGAGGAAGATGTTTTAATAAAATTAATAAGAGTTAGGTTGGGTGAGCATTTTAAGTTGGCACTTAAAGACTAGATTACTATATTAACGTACCATGTAGGCATGTTCCATTAATTCTAGAGAAAGATAATTTACACCGGAGCTAATGATCTCACAGGATTAAAGCTCAAGAACTGTTATATATATAGACACACACACTAAAATGGTCCTAATAGAACTTTGGTCCAAACTAGGATGATAATTGTCGATTTAGCTAAAAAGCTTTAGTTAAATTGAAACTGACAACTTTATATCAAGATAAAAAAAAGTTTAATTATTGTGTTAGTTCTTATAGTTTTATCAAATTTTTAATTAGATCTCTACTTTTTTTTTCAATTGAATTTTTATACTGTTTTTAATTTTATAATTAGGTCCTTCATAGTATAAAAAATGTTAGAGTTAACTGAATATTTCTTCGCAAATTGAAGGTATTCATAATTAAAGACCTAATTAGATCTTTGACCGTATGTATTTTAGGAAAATATTCTATTAATTTTAACATTTTTTATATAAAAATGATCTAATTACAAAATTAAAAATAGTGTAGAGACTCAATTAAAAAAGAAAAAAGTATAAAGACCTAATTAAAAATTTGATGAAACTATAAGGACTAAAAAAATAATTAAACCTAAAAAAAAAAAACTGAAACTAACAGCTTTGTTAAAAAAAAAAAAAACTCAATAATTTGAAAGTTTTTAGAAGGCAATAAATATTGCGATTGTCTAGAAAAAAAGCGTTTAATTTTAGATGTTTTTTGTTTTGGAATTTATCTTCCTTTCCTTTGATCTAGTTAGTATTCTCAGTGATAATAAAAGGGATTTGCAATGGAGGTCTAGATCAAGTGACAAGTGAAATTGCTTCTTAAATAAACTACACCAAATTCAAATCTAAGGTAAAAGTGAGATAGAATTTAAAAAACTTTAAAATGTAGGTATGTGAATAGTGTAATGAACAAAATAAAAAAGGGACTATCTTATTCTATCTAGTTTGTATTTAAATTTTTTCTTTATAGGCATTAGCCCCTGTTTCAATTAAAAAAAATTGGAGGTTTTTGTTTTTTTTAAATAAAATTATAAGTACTTTTTATATACATCTTTAAATAAATATCTAAATTAGTTTTTAAAAAATTTTAAATTAGACACTTTAATTTTTAATAAATTTTATTTTTAAAAATTCTTAAAAATTACTTTCATCAGAGAAATTAATTCTTCCGTTGCTTTCAATCAATTTTTTAATATATGTATTGAAAAAATACGTCTCTAACAAATTTTATAATAAAATAATCAGATCTTTAAAAAATACAATCCAATACAAATTAGTCATCTTTTAAAACAATAAAAAGACTAATTTATCAAACAACATTAATTTTTGAGGACTTTTAAGAGAATAAAAATTTATTGAAATTAAAGTGTAAAATCTAAAAAATAATTAATCTCAAATCTTTTTTCTCCAAAAATTGCTCAGCTAATCCTCTCCATAACCTCAGGAGAAGGTGAAGACATTATTCAACCGGTAATAAACAGAGCAAAAATATATGATATTACATCAGAGTACAAGATTGCTTACCAATTTTATCATATTTCCATTGAATTTTGTGCGAACTTCATGCAACAGAGGCCAATTTGGAGCCATCTATGGAAGCTGAAAATTTCTCACAAGATTTTACTCTTTGTGTGAAAAATCTTCCATGGTAAGCTTCCTGTATGTTCTGCTTCTCATCTACTAGCAGTTTCTATCCACTCTGTCAACTTGTCCAATCTGCAAGTCAGCTCCAGAATCACTCATGCATTGTCTATTTTTCTGTGGAGATACTAATCTAGTGTGGAAGAAGAGTCATTTGTCTTACCTCATTTCAAACCATAGATATTCCTTGTTCTTCGATTAGTGGAGAGATTCAATGTTACAAATTGGACTTCAAGGAACAAGCGCTCAAACAGCTTGATTGGTTTTGGTTATAACTTGGAATATTTAGAAGGAAAGGTGTCGGTGTTGGGAATAAGTAGTATGACCACAATTCAATCAATCATATGTCAAATAATTTGTTATTGTTATTATATTAAAATGTTAATATAATAAGGTTCTTGATTAAATTTAGAGATTTATCATTGTGATAGTGATGATAATAATGAAAGATAAATCTTTTATAATTTAATCTAAATTGTTCTTGGTCATAAGATTATTAAAAAAGACATTAATAATCCGAAAAGATATATATATATATATATATATATATATATATATATATATATATATATATATATATATATATATATATAATAGTCTTCATTGGATAAAGATTAATATATCTTATTTATTAAATTATATATATAAATGATGCATATAGAGATATGACTATTGAAATAACTCAATCTAAGAATTTCTAATGGTTATTATTACCGTATATTTGTCAATAGGATATTATCAAGATGAACATAGTAATAGAGTTTCCTTTGATTTGCGATTATCATGATAATTGACAATGTATTATACCTTGATTCCGGACACCTAATATGTAACACCCTACTACACAGCGTTTTACGCTTAAGTAATAGAACAGAGGTAGTGTGGTGTTACGGACCTCTAATCCATAAAATAGATACATATAATAGTGAAAAGAGATAATATACTTGGAGCCTTGAAAAGCGGGTAAACAAAAATCGTAAAATAAAAAGCGCAATGCTCAAGGAATAAGATTACTTGCGTGCTAAGAAACCTAGAAGATAAGGATAAGAATAAGCAACAGAGTAAAAGAAAGCCAAGAATACATCATAACTAGCTCCTGACTCAGCCCGCGAAGCCAAGGCTGGCCGGGGGATATATATATATATATATAGGTGTCCCAAAATACACAAAATACAAAATAAGATCCTATCTCTTCTTCAACCTCTATGAGGAACAAAATAACAAGTTTCTTGGAGAGCAAGCTAAGTTCATAGGTATATATATATACAAACAGAAAATCTAACATAACCCAGGGACTACTCCGCTACGAAGATCCAGACGCCTAGCGAGGAGCCTCTCGACCTGCATCTGAAAACAACAATATAGTATGGGATGAGAACCGGAGGTTCTCAACATGGTAAAGGTGCCACGCGTATAATAAATAAGGTCTTGGGAATGCCAGAGGCAATCTTAGAACTCCGTCATAAAATTATAAAACTTAATTTCTAAACAGAAGCCATAAATAGGGGTAGGTAATCTAAGTACACTATACTAACTTGCTTTAAAACCTAACACCTAACACCTAACACTTAACCAGTTCACCATTCCTCCATCCCTCTGTCATCCATAATTTAGCAAAGACAAACAACCAAACAGATTCACACACAAGTAAGGAACAGATAGTGCAAGTAACAAGTATAACAGGTAGTAGGATGTATATGTTTAGTTAGGCAATCCCAGGTAATGCACATCAATCAAAACAAACAATACACATGATGTATGCCTATCCTATGGCTGATGAGGCTCATCTGTTGGTTATCCAGCCAACCCGACAAGTCCAAAAACCTTAGACTATCCCCTGTCGTGCATCCCATGAGTCTATGCATAGATTTCACATTCATTCATCATTCAAATCACTCAATGGGGGCTATCCATACCCGTCAATTTATACGTGCCTGGTCACCTGGTGCAGAATTTATAACCACAAACTAACCGACAAGTACACCGGGTCGTACCAAGTAGTACCTCAAGTGAATGAGGGTCGATCCCACGAGGATTGATGGACTAAGCAACAATGGTTGATTAATTTACTTAATTAGACAAGCAGAAAAAGTTATACAAGAACTCAATTAGAACAAGGGTCATACTTTCATTCCACCCAAATTCATAAGATAAAGAACGAAAACAATTCTTGAATTATAAATCAGTACATGAATTAAAATAGAAAAATAATAGTATCAATCCATACTATAGGCAGAACTCCTAACCTTAACAGTGAAGGTTTAGTTGCTCATGGTTCAGAGAGAGAAACTAGGATTCGTAAAACTGTAAATTGCGAAATGAGGTAGAAGAGAAGAGAAAGCCCGAAGGACCGATTCTTTTCCCTTTTATATCTAATCCTAATTAATGTAAAATATATTTCCTAAAACTAAAATAATATCTTTTCCTATTTTAAAATAAAATACAAATTTAATCAAAATTAATTTGTCTTCATGCGCAGCTTGTATGGAAGCCTGGGGACCACTTTGATATTGAGGATCCATGCTGAACTTGGCTTTTCCCAAGTTCAGCGTGGAGAAGGCAGTGTGGTTTTTAGTGTGTCCCTTTGAGTCCACGCTGAACTTGGCTTTTCCCAAGTTCAGCGTGGGATGTGGCGTGTGCTTCCCTGGGATCATCAGGGATTTTTGAAGGGTTGAATCAATAAGCTCAGTCTGCATGCACCTCTCTCCTTCACCTGGTGAATGTACATCCTCGAATACATGAAAGACTAGTTGCTCATCATGCACTCTAAGCACTAATTCACCCACTTCTACATCAATTAGAGCTCTTCTAGTGGCTAGGAAAGGTCTTCCTAGGATTATAGAGGCATTCTTATCCTCCCCTGTATCAAGAATCACAAACTCTACTGGGAGAAAGAACTTACCCACTTTGACCAAGATATTTTCCAATAATCTATATGCAGGCTTTATAGATTTGTCTGCCATCTGTAATGCTATCCTTGTGGGTTGTGCCTCTTGGATTTGCAGCTTCTTCATCACAGACAAGGGCATTAAATTGATGCTTGCTCCCAGATCACATAACGCTTTCTCAAAGGTTGTGCTCCCAATGGTGAATGGAACTTGAAAGCTCTCTGGATCTGGCATCTTCCTTGGCAAGTTATTCTGAATGATGGCACTACATTCCTTAGTCAGGACCACTGTCTCATCTCCCTTTAAAGGCTTCTTCTTTGACAACAGCTCCTTCATGAACTTGACATAGAGAGGCATTTGCTCCAAAACCTCAGCAAAAGGAATATTGATTTGCAACTTTCTGAAGACTTCCAAGAACTTTGAAAACTGCTTGTCCTTGGTCTCCTTTTGAAGTCTCTGAGGATATGGCATTTTAGGCTTGTACTCAGGAGCCTTTGGCAATGTAGGATAAGTGTCAAGAGAGTCTGGGAATGGGTTGTCTGCACGCTTTGGAGGGGCGTGCTATACTTCTTCATTCTTCTCCTCTGGAGCTTCCTTTTCAACTGGCTCCTCATTAACTTGTGCTTCCATACTTGCCACTTGTCCACTTATCAAGGTGATACACTTGCATTCCTTTCTTGGATTTGGAATTGTGTTACCAGGAAGGCTATTAGTGGTCCTCTGATCAATTTCATTAACTTTTGTGGCTAATTGACCCATCTGAATCTCCAAGTTCTTGATTGATACTCTGGTTTCCTATCTAAAACTTGCCAATATTGCTTCCAAATCATTGTTTTGCTGGGGCTGAGAAGTTTCTTGGTGAGATGACTGAAACTGGTGGTTATTAAAATTATTATATTGAAAACCACCCTGAGAATTATTATTAAAATTCTGTGGCCTCTGAGGTTGCTCTCTCCACCCAAAATTTAGGTGATTTCTCCACTTCTGATTGTAGGTCTTAGAATAGGGATCATTATTGGGATTTTTAGGAGCACTCCCCATGTAATTAACTTGTTCAGAAGAAAATTGAGCATAATCATAATTTTCATTTTGCATAAAATTACCTGTCATGTCATAAGAGGCTTCTTGGGGTGCATTCTGAGTGTTGACAGCTGAAACTTGCATTCCACTCAACCGTTGAGTAATTAGATTTAATTGCTGAGACAAAAGCTTGTTTTGAGCAAGAAGAGCATCAACAGCTTCCACTTCCAAAACACCTCTCTTTTGAGAGGTCTCAGAGTGCAAAGGATTCCTATTGGAGGAATATAAGTATTGGTTGTTAGCAACCAACTCAATAAGCTCAATAGTATCCTCTGGTGTCTTCTTCATGTGCAAAAAACCACCTGCAGAATTATCCAAGCGCATCTTGGACATTTCACATAAGCCCTCATAAAAGATATCCAGCTGAGTCCATCTAGAGAACATATCTGGAAGGCATTGCCTAGTCAGTAGCTTGAATCTCTCCCAAGCTTCATAAAGGGTATCGCCATCTTTCTGTCTAAAAGTCTGAACCTCCACTCTTAGCTTAGTAAGCTTTTGAGGTGGAAAAAATTTAGTCAAAAATCCAGTGACAACCTTGTCCCAAGTATCAAGACTCTCCTTGGGTTGAGAGTCTAACCACAGTTTTGCTCTGTCCCTCACAGCAAACAGGAAGAGCATGAGTTTGTATACCTCATGATTCACTCCATTGGTCTTCATAGTGTCACAAATCTGCAAAAAATCAGAAATAAACTGATTTGGATCTTCCTGAGGGAGTCCATGATATTGACAATTCTATTTCACAAGAGTAACTAGCTGTGGCTTCAGTTCAAAGTTGTTTGCAGCTATAGGAGGCACCATAATACTTTTGCCATAAAGATATGTATTAGGAGCAGTGTAAGAGCCAAGTACTCTTCTAGGTTGTTCATTCCCAATTGGATTTGCCACATTGGCATTAATAGCATTATTATGATCCATATTGGACCCTGCATCCTTGTACAGTCTTGCTTGTTGTAAACGCCGCCTAAAAGTCCTTTCAGGTTCAGGATCAAAGTCTAACAAAGGTTTCTTGTCTTTGTTCCTGCTCATAAACAGACAAAAAATAAGAAAAGATGGAACTCTCTATGTCAGAGTATAGAGAATTCCCAATGAGGTAACCTGTGTAAAGAAAAAAATAAAAATACTAAACAATTAACTCTAGGAATTTTTCGAAAATTATCACGAAATTTAAGCTAAAAATTTGAAATATAAAAAGAAAACTTAAATAGAAAAATTAAAATAGAATTGACTAGGTAACACCAAACTTAATTTCAGAAATTAAAGAAAAACAAATATATGATGCAAATTTTTGAAAATTAAAGACAAAAATCAAATGGAACTAATAAAATAAAAAAAACAGAAATTAAAAGAAAGAACAATAACGTAAAAAAAAAATAAAACAAAATAAAACAAAAACGTAAATTTGAAATAAAAAGAATGTAAAAGGGAATTAAAAAAAAAGATGAAAACAACAATGAACTTTTGTTTGTTTGTTATTTTGTTTTTTTTTAATATTTTAAAACTAAATAATAAAAATAAAAAGGAACAAGGTACACAGGGGGAATAGCAAACGAAAAGAAAAAAAAAGTAAAGAAAAAAAAACGTAAAGAAAAAAGAAATAGAAAATAAAAATTAATAATACTAAAAAAATATAATTAAAGGAAAAATTATCTAATCTAAGCAATCAAACAACGACTAGTTATTAATCACAGTCAATCTCTGGCAACGGCGCCAGAAACTTGGTGCAGAATTTATAACTACAAACTAACCGACAAGTGCACCGGGTCGTACCAAGTAGTACCTCAAGTGAATGAGGGTCGATCCCACGAGGATTGATGGACTAAGCAACAATGGTTGATTAATTTACTTAGTTAGACAAGCAGAAAATGATGTTTTAAGAGTTCAAACGCATTAATAGTAAATTCAGAAAATTAATAAAGCAAGCAGTAAACAGGTTGTGAAATATGTATGGAGAAACAGTTAAAGCTTCAGAAGTATCTATTTTCCGGATTGACTTTTCTTACTAACTATTTTAATCATGCAAGATTCAATTTATGGCAAACTATATGTGACTAAACTCTAATTCTTTAGACTTTTTTAGTCTCCTTTAAAATTCATCAACCGCAAATTCCTTGGTCACTTAATTCCAATTAGAGGGTGAAGTTCAATTCTAGTTTATATGCCACAGAAATCCTAATTACCCAAATATAAGATGATTATATGTCACGTATCCCGTTAAGTCCAGATAATTAGAAATTTAAGAGAAATTATTTTCAAGCTGTTGTTCAAGTAAAGAGCTTTTCCAAGTTATACAAGAACTCAATTAGAACAAGGGTCATACTTTCGTTCCACCCAAATTCATAAGATAAAGAACGAAAACAATTCTTGAATTATAAATTAGTACATAAATTAAAATAGAAAAATAATAGTATCAATTCATATAATAGACAGAGCTCCTAACCTTAACAGTGAAGGTTTAGCTGCTCATGGTTCAGAGAGAAAAACTAGGATTCGTAAAACTGTAAATTGCGAAATGAGGTAGGAGAGAAGAGAAAGCCCGAAGGACTGATTCTTTTCCCTTTTATATCTAATCCTAATTAATGTAAAATATATTTCCTAAAACTAAAATAATATCTTTTCCTATTTTAAAATAAAATACAAATTTAATCAAAATTAATTTGTCATCATGCGCAGCTTGTATGGAAGCCTGTGGACCACTTTGATATTAAGGATCCACGCTGAACTTGGCTTTTTCCAAGTTCAGCATGGAGAAGGCAGTGTGGTTTTTAGCGTGTCCCTTTGAGTCCACGATGAACTTGGCTTTTTCCAAGTTCAGCGTGGGATGTGGCGTGTGCTTCCCGGGGAGCTTTCTGCCAAGTTCAACGTGGAAGAGTGATAAACTCTAATTTTGTGGTTTATCTTGTGCTTATTTTAGGGGATTTTTCACATTTTCCCACATTTATTCAATGAAATAGCATGGTTTTGTAATTCCACCTTAATTTGTGCTTAAGTATCTAAACATGCTTTTTAGGCCCTTAAATTGGTGATTTTAATTCACTTTAATTCCATTAGATGCCTTGATGTGTTTGTTGAGTGATTTCAGGTTCATAAGGCAAGTATCGGATGGAAGAAATGAGGAGAAAAGCATACAAAGTGGAGAATACATGAAGAAACAAAGATTTAGAGTAAGTCAATCCATGCGCACGCGCAGCAGCCGCACATGCGTGGATAGTGAAGTTGCATGGCGACGCGTACGCGCACATGACACGTACGCGTGAATGAGAAAATTGCCAAGCGACGCGCACGCGTACGCGTCGATGCTCGCACGTGACTCACTTAAAGGCAAATCGCTGGGGGCGATTTCTGAGCTGCCCAGGCCCAATTCCAACTTGTTTCTGAGGGTATTTGATGCAGAATTGAAGATTGAGCAAGAGGGGGGAGCAATTGTTTGTAGCTTAACATCATGTAGTTTAGTTTCTAGAGAGAGAAGTTTCCTCTTCTCTCTAGAATTAGGGTTCCTAGGTTATTTCCATCTTAAATCTAGGTCAATTTTCATGTTTTCATCTTGTTTCCTTTATGATTCCTTGTTTCTACTCTTTCATTCTCATGGTTTGTAGTGTTAATTTTACTTTTATGCTTCTTTTATGTTCATGCACTCTTGTTGGATTTAGGATTTTCTATTAATGCAATCGATGTTTGATGTTTCTTTTATTGTTGAATTGAGTTGTTGATTTTACTTTCCTTGCAATTGGTAGTTGGTAGATTTAATATTTCTTGTCATTTACCATGCTTTCCTTTTATACCCACCAAGTGTTTGACAAAATGCTTGGTTGGGCCTTAGAGTAGATTTTGAGCATTCTTGGCTTGGAAAGAGTAATTAGACAATCTTGAGTCATGAATACCTAACTCATGTTGGTGATCTAGAATTGTTAGTTAATATAACTTCCATTGACTCTAATCTCTTGCTAATTCAATTAATGAGTTGATTAGGACTTTTGGATTGAGATTAGCTAGTCTTGTTTGACTTTCTCTTATGGAAGATAACTTACACCTTCTTCCAACTTTGGAGATTACGAAATAGGATAAATTCTTGTTAATTATTATTATTAGTGACTAGGATAGAAAGCCTATATTGTCAACCCTTGCCATGAATGTCTCTCTCTTTATTAATTGATTTCTTTACTTGCTTGATTTACTTTTCTTGTCGTTTAATTTCTTGCCCCTTTTATCAATCAAAACCCCCTTTGCATCTTCATAGCCAATAATTGACCACTTCATTACAATTCCTTGTGAGACGACCCAGAGTTTAAATACTTCGGTTAATTCTTATTTGGGGTTTGTTACTCGTGACAACTCAAATTTTTTATGTGAGAATTGTTTGTTGGTTTGGAGCTATGCTTACAACGAAGTTCTTATTTCTATGAGAGAAATTCCAGACTGACACGACAATTCTCATTATCAAAATGGCACTGTTGCCAGGGAATTGCAATGGTGCTATGTTATTGGCTATTGTATATATTGTGAATAGCTTGATTTTTGGTTTGTTTGTTGGTTTTTGCTAGTTGTAGGATTTTGTTTTCTTTGTTTCTTGTTAGAATTTATTTTTGTTTTCTCTTATCACCATGAACTATCATCACTTTGGCTATGAGTGTGGTTCAAACTATGTTGTAGGAAATGAAAGCTTCAATGAGGATGTACATCAAGGATTTGAAAATCAAAGGTGGGAGGAGCCCCAAGCTTATGGACAACCTTCTTGGCAACAACCTCCTTCCGAATCGAATTTGGCAAGAGTGATTGGGGATATGACTACTCTCCTCACGGAGATGCGCAAGGACCAAAAGGCATTTTATGCCATTCGAGCTGTTCAAGCGCCACCCCAACATGACTACTCTTCGGATTCTTATGGGTATAATCCTAATCCTTATGCATACCAATCTAATATGTGTGATGACCCTTATTGTGATTGTCAACCATAACCATCACATACATATGAACCCCCTCCTCAATATAGCCCTCCACCATACTGATGAGCGGATATTTTATACGCTTTTTGGGGTTAATTTCATATAGTTTTGAGTATGTTTTAGTTGGTTTTTAGTCTATTTTCATTAGTTTTTAGGAAAAATTCATATTTCTGGACTTTACTATGAGTTGTGTGTTTTTCTGTAATTTCAGGTATTTTTCTGGCTGAAATTGAAGGAGCTGAGCAAAAATCTGATTCAGGCTGAAAAAGGACTGCTGATGCTGTTGGATTCTGACATCCCTGCACTCAAAGTGGATTTTCTGGAGTTACAGAACTTGAAATGGCATGCTTCTAATTGCGTTGGAAAGTAGACATTCAGGGCTTTCCAGCAATATATAATAGTCCATACTTTGCACAAGGATAGACGACGTAAACTGGCGTTCAACGCCAGTTCTCTGCCCAATTCTGGCGTCCAGCGCCAGAAAAGGATCAAAAGCTGGAGTTGAACGCCCAAACTGGCACAAAAACTGGCGTTCAACTCCACAAATGGCCTCTGCACGTGGATTGCTTAATTCTCAGTCCCAGCACACACCAAGTGGGCCTCTGCATCATCCATCATAGTTTACTCAATTGTTGTAAACCTAGGCTATTAGTTTAGTATTTAAACAACTTTTAGAGACCTATTTTGGAGCTCATGACATTTTAGATCTAAACTTTGTATTCTCTGACGGCATGAGTCTCTAAACCCCATTGTTGGGGGTGAGGAGCTCTGCTGTGTCTCGATGAATTAATGCAAGTATTTCTGTTTTCCATTCAAACACGCTTGTTCCTATCTAAGATGTTCATTCGCGCTTAACTGTGATGAAGGTGATGATCCGTGACATTCATCACCTTCCTCAAACCATGAACGTGTGCCTGACAACCACCTCCGTTCTATATCCGATTGAATGAGTATCTCTGAGATCTCTTAATCAGAATCTCCGTGGTATAAGCTAGAACTGATGGCGGCATTCATGAGAATCCGGAAAGTCTAAACCTTGTCTGTGGTATTCCAAGTAGGATTCAAGGATTGAACGACTGTGACGAGCTTCAAACTCCTGAAGGCTGGGCGTTAGTGACAGACGCAAAAGGATAGTAAATCCTATTCCAACCGGATCGAGAACCAACCGGTGATTAGCCGTGCTGTGACAGAGCGCGTGAGCATAGTTTTCACTGGAAGGATGGAAGGTAGCCATTGACAACGGTGATCCACCAATACACGGCTTGCCATAGGAGGACGTGCGTGCGTGAATCAGAAGACAGAGGAAAACAGAAATTCAGAAGACAAAGCATCTCCAAAAACTCCAACATATTCTCTATTACTGCACAACAAGTAACCTTTAATTTATGTTCTCTTGGTTATTCGAAATTCAACTGATAAACATAATTGACTTCCTGACTAAGATTTACAAGATAACCATAGACTGCTTCAAACCAACAATCTCCGTGGGATTCAACCCTTACTCACATAAGGTATTACTTGGACGACCCAGTGCACTTGCTGGTTAGTGGTACGCGTTGTGAAAAGTGTGATTCACAATTCGTGCACCAAGTTTTTGGCGCCGTTGCCGTGGATTGTTCGTGTTTGGACAACTAACGGTTTATTTTGTTGCTTAGATTAGGAAAAATTTTTCTTTTTAGTTTAGAGTCTTTTATTATTTATCCCTTGTTAAAACACTTTAAATTTATAGCTCAATTAGTTAGAACGTGGTGTTTATGTTCATGGTAATTGGCTATCATATTTTTAAAATCTTTTTCAAAAATAATTTTTTTTAAAATCCTGTGCCAAACTTTAAGTTTGGTGTTTTCTTGTTGATTTTTCAAAAAAAAAAAAAATTTCGAAAATTTCTTTTGGTTTTCTAAAAAATTTTAAGTTTGGTGTTCTTCCCTAGTGTTCTTGAGTCTTTCTTGTGTCTTGATCTTAAAATTTTTAAGTTTGGTGTTCCTTGGTGTTTTCCCTCCAAAAATTTTTGAAAAATAAGGAGCATTAGATCTAAAAATTTTAAATCCTGCGCTATCTTTTTGTTTCTCCCTTTTCCCTTAAACATCCAAAAATATCTTTTCCCTCTATTTTTAAAGCATCTTTTTCGAAAATCATTTTAAAAAAAAAATTTTAATAAATAAAATAAAATAAATAAAAAGGTAAATCAATCCAAGTTATATTCCTTTATCCATCATGGACATAAGTGGAAATGAACAGTCCAGGAGGACTCTGGGGTTATATTCTAACCCCTCTACTGCTTCATATGGGAGTAGCATCTGCATACCCTCCATTGGAGTTAGTAGCTTTGAGTTGAATCCTCAGCTCATTATCATGGTGCAGCAAAGTTGTCAGTATTCCGGTCTTCCACAGGAAGAACCTACAGAGTTTCTGGCACAATTTTTACAAATTGCTGACACAGTACATGATAAGGAAATAGATCAGGATGTCTACAGACTATTACTGTTTCCATTTGCTGTAAAAGATCAAGCTAAGAGGTGGTTAAATAACCAACCTAAGGCCAGCATAAGAACATGGAAACAGCTGACAGAAAAATTCCTGAATCAGTATTTTCCTCCAAAAAGGATGACACAGCTAAGGCTGGACATCCAAGGCTTTAAACAAGGAGATAATGAATCTCTTTATGATGCCTGGGAGAGATACAGAGAGATGCTACGAAAATGCCCCTCTGAAATGTTTTCAGAGTGGGTTCAGTTAGACATCTTCTACTATGGGCTTGCAGAAGGAGCTCAGATGTCTCTAGATTACTCAGCTGGTGGATCTATCCATATGAGAAAGACAATTGAAGAGGCTCAAGAGCTCATTGATACAGTTGCCAGGAATCAGCATCTGTACCTAAGCAGCAACCCTTCCATGAATGAAGAGGTTAAAACAGTAACTGCTGAATTCAGTACTGTAAAACAAGCTGCTGAATTCAATCAGCAATTGGATTTTCTAACAAAGCAGCTAGCTGAATTCAAGGACAGGCTACAGGAGACAAGGATAGCTAATATACATATGGACGAACAGTTTAAGCAAACAAAGCAGCAGCTATCAAGGCAAATAGCAGAAGAATGCCAAGCAGTTCAATTAAGGAGTGGGAAAACATTAAAAACCCCACCTCAAGGCATCAAAAATTCAAGAAATGAGCAACCCACCAAAGATTCACCTGAGGACAGTAAGAGCCCAGGGAAAAATAATTCTGGCGCTAAAACGCCAGAAAATGGGTGGAAGGCTGGCGCTGAACGCCCAGACCATGCCCAAAACTGGCGTTCAACGCCAGAAACAAGGCAGAATTGGCGTTCAACGCCAGAAATGGGCAAGAATCTGGCGTTGAACGCCCAAATGGGGCAGAATCCAGCGTTGAACGCCCAAAATGGGCACATTTCTGGCGTTCAGGCGCCAGGAACAGACAGTGAGCTGGCGTCTAACGTCACTCCAGCTTCTGACTCTGGCACTCAATTGCCAGTGAGGGATCAGACACACACAAGTGCTGATAACAACCCCTCTAAAAAGGCTTCTTTAACCACTAAGGTTGAGGAATATAAAGCCAAGATACCTTATCCTCAAAAACTTCGAAAAGAAGAGCAGGATAAGCAATTTGCTCGCTTTGCAGATTATCTGAGGACTCTTGAAATAAAGATTCCATTTGTAGAGGCACTTGAGCAAATACCTTCTTATGCCAAGTTCATGAAAGAGATCTTGAGTCATAAAAAGGAGTGGAGAGAAACAGAAAGAGTTCTCCTCACTGAAGAATGCAGTGCAGTCATCCTGAAAAGCTTTCCTGAAAAGCTTAAAGACCCTGGGATTTTTCTGATACCATGCATATTAGAAGGTGATTGCACCAAGACAGCTTTATGCGATCTTGGGGCAAGCATCAACCTAATACCTGCATCCACTATCAGGAAGCTTGGCTTAACTGAAGAAGTTAAACCAACCCGGATATGTCTCCAACTTGCTGATGGTTCCACTAAATACCCATCAGGCGTGATTGAAGACATGATTGTCAGAGTTGGGCCATTCGCCTTTCCCACTGACTTTGTTGTGCTGGAAATGGAGGAGCACAAGAGTGCTACTCTCATTCTAGGAAGACCCTTCCTAGCAACTGGACGATCCCTCATTGACGTCCAACAGGGGGAAATAACCCTGAGAGTCAATGATGATGAGTTTAAGTTGAACGCTGTCAAAGCCATGCAGCATCCAGACACATCAACAGACTGCATGAAAGTTGATCTCATTGACTCTTTGGTAGAAGAGATCAACATGGCTGAGAGTCTCGAATCAGAGTTGGAAGACATCTTTAAAGATGTTCAGCCTGATTTGGAGGATTCAGAGGACATGAAAGAGCCTTTGAACTTTCTTCTGAAAGAGGAAAAACCTCCTAAACCCGAGCTCAAGCCACTACCACCATCCTTGAAATATGCATTTCTGGGAGAAGGTGACACTTTTCCAGTGATCATAAGCTCTGCTTTAAATTCACAGGAAGAGGAAGCACTTATTCAAGTGCTAAGGACACACAAGACAGCTCTTGGGTGGTCCATAGGAGACCTTAAGGGCATAAGCCCAGCTAGATGCATGCACAAAATCCTATTGGAGGATAATGCCAAACCAGTGGTTCAACCACAGAGGCGGTTAAATCCAGCCATGAAGGAAGTGGTGCAGAAAGAGGTCACCAAATTACTGGAGGCTGGGATTATTTATCCTATTTCTGATAGCCCCTGGGTGAGCCCTGTTCAAGTCGTCCCAAAAAAAGGAGGCATGACAGTGATTCATAATGAAAAAAATGAACTGGTTTCTACAAGAACAGTTACAGGGTGGCGCATGTGTATTGACTACAGAAGGCTCAATACAGCCACCAGAAAGGATCATTTTCCTTTACCATTCATAGACCAGATGCTAGAAAGACTAGCAGGTCATGATTATTACTGCTTTTTGGATGGCTACTCAGGCTATAACCAGATTGCAGTAGATCCCCAGGATCAAGAGAAAACAGCATTCACATGTCCATCCGGAGTGTTTGCTTATAGAAGGATGCCATTTGGGCTATGTAATGCGCCTGCAACCTTCCAGAGATGCATGCTCTCTATTTTCTCTGACATGGTGGAAAAATTTCTGGAAGTCTTCATGGATGACTTCTCAGTATATGGAGACTCATTCAGCTCCTGTCTTGATCACCTGAAACTTGTTTTGAAAAGATGCCAAGAAACCAACCTAGTTTTAAACTGGGAAAAGTGTCACTTCATGGTGACTGAAGGAATTGTTCTTGGGCATAAAATCTCAAACAAGGGAATAGAGGTGGATCAAGCAAAAATAGAGGTAATTGAAAAATTACCACCACCTGCCAATGTTAAGGCAATCAGAAGCTTTCTGGGGCATGCAGGATTCTATAGGAGGTTTATAAAGGATTTTTCAAAAATCGCAAAACCTCTAAGCAATCTGCTAGCTGCTGACACGCTATTTGTGTTTGACACAAAGTGCCTGCAGGCGTTTGAAACGCTGAAAGCTAAGCTGGTCACAGCACCAGTCATTTCTGCACCAGACTGGACATTACCATTTGAGCTAATGTGTGATGCCAGTGATCATGCCATTGGTGCAGTATTGGGACAGAGGCATGACAAGCTTCTGCATGTCATTTATTATGCCAGTCGCGTTCTAAATGATGCCCAGAAAAATTACACAACCACAGAAAAAGAACTACTTGCAGTGGTTTACGCCATTGACAAGTTCAGATCATACTTAGTAGGATCAAAAGTGATTGTGTATACTGATCATGCTGCTCTTAAATATCTACTCACAAAGCAGGATTCAAAACCCAGGCTCATCATATGGGTATTGCTTCTGCAAGAGTTTGATATAGAAATAAGAGACAGAAAAGGGACAGAGAACCAAGTGGCTGATCATCTGTCCCGGATAGAGCCAGTGGAAGGGACGTCCCTCCCTTCTCTTGAGATCTCTGAGACGTTTCCTGATGAGCATTTATTCGCCATTCAGGAAGCACCATGGTTTGCCGATATTGCAAACTATAAAGCTGCAAGGTTCATACCCAAGGAGTACAACAGGATACAAAAGAAGAAATTAATTACTGATGCAAAGTACTACTTGTGGGATGAACCTTATCTCTTTAAGAGATGTGCAGACGGAATTATCCGTAGGTGTGTGCCTAGAGAAGAAGCACAGAGGATCCTATGGCATTGCCATGGATCACAATATGGAGGCCATTTCGGAGGTGAGCGAACCGCCACCAAGGTCCTCCAATGTGGCTTCTATTGGCCCACACTCTATAAAGATTCCCGAGAGTTTGTACGTAATTGTGACAGTTGCCAAAGAGCTGGTAATCTGCCTCATGGTTACGCCATGCCTCAACAAGGAATCTTAGAAATTGAGTTGTTTGACGTATGGGGAATTGACTTCATGGGACCCTTCCCACCATCATATTCAAACACTTATATTCTGGTGGCAGTTGATTATGTATCAAAATGGGTTGAGGCCATTGCCACACCCACCAATGATACTAAGACAGTGCTGAAATTCCTCCAGAAACATATCTTTAGCAGATTTGGAGTCCCTAGAGTACTAATCAGTGATGGAGGCACTCACTTCTGCAATAAACAGCTTTACTCTGCCATGGTTCGGTATGAAATTCGCCACAAGGTGGCCACTCCATATCATCCACAAACCAATGGGCAAGCTGAAGTCTCTAATAGAGAATTAAAGAGAATCCTGGAACGGACAGTAAATACCCGTAGAAAGGATTGGGCACGGAGCTTGGATGATGCTCTGTGGGCTTACAGAACAGCATTCAAGACCCCTATAGGGACCTCTCCATACCAACTCGTGTATGGTAAGGCATGTCACCTGCCCGTGGAACTGGAACATAAGGCCTACTGGGCAACCAGATTCCTAAACCTTGATGCCAAACTAGCAGGAGAAAAACGATTGCTCCAGCTAAATGAGCTAGAGGAATTCAGATTCACAGCTTTCGAAAATGCCAAGCTTTATAAAGAAAAATCAAAGAAGTGGCATGACAAAAAGCTGTCATCTAGAATCTTTGAACCAGGACAGAAGGTCCTGTTGTTTAACTCTAGACTCAGGCTATTCCCCGGGAAACTGAAATCCCGGTGGAGGGGACCATACGTGATTACAAGTGTGTCACCATATGGTTATGTGGAGCTTCAAGATATTGATTCTGATAAGAAGTTCATTGTCAATGGACAGAGAATCAAGCATTATCTTGAAGGCAACATTGAGTAAGAATGCTCAAGGCTGAAGCTAGATTAAAAGCTCAGCAAGGTCCAGCTAAAGACAATAAAGAAGCGCTTGCTGGGAGGCAACCCAGCCATGGGGCAACAATCCTCTGAGCATTTTGCCCTATTTCTATTTTTATTTTTATTTGTTTATATAGAGTTCATTGACAACAGGGTAAATAATCATTTACAGAAGACCTCGGCACACAAAACAGAGAAAAAGATCTCACTGGCAAGAAAATGCCAGTAAAAGAGCATTTTGGGCGTTCAACGCCCAAAATGGGCATCCACTGGGCGTTGAACGCCAGTGATGATAGCAGCTGGGCGTTCAACGCCAGCATGGGGCACCCACTGGGCGTTGAACGCCAGTAATGGCAGCAGCTGGGCGTTGAACGCCCAGGAGAGCAGCAATTGGGCGCTGAACGCCCAAAACAGGCAGTGTTTGGGCGTTCAAACGCCAGGAAGACAAGGAGGAGCCAAATTCATTTTTCCCACATGTATTTCCATTTTAATTTCAAATTTTATGCTTCAATGCATGATTTTTACATAAACACATCAAGAACCCTGATTTCTAAAATCCTTAATTTCTAAAAAACCATCTTTCCAAATTCAATCCAACTCTTTTCAAATCTTTTCTGAAAACAAATCTATCTTTTTCACTCTAAAATCTTTTCAACTAATCCATATCTTTTTCAAACCTCCATATTATCTTTTTCAAAATTCAGATTTATCTTTTTCAAAAATCTATCATATCTTTTCAAAATTAAACTATATCTTCTATCTTATCTTTTTCAACTCAATCTTTTTATCTTATCTTTTCCAATTTTTCGAAAACCCACCCCCCATCCCTTTAAATTTGGGTTCGGCCTCCCTCCTCCTCCATCAACAATTGCACCTAGCTCTCCTTCTATCCCTCTCCTTTCTTTTCTTTTGCTTGAGGACAAGCAAACCTCTAAGTTTGGTGTGTTTATCCGAGATTACTAAGATCATGGCTCCTAAAGGAAAACAACCCACTCCAAGAGGCAAGAAAGAAAGCGTTCCAAAACTACTTTGGAATCAAGGGAAGTTCTTATCTAAAGAACATTCAGACCATTATCTTAAAGTAATGGGTCTGAGATCAGTGATCCCGGAAGTTAGATTCGATCTGAAAGAAGATGAATATCCGGAGATCCAGGAGCAAATTCAAATCAGGAACTGGGAAGTCCTAGCTAATCCTGAAACGAAAGTAGGAAGGAACATGGTCCAGGAGTTTTATGCTAATATGTGGCAGACTGACAAGCAAAAACTATCTGGAACTGCCTTCTATGAATTTCGGACCATGGTCAGAGGGAAGATTGTTCATACTACCCCTGACAAGATCAGGAAAATCTTAAAGCTACCTCAGCTAAAGGATGATCCAGACTCCTTCAACAGGAGGATGATGAGAGCAGACATTGACCTGGATAAGATTCCAGAGGACATATGTATCCCTGGAGCCAGGTGGACCACCAACACAAAGGGTGTCCCAAATCAACTCAAGAGAGAGGATCTCAAACCAGCCGCCAGAGGATGGCTGGACTTCATTGGGCGTTCTCTGTTGCCCACTAGCAACCGATCTGAAGTCACAGTCAAAAGAGCAGTGATGATTCATTGCATCATGATGGGGAAGGAAGTGGAGGTTCATCAGCTGATTTCCACTGAACTCTACAAGATTGCTAACAAAAATTCAAAAGAGGCCAGGTTGGCTTATCCAAGCGTGATTTCTCTGCTCTGCAAGGACGCTGGAGTAAGGATGGGAATAACTGAATATATCCTAATTGAAAAGTCAATCACCAAAGCATCAATGGAGAGACAACAAGCACAGGAGGATCCCATCAAGAAGAGAGCACAGGAATTCCTCCCAGAGATCCTTCAAGCTGAATACTGGGAATATCTTGAGACGTCCGTCACCAAGATACGGGAAGCTATGGAGCAAATAATAAAAGAACAGAAGGAACACAGTCAAATGCTGACCTATATGTTTAAAGAACAAGAGGAGCAGGGGCGTGACTTAAGGGAACTGAAGCGCCAAAAGTCTTCTCTTGTAGGAACAAGCACCCCAAGGATCAGAGGAACCCCCGTGCCCCCAGAATAAAGGTTGTTAATTTCCAATTTCTGCCTTAACTCTGTGACAGTGTCCTTATAAAAGTTTACCTTAGAAGTCATATAATAGTAATTAGTATCTATTTGATTTTATCTCCAATTAAGCTATAGTTTACTTTTCTCATCATCATTAAACATGAATAAAATAGTAGATCTTTTGAATAAGAAGCAATAAAATTTCGAGTTTTAATAAGAGAAATTCTAATTAGTTAAATGTGGTGGCAATGCTTTCTATCTTCTGAATGAATGCTTGAACAGTGCATATGTCTTTTGAATTTGTTGTTTAAGACTGTTAAATATGTTGGCTCTTGAAAGAATGATGAACATGAGACATGTTATTGATAATCTGAAAAATCATAAAAATGATTCTTGAAGCAAGAAAAAGCAGCAAAGAATAAAGCTTGCAAAAAAAAAAAAAAGCCAAAAGCTCTTAAAACCAAAAGGCAAGGGCAAATAAAAAGGATCCCAAGGCTTTGAGCATCAGTGGATAGGAGGGCCTAAAGGAATAAAATCCTGGTCTAAGCGGCTAAACCAAGCTGTCCCTAACCATGTGCTTGTGGCGTGAAGGTGTCAAGTGAAAACTTGACACTGAACGGTTAAAGTCAAGGTCCAAAGCAAAAAGAAGAGTGTGCTTAAGAACTCTGGACACCTCTAATTGGGACTTTAGCAAAGCTGAGTCACAATCTAAAAGGTTCACCCAATTATGTGTCTGTGGCATTTATGTATCCGGTGGTAATACTGGAAAACAAAGTGCTTAGGGCCACGGCCAAGACTCATAAAATAGTTGTGTTCAAGAATCATCACACTGAACTAAGAGAATCAATAACACTATCTGAATTCTGAGTTCCTATAGATGCCAATCACTCTGAGCTTCGATGGATAAAGTGAGATGCCAAAACTGTTCAGAAGCAAAAAGCTACTAGTCCCGCTCATCTAATTAGAATCTGAGCTTCAATCAAAAAATCTGAGATATTATTGCTTCTCAACCTATTAGTCTTCTATTTTATTTATCTAGTTGCTTGAGGACAAGCAATAGTTTAAGTTTGGTGTTGTGATGAGCGGATATTTTATACGCTTTTTGGGGTTAATTTCATATAGTTTTGAGTATGTTTTAGTTGGTTTTTAGTCTATTTTCATTAGTTTTTAGGAAAAATTCATATTTCTGGACTTTACTATGAGTTGTGTGTTTTTCTGTAATTTCAGGTATTTTTCTGGCTGAAATTGAAGGAGCTGAGCAAAAATCTGATTCAGGCTGAAAAAGGACTGCTGATGCTGTTGGATTCTGACCTCCCTGCACTCAAAGTGGATTTTCTAGAGCTACAGAACTCGAAATGGCATGCTTCCAATTGCGTTGGAAAGTAGACATCCAGGGCTTTCCAGCAATATATAATAGTCCATACTTTGCACAAGGATAGACGACGTAAACTGGCGTTCAACGCCAGTTCTCTGCCCAATTCTGGCGTCCAGCGCCAGAAAAGGATCAAAAGCTGGAGTTGAACGCCCAAACTGGCACAAAAACTGGCGTTCAACTCCACAAATGGCCTCTGCACGTGGATTGCTTAATTCTCAGTCCCAGCACACACCAAGTGGGCCCCAGAAGTGGGCCTCTGCATCATCCATCATAGTTTACTCAATTGTTGTAAACCTAGGCTATTAGTTTAGTATTTAAACAACTTTTAGAGACCTATTTTGGAGCTCATGACATTTTAGATCTAAACTTTGTATTCTCTGACGGCATGAGTCTCTAAACCCCATTGTTGGGGGTGAGGAGCTCTGCTGTGTCTCGATGAATTAATGCAAGTATTTCTGTTTTCCATTCAAACACGCTTGTTCCTATCTAAGATGTTCATTCGCGCTTAACTGTGATGAAGGTGATGATCCGTGACATTCATCACCTTCCTCAAACCATGAACGTGTGCCTGACAACCACCTCCGTTCTATATCCGATTGAATGAGTATCTCTGAGATCTCTTAATCAGAATCTCCGTGGTATAAGCTAGAACTGATGGCGGCATTCATGAGAATCCGGAAAGTCTAAACCTTGTCTGTGGTATTCCAAGTAGGATTCAAGGATTTAACGACTGTGACGAGCTTCAAACTCCTGAAGGCTGGGCGTTAGTGACAGACGCAAAAGGATAGTAAATCCTATTCCAACCGGATCGAGAACCAACCGGTGATTAGCCGTGCTGTGACAGAGCGCGTGAGCATAGTTTTCACTGGAAGGATGGAAGGTAGCCATTGACAACGGTGATCCACCAATACACGGCTTGCCATAGGAGGACGTGCGTGCGTGAATCAGAAGACAGAGGAAAACAGAAATTCAGAAGACAAAGCATCTCCAAAAACTCCAACATATTCTCTATTACTGCACAACAAGTAACCTTTAATTTATGTTCTCTTGGTTATTCGAAATTCAACTGATAAACATAATTGACTTCCTGACTAAGATTTACAAGATAACCATAGACTGCTTCAAACCAACAATCTCCGTGGGATTCGACCCTTACTCACGTAAGGTATTACTTGGACGATCCAGTGCACTTGCTGGTTAGTGGTACGCGTTGTGAAAAGTGTGATTCACAATTCGTGCACCACATACTCACAAGCCTCATACCACCATTCACCTCTACATGATCTTAACTCATACACACCATACTAACCACCATATGAACCATATCTAGAGCCACCACCATTCCAACACCAATACTCCAAAGAACCACAAATTCCATACATACCACCTCAAGACTTTCACCAATATGAACCACCTTCCAACTACAATACCTTTCCCTCAAACAATGAACCCTCTCTTTCATCACCGCCCTCCGATGAAGCCCTCACACAAGAACTAAGAGATCTTGAATCTCATATCCTAAGGCAACAAGAGGGGACAGAAATGGAATTTAAGGAGCTAGAAGCCAAGATGGCTATCATAGCGGAAGCCGTTAGCAATATGGTCTCATCCCGCCTAAGCCTATGTGATCAAGGCACTCCCATTGTTGAATGTGCAGAAGTAATCAAGGAGCTTAGTGAGGGAGTGATTTTGGAACTCCAAGGTGAAGAAGAGGAGTTAAAGCAAGAAATGCAACAAGAGGAGGAGGTAGAGATTATTGAACAAGAGGAAGTAGTGGTTGGATATTTAGGATATGTTGAGTACATAAAGGAATTTCAAGTGGAGGAACCTTCTTCCATGAAGTGCAAAATCGGTGTTGAGGAGGAGAGTGAACAATCTCCAAGGCATAATGTGATTGGAAAATTGGGAGAAGTGGTACAAGCAGCAAGCCCTCCTATCTATGATGATTCCGCATCAACATATGATCCTTTTGAGCTTGATGAGTCCTTCCCCACTATGCTTGGAATCGATGAGGAGGTAGATTTTACTAAACCTCCTATTTATGATTTGAGTGATGGGGAAGAGATAGAAGAATTTGGTGAAGAAGAATGTGAATTTGAGGAAGCTTGGCAAGAGGTAGAGCTTGAAGAGCCTTGCCAAGTGGTGGAAGCCTCTAGAAGAGGATGGATGGGAGTGGAGCGTGATTTGTCAAGACAGTTGGGAACTCCTCCACCTAGGTTATCATCAAATCCTTCATTTGAGTGGATAAAACTTCTAACTCTTAGCTTTATTATCCCACTTGAACTTGGTTTGCTTGAAACGGATGGCCAACTTAGGGCGCTTTGTGAAATTAAGCGTAAGAGGAGAATGTTTAATGGTTGGCATTGTAAATCTAGGCTCATTATGGTTGGAGGCTCAAAATTGAGGAGCATGGATTGGTGTAGTGCTCAATTGAATGGGTCTAGGAGGATCGTTTGGTGCCTTCATGAGAATTTGGCTTTTCTACCACCCGGAGAGGATCACCATGATCAAATTGAAGACGGGTGTGAAAACAAAGTATGGGATCCCGGCTTACAAGAGAAGGATCAACTTTAGGAGCCTATGGTTTGTGAAGAATTCCATCAAAGCTTGGAGTTATTAACTTTGAATGATGAAGCACAATGGAAGTCCAAGCATTGGTGGATGTTCAAGGATGGATTCAAGCACAAGCCACCTTGATGAGGAGCTCCCCATAAGTCCAACTTAAGGACAATAAACAAAAGTGCTAGGTAGGGAGACACCCCACCATGGTAAATTCTTTTCATTTTCCCTTTTCTCTTTTGTAAATATTGCTAATTTAGGTTTAATTTCATGTTTTATTTAGTTAGTTAGTTTTATTTGGGAGTCTAGTAGGTTAAATAAGGTTTTATGATGTTTTGGTAGTTGTTTGGAGGTTTGGAATGCCTGGTTTGGTGCAAAACATGGAAAAATTTTGAAAAACAGACACCATCTACGCATACGTGCACTCCACGCGTACGCGTGACCCAAGTATTCTTGACCATCCACGCGCACGCGCCCGCGTGGATTGCATATTCCCACTTCCCAGCCATTTTCCCGAGAGTCACGCGAACAGCGCGTGCACTGTGCAAAACGCGCAAGCTAAGTCACGCATATGCGCACCTCACACGTACTCGTCGCTCTCAAAATAACCCGTCAACATGCACGCGTGCCTCGTGCGTACGCATCGCGCCCATTTCACCACTCAACGCGCAAGCGTCACTGGCGCGTATGCGTGGGCTGCCCTGCATCAACCATCTTCTTTTCTTCTCTTCTTTCCATTTCTTTCCTTCTTCTCTCTTCACCCTTCAAACATCATCCAACACTACCAAACACCATATAACACCATTTCTTTTAGTTAGTTAGTTAGTTTAATTTTTGTTTAATTTTTATTTTTCATTATGAATGTTGGATTACTAATCTTGTTTACTGTTTACTGCTGCTTATTACTAATAGGATGTTAGTTTAACATCATGTTGTTAATTGTCATTGTTGGATTTCTTTGTTAAGGTTATATTTGGTGACTTGGTTTGGAACTTCTCATGCTTAATGCTTTTGAATACCAAGTACATGTTACATTGCCTTCATGCATTTTAACTCTTTGAATCACATGTTTTGACCACCATGCATTCATCATCTATTGTTAGGCAATTGTACATTGTCAATGCATTTTTTTTAGGTGTTGCTTATTCATGATTGAGCCTTATTTACCTCACCTATTTCATGCATTAAGATTTTGGGAATTGTGAAATCGGATCGAAAGCTTACCTAAGTGACATATTTTTGAGCTTTCTAAGCTTTGTGGACAATGCTTGCTATGTGATTGATTTTCACTTCTATATTCTTTTCTCTAAGTTCCATAGCACTCATGTGTTCCACCTCTATGTCACTTAAGTGTTGCAACAACTTCAATATGTATCATTGATTGTTGTGTAAGTTTCATATACCATTTTGTTCACTAAGTTAACTTACACATCAATCAATGTCCATTCATTATCCAATTTCACAATTGCTTGACCTTTGGCTTGAATGTTTTTGTGCTTCTTTATTGCTTGTTTGGTTTCTTAGCCTACAAGTTTAGAGAATCTCAAGTACATTAGGATGAGTGAAGTGCATGTTCTTTTTTTTTATGTAATTGTGACATAGTTCTCTTTATGCTAGTGTGTGTTCTAGATCGCATGCATCCTAGAACTTACACACCTATTGTAATACCCGGTCTAACCGAAATTAATTAAATAATAAGTTAAATAAGAGCGAATATGGTTGAAAGATTTGGCAATTGAAATTTGATAATTTAAATATGATATTTGGATTCAGTGAATTTTTCCGAGTCGGAAAACATAGTTTTCTGCGTAAAAGCGCGCAGTGGAATTTTGACCGGCAGTACCAGCTGAGATCTGTCTGGTACTACAGCTGAGAAAATTGATTATGAGTAAATAAGATTAAGAAATAAGGAATTATAATTAGGGAAGGTAGAAATATCTAAAGTGCGATTTAGAGCACTAATCTTAAAGGTTTTGGCCCAAAATTGGGCCAACGGGCAAAAATAAGTGAACCGGGCCTAAGTGGGACCAAGACCCAACATATATAAACATTAGTTATGAGCATTTCAGCTCATTTTACCCTAAAAAGAAGGGTTGGGGCGCTGAAATTGAGAAGAGAGAAAAGAAGAGAGAAAACCTAACTCTCTTGGATCTTCAAACCACCATAACTTGAGCTACGGAGCTCCGATTGACGAGCCGTTTGCGGTCACGCGTCGCTCTTCTCATCATCTACAATTCTATCTAAGTTTTGTGGTGAGTATTTCATTCATCTCTGCCCAGTTTTCGAAATTCCCCACTGTTACACGTTTTTGGGTAGTTAGTGTTGAAATCCTGTGATTTTGGGTATTTAGGGATACTCCAACATGGATTTTAAGTGAGTTCTATCCCTACTTCATATGGACTGAGGTAAGAAGTTCTCAAACCCTTGTGATTTGTCATTTTTATGAGCCCTAGGTTGATGTATGTATGTGATATTGGTTATGTTAGTGTATTTGGTGATGTTGGTGCACAATTGGGAGATTGGTATTGCTTGAGGAGCTTTGGTAAGGCTTGGAGCTAAGGTTGGTGAAGACTTCCAAAGAAGAGGCTCAATTGGTTTGGCTACAAGAGGTACGGTTTAAGTTTCATTTAAGTACCATGTGTTGTGATGAGAATTCCTAGGCTAGATGCCCCTAGGATTAAGTTTGGATTGTGTAAATGGTTGGTGCTAATATGCATAGTTGGTATGTAATGTGAATTAATGATTGGGTTGAGAATTGTGTGGCCTTGTATGCTTGGTGTATTGAGAATTTGATGTACTGGGTAATGAGTATTGATTTGTGCTATATGCATTTAAATTGTGAAAATTGGGCCGGAGGCCGTGAATTTTGGGCCGGAGGCCGGAAAGAGGTAAGAAAGGTAAGTCGATGTGTGCATTGTATGATGGCACAAGTGATTGGATGAATTTCAGATAATGAATATATGAATGATTAGGTTGGTTATTGAATAATAAAGTTTGAGAAGTTGAAGTGTGGAATTTGGTAATTTTGGGTGAAATTATCTAGATGAGGTATGTTTAGTTCGGTTGAGATATATTAAGTGATCATATATGTGATTATAATTATTGATGCCTTGATGGTATTATGATGCATTAGAGATATGTATGTTGTGATATATGCTTGGGGAATGATTAAGGTTGATTTGTGGGTGAAACCACGTGATATTGAGTATGATATTGATTGTGTAAAATGATGGTTGATTGGAAATGGTATTATTGGAAATTGGGATGAGGAAGGATGTATGACATGATATTGTGTTTGTCCTTTAGCCATTTGATTGAGAAGTGTTAAAATGGTTGGATGTGGTTTGGGAATTTTGGTAAAGTGTCAATATGTGAGTTGAGGATGGCTTGATGTTGATTTTAGTACACTTTGATTGATTTCAAAAAGGGTTGAAATTGGCATGTTTTGGTTGAGTTGGAAAATGGTTGAAAATGGCTTATTTTGAAAATGGCACCTTGTGGTTTTGTATGAAAATATGGTTTTTGGGCATATTTTGACGGGACATAACTTGGACTACGGATCTCTGTTTTGTGCCAAATTTGTTTAGAAATGAAATTGGATCCGGGATGTCCATGCCGTTCGAAGAACGGGTGAAAAACGATTTAAAATGAGAGAGTTATGTCCGTCAGAAGATTGGGGGTTGAATCTGTAAATTCTGCAGCTTGTAACTTAGAAAATTTTTAGCAGAATGACCCTCCCCGCGTAGGCGCACTTGGTGCGTACGCGCCGTTCTTTGAGAAAGCACCATCCACGCGTGCGCGTAGTGTGCGCGGACGCGTCGATGCACTGCACCAAATGCCCAGCCATTTTCCTGAGAGTTGTGCCAATTTTGTGCCTGAGACACAAATGTATCCGCGCGTACGCGCAGCTGACGCGTGCGCGTCGTTTGGCTATTTTTCAACCCGCGCGTCTGCGTGTATGACGCTTGCGCGTCGATGAGTTTTGTGGCCATCCACGCGTGCGCGTGGAGTGCGCGTACGTGTGGCCCTGTTTTCATGCCAAAGTTGGTTTTTGAGTTTTAAAAGCCAAATCTCATACGTCTAAGCCTCCGATCTCACCCCTTATGTATTAAATCATTATGATATGCCTAGCAATGAGAAAGGAGCTAGGGGATGTGGTAACTTGCGAGTGAAGCAAGGGGAAAGTTATGATCAATGATGATCAAAGATGATTATATGGGATATGGAGGATGACCATGAGCCGGAGGGCTATATTTATTGATAAATGGCCGGTTTTTGATTGAACCATGAGCCGGATGGCTGAGATATTGCCAGGTTATGGCAAAGCCATTATTGTTTATGGCTGAGTATAATTGCATATATGATTAATGAATGAATGTGTTAAATGGATAATAATGAAAAATATTAAAATGTGATGTGTGACCCCGGGTAGTAGGCAGTGGCGTTGTCCACTTGCTCCGGGTATGAGACGAAAAAGGATGTTTATGATAAATGAGTTTAATTATGGAGCTTTGAATAAATGTGTATTTATGATACCTGGGTAGTAGTAAGGGTGGTGGTTCATCCCGCTTGCTCCAGGTTAATGTTTGAGATTTGATAACAATAATGATTGCTTTTAAACTGAACAAATATATGTTTTGAGATCCTGGGAGTAGCAAGGGTTGTGGTTCGTCCCACTTGCTCCAGGTCAGAGATTGTGACGCCTGGGTAGTAGCGGCAGTAGTGGTGGATCCACTCGCTCCAGGTTGAGCTGTTAAACACCCGCCTGGGTAGTAGCCGTAGTAGTGGTTATTCCACTGGCTCTGGGTTGAGCGGGTAGTAGCAAGGGGGTTGTAGCTCAAACCTACTTGCTCCGCAATGGGTGTTTCTGTCCAATGGTTAGCTACCAGGACATGTCGGGTTGGCTATATAACCGACAGATGATATCATCAGCCATAGGGCAGGCATTCATCATTTGCATATGTTTGAATTGTTTGGGTTTGCCTATTGTTTTGGATTTCTACATCATATATGCCATGTTACCTGACTATGTGCTACTTGTTCTACCTGTACCATATTTGTGCATTACTTGCCTGTATTGCTTGTGTTTGTACAACTGAGAGGTCCCTCATGCTGGTGTCAGTGGATTTTGAGTGCTGTTCTTGATGAGATGAATTGATGATGCGATTGCATGATGATGATTATTGAATGAGATAATTGGAGCTCCCTGGGTAGATGCAGTGATGTGGTTTCACTAGCTCTAGGCGAGTGTATGATGTGTTGATATAGAATTGCTGAGGCAGAACAACTGGTGATGGTTTTGCTTATGATTCTGAGTCTGATTCGTGGAAGAGTCAGCGAGTTGGGAAACATGTGAAACATGATTTAAATTTAGCACTCCCTTATGACAGTTGCCTATTCATGGATTAGCGAGAACCTAGGATGAATGATTGGTGAAGAAGTTTAGGATGCTTAGTGAGTTTTTATTGCAGTACATTGAATTTATTTGGCACTTTTACCGTACTGGGAACCCATGGGCTTGGTGTTCTCATTCCGTATATATCTCTTGTTTTTCAGATACAGGTCCAGGTGCTCAGAAGTGAGTTGTGGGTCGTCTGAGAGACGGCGAAGATCTTTATTTTCTCTACTTTGTGTTTTGCTTAGAATCTCTCCACCTTTGTTTTGGAAAGATTATATTATGTATTGTACTCTTTTGAATTTGCCTATAGAGGCTCTCATGTTTCCTTCGGGAGAGATTAGGATATACTGTTGTTAACTACTTTCTTACTGTACCCTAGCCGGCCTAAACTTCGAGGGTCGCGACTAGTGGCTATTTACTTATGTTATATATATATATATATATATATATATATGTATATATATATATATATATATATCTGTTATCTACCTCTTAATCTCCTTTACGCCTTGTCCGTATATCGTTTTCGGCTTCACGGTTCATCTTTTGTTGTCGAAACGTGAGTGATACGTCTTCGCGACTTTATTTCTACTCTTTTCAGGCTTCTCGATATAATACTCCTTTCGAAATTACCTATATTTATTTATTAAAAATCCACCTGGGAGTCGTACCACCGTAATATCATTGACTTATGACTCGAGCATAAGGATTTGAATATTAGGGTGTTACATTATGGTATCAGAGCAGTTCGTCCTCGTGAGCCTGAGGGATGGAACTGCTTATGCTTCAATGCATACTCTAAGTCTGTGCGTGTATTAGTTAGGGTATCTAACCGATACACTAGCATGAAGTCCATGAGTGTACCTTTGGTACTTTGAAGCACTATACTTCCGATATTGAGACTGATCAACTTGATATCGATTGTTTAGTGTGTATAGGAACCAGATGGCACCTCGTGGACCCGGTCGGGGACGTGAAAGAGATTGTACTAATACGCAGGAATCGGAAATCAACCCGAATAACCCGGTAAACCTTATGGCGGCGTTGGAGAATATGGCTGCTGCTATGCAGGCCACCGCGGAGGCTCTTGGGCAACAGATAAACAATAATGGCAATGGCGGAAGGGAAGCTCAGGGCCCGATGACACTGGCAACCTTCTTAAAGGTTAATCCACCTAAGTTCAAGGGAACCACCAATCCGACTGAAGCTGATACTTGGTTTCAGGCCATGGGGCGAGCACTGCAAGCGCAGTTGGTGCCTGAAGAGCAGTGTGTTGAATTTGCTACCTATCTGCTCACGGGGGAAGCATCGCATTGGTGGTAAGGGGCTCGACGTCTCCTGCAACAGGGGAATGATCCTATCACTTGGGATGCCTTCCAGGTGGAATTCTATAAGAAGTACTTTCCGAATTCTGCCAGGACAGCCAAGGAATTGGAGTTACTGCAGCTAAAGCAAGGTGCTATGTCCGTATCTGAGTATACAGACAAATTTGAGGAGCTATTCAGGTTTTCCCGGATGTGTCAAGGAGCTCCGGGGGACTTTGAGGAATGGAAATGCTTTAAGTATGAAGGAGGGCTTCGGAGTGACATCTTAAGTTCAGTGGGACCAATGGAGATCCGAACTTTTTTCAGAGTTAGTGAATAAGAGCAGAATTGCTGAAGAGTGTGTGAAAAGGAGGGTTGCAGAGAAAGGAAGTCATAGAGAGCACAACCAAGGATTCGCACCAAGGGGTCGAGAGTTTAAGGAGAGAGGATACGTACAACACTTTTCCCAAAGACAGAATAAATTTGCGACGAGTGAGGAGTCCCAAAGGAATGGTAAGGGAAAACGGGCAGCGGCTGCTTCTGATGTTTCGAGCTGTCAGAGATGTGGGAGTCATCACCCAAATAGGCCGTGCCGATTGGGGTTAGGTTTATGTTACAAGTGCGGGTTACCAGGGCATGTATCAAGAAATTGCCAACAAGGAGAGAGTCAGGATGCGGGCCGATTGCGACAGTAAGATTGAGGTAATTGCAATAATCAAGCTTAAAGGACAGTGCGTGATTTTATAATACCGCCTGTACAGTAAAACTGGGAATGTCGAGTTTAATATTAGACTAAGGAGCAAACCGGATAGTCTGAGTAAGGATTTGCCTTAATACAAATGGATAAATGCCTGTGATGTAAACAATTTTTTTTTGTTGAGAATGATGTGTTGTGTTTGTTATGTAGTCGGTTGATTTATGGATTTTTGGTGAAACGAATTGAACCTGTGACTTTTAGTTCCTTTGATTTAAATAGATAAGGAATGGTCCTAAATGAGGGATTTGGAAACTTTGATTTGAAATGCTAGTCATGCTAAGTTGTGGTTGAGTACTTGAGGAAGTAAGTAATAGAGCTCGTACTAGGCGAGAGATCAGAATAAAGCAGCAGAAACTTGCGGAAGCAGTAACACATGATAGCTACAACTAGGAGTTGTAAAAGTTTACTATAATATCTTAAGTTTGAATACTAGAAGGGTTAAGTGGGTTACTGCAAGTAATAATCCCCAAATAGTTGGAATTGATTGCGGCTGTGAGCTTTGATGGTTCTAAAGTAGATGAGGAAATTATCATTGATGCATAATTAGATTTAGATGATGAGAGAGTGCAAGTTGTCGTGTTTGAGAGATGAGTACCATGATGTTTGGTTATAGTGACCTTGGAATTAGATTGAGATTTATAATGATTGGTTTTGAAAGACGAATGTGAAAGCCACTAAATTGAAATACAGATGCGGTACTGAGATTGGTTTGAGGGAGCCCGTGACGGGTGGTAAACTCCAATTTTTGGGGAGGTACTGTTGAAAATTTTTCCCCAAAAATTTGAAAGAGTGTTGGTTATGGTTTTGAGGATAATTTTGATATGAGTAACTTTAACGAAAGAGATGTGTCTCGAATGCTTTTATAGATTATTAAAGGAAAGCGGATTCTTATGATTTTTGTTAAATTGTTATTTCAAACTCATTTGCTTTCTAGAAATGAAAGGGGTTTTTGATTGATGAGTCAGAGACTTTATAACAGCAAGTCATGTAGAAATTCGAGGGTTTGAGAATAAGAAAGTAAGTTTGGAGGTTATGCTTGGAGTTGAGCTGTGATTAGTGGTAATTGGCTTGGCAGAGAGAGAGGATAGTGATGAATGGAATTTTCGAGGGCGAAAATTTCTGTTAGGGGGGTAGAATGTAATACCCGGTCTAACCGAAATTAATTAAATAATAAGTTAAATAAGAGCGAATATGATTGGAAGATTTGGCAATTGGAATTTGATAATTTAAATATGATATTTGGATTCAGTGAATTTTTTCGAGTCGGAAAACATAGTTTTTTGCGTAAAAGCGCGCAGTGAAATTTTGACCGGCAGTACCAGCTGAGATCTGTCTGGTACTACAGCTGAGGAAATTGATTATGAGTAAATAAGATTAATAAATGAGGAATTATAATTAGGGAAGGTAAAAATATCTAAAGTGCGATTTAGAGCACTAATCTTAAAGGTTTTGGCCCAAAATTGGGCCAACGGACAAAAATAAGTGAACCGGGCCTAAGTGGGCCGAAGACCCAACATATATAAACATTAGTTATGAGCATTTCAGCTCATTTTACCCTAAAAAGAAGGGTTGGGGCGCTGAAATTGAGAAGAGAGAAGAGAAGAGAGAAAACCTAACTCTCTTTGATCTTCAAACCACCATAACTTGAGCTACGGAGCTCCGATTGACGAGCCGTTTGCGGCCACGCATCGCTCTTCTCATCCTCTACAATTCTATCTAAGTTTTATGGTGAGTATTTCATTCATCTCTGCCCAGTTTTCGAAATTTCCCACTGTTACACGTTTTTGGGTAGTTAGTGTTGAAATCTTGTGATTTTGGGTATTTAGGGATACTCCAACATGGATTTTAAGTGAGTTCTATCCCTACTTCATATGGGCTGAGGAAAGAAGTGCTCAAACCCTTGTGATTTGTCATTTTTATGAGCCCTAGGTTGATGTATGTATGTGATATTGGTTATGTTAGTGTATTTGGTGATGTTGGTGCACAATTGGGAGATTGGTATTGCTTGAGGAGCTTTGATAAGGCTTGGAGCTAAGGTTGGTGAAGACTTCCAAAGAAGAGGCTCAATTGGTTTGGCTACAAGAGGTACGGTTTAAGTTTCATTTAAGTACCATGTGTTGTGATGAGAATTCCTAGGCTAGATGCCCCTAGGATTAAGTTTGGATTGTATAAATGGTTGGTGCTAATATGCATAGTTGGTATGTAATGTGAATTAATGATTGGGTTGAGAATTGTGTGGCCTTGTATGCTTGGTGTATTGAGAATTTGATGTACTGGGTAATGAGTATTGATTTGTGCTATATGCATTTAAATTGTAAAAATTGGGCCGGAGGCCGTGAATTTTGGGCCGGAGGCCGGAAAGAGGTAAGAAAGGTAAGTCGATGTGTGCATTGTATGATGGCACAAGTGATTGGATGAATTTCAGATAATGAATATATGAATGATTAGGTTGGTTATTGAATAATAAAGTTTGAGAAGTTGAAGTGTGGAATTTGGTAATTTTGGGTGAAATTATGTAGATGAGGTATGTTTGGTTTGGTTGAGATATATTAAGTGATCATATATGTGATTATGATTTTTGATGCCTTGATGGTATGATGATGCATTAGAGATATGTATGTTGTGATATATGCTTGGGGAATGATTAAGGTTGATTTGTGGGTGAAACCACGTGATATTGAGTATGATATTGATTGTGTAAAATGATGGTTGATTGGAAATGGTATTATTGGAAATTGGGATGAGGAAGGATGTATGACATGATATTGTGTTTGTCCTTTAGCCATTTGATTGAGAAGTGTTAAAATGGTTGGATGTGGTTTGGGAATTTTGGTAAAGTGTCAATGTGTGAGTTGAGGATGGCTTGATGTTGATTTTAGTACACTTTGATTGATTTCAAAAAGGGTTGAAATTGGCATGTTTTGGTTGAGTTGGAAAATGGTTGAAAATGGCTTATTTTGAAAATGGCACCTTGTGGTTTTGTATGAAAATATGGTTTTTGGGCATATTTTGACGGGACATAACTTGGACTACGGATCTCTGTTTTGTGCCAAATTTGTTTAGAAATGAAATTGGATCCGGGATGTCCATGCCGTTCGAAGAACGGGTGAAAAACGATTTAAAATGAGAGAGTTATGTCCGTCAGAAGATTGGGGGTTGAATCTGTAAATTCTGCAGCTTGTAACTTAGAAAATTTTTAGCAGAATGACCCTCCCCGCGTAGGCGCACTTGGTGCGTACGCGCCGTTCTTTGAGAAAGCACCATCCACGCGTGCGCGTAGTGTGCGCGGACGCGTCGATGCACTGCACCAAATGCCCAGCCATTTTCCTGAGAGTTGTGCCAATTTTGTGCCTGAGACACAAATGTATCCGCGCGTACGCGCAGCTGACGCGTGCGCGTCGTTTGGCTATTTTTCAACCCGCGCGTCTGCGTGTATGACGCTTGCGCGTCGATGAGTTTTGTGGCCATCCACGCGTGCGCGTGGAGTGCGCGTACGTGTGGCCCTGTTTTCATGCCAAAGTTGGTTTTTGAGTTTTAAAAGCCAAATCTCATACGTCTAAGCCTCCGATCTCACCCCTTATGTATTAAATCATTATGATATGCCTAGCAATGAGAAAGGAGCTAGGGGATGTGGTAACTTGCGAGTGAAGCAAGGGGAAAGTTATGATCAATGATGATCAAAGATGATTATATGGGATATGGAGGATGACGGTGGAAGTACCGTGTATACCATGAGCCAGAGGGCTCTATATATTGATAAATGGCCGGTTCTTGATTGAACCATGAGCCGGATGGCTGAGATATTGCCAGGTTACGGCAAAGCCATTATTGTTTATGGCTGAGTATAATTGCATATATGATTAATGAATGAATGTGTTAAATGGATAATAATGAAAAATATTGAAATGTGATGTGTGACCCCGGGTAGTAGGCAGTGGCATTGTCCACTTGCTCCGGGTATGAGATGGAAAAGGATGTTTATGATAAATGAGTTTAATTATGGAGCTTTGAATAAATGTGTATTTGTGATACCTGGGTAGTAGTAAGGGTGGTGGTTCATCCCGCTTGCTCCAGGTTAATGTTTGAGATTTGATAACAATAATGATTGCTTTTAAACTGAACAAATATATGTTTTGAGATCCTGGGCAGTAGCAAGGGTTGTGGTTCGTCCCACTTGCTCCAGGTTAGAGATTGTGACGCCTGGGTAGTAGCGGCAGTAGTGGTGAATCCACTCGCTCCAGGTTGAGCTGTTAAACACCCGCCTGGGTAGTAGCCGCAGTAGTGGTTATTCCACTGGCTCTGGGTTGAGCGGGTAGTAGCAAGGGGGTTGTAGCTTAAACCTACTTGCTCCGCAATGGGTGTTTCTGTCCAATGGTTAGCTACCAGGACATGTCGGGTTGGCTATATAACCGACAGATGATATCATCAGCCATAGGGCAGGCATTCATCATTTGCATATGTTTGAATTATTTGGGTTTGCCTATTGTTTTGGATTTCTACATTATATATGCCATGTTACCTGACTATGTGCTACTTGTTCTACCTGTACCATATTTGTGCATTACTTGCCTGTATTGCTTGTGTTTGTACAACTGAGAGGTCCCTCATACTGGTGTCGGTGGATTTTGAGTGCTGTTCTTGATGAGATGAATTGATGATGCGATTGCATGATGATGATTATTGAATGAGATAATTGGAGCTCCCTGAGTAGACACAGTGATGTGGTTTCACTAGCTCTAGGCGAGTGTATGATGTGTTGATATAGAATTGCTGAGGCAGAACAACTGGTGATGGTTTTGCTTATGATTCTGAGTCTGATTCGTGGAAGAGTCAGCGAGTTGGGAAACATGTGAAACATGATTTAAATTTAGCACTCCCTTATGACAGTTGCCTATTCATGGATTAGCGAGAACCTAGGATGAATGATTGGTGAAGAAGTTTAGGATGCTTAGTGAGTTTTTATTGCAGTACATTGAATTTATTTGGCACTTTTACCGTACTGGGAACCCATGGGCCCGGGGTTCTCATTCCGTATATATCTCTTGTTTTTCAGATACGGGTCCAGGTGCTCAGAAGTGAGTTGTGGGTCGTCTGAGAGACGGCGAAGATCTTTATTTTCTCTACTTTGTGTTTTGCTTAGAATCTCTCCACCTTTGTTTTGGAAAGATTATATTATGTATTGTACTCTTTTGAATTTACCTATAGAGGCTCTCATGTTTCCTTCGGGAGAGATTAGGATATACTGTTGTCAACTACTTTCTTACTGTACTCTAGCCGGCCTAAACTTCGAGGGTCGCGACTAGTGGCTATTTACTTATGTTATATATATATCTATCTGTTATCTACCTCTTAATCTCCTCTACGCCTTGTTCGTATATCGTTTTCGGCTTCACGGTTCATCTTTTGTTGTCGAAACGTGAGTGATACGTCTTCGCAACTTTATTTCTACTCTTTTCAGGCTTCTCGATATAATACTCCTTTCGAAATTACCTATATTTATTTATTAAAAATCCACCTGGGAGTCGTACCACCGTAATATCATTGACTTATGACTCGAGCATAAGGATTTGAATATTAGGGTGTTACACCTATCTTTCATTAATGTCACACTAATTCACTCACTTCATTTTAGTGATTTACCTCATTCCAAAAATTTACGCTTCCTTGCTTTTTACCCTCTTATATTACGGTGTTATTTTCTATTTTTCATGACTAATGCACCACAAGCAAAAATGGAAGCGGAAGAAAGAACACGCAGCAACCGGTTGACTTACCAGCTGAAGGTGGCAATTCGAAAAGTCGCCGTACCCCCTTGCTCATCTTTGAGTGCACCGAGGACGGTACAAATTTTTAAGTGTGGGGAGGTCGTCCGACCAGTCGGCGCTTTTGGGTGACAAGTTTCTAATCCCAACACTTTTGCATTTCATTCTTAGGTCTTGTAGGATTTTTAGTTGCATTTTCTTATTTTGCATATGTATATAATAAGCTTAGTCAAATAATGAGATTCTCCAAGGATTTATATCTATAGGGCACCTCAATTGACTTGCTAGAACTATATATTGTGGAACATGATTTTTGAGCTAAGAACACAAGCATGTGAGACTTGTGCCTAATTGTGTGGTTACATCATATAACCATTTATTTTCATTCTTGTGTGTATTATTCTCTTCCTATGAGTGTAATCTTTGATTTGTTTGATTCTTTATGTCCATTATCTTGTGTATACATGCACTTATATGATTGAGGCCATTGTTTCAAATAGCTCATTTACCCAAATAGCCTACCTTTTATCTTCCATTGTTAGCCAATTTTGAGCCTATGATTAACCCATTTGTTCTTAATTGTAGCACATCACAAACCTAAGTGAAAAACAATAAATGTCCTTAATTTGGATATTTGATTAGCTTATGCTAGTGAGAGTGTTTAACATTTGACTTTGGGAGAGTTGGGAACATTGGGTAGAGATAAAAGTATATTTTGTATTTGTGTTGAAAATCTTGGGAATTGGGTACATACTCATGTATTAATCATGTGTAAACCATATGCATTGATGTTCTTGTATATATTTTAGTTTGAAGAGAAAAAAATAAGAAAAACAAAAAGGAAAAATAAATATATATAAAAAAAGAAAAAATAGAAAAAGAAAGAAAAAGAAAAGCAATAAAAAGGGGACAAAATGTCCCAAAGTTCAAAGTTCAATAAAAATCAATGCATATGTGTGGTGATCAAAAGAGAATGCATGAGTGTGTGAAAAAGTGAAGAATGGGTAGTTAGGTTTGTTTAGAATTGTATAGGTTGTCATAGGTTAGGTGGGAAGTTTAAGTTAATCAAAGATTCAACTTTCAAGCTCACTTGACCATATGCATCCTTACCTTGACCTAGCTCCATTACAACCTATGGGAAAAACCTCATGATATTTGTATGCATGCATGAAATAATTATTGATTGATAGATGAGAAATAAATCTTGGAAAGCATGATTAGGGAAGAATTGAGTGAATCAACCCCATACACTTGAGTGACTAGAGCGGATACACATCTGGTGAGGGTTCGATCGCTCAATTACATGTTTCCACCCATGATCATCTATTCTTGCAAGTTTGTAAAATCTTTCAATAATTCAATTCAATTGTGGGTTTGATTTGACTGTTATGGCTTTAGCCTTTGTACTTATACATGTTTTCTAGGAAGTTGAGTAGTTTTGACCAAGTGATTGCATTCATATAGATAGTTGTATTTAGATAGGTTACAATTAGGTAGTTTACATTGAATAAATGTTGATACCTTTTTTGTCTTTTTCTTGATTTTAGCATGAGGACACGCTTAGTTTAAGTGTGGGGAGGTTTGATAAACCCCAATTTTGTGGTTTATCTTGTGCTTATTTTAGGGAATTTTATCACATTTTCCCACATTTATTCAATGAAATAGCATGGTTTTGTAATTCCCCCTTAATTTGTGCTTAAGTGTAAAAACATGCTTTTTAGGCCTTTAAATTGGTGATTTTAATTCACTTTAATTTCATTCGATACCTTGGTGTGTTTGTTGAGTGATTTCAGGTTCATAAGGCAAGTATCGGATGGAAGAAATGAGGAGAAAAGCATACAAAGTGGAGAATACATGAAGAAACAAAGATTTGGAGTAAGTCAATCCACGCGCACGCGCAGCAGCCGCGCACGCGTGGATAGTGAAGTTGCATGGCAACACGTACGCACACATGATGCGTACGCGTGGATGAGAAAATTGCCAAGCGACGCGCATCCGTGACCCACGCGTACGCGTCGATGCTCGCACGTGACTCACTTAAAGGCAAATCGCTGGGGGCGATTTCTGAGCTGCCCAGGCCTAATTCCAACTCGTTTCTGGGGGTATTTGATGCAGAATTGAAGATTGAGCAGGGGAAGCAATTGTTTGTAGCTTAGTATCATGTAGTTTAGTTTCTAGAGAGAGAAGCTTCCTATTCTCTCTAGAATTAGGATTTCTAGGTTATTTCCATCTTAGATCTAGGTCAATTTTCATGTTTTTATCTTGTTTCCTTTATGATTCCTTGTTTCTACTCTTTTATTCTCATGGTTTGTAGTGTTAATTTTACTTTTATGCTTCTTTTATGTTCATGCACTCTTGTTGGATTTGGGATTTTCTATTAATGCAATCGATGTTTGATGTTTCTTTTATTGTTGAATTGAGTTGTTGATTTTACTTTCCTTGCAATTGGTAGTTGGTAGATTTAATATTTTTTGTCATTTACCACGCTTTCCTTTCATACCCACCAAGTGTTTGACAAAATACTTGGTTGGGCCTTAGAGTAGATTTTGAGCATTCTTGGCTTGGAAAGAGTAATTAGACAATCTTGAGTCATGAATACCTAACTCATGTTGGTGATCTAGAATTGTTAGTTAATATAACTTCCATTGACTCTAATCTCTTGCTAATTCAATTAATGAGTTGATTAGGACTTTTGGATTGAGATAAGCTAGTCTTGTTTGACTTTCTCTTATGGAAGATAAGTTACACCTTCTTCCAACTTTGGAGATGACGAAATAGGATAAATTCTTGTTAATTATTGTTATTAGTGACTAGGATAGAAAGCCTATATTGTCAACCCTTGCCATGAACGTCTCTCTCTTTATTAATTGCTTTCTTTACTTGCTTGATTTACTTTTCTTGTCGTTTAATTTCTTGCCCCTTTTATCAATCAAAACCCCCTTTGCATCTTCATAGCCAATAATTGACCACTTCATTGCAATTCCTTGTGAGACGACCCGGAGTTTAAATACTTCGGTTAATTCTTATTTATGGTTTGTTACTCATGACAACTCAAATTTTTTATGTGAGAATTGTTTGTTGGTTTGAAGCTATGCTTACAACAAAGTTCTTATTTCTATGAGAGAAATTTCAGACCGACATGACAATTCTCATTATCAAGTTGGTAGAGGTTTCTAGAGGAGAAGTGTGCACCATTATATATTGTTGGAAAGCCCTGGAAGTTAGCTTTCTAACGCCACTAGAATCACGTCAATTGGACGTTTTTAGCTCGAGTTATTACTGTTTGAGTGCAAGGAGGTCAGGATTGACAGCATCATTCGCTTTCTTCCTTTTCTGCTACAAAACTCCGTCAAATCAATTCGAATGCTACCTGAAATAAATAGAATTATGTACAACTCAAAGTAGCATCCATAGTGGCCAAAAGATATTTAAATTTTGATTAAACTTAGCAATTCAAGTGCAAATTCACAAGGAAAAGATAGATAAGATGCTCACGCATCATCACCCTTACGACGTAGGGTCAACAGAGTATCGAGATTCAACCTGGAACATGTGGTGGCAAGCCATGGTTCTTACCCAGAAAAATTCGCATATCAGATATCATCATTCATAAGCCATTACATTTTCATAATCATTATATAGTCATTTAGCAAAGCCATGGCATAATACTTCATTTAACATTCTCATCTCCTTCATATAACTCATCATTTACCTCTTACTTCACTCTCAAGTTACCCTAAATTTCTACCTTCCACTAATTACTAAGCTCACTGGTAAAATTTGAGGTTAACAGGGCGAAAATAAGGGTTTAGGGGTTCAAAACCAAGTTTAAATCTTAAAACTCAGGTGCTGGAAAATAAGGCGTGTGCGTACGCACACACCTGTGCGTGCGCACAGCTTAGCAAAATATCAGGACGTGTGCGTGCGCACGAATGTGTGCGTGCGCACACATCACTTAGTATGCATGCGCCTCACCTGTGCTAGCGCCACCAACAGAAGGCCTATCCTGGTGTGTGCGTGCGCACAAGGGTGTGCGTACGCACACTTTACGAAAAGCACGAAGTGTGCATGCGAACAAGGCGTGCGTACGCACAAGTAAACGTTTTGCTTCTGTTGGGTGCGTGCACACAGTTGTGTGCGTGGGCACACATCAGAAAAACCTGATTCTACTATAATGTTAAAAATTTTAGTTTTTCGCACCAATTTTCCGGTGTCCATAACTTCCTCTACAAAATTCGATTTCCCGCAAACTTTATATCAATCTCAAGCTTTTAAAACCTTCTTTAATTTGAAACAAACCTCATTTTCATCCAAAATTTGAGGAGCGAGTTATGGACTACCAAAGTTCATCAAAAATCAAAGTTTACCAAAACATGCTAAACCCCATTTTTACCAAACTTACTTATCATCACCCACAAAACCTGCATATTTGCAACATATCAAGCCTTATTCCATTATCACCAACCACTAGCATATCAATGCTCATATCATTCCATAAAATCCATACAATAATCCCAATATTCACCATTTCAACCACAAGCTTCAATCTTTAAACATTCTTTAACTTACTCCTTTAATTCATTAATAATAACTCATAAACTATCATTGACTTAATTAACAAGCCATAATTACCAAAATCTCATCAACACATACTATAACATCAATTTATCGTTAATAACTCCAAAAACACATATTCAATAACACCAACAATTCATGCTCATTAAATCCAACATAAGCCCACTCATCAATTCATACAACATCCTCGCAAAGCTAAACATTCAATGCATTTGACCATTTCAACTTATCCTATAATGCTCTAGCCTAAGTTTTCACAACCTTATATGTTAAATGCGCGAAACCTAAATCATACCTTGGCCGATCACTTTATTTAATCCAAGGCAGCCCCCCCCCCCAAGGTCACAACATAGCCCCTCAAGCTTAGAGAAACCAGCCATAAGCTTAGCCTCAATCACCACCAAGCTTCCAAATGTTCACTTTTCAATTCCAATGCTTATATATAAACTTAATTCACATCTAATACACATATATGTTCCAAATTCAGATTTTTCATAATGAAATCAAAATTGGGTTAGGGTTTAGGTTACTCTTACCGTACCAATACGCATAATAACTCAAGCCCAATAAGTTCCACAAGCTAAATCGAACCTAAAACACCAAATTGGGCAAGATTTTATCACAAGGGTTCAATTTCACCATAAGAAAGGGGGTAGAGATTCTGAAAAAAAAAATGGAGCTTACCAGTGAAATTGATCCGACAGAAATGTAGAGCTCGACGCGCTGGACGCGTGGCCACGAACGGTGCGGCGATCGAGCTCAAACGGGGAAGTTATAGAGGATAGAAGGTGTGATGAGGGTTAGGGAAGCTTTCTCTTCTCCCCCAATCTGTTCAGCATTCTAATGGCTGAATGGGGAAGGAGATGCCCCTGCTCATTATAAATTATGGGTCCGGTTGGACCCACGGGCCCAATTTTGGGCCAAATTTTTCGAAATTAGTATCAAAATTCTCGTTTTGAAGAACTCTATCCTATTTTGATATTAGTTTGGCATTTTTAATTTTTCTATTTAAAATTCGATTTATTGACTAATTATTTACTGATTTTAGCGAAGTTTACATAATACCCTAGGGTGTTAGTTGAATAGACATTGGGTATGATTTAAAAACTTGTAGAATTAATGATTAGTCAATAAAGAATCCGTCAATTTTCGGTAAAGAGTTTGAGCTCTATGATTATAATGATTGAGATAAATAAAATCTTGGCCAAAGGGATTGAATAAATGAAGAAATGAGTTTCGTAAGTCATTCATAGTTCATTATAATAATGGTAACAAGTTAGAGTTTGACAATTAAACCATACTCTAAGGGTTAACCAAGAGCTAGAAAGATAGAAGGAATTATACTTTGTTCTTCTTGGGTTCCTAGTAAAAATATATTACTTCATATTATCAGGTCGTTATGGAGTATTGCTAGACGCCAACCTTGATTAATAAATTTAGTATGACTAATTTACTACCTTCTTAGTATTGAACCTATGGGGTCACATACTAATGAGTGTTCTAAATCTTTGCTGTAGAATTATTTAATTATTATTTTGATTTGATCAAATAAATAATTATATTAATTCAAATGGAATATTATTATATTCTTTGCTAGCACCAAGAATACAATAATAGTATGATAATTGAGAATATTAAATGAGATTTGAGAATAATTAGTTATTCTATTTCTAAATTTGAATTATAAATTTGGATGAAATCTTAACTGATTTTGTTTCAAATTGAATTATGATATGATTCATAAATTTAAAAGATTTAAGTTTAAAATAATAAGATATGATTCAAATTTGATTTGAGATTCAAATTTAAAATCAGTAAAAATCTCAGACTATATAAATGTATGCCAAGAGTAGAGAAAATAGATGAGAATAAAACACAAGAGTTTTATTCCTTTACCTCTACACACATAAACGTATGTGAGCCTAATTCTTGGAGAAGAATTTTATAGCATGCAAAGAGTTGCAAGAAGTTTCTCAATTTAAATCAGATGTCCATTGGTCAAGGAGTTAACAGCAAAGGTTGGTCTCGGTGTGGATATGCATAGCGCCTTCGTACCATTGAAGGAGAAAGTGATTTTTACTAGCGTACAAAGGTATTTAGATCTGATCTATATGTTGTTTATTCGAATAAAATTTAAGTACAAAATAAATATTTAGGAATACTTTCTTTTCTTCCGCTGCGTGTTATGAACACATGGAAATCCTACAGTGGTATCAGAACTTTGGCTTTTTGTGTTTAAATTTTATTCTTATTTTTTAAAAGTTTGTGAATTAATAAGATTAATTCAAATTTTTTTAAGCATCTGATGTAGTTATTTTTATTGAGATAATTTTTTAATAAATTAATAGTTAATTTATTTTAATTTTGATTATTTAATTGTGATTAAATTATCATTCTTTGAAAAATAATAGTTATAATTTTAATCAAATATTTGATTTAATTTTATTTCATTGTTAGTCTATTAAAAAATCAAATTTTGATTTGATTGATGTATTTTGGACATTATAGTTTTAGAAATTAGTTTTTCTAATATTCTTGATTATAAAGAGCGGCTTGATAACTAGGAATTTTATTTTCAAGATAATAATCAGTATATACATTTAATGTATTAGGGATTTAATTTTATATTTTTACCTAGACAATCTGGGAATATAAAATTTAAGCCGTGAGTATTGATAAAAAATTCTCTAACAATAGAGATAAATTCTAAAAATTTGGAGATTGGCAAAAAATTAAATTTATCTCTTGTTTACAAGGAGCAACCTGACAACCAGGAAACTTGTACTCAAAGATAGAATTTATTTATGCATATGATAATGTATAAAGAGAATTAATTTTATACCTGAATCTAGACAACCTAAGGGTATAAAATATAATTCAATTAAATAATTGTTTGACAATCAGATAATTATTTAGGATTATAATTGTATGTGATACAATTTAATCATATTTATTTAAAATAGGTATAAGTAACAACTTGACAACCAAGATACTCATTCACGATTCTAAATAATTTTGCCATAAATATAGATTTCTTAATTTACTTTCATAGTTTAGATTTTTAAATATGTCCACCTTTTGTGTGGCATACTTGAAAATAATATATTGGCTACAATTTGAGAATTATTTTTTTAAAAGGTTATCACTGAGATGATAATCCTACTCAAATAATATCCTCTAATAAAATTGGTTATAGAATTATTAGAACTTGTGAAGTATTTATAATATTATTTTACATGGTTGTTTTGACAGCTATAAGTTTCAATTTCAAAGGCATCTCCCCACTATTTATTATTGAACATCTTGAGAAGATGTATGGTGCCCAAAGTAAGATAGTATGACTATAAAAAATTTTGTTTAAACTAGTGAGAGTATTGGACGATATATTTTAAATTAAACAACTTTAGAAGTTAAAATGCGATTAGGCAAATGGTTTTAGCGAGAGTTGTTCTTGCAAGCATTTTTGGAGATTGTTTTATTACAAACAATTTATAGTTGACCTTAATATGATTAAGGTTTGTGGTCTTTTTAGAAAGGCTCAATATGAGTATTCAGGATACAAATCAAAATTGCTCTTAAGTATTTGTTTGACCAATAATAAAGATGTTGAGTATTTTTATTATAAGAGCTTAAAGTAAAATCTATAATATCTAATTGATATTCTATTGAATAGGGAATGAGATTCTCTCAATGCACAAATACTAGTACTCTATGTACTTCATCATGTAAGATCCGAGCTTAATTAACCGTTTAATTAAGTGATTAATTGCCCAAAATAAAATCCGAAAGGTTAGAATGAGAATTAGAGTATTTAAATATGATTTTTGGACACAGTAGGTTTTTCTGAGTTAGTAAATGTATTTTCTGTGAAAAACTGTGAAAAACTACGAACCGGCAGTCGAACCGGTTGAACCGACTCAAGTCTGTCCGGTGCTGCACGAGAAAAAGTAAAAATAGTAAAAAAAACCTTAGAAAAATAATAGAAGTCAAAAATCGGGCGTTAATTTTAAAGGTTTGGCCCGAAGTTGGGCCAAACGGGCTAAAAATACTAACGGGTTGGACGGGCCCAAGTTGGACCCAAGCCCAACATATAAATAGGCTCATAAGTGAACCCATTTCAGCATAACACACTTACAAACACACTCACACAGCTGAAAGGGGAGGAGGAGAACAAATCCCCATTGACACTATTTACTCTCAACTTCACAAGCTCATATCTTGAGCTATAGAGCTCCAATTGCCGCACCGTTTGTGGTTACGCGTTCCTTGTGAAGAGCTCTACAAAACTCATACAAGAAACTGGTAAGAAAATCTCGAATCCTTCTCAGTTCTTCTCTTCAAAATTTCGAATTTTAGGGCTTGGTATTAAATGAAACTTTGTGATTTTGAATGATTAGGTGCCCTCTAGCCTTTGATTGACTTTGGGTTTGGCTTCCTAAAACTACTAAGCAAGGTAAGAGGCCTTCAACCCTTGAAAAATTTCAATTATGTTGAGTCCTAGTTTGATTAGTGATGAATTGTATATATATAGCTTAATTATTGTGAGTTTGGAGCTTGTTGGTGATTGTTGGTGGCTTGGATTGTGGTAGAAAGCTCAAATTGTGCTAAATTTGGAGTTTTGGTTCATATAGGGAATCGGCCAAGGTATAGTTTCGGTTTCCTCTATGTAGTATATAATATTCATGGACACTTAGGCTAGTGACCTATAGGATAGGTTTGATTTGATGTGGTTGTTGATGTTGATTGGTTGAATGAGGTTTGATGAATTAATATTGGTAATGTTGATTGATGATGTTGAGATATGATGTATTATGAGTTTGGATGAATGAATATTATTGAGTATTAATATAAAGCATGAATGAGTTTGATGATGGAGATTGATAGTGATATAATGAGGGTGGATGTATGTGATGGTGGGAAAATTATTTGTGATGTATATGTTTGATAATTGAGATTGAAAATGATGAGGTGTAGTGGAAAATTTGATATGAATGGCAAATTGTGACCCAAGAGGGTAGATTGTATTGAAAATGGGAGTTTCGTATTGTTTTGGTTGGATGTGGTTTGAAGATTTTGGAAAATTTGGTAAATTGTGATTTTTGGTAAAAGTTGATTTTTGGTGAACTTTGTCTGATCATAACTCATGCCTCAGTTTTCAAAATTAGTTGAAAACTCTATGAAATTAAAGCTTATTAAAAACTCTTCAAATCGATATAAAGATTGTAAGATTTGGATTTTTGTAGAGGAAGTTATGATCATTCAAAGATTGATGTAAAAATCTGAAATTCAACAAAGTTATAGAATTTTATGATTTCTGGTATGTGCACACGCACAGCCATGTACGCACGCACAACCTTGCAAAAATTTTAACCTGTGTGCACACACAGACCTGTGCGTCCGCACACACAGGGGAAGGCTCCCTGTTTGCAGCGCTAGCACAACTTGTGCATGCACACACCAATGAGGAATTGCAACATATTCGTACGCACAGCCCTGTGCGCACGCACACGTTGGGAAGGTCAGTCTGTTGGAGGCGCTAGCACAGCTTGTGCGAGTGAACAGACTTGTGAATTTTTGTACCTGTGCGTACGCACACTTTTAAAAATCTTCCTGGGCGTGCGCGCGCATACCCTTGTGCGTACGAACACGTCCTGTTTCTCAAATTTAACTTTGTTTTTAACTATTTCACCTTCCCAACAAGATTGTAAACTTCTATGACACCATTTTAAGACTTTTAGGCTTAATTTTGAGTATGAGAACATGGGAAATAACCTAAGGGGTTAGTTGATGACTATTATGAAAAATTAGCAAACGGAGGCTTAGGTTTCGGGTGTACTGAGGATGGTTTGATGGCGTGTGAAGGTAGACTGATATGTGAAAATGAAAATTGATGAACTGTTGAGTTCGGAATTGAAATGTGAATTGACAGTAGTTGAGATGAGTCGAGGACTCAGAAATGGAAATGTTGATATGACAGTGGTTGAGATGAGTCGAGGACTCGAATGTGCAATGATGATTCATTGCTGTATTGAAAATGTTTTCTGAAAAACCACTGAACTACTGTTTTATACTGAGATTATGAGACGCTATGTGCCTGGCATGAATGGCGGTTGGATCTCGCCTGTCGAGGTAGCGGCGGCGTAAGGGCGGTGGTTCGTCCCGCTTGTGTTGAGATGTGAGGTCTGTGGCAAGAGTATCCCGCTCGCATCCCTTCGGATCAATAGAGCGTGCAGGCGCAAAACCCTGGACAGTGATCCGAGTACTATATCTCGAGGGTTCCCAATGATGATTCCAAAGGATGACATCTCCATGGAGATGTGTTGGGTTGGCAGTTGAACCGACAGTGTGATATTACAGCCAATAGAGCAGGCATTCATCATGTGCATCTTCTACCTGTTTATATGCTTTATCGACTTGTAATTGTATGCCTAATTGAATAACATGCCTGTTTGCTTACTTGGATTACTTGCCTTATATGCTTCTACTTGTGATTTACTTGAATTGCAATTAATTGTGATTTCTACTGGGATTGAGGAGGTTCGGAATGCGGTGGCGATGGGATCGCATGGAGGATAGATTGGTGAAGGCTGTGGGACAGCGGTGTTTGGTTAGAATAGAAATCCCTTAAGATAGAGTACCCTGTTTATTTATGTTAAGATTTATATAATTATGCTTATCTGTTTTAATATGCCTTAAGATTGAAATCTTGTGATGGATATGAAATCTAGGATTGCCTTTGGCGTCCCGGGTCTTATATCCTACATCACTGAGCACTGTTACCATACAGAAAACCTCCAGTTCTCATACCATGTTTCTGTTGTATTTTTCAGATGCAGGTCGCAACCCACCTCGGTGAGTTGCTTGGATGGTGACAGAAGCGGAGGATCTGGATACCTTTTGGAGTCTTTTTAGTTTATTTTGTTTATACATCTCTCATTTTGTATTTTGTTTTTGCCTAGAGGCATGTATTGAGAGAACAAAACTTGTATAAGTTGTTTTTACTGTATGGTTTCATGTATAGTCTGTATATGGCTAGCCGGCTTAAACTCCGCGGGCTGTGGCTAGATTCTTATGATATTATACTATTATATTTTGAGATATCTCATCTGTTTCTTGTGCTTTAAGTTAGAAGCTTCGTTAGTATGTTTTGCGCTTTTTAAATCCTATTTTTGAGCTATATCTTTCATCAGGATTCTAGATTATGTCATTTTCTTCTATATATTATATGTATGAGTTTAGAACTATCATAACCTTTGATTAACCTTTCTTTGAGATGCGAGGTAAAATTTAGGCTAATTAGGGTGTTACATTTAGTGGTATCAGAGCGGTTCGTCCTCGTGAGCCTGAGGGATGGACCGATTGTGTTTCATTGCACACTCTGTGTGTCTTTTCTTTGATGCTATTAGGTTATCTGTTTGATATTGCATAGCAAACCTGTTTGTGAGTGCATGTTTGGGATAATTAAAGCACTAGGCTTTTGATATTGAGACTGATGGTATGGAATTTATAACCACAATCTAACCGGCAAGTGCATTGGGTCGTACCAAGTAATACCTCAGGTGAGTGGGGGTCGATCCTACGAGGATTGATAGACTAAGCAACAATGGTTAAGTGATTTACTTAGTTAGACAAACAGAAAATAGTGTTTGAGAGTTCAAAAAGCATTAAACAAAAGACAAGCAAATAAATAAGTTGGGAATAAAATATGGAGAAGGCAGTTAAGGCTTCAGAGTTATCTATTTTCTGGATTGACTTTTCTTACTAACTATTTTAATCATGCAAGATTTAATTCATGGCAAACTATACGTGACTAGACCCTAATTCCTTAGACCTTTCTAGTCTCCTCTAAAATTCATCAACCGCCAATTCTTTGGTCACTTAATTACAACTAGAGGGTGAAGCTTCATTCTAGTTTATATGCCACAGAAATCCTAATTACCCAAATATAAGAGGATTATATGTCACGTATCCCGTTAAGTCCAGATAATTAGAATTTAGGAGAATATATTTTCAAGCTGTTGTTCAAGTAAAGAGCTTTTCCAAGTTATACAAGAACTCAATTAGAAAAAGGGTCATACTTCCGTTCCACCCAAATTCATAAGATAAAGAATGAAAAAAATTCTTGAAATATAAATCAGTACATGAATTAAAAGAGAAAAATAATAATATCAATCCATACAATAGACAGAGCTCCTAACCTTAAAAATGGAGGTTTAGTTGCTCATGGTTCAGAGATAAAAATAAGGATTGTAAATTGGGCTGAGGTGGAATGAAAAGTTAACTAATTAGAATCCCCAGAAGGGAAGTTTCTTTTCCCTTTTATATCTAATCCTAATTAATTTAAAATCTATTTTCTAAAACCAAAATAATATCTTTTCCTATTTTAAAATAAAAATTAAAGTTTAAATTAGAATTAATAGGAATCAGCATTTTCTGCACTTCGCGCTTATCACACGTACACATCAGTCATGCGTACGCGTCGATGGTCTTCTTCGCTTGTCACGCGTACGCATCAGGTACCTGCACGCGTCGCTGAGCAACTTCGCTTTTCACGCGTACGCGTCAGGTACGCGCACGCGTTAGGTACGCGCACACGTCGCTCTTCACTGTCATCTCATTTAATTCTTGTGCTGATTCCAATTGTGCAAGCTTCCTCTCCATCCTTTAGGCCATTCCTGCTCTATATGGCCTTTTTCTCTTTTTCTGCGGAAGCTCCATCAAATCCAACTGAATGCTAACTAAAATAAACAGAATTGCACAAGACTCAAAGTAGCATCCATAGTGGCTAAAAGATAATTAATTCTTAATTAAACTCAACAATTTAAATGCAAATTCGCTAGGAAAAGATAGGAAAGATGCTCACGCATCACAACACCAAACTTGAATTGTTGCTTGTCCTTAAGCAACCAAACTAATATAGGCTTAGGATGTGAATTTGCATGAGAACAAGAGTTCGATTAAGCTCATGTCTCTTCTTACAGTGGAGTTTACAACTGTAATCTTGAATAGTTTTGGCATCTCACTCTCCTTTGAATCAGAAGGATGTCACTGTCATTCGGAATTAGAATCCGGATAATATTATGAATTCTCTGATCTTTTGTAACTTAATTTAACCCTTAAACACAGCAATTTTTCTATTTTCTTTGGTGCTTTGCACCTTGAACCTAGCCGTGACTTTAAATGTTTTGTCTCAAGCTTCACTTGACACAGAAACACCACAAGAACTTAATTGGGGAACTCTTTTAAAGTTTTGATTTTTCTTTCAGCTACTCCCAAACAGTGGTGCTCAAAGCCTTTGGCATACTCTGCTAATTGCAATTGATCTCGACTCTAAATGTTTTGTCTCAAGGATTACTTGACACAAGAACACCACAAGCATATGACTAGGAAAACAACTCTTTGAGCTTTTAATCATGTCTGACCTCCCTAGACATTGATGCTCAGAGCCTTAGATCTTGCTCTTTATAACCCTTTTTTTCAATGCTGTTTCTTTTGCTTCAAGGATTAAATTTTTTTTATTTCAAAGAAATCATAATAATTCTCTAAATCCCTGTTCCTTGTACATCAACATTCTTTGATTCAAATTTAAATATGCTCTGTTCATGTCATGCATTCAGAGTCACAGAAAATACCAATACATTTGAATAAATGAGACTATTCTAAAAATTAAACTCAATTTCTCATGCATTACATCTTTTCTTCTTTCTTTTTGATTTCAAGCTCAGTGGGCAATACATGAGGCACCTTTCAACATTAAAGCAAATAACATAAAATTTCAAAATAGAAAAACAAAACTAGAACCTAGGAATCTAACTAAAAAAGGATCATGCAATAAACGAGACAAAATAGCAGAAAACCGGAACATAACATAGTATGAGCGGGAAGGAATATAGAATGAAAGGAATTCAACCACCTCAGTTATCCTAGTGACCTTTTCATTCTTCAGGCTGTGCTCCTTAGTGAAGGTGATTTGCCTTCCTTTGGTCCCATAGAAAAGCCATAAGCGAATCGACAACACCAAACTTAAAGGTTTGCTTGTCCTCAAGCAAAGAAGAACTTAAAACAAAAACAAATGATGACAGAAGAGTAAAAAGATAAAAGAATAAGAGAGAATTAGGGTTAGGGGTAGGATGATTTGAAATCAGGCGCTGAGGTGGTTTAATTGGGCGTCGCATGCGACGCGTATGCGTGGATCGCGCGAATTTCAAGTGACGCGTAAGCGTCTGCCACGCGTACACGTGCCCTTGGTTTGACCCTCTTCATAAGTTCGAATTCTTCTCTTTCTACCTCCTCCTTCTATTTTTCTTTTCCTCTGACACCTCAAGGAATCTCTATACTGTGACATAGAGGATTCCATACTTTCTTCTTCTCTCTTTCATATGAGCAGGAGTAAGGACAAAGACATTCTGGTTGAGGCTGATCCTGAACCCGAAAGGACCTTGAAGAGAAAGCTGAGAGAAGCTAAAGTACAACTCTCTGTAGAGGACCTAACAGAGCTTTTCAAACAAGAAGAAGCCATGGCAGCCGAAAACACCAACAATGCAAGGAAGGTGCTTGGTGACTTTACTGCACCTACTCCTGACTTCTATGGGAGAAGCATCTCTATCCCTGCCATTGGAGCAAACAATTTTGAGCTTAAGCCTCAATTAGTTTCTCTAATGCAACAGAATTGCAAGTTTCATGGACTTCCATTGGAAGATCCTCATCAGTTCTTAGCTGAATTCTCGCAAATCTGTGATACTGTCAAGACTAATGGGGTTGATCCCGAGGTCTACAAGCTTATGCTTTTTCCTTTTGCTGTAAGAGACAGAGCTAGAACATGGTTGGATTCACAACCTAAAGAAAGCCTGAACTCTTGGGAAAAGCTAGTTAATGCCTTCTTGGCAAAGTTCTTTCCACCTCAAAAATTGAGCAAGCTTAGAGTGGAAGTCCAAACCTTCAGATAGAAGGAAGGTGAATCCCTCTCTGAAGCATGGGAAAGATACAAGCAATTGATCAGAAGGTGTCCTTCTGACATGCTTTCAGAATGGAGCATCATAGGTATCTTCTATGATGGTCTATCTAAACTGTCCAAGATGTCATTGGATAGCTCTGCTGGAGGATCTCTTCATCTGAAGAAGACACCTGCAGAAGCTCAGGAACTCATTGAAATGGTTGCAAATAACCAATTCATGTACACCTCTGAAAGGAATCTTGTGAATAATGGGATAAATCAGAAGAAAGGAGTTCTTGAGATTGATACTCTGAATGCCATACTGGCTCAGAACAAAATATTGACTCAACAAGTCAATATGATTTCTCAGAGTCTGTCTAGAATGCAAGCAGCAACAGGCAGTACCAAAGAAGCTTCATTTGAAGAAGAAGCTTATGATCCTGAGAACCCAGCAATGGAAGAGGTGAATTACATGGGAGATTCCTATGGAAATACCTTACAATCCTTCATGGAGAAATCATCTAAATCTCTCATGGAAGGACCAACAGAGGCCTCAACAAGGCTTCAATAACAATAATGGTGGAAGAAACAGGTTTAGCAATAGCAAGCCTTTTCCATCATCTTCTCAGCAATAGACAGAGAATTCTAAGCAGAGCCACTCTGACTTAGCAACTGTAGTCTCTGATCTAATTAAAACCACTCAAAGTTTCATGACTGAAACAAGGTTCTCCATTAGAAATTTGGAGGCACAAGTAGGTCAGCTGAGTAAGAAAGTTACTGAACTCCCTCCTAGTACTCTTCCAAGCAATACAGAAGAGAATCCAAAAGAAGAGTGCAAGGCCATCAACATGACCTACACAGCCGAACTTGGAGACGAGAAAGAGACAGTGATCTCCACTGAGGAAGACCTTACTGGACGTCCACTGGCCTCCAAGGAGTTCCCCCATGAGGAACCATAGGAATCTGAGGCTCACACTGAGGCCATAGAGATTCCATTGAATTTACTCCTGCCATTCATGAGCTCTGATGAGTACTCTTCCTCTGAAGAGGATGAAGATGTTACTGAAGAGCAAGTTGCTAAGTACCTTGGAGAAATCATGAAGCTAAACGCCAAGTTATTTGGTAATGAGACTTGGGAGAATGAACCTCCATTGCTCACTAAAGAACTGGATGACTTGACTAGGAAGAAATTACCTCTGAAGAGACAAGATCCTGGAAAGTTCTCAATACCTTGTACCATAGGCACCATGACCTTTGAGAAGGCTCTGTGTGACCTAGGGTCAAGTATAAACCTCATGCCTCTCTCTATAATGGAGAAGCTAGGGATCATTGAGGTACAAGCTGCAAGAATCTCACTAGAGATGACAGACAATTCAAGGAAACAAGCTTATGGATTTGTAGAGGATGTCTTGGTAAAGGTTGAAGACCACTACATCCCTGCTGATTTCATAATCCTAGACACTGGAAAGTGTATAGATGAATCCATCATCCTTGGTAGACCCTTCCTAGCCACAACAAAAGCTGTGATTGATGTAGACAGAGGAGAATTAGTCCTTCAAGTGAATGAGGACTCCCTTGTGTTTAAGGCTCAAGGATCTCCCTCTGTAACCATGGAGAGGAAGCATGAAAAGCTTCTCTCAATACAGAGTCAAACAAAATCCCCACATTCAAACTCTAAGTTTGATGTTGGGAGGCCACAACCAAACTCTAAGTTTGGTGTTGAGAGGCCATCATCATGCTCTGAGTATCTGTGAGGCTCCATGAGAGCCCACTGTCAAGCTACTGACATTAAAGAAGCGCTTGTTGGGAGGCAACCCAATTTTATTTATTCTCCATTGTTATTTTATGTTTTCTGTAGGTTGATGATCATGTGAAGTCACAAAAATAATTGAAAAAGCAAAAACAAAAGGAAAAAAAGTATTAAAAATAGAACACCCTAGAGGAAAAACAGTATTAAACGCCAGTAAGGGTAGCAGAATGGGCATTAAACGCCTAGTCTGGCACCATTTTGGGTGTATAATGCCAGAAATGGGCACCAGACGGGCGTTTAATGCCAGGAATGGGCAAGAAGCTGGCGTTAAATGCTAGAAATGGGCAGCAGTCTGGCGTTTAACACCAGGATTGGCAGAAAGGGGCATGTTTGCACGCCACTTGGTGCAGGGATGAGATATCCTTGACACCTCAGGATCTGTGGACCCCACAGGATCCCCACCTACCCCACCTCTCTCTCTCTTCTTCACCCATTCACCAATCACCTCAATACCTCTTCCCCAAAAACTCCTCACCTATCAAATTCCACCATTCTCTTCACCACTCACATCCATCCTTCATAAAACCCCACCTACCTCACCATTCAAATTCAAACCACTTTCCCACCCAAACTCACCCATAATGGCCGAACCCTAACCCTCTCCCCACCCCTATATAAACCCATCTTCACTCCCTCATTTTCCCACAATATAAACACTACTTCTCCCCCTTGGCCGAATCCCCAACCCACCTCCATCTCCTTCATTTCTTCTTCTTCTACTCCTTTCTCTCTTCTTTTGCTCGAGGACAAGCAAACTTTCTAAGTTTGGTATGGTTGACGTTAGGATTTTTGCCAGTAAAGAATGTCATAAAAACAGTCGCGTTGTAGATATAGTCTCTAAACCGACAAAAATCCCTTCGTACAAATGTTTTGGGTGTCACAAGTAACAAACCCCTTTAAAAATTGTTAACCGAGTATTCAAACCTCGGGTCGTCTTCTCAAGGAACTGCGAGGAGGTATGTTCTTATTATTGGCTATAAAGGTTGTAATCGGGGTTTAGAAGATGAGAAGCAAGTAATTTAAATGACAAGTAAAGTAAATGGCAATTAAAATAAATAAATACTGTAAAGCAGAGTTTTGGCAAGGTAAGAGAAGTTGGAGGTCCAACGTAGTTATCTCTCTCAACTATAATGAAAGTTGAATCTAAACTCCACTTGGTCAACCTTTACTAGGGCAAAGGAAAGTCAAGGGACTAATTAAATTGACCTTTGAATCCTATTTATTTCCTAAGAAAAGGTTGGGATTACTTAAGTTCAGCTCAATTAAATCAAAGAGAACAATCATAAACTGAAAATACCTCAATTATCATTAATTCAAATAACAGTCTGTAACAAGGAAGAATTCATAGATTCAATTATAAAGATAATTAGCCAACTCAGATACTGAAATAAATAAATAAAGTAAAAGGGAAGTTTGAAACAAAGAAATATAAAACCTGGATTGAGAGTCACTCTTAAAGCGAGAAGAAATCCTAAATCCTAAGAGAGAGAGGAGAAGATCTCCCTCTCAACTAAATCTAAATCATTGAAAAATAAAATATGCGAGCTCTCTTTGAATGGGTGCATTCCCACACTTTATAACCTCTGGTCTATGCTGTCTGTACTTAGATCTGGGCCAAAAAGGGCTTCAGAAATCGCTGGGGGCGTATTCTGTAAATTCTGATACGTGGCCTCTATCACGCGTCCGCGTGGGTCACGCGGTTGCGTCACTCGGAGCTTTTCCTTGCCACGCGGTCGCGTTAGTCACGCGTCCGCGTCGTATGCGTTCTGCTTATGTCGCGCGGTCACGTCAGTCATGCGGCCGCGTCGCTGCATCTTCGCTTCTGGCACACGATCGCGTCGTCCATGCGATCGCGTGAATACCATTTTCCTTCAAAGCTCCGTTTTGCTTTCTCCTTCCATTTTTGTATGTTTCCTTTTCCATCCTTTAAGTCATTCTGCCTTAGAAAATCTGAAACTACTCAACACATTAATCACGGCATCGAATGGAAATAAAGGTAATTAAAATAATTAATTTTTAAAGCTTAGGAAACATGTTTTTCACAATATGACATAATAAGGAAGGGAAAGTAAAACCATGCAGTTAATATGAATAAGTAGGTGGAGGATTGAATAAATCACTCAAATTAAGCACAAAAGAACTCATGAAATATGGGTTTATCAATGGTAAAAGCTAAATATTTTTGTTTTCCCATAACCATTTATGGCACCTAAGGCCGGAGAAACCTCTAGAAAGAGGAAAGGGAAGGCAAAAAGCTTCCACCTCCGAGTCATGCGAGATGGAGAAATTCATCTCAAGGGTGCACCAAGACCGCTTCTATGAAGTTGTGGCCAAGAAGAAGGTGATCCCCGAGGTCCCTTTCAAACTAAAAAAGGGTGAATATCCGGAGATCCGACATGAGATTCGAAGAAGAGGTTGGGAAATTCTCACTAACCCCATTCAACAAGTCAGGATCTTAATGGTTCAAGAGTTCTATGCCAATGCATGGATCACCAAGAACCATGATCAAAGTGTGAACTCGGACCCAAAGAATTGGCTTACAATGGTTCGGGGGAAATACTTAGATTTCAGTCCGAAAAATGTAAGGTTGGCATTCAACTTGCTAATGATGCAAGGAGATGCACACCCCTACACTAGAAGGGTCAACTTTGATCAAAGGTTGGACCAAGTCCTCATGGACATCTGTGAAGAGGGCGCTCAATGGAAGAGAGATTTAAGAGGGAAGCCGGTTCAACTAAGAAGGCATGACCTCAAGCCCGTGGCTAAGGGATGGTTGGAGTTCATCCAACGCTCAATCAGTCCCACTAGCAACCGGTCTGAAGTTACTATAGACCGAGCCATCATGATTCATAGCATCATGACTAGAGAGGACGTAGAAATTCATGAGGTTATCTTCCAAGAACTCTACAAGGTGGCGGACAAGCCCTCTACCTTGGCAAGGTTAGCCTTCCCTCACCTCATTTGTCACCTCTGCGATTCAGCTGGAATTGACATAGAGGAAGACATCCTCATTGATGAGGATAAGCCCATCACTAAGAAAAGGATGGAGCAAACAAGAGATCTCACTCATGGACATGAGGAAATTCGTCATCATGAAATCCCTGAGATGCCTCAAGGGATGCATTTTCCTCCACAAAACTATTGGGAGCAAATCAACACCTCCCTAGGAGAATTAAGTTCCAACATGGGACAACTAAAGGTGGAGCACCAAGAGCATTCCATCCTCCTCCATGAAATTAGAGAAGACCAAAGAACCATGAGAGAGGAGCAACAAAGGCAAGGAAGAGACATTGAGGAGCTCAAGCACTCTATAAGATCTTCAAGAGGAAGAACAAGCCGCCATCACTAAGGTGGACCCGTTCTTTAATTTCCTTGTTCTTTATTTTCTGTTTTTTTCAAAAATTATGCCTTATGTCTATGTTTGTGTCTTTATTACATGATCACTAGTGTCTAAGTGTCTATGCTTTAAAGCTATGAAAATGAATCCATCACCTTTCTTAAAATGAAAAATGTTTTAATTGAAAAAGAATAAGAAATACATGAATTTCGAATTTTAAAGCAGTTTAATTATTTTGATGTGGTAGCAATACTTTTGTTATCTGAATGAATGCTTGAATAGTGCATATGTCTTTTGAATTTGATTGTTTATGAATGTTAAAAATGTTGGCTCTTGAAAGAATGATGGAAAAGGAGAAATGTTATTTGATAATCTGAAAAATCATAAAATTGATTCTTGAAGTAAGAAAAAGCAGTGAATACAAAAAAAAAAAGAGAAAAAGAAAAAGCAAGCAGAAAAATCCAATAACCCTTTAAACCAAAAGGCAAGGGTAAAATAAAAAGGATCCAAGGCTTTGAGCATCAGTGGATAGGAGGGCCCACAGGAATAAAATCCTGGTCTAAGCGGCTAAACCAAGCTGTCCCTAACCATGTGCTTGTGGTGTGAAGGTGTCAAGTGAAAACTTGAGACTGAGCGGTTAAAGTCGTGGTCCAAAGCAAAAAGAGTGTGCTTAAGAGCCCTGGACACCTCTCACTGGGGACTTTAGCAAAGCTAAGTCACAATCTGAAAAGGTTCACCCAGTCTGTGTCTGTGGCATTTATGTATCCGGTGGTAATACTGGAAAACAAAATTCTTAGGGTCACGGCCAAGACTCATAAAGTAGCTGTGTTCAAGAATCAACATACTTAACTAGGAGAATCAATAACACTATCTGGATTCTGAGTTCCTATAGATGCCAATCATTCTGAACTTCAAGGGATAAAGTGAGATGCCAAAACTGTTCAGAAGCAAAAAGCTAAAAGCCCCACTCATCTAATTAATACTGATCTTCATAGATGTTTTTGGAATTCATTGTACATTCTATTCTTTTTATCCTATATGATTTTCAGTTGCTTGGGGACAAGCAACAATTTAAGTTTAGTGTTCTGATGAGCGGATAATTTATACGCTTTTTGGCATTATTTTTAGTATGTTTTTAGTATGTTTTAGTTAGTTTTTATTATGTTTTTATTAGTTTTTATTTAAAAATCACATTTCTGGACTTTACTATGAGTTTGTGTGTTTTTCTGTGATTTCAGGTATTTTCTGGCTGAAATTGAGGGACCTGAGCAAAAATCTTATTTAGAGGCTGAAAAAGGACTGCAGATGCTGTTGGATTCTGACCTCGCTGCACTCGAAGTAGATTTTCTGGAGCTACATAAGCTCAATTGGCACGCTCTCAAGTGCGTTGGAAAGTAGACATTCTGGGCTTTCCAGAAATATATAATAGTTTATACTTTGCCCAAGATTTGATGGCCTAAACCGGCGTTCCAAGTCAGCTTAAGAATTCTGGCGTCAAAACGCCAGAACTCGCACAAAAGCTGGAGTTAAACGCTCAAACTGGCACAAAAGTTGGCGTTTAACTCCAAGAAAAGTCTCTACATGTGAAAGCTTCAATGCTCAGCCCAAGCACACACCAAGTGGGCCCGAAAGAAGATTTCTGCATTAATTACTTATTTCTGTAAACACTAGGCTACTAGTTCTCTATAAATAGGACCTTTTACTATTGTATTTTCATCTTGGTTCTTCGGGTTCCCTCTCTGGGGCCGAAGCCAATGACCACCATTATCACTTTTGTATTTTCAACGGTGGAGTTTCTACATACCATAGATTAAGGTGTGGAGCTCTGCTGTTCTTCATGAATTAATGCAAAGTACTACTATTTTTCTATTCAATTCACGCCTACTTCTTCTCTAAGATATTCATTTGTTATTCAACTTGATGAATGTGATGATCCGTGACACTCATCATCATTCTCACCTATGAACATGTGCCTGACAACCACCTCTGTTCTACTAGCAATGGCTTGAATGCGTATCCCTTGGGTTTCTAATCTAAGATTAGAACCTTTGTGGTATAGGCTAGAATTATTGGCGGTCATTCTTGAGATCCGGAAAGTCTAAACCTTGTCTGTGGTATTCCGAGTAGGATCTGGGAAGGGATGACTGTGATGAGCTTCAAACTCGCGAGTGTTGGGCGTGTGACAGACGCAAAAGGATCAATGGATCCTATTCCAACATGATCGAGAACCGACAGATGATTAGCCGTGCGGTGACAGCATGCGTAGAACATTTTCATTGAGAGGACGGGAAGTAGCCATTGACAACGGTGATGCCCAACATAAAACTTGCCATGGAAAGGAGTATGAATGATTGGAAGAAGGCAATAGGAAAGCAGAGGTTCAGGAGGAACAAAGCATCTTCATACGCTTATCTGAAATTCCTACCAATGAATTACATAAGTATCTCTTTCTCTATCTTTATTTTATGTTTTATTTATCTTTAATTATCAATCTTCCATAACCATTTGAATCTGCCTGACTGAGATTTACAAGATGACCATAGCTTGCTTCAAGCCGACAGTCTCCGTGGGATCGACCCTTACTCGCGTAAGGTTTATTACTTGGACGACCCAGTGCACTTGCTGGTTAGTTGTGCGGAGTAGTGATAAAGAGTTGAGATTACAATTGTGCATACCAAGTTGTTGGCACCATTGATGATCACAATTTCGTGCACCACGCGTCAAGCACGCGCACGCGTGGCTGGCCAATTGTGGAAAGGACGCGCACGCATCAGGGACGCGTACGCGTGATCAAGTTTGTGCCTCTAGCACAATTTCAGCCCCAAGCCATCACAACTCTCTGCCCAAACACTCATTGACACCGATTTTCAGGGTCACGCGTACGCGTCAGGGACGCGCACGCGTGGGTGGCTAAATGCACAAACGACGCGCACGCGTGAGGTACGCATACGCGTGGGCCTGTTTGTTCGCAAAACATAGTTCCAGCGCCACTCTTGCTCAACTCTCTGTTCACTTTTATTTTTCACGCACACACATATAACGCGTACGCGTCAGCGATGCTTGCGCGTCGTGTGCTCTTTTTTTTTTTTGTCGCCTGAAGTGTTCGGTTCCTGTTATAAAATAGCTGCATGATCAGAAAAGCAGTAAAAAGTCAATAAAAATCAAATAAGTAAGAAAACTACTACTACAAAAAGTAACTAAGGATATGAAATTATCGGGTTACCTCCTGACAAGCTCTTCTTTAACGTCACTAGCTTGACGGTCAGTTCTGCTAATTCAGTAGATGAGCAGACCTCTGGCAATCAATCTCGCCTCCCAGATAGTGCTTCAACGTCTGGCCATTCACTATAAATTTCCTGTCAGAATTCTCTTCCTGTATCTCCACATGACCATATGGTGAAGCTCTGGTAACCACAAACAGTCCTGACCATCGGGATTTCAGCTTCCTGGAAAAAAGTTTGAGCCTTTAATTATACAGAAGAACTCTCTGTCCTGGCTCAAAGACTCTGATGGAAATCTTCTTGTCATGCAATAACTTGGTTCTCTCCTTATAGAGCTTGGCATTCTCATAGGCTGAATATCTGAATTCATCAAGCTCATTCAACTGAAGCATTTGCTTAATTCCTGCACCTTCTAAATCAAGATTCAGATACCTGACTGCCCAGTAAGCTTTATGCTCCAGCTCAACTGGAAAGTGACAGGCTTTGCCATAGACCAACTGATAAGGGGACATGCCAATAGGAGTCTTGTAAGCTGTCCGGTATGCCCAGAGAGCATCATCAAGCTTCCTAGACCAATCCTTTCTTGAAACACTGACAGTTTTCTCTAGAATCCTCTTGAGTTCCATGTTGGAAACTTTAACTTGTCCACTTGTCTGAGGATGATAGGGGGTTACCACTTTATGACTGACTCCATATCTCTGCAGAAGGGAGTCCGGCTGTCTGTTACAGAAGTGGCTTCCACCATCACTAATGAGTGTCCTTGGGACACCAAACCGGCTAAAGATATATCTCTGAAGAAAGCTCATTACCACCTTGGCATCATTAGTGGGTAGAGCCACAGCTTCCACCCACTTGGACATATAATCAACTGCCACTAGAATATAGTTGTTTGAATGTGAGGGTGGGAAAGGTCCCATAAAATCAATACCCCACACATCAAACAACTCAACCTCAAGAATCCCCTGTTGTGGTATTTCATGGTTGGCAGGAAGATTCGTGACTTTTTCACATCTGTTACAGTGCTTCACAAATTCTCTTGAATCTCTGAAGAGAGTCGGCCAGTAAAACCCGCTCTGAAGGACCTTTGTAGCTGTCCTTTCACCACCAAAGTGGCCTCCATAATCAGAACCATGACAGTGCCAAAGAATCTGCTGTGTTTCTTTATCTGGGACACATCTCTGGATGATACCATCTGAACACCTTTTAAAAAGGTATGGTTCCTCCTAAATGTAGTACTTAGCATCAATCAATAGCTTCTTTACTTGTTGCCTACTGTACTCCCTTGGAATAAAATTCATGGCCTTATAATTTGCAATGTCTGCAAACCATGGAGCCTGCTGAATGAAGAACAATTGCTAATCTGGAAACGTCTCAGTCACAGCTGTGGGTGGTTATACTCCTGCTTCAGGCTCAATCCTGGAGAGATGGTCAGCTACTTGATTTTCTAACCTTTTCCTGTCTTTTATCTCAATATCAAACTCCTGAAGGAGCAACACCCATCTGATTAATCTTGGTTTAGAATCCTGCTTGGTTAGAAGGTACTTTAAAGCAGCATGGTCAGTATAAACAATGACCTTAGAACCAAGTAAATAGGACCTAAACTTATCAACAGCATACACAACAGCTAATAATTCCTTTTCTGTAGTTGTGTAATTCTTTTAGGCATCATTTAACACACGACTGGCATAGTAAATGACATGTCTTACCATGCCTCTGTCCTAAAACAGATCCTATAGCAAAGTCACTGGCATTACGCATCAATTCAAATGGTAAATCCCAGTTAGGGGGAGCTATAATGGGAGCAGAAGTAAGGTTTGCTTTCAGAGTTTCAAAAGCATGCAGACAATCAGAATCAAAGACAAAAGGAACATCAACAACCAACAGGTTGCTTAATGGTCTAGCAATTTTAGAAAAATCATTTATAAATCTTCTATAAAATCCTGCATGACCTAAGAAACTCCTGACTGCCTTAACATTAGCTGGTGGTGGTAATTTTTCAATTACCTCCACCTTTGCTTTATCAACCTCAATTCCCTTACTTGAAATCAGGTGTCCAAGAACAATACCTTCTGTAACCATAAAATGACATTTTTTCCAATTTAAAACAAGGTTTGATTCTTGACACCGTTTCAAGACAACAGATAAATGCTTAAGGCAAGATTCAAAAGAATTACCAAAAACAGAAAAGTCATCCATAAATACCTCAATGAACTTTTTAACCATATCAAAAAAAATTGAAAGCATACACCTCTGAAAAGTTGCTGGAGCATTGCAAAGTCCAAATGGCATTCTTCTGTAGGCAAAAACTCCAAAGGGGCATGTGAATACTGTCTTCTCTTGATCTTGAGGGTCCACTGCAATTTGATTATATCCAGAATATCTATCTAGAAAACAATAAAAAGCATGACCAGCTAACCTATCAAGCATCTGATCAATGAAGGCAAGGGGAAGTGATCCTTCCTTGTAGCAGTGTTGAGCCTCCTGTAGTCTATACACATTCTCCAACATGTGACTGTTCTTGTAGGAATAAGCTCATTCTATTCATTCTTGATCACTGTCATCCCTCCTTTCTTGGGGACTACCTGCACAGGACTTACCCAAGGACTGTCAGAAATAGGGTAAATAATACCTGCTTCCCATAATTTTATTACCTCTTTTTGGACCACCTCTTTCATGGTTGGGTTAAGTCTCCTTTGTGGTTGCACAACTGGTTTAGCATCATCTTCAAGGAGGATCTTGTGCATACACTTGGTTGGACTAATCCCCTTCAAGTCACTAATGGTCCACCCAAGAGCTGTTTTATGGCTCCTGAGCACTGAAATAAGCACTTCTTCCTCTTTAGGCTTCAGGGAAGAGCTAATAATCACTGGATATGAATCCTTTTCACCCAAGAACACATATTTCAGAGAAGGAGGTAAAGGTTTGAGCTCAAGCTTGGGGGCTTCCTCCTCTTCTTTAGGCGTGTGAACCACAGCCTTATGGGGTGGTGAATCATCAACTTCAACTAATTCATACTCAAAAATGGGATCCAAAATATCGTCAAGCACCTCAGCTTCCAGTACCTCTTGAACAAGTGGTTCAATAACATCTATTTTCATACACCTTTCAGAATCATTAAGGTGCTTAAGAGCTTCAAAAACATTAAGGACCACCTGTTCTTCATTGACCCTCAGGGTTAATTCACCCTTTTGCACATCAATCAGAGCTCTACCTGTAGCTAAAAAGGGTCTACCAAGTATAATAGAGGATTTTACCTCCTCTTCCATGTCTAATATAACAAAATCATAGGAAAAATAAATGGTCCTATTTTAACAAGTAAATCCTCAACAACACCCACAGGTAATTTAATAGAAAGATCAGCAAGTTGAAGAGAAATACGAGTGGGTTTTACCTCCTCAATTTGAAGCTTTTTCATCACTGAAAGTGGCATGAGATTGATGCTAGCTCCAAGATCACATAAAGCTCTCTGAATGGTGACATCTCCAATGGTGCAAGGAATGACAAAGCTCCCTGGGTCTGGCATCTTCTCAGGAAGGTTGTGTTGAATAATGGCACTACATTCCTTGGTTAACACCACTGTTTCTTGTTCCTTCCAATTCTTCTTGTGGGTCAACAACTCTTTCATAAATTTAGCATAGAGTGGCATTTGCTCAAGAGCCTCTGCAAAAGGAATGTTGATCTGAAGTTTCTTGAAGACATCTAAAAATTTAGAGAATTGCTTTTCCTTGGAAACCTTCTGAAGCCTCTGAGGATATGGCATTTTTGGCTTGTATTCAGGAGTCTTTGGCAATGTAGGATATGTGTCAAGAGAGTCAGGGAACAGGTTGTCTGCACGCTTTGGAGGGGCGTGCTCCACTTCTTCCTTCTTCTCCTCTGGAGCTTTCTTTTCAACTAGCTCTTCATTGGCCTTTGTCTCAGATCCAGCTGTTTTACCACTTCTCAATTGAATAACCTTGCAATCTTTTCTTGGGTTCACCACTGTGTCACCTGAAAATGTACTTGCAGACCTCTCAGATATTTGCTTGCTTAGTTGGCCCATTTGCACCTCTAAGTTTCTAATGGAGGCTCTGGTTTCCTGTATAAAACTTTTCATCATCTCCCAATTAGAATCTTCTTGGGATTTAGAGTTTTCCTGCTGAGGTGGTTGTTGTTGTTGAGACTGAAATTGGCCGTTATTGTAATTGTTCTGTTGGAAGCCACCCTGAGAATTATTGTTGAAGTTTTGAGGTCTCTGAGATTGGTCCCTCCTCTTAAAATTTGGGTGATTTCTCCACCCCTAATTGTATGTCTTAGAATATGGATCATTGTTGGAATTTCTAGGACCACTCCCCATGTAATTGACCTATTCAGAAGATGATTGAGCATAATCATAAATATCATTTTGCACAAAATTACCTGTCATGTCATAAGAGAGCTCTTGAGGTGGATTTTGGGTGTTGATAGCTGAGACTTGCATTTCATCCATCTACTGAGTAAGTAGATTTATTTGCTGAGACATAAGCTTGTTCTGAGCAAGAATAGCATTAAGAGCTTCTGCTTCCATAACACCCTTCTTCTGAGGAGCCTCAGAGTTCACAGAATTCATGTTAGATGAGTATAAATATTGGTTGCTAGCAACCAATTCAATCAACTCAATAGTCTCCTCCGGTGTCTTCTTCTTGTGCAATGAACCTCCTGTAGAATTATCCAAGCACATCTTGGACATTTCACCCAAGCCTTCAAAAAAGATATCTAGTTAGGTCCATTTGGAGAACATGTCCAGAGGGCATTACCTAGTCAGTAGCTTGTACCTCTCCCAAGCTTCATAAAGAGTTTCACCATCCTTCTGCCTGAAGGTCTGAACCTCCACCCTAAGCTTAGTCAGCTTCTTTGGTGGGAAAAATTTAGTGGAAACTCAGTAACAACCTTGTCCCAAGTGTCCAAGCTCTCCTTGGGTTGTGAATTTAGCCATAGCTTTGCTCCATCCCTTAGAGCAAACGGGAAGAGCATGAGTTTGTATACCTCTGGGTACACTTCATTTGTCTTCACAGTATCACAAATCTGCAGAAAATTAGAGATAAATTGATTTGGGTCTTCGTGGGAAAGACCATGATACTGTCAGTTTTGTTGCACCAAGGTGACCAATTGTGGCTTCAACTCAAAGTTGTTCGCAGCTATAAAAGGTACCACAATGCTTTTTCCATAAAGGTCTGCAGTAGGAGCAGAGTAAGAGCCAAGCATTCTCCTTTGTTGATCATCCCCATTCGGATTTGCCACATTGGTATTAACAGCATTATTAGGATCCATAGTGGATTCTGCAGCCTTGTTAAGTCTTGCTTGTTGCAAACGCCACCTGAAAGTTTTCAGGTTCAGGATCAAAGTCTAAAAGAGGTTCCTTGTCTCTGTTCCTGCGCATAAACAAATAGAAAACAAGAAAAGATGGGAATCTCTACGTCAGAGTGCATAGAATTCCCAATGAGGTAACCTGTCTAAAAGAAATAAAATAAATATACTAAATAGAATAAATAGAATAAAAATTCGAAATTAACAAGAAAAATAAACAGGAAAAATTGAAATAAAAATAACTAGGGGACACCAAACTTAACTTCAAAAATTAAGGAAAAATATTAGTGCTATTTAATTTATTTAAAAAAAAAATTTTCAAAAATATTAAGCAAAATTGAAATAAAATTAAAACTAAAACGCCTAATCTAAGAAATTAAACAACTAACAGTTGTTAATCACTATCAATCCCTGGCAACGGCGTCAAAAACTTGGTGCGGAATTTATAACCACAAACTAATCGGCAAGTGCACCGGGTCGTACCAAGTAATACCTCAGGTGAGTGAGGGTCGATCCCACGAGGATTGATGGACTAAGAAACAATGGTTAAGTGATTTACTTAGTTAGACAAACAGAAAATAGTGTTTGAGAGTTCAAAAAGCATTAAACAGAAGACAGCCAAATAAATAAGTTGGGAATAAAATATGGAGAAGGCAGTTAAGGCTTCAGAGTTATCTATTTTCTGGATTGACTTCTCTTACTAACTATTTTAATCATGCAAGATTTAATTCATGGCAAACTATATGTGACTAGACCCTAATTCCTTAGACCTTTCTAGTCTCCTCTAAAATTCATCAACCGCCAATTCCTTGGTCACTTAATTCCAATTAGAGGGTGAAGTTTAATTCCAGTTTATATGCCACAGAAATTCTAATTACCCAAATATAAGAGGATTATATATCACATATCCTGTTAAGTCCAGATAATTAGAATTTAGGAGAATATATTTTCAAGCTGTTGTTCAAGTAAAGAGCTTTTCCAAGTTATACAAGAACTCAATTAGAAAAAGGGTCATACTTCCGTTCCACCCAAATTCATAAGATAAAGAACGAAAATAATTATTGAAATATAAATCAATACATGAATTAAAATAGAAAAATAATAATATCAATCCATACAATAGACAGAGCTCCTAACCTTAACAATGGAGGTTTAGTTGCTCATGGTTCAGAGAGAAAAATAAGGATTGTAAATTGGGCTAAGGTAGAATGAAAAGTTAACTAATTGGAATCCCCAGAAGGGAAGTTTCATTTCCCTTTTATATCTAATCCTAATTAATTTAAAATCTATTTTCTAAAACCAAAATAATATCTTTTCCTATTTTAAAATAAAAATTAAAGTTTAAATCAGAATTAATAGGAATCAACGTTTTCTGCATTACGCACTTGTCACACGTACGCGTCAGTCATGCGTATGCGTCGATGGTCTTCTTCGCATGTCACGCGTACGCGTCAGGTACGCGCACGCGTCGCTGAGCAACTTCGCTTTTCACGCGTACGCGTCAGGTACGTGCACGCGTCGCCATGGAAAGCTCCAAATCACGCGCACAAGTTAGGTACGCGCACGCGTCACTTTTTGCTATCATCTCCTTTAATTCTTGTGCTGATTCCATTTGTGCAAGCTTCCTCTCCATCCTTTAGTCCATTCATGCTCTATATGGCCTTCTTCTCTTTTTCTGTGGAAGCTCCATCAAATCCAACTGAATGCTACCTAAAATAAAAAGAATTGCACAAGACTCAAAAGTAGCATCCATAGTGGCTAAAATATAATTAATTCTTAATTAAACTCAACAATTTAAATGCAAATTCACTAGGAAAAGATAGGAAAGATGCTCACGCATCAACTGATCACCTTGATATCGATTGTTTGGTGTAGACAAGAACCCTAATGGCCACTCGCGGACGAGGTCGAGCACGTTCACGAGAAAGTAGGAGCGAACAACCGGTCGACAACCATGCCAAATTTATAGCGACTATGGCAAATCTTGCAAATACCATGGAGGCTAATGCTGCTGTGACTCTGCAAGCTGTGCAGAGGTTAGGCCAACCGGCGGGGAACGGAAATGGGAATGGTGAAGGGAATGCTAATGATAATGCTGAGGGAAACGGCAATAACACGGGAGGTGTTCCGATGACCTTGGTGACGTTTCTCAAGGTTCATCCGCCAATTTTCTGAGGATCAACCAATCCTACCGAAGTGGACAACTGGTCTCAAGCCATGGAGCATGCTTTACAGACGCAGCATGTTCCAAATAACCAATACGTAGAATTTGCCACTTATCAGCTTGCGGGAAAGGCCCAGCACTGGTGTTAAGCAGAGTGCCGATTGCTACAGCTTCAGAACGCTGATATTCCGTGGGATGTGTTCCAAACGGCCTTCTACAAGAAATACTTTCCTGAGCCTGCAAGGGAAGCGAAGGAGATGGAACTAATGCAGTTGAAGCAAGGTTCCTTGTCAGTGGCAGACTACACAAGCAAGTTTAAGGAGCTTTGTAGGTTTTCTAGGTTAAGTCAGGGTGCCCTGGAGACCTACGAGAGTTGGAAGTGTATCAAGTACCAAAGAGGCTTGAAGGACAACATTATGACTACTGTGGCTCCAATGGAGATTCGTACTTTTTCTGACTTGGTGAACAAGGCGAGAGTGATGGAAGAGTATGCCAAGACCGTAGCTTCATCCAAGGAAACTCACGGAGGGAGTTCTAGTAAGGGACGTGGCAAGTATTTCCATCCGAGGGTTCAAAGTTTCAAGAGAGAAGGATATGCGCCTCAAGATCAAGGAGGCTTCAGAAAGAACACTCAGGATCAGTTTCAGCGTGGCAAAGGAAGAGGAAATCAAAGTAAAAATTATCCAGATTTGACTTGTGTGCGTTGTGGACGTTTTCATCCATATGACTCATGCAAGATTGGTTTAGGTGGTTGCTTCAACTGTGGATTGCCTGGCCACATTGCGAGGGATTGCACTCGTGGGAGGAACCCAAATACGGGTCAAGGTTAGCACCAAGGTCGAGTGTTTGCTGTGAACGCCAAGGATGCTTCTAAAGCGGATCCTTTGATAAGAGGTATATGTCTAATTGGTGACAAAACATTAATTGCATTATATGATACTGGAGATTCGTATTTGTTTATTTCATATGCTAAAATTGAGGAATTAGGTTTGAAAGTATCAGAGTTAGCATTTGATCTGCATGTGCATACTCCGCATCATACGGTTATAACTAGGTCAGGATATAGGCAAGTAGGTTTCAAGCTTAAGGGTAGAGACTTCGTGCATGACTTGATCTAATTACCAATGGTTGGATTGGAGATGATTTTGGGGTTTGATTGGTTCTAGAAAAATCAGGTTTTGTTGGATTATTTTGAACGGTCAATTCAGTTTATGTCGGAAGGAGAGAAGGGAGCAGTGATAGCTGAGGGTTACTATATGAACTCGGTGATGGTGCACTGTAGTGGGAAAGAGTGTCAGGGTTATATTCTGTTGGCTGCGAATACGTTAGGTGATAATAAGAAACTAGATCAAATTTCGGTAGTTAGAGACTTTCTGGAGGTGTTCCCAGAAGATATCCCTGAGTTCCCACCTCAAAGGGAAATTGAATTTGCAATTGAATTGGTGCCGAGAGCTGGACCAGTATCGATTGCACCGTGTAGAATGGCTCTGATAGAGCTAGCTGAACTAAAGGCTCAGTTGGAAGAGCTTCTGAATAAGAGGTTTATTCGACCGAGTGTATCTCCGTGGGGAGCGCCAGTTTTATTGGTGAAGAAGAAGGACGGAGGAATGCGACTGTGTGTGGATTACCGACAGTTGAACAAAGTAACTATGAAGAACAAATACCCGCTGCCAAGGATAGATGACTTGATGGATCAACTGCATGGAGCCGGAGTGTTTTCCAAGATTGATTTGAGATCCGGTTACCACCAAATAAGGGTGAAGGAGGATGATATTCTTAAAACAGCGTTTAGGACGTGCTATGGACACTACAAGTTTGCGGTGATGTCCTTTGGGTTAACGAATGCACCTGCTGTTTTCATGGATTACATGAACAGAGTCTTTCGTTCCTCTTTGGACAAATTCATGGTGGTTTTCATAGACGACATCTTAGTTTACTCTAAGACGGCAAAGGAGCATAAGGAACACTTGAGGATTGTGTTGCAAATCTTAAAGGAGCGGAAATCGTATGCTAAGTTGTCAAAGTGCGAGTTCTGGAAGGAGGAAGTAAAGTTCTTAGGTCACGTGGTGAGCAAAGGGGGAATAGCGGTGGATTCTTCTAAGGTAGAAGCAGTGATGGAATGGGAAAGGCCAACGACAGTGACGGAAGTCCGAAGTTTCTTGGGTTTTGCTGGATATTACCGGAGATTCATTGAAGGATTCTCCCGGATTGTATTGCCAATGATGAAGTTGACAAGGAAGGAAGTGCCTTTTGTATGGACGTCCGAGTGTGAAGAAAGTTTTCAGACTTTGAAGCAGAAGTTAACTTCAGCACCTATTTTAATCTTGCCGGAACCGCATGAACCGTTCAAAGTATATTGTGATGCTTCTTTGAAGGGTTTGGGTTGCGTGTCGATGCAACACCAGAATGTGGTGGCTTACGCATCGCGTCAGCTGAGACCGCATGAGGTAAATTACCCCACTCATGATTTGGAATTAGCGGCAATTGTGTTTGCCTTAAAGATTTGGAGACACCACTTGTATGGAGTGAGGTTTAGCGTCTTTTCTGATCATAAGAGTCTCAAGTACATCTTTGATTAGAAAGAGCTTAATATGCGTCAACGGAGATGGATGGAGTTGCTTAAGGACTACGATTTTGAACTGAGTTATCACCCTGGAAAGGCGAATGTGGTAGCAGACACTTTGAGTCGGAAATCTTTAATCGTAGCTTGGATGAGGATCAAAGAAGAGGAGTTAGTGGATAAGTTCGTGGATCTTAAGCTAGATATTGGTGAAGTTGCTGGAAATGATTGCTTGAATTAGTTGCAGATCTCGAGTACCTTTAAGACGGAGATTCAGAAGGCTCAGAAAGATGAGCAAAAGCTTCAATAGTTATTTCAACCAGTTGGTGATAAGAGGTATGAAGAATTCACTACGGATGGTGAAGGATTATGGAGATACAAGGGAAGAATTTGTATACCGGATGTCGGGAGTTTGAGACAAGACTTATTGTCGGAAGCTCATAACAGTGGGTTTTCCATTCATCCCGGAAGTACGAAGATTTATTATGACTTAAAGAAGATGTTTTGGTGGCCTAGGATGAAAGGTGATGTAGCTACAGTAGTATCTAAGTGCCTGACATGTCAGAAGGTC